>NC_136272.1:59592229-60192229 GCF_964187855.1 Myxine glutinosa
TTATCATCATCAGCCATCCCAACCTCCCCCCAATCATCATCACTATCCAGATCACTATCATCACCATGATCATCATCACAATCATGTCAATATCCGCATCGTATCATAAAATACTATGGTAATTATCATCATCAGCCATCCCAACCTCCCCCCAATCATCATCACTCTCCAGATCACTATCATTACCATGATCATCATCACAATCATGTCAATATCCGCATCGTATCATAAAATACTATGGTAATTGTCATCACCTGCCATCCCAACCTCCCCCCAATCATCATCACTATCCAGGTCACTATCATCATCATGATCATCATCACAATCATGTCAATATCCGCATCGTATCATAAAATAATATGGTAATTGTCATCATCAGCCATCCCAACCTCCCCCCAATCATCATCACTATCCAGATCACTATCATCACCATGATCATCATCACAATCATGTCAATATCTCCATCGTATCATAAAATAATATGGTAATTGTCATCATCAGCCATCCCAACCTCCCCCCAATCATCATCACTATCCAGATCACTATCATCACCATGATCATCATCACAATCATGTCAATATCTCCATCATATCATAAAATAATATGGTAATTGTCATCATCAGCCATCCCAACCTCCCCCCAATCATCATCACTATCCAGATCACTATCATCATCATGATCATCATCACAATCATGTCAATATCTCCATCGTATCATAAAATAATATGGTAATTGTCATCATCAGCCATCCCAACCTCCCCCCAATCATCATCACTATCCAGATCACTATCATCACCATGATCATCATCACAATCATGTCAATATCTCCCATCATATCATAAAATACTATAGTAATTATCATCACCTGCCATCCCAACCTCCCGCCAATCATCATCACTATCCAGGTCCCTATTATCACTGTGATCATCATCACAATCATGTCAATATCTCCATCGTATCATAAAATACAACAGTAATTATCATCACCTGCCATCCCAACCTCCTGCCAATCATCATCACTATCCAGGTCCCTATTATCACTGTGATCATCATCACAATCATGTCAATATCTCCATCGTATCATAAAATACTATAGTAATTATCATCACCTGCCATCCCAACCTCCCCCCAATCATCATCACTATCCAGGTCCCTATTATCACTGTGATCATCATCACAATCATGTCAATATCTCCCATCATATCATAAAATACTATAGTAATTATCATCACCTGCCATCCCAACCTCCCCCCAATCATCATCACTATCCAGATCACTATCATCACCATGATCATCATCACAATCATGTCAATATCTCCCATCATATCATAAAATACTATAGTAATTATCATCACCTGCCATCCCAACCTCCCGCCAATCATCATCACTATCCAGGTCCCTATTATCACTGTGATCATCATCACAATCATGTCAATATCTCCATCGTATCATAAAATACTATAGTAATTATCATCACCTGCCATCCCAACCTCCCCCCAATCATCATCACTATCCAGGTCCCTATCATCACTGTGATCATCATCACAATCATGTCAATATCTCCATCGTATCATAAAATACTATAGTAATTATCATCACCTGCCATCCCAACCTCCCCCCAATCATCATCACTATCCAGGTCCCTACCATCACTGTGATCATCATCACAATCATGTCAATATCTCCATCATATCATTAAAAACTATGGTAATTATCATCATTATCATCACCAGCCCCCCAACCCTCCCCCACCACAATAATCACTATCAACATCAATATCATCATCATGACCATCGTCACCCAATTATCATTACGATATTAAAATTACCATCATTATCACCAACATTACCATAATGATAATTATCATCCCTGGTCTCATCATTATCAGCATCATCATCATCATCATTATCATCCCTGGTCTCATCATCATCATCATCATATGCATTATCATATCTGGTATCATCATCATCATCATCATCATAAGCATTATCATATCTGGTATCATCATCATCATCATAAGCATTATCATATCTGGTATCATCATCATCATCATCATACACATTATCATATCTGGTATCATCATCATCATAAGCATTATCATCCCTGGTCTCATCATCATCATCATCATCATAAACATTATCATCCATGGTCTCATCATCATCATCATCATCATCATAAGCATTATCATCCATGGTCTCATCATCATCATCATCATCATAAGCATTATCATTGATATTACAAAATAATCTTCATACCAAAGAAACAAAAATCCCCACAATCAGAATGATCATTTCCATTCCCATTACATTTTACATCATCATCATCATCCCCATCATCATCATAATCATATCCATATCCATAACCATCCTTATGATCATCATCTCTCAGTGAATTAGCATCATCCACAACATCAGGACCATAAACGGGATGCCTCTTCACGGTGATTGGCATCCTCCACCGCCACCCACCCCCAACGCAAGTCAGGGGCCAAATCTTCCCCCATTCTTCCCTGTTTCCCCGATTTGTCTGAGTGTGATCACGGTCACAGCACTGATTGGCTACAGGTGTGATCACGGTCACAGCACCGATTGGCTACAGGTGTGATCACGGACACAGCACCGATTGTCTGCAAGTGTGATCACGGACACAGCACCGATTGGCTACAGGTGTGATCACGGACACAGCACCGATTGTCTGCAAGTGTGATCACGGACACAGCACCGATTGGCTACAGGTGTGATCACGGACACAGCACCGATTGGGCCCCATGGGCCGGCCCACTCCATCTTGTCTCTGCCTCTCTCTCTCTCTCCCTCTCTTGTGGCCATGGCTTTACAAAGGCAAGATGGTACTCCATCTTCGATGTGAGGAAGTCTGGGTCGCTCCCAGGAGAGCGACTAGATATCTCCACACCGCAGGCTTGTTCGAACAGAACAGAACTGTGGAGAAAAGTTTGGAGGTGCAAGGTGGAATTGCATTGGGATTTGTGGATCTGGAAAAGGTCTACGATACTGTCCCGACACCGAGATGGATGGGTCTGCCGGAAGCAGAAGTTAGGTTTGTTGTAGGGATGGACAAGGGAAGGAAGGGAAGAGTTTGGTTGGTCCTGTGATGCTGGAGGAGTTCAATGTGCACATCGGATTGAGGCAGGAAGGTTATCATGGTCATGGAGCTGGTAAGCGGGAAGGTTATCATGGTGATGGAGCTGGTAAGCGGGAAGGTAACCATGGTGATGGAGCTGGTAAGCGGGAAGGTAAACATGGTGATGGAGCTTGTAAGCAGGATGGTAACCATGGTGATGGAGCTGGTAAGCAGGATGGTAACCATGGTGATGGAGCTGGTAAGCAGGATGGTAACCATGGTGATGGAGCTGGTAAGCAGGAAGGTTATCATGGTGATGGAGCTGGTGAGCAGGAAGGTAAACATGAAAAATATTCTGGGGAGGATATTGTATGTGGACAATCTGGTTGTTATGGTGGAGAGTGGGAGGGAGATGCAGGAAGTACTAAGGGAGTGGAAGGAGGCATTTGAGAAACGTGGACTTAAAATGAGCACGGACAAGATGGAGGTGATGTGGGTTGGGGCAGCAGAGACAAGAAATGAATATCGGGTTCGAAGAGAAGGAGATCAGACAAGGAAATAGGTTTGAGTATCTGGGGTGGAACAGTGACCGGGGATGGTAAGTCAGATGCAGAAGTGCGGAGGAGGATTCAGGTGGGTGTGAATGCATGGAGGAGGGTGGAGGGTGTAGTGGCAGACAGAAAGATATCAAGGCGTTTGAAAGCGAAGGTTCTGATGTCGTGTGTCATGTCATGTCATGTCTGCCTTTACAGTCTGGAGACGGTGGCACTGACAGAGAGACAACAACAGAGGCTGCAGTTTTGTGAGAACAACTGGGTCAGGAGGATTGTTGGAGTGAAGAGTGATGTGGAGAATGGCCTCGATCTTTTCAAGAGTGTGGATAGAAGGAGAATGGATGAACTGAGGGAGGAGATTGGTGTGCAGGTGAGGTTGATGGGAAGATTGGTGAAATGTCAGCTAAGATGGGCTGGACACCTGGTGCGGATGGGGAAGAGAGCATGGCAAAGAGAGCGGATAGGTTGAGGGAGAAAGGTAGGAGGAAATAAGGTAAACCACGGTTGAGATGGAAGGATTGTGAGAAGAGGGATTTCAATAAGGTGAGGGTGGTTGGAGGGTGGAGAGAGTTGGCTGAGGACAGAGGGGAGTTGTGGAGTATCATGGTCAAGGCAGGACAGAATCTTGGTACCATCGGACCTCACACCTTATAAAGGGAAAAGGAGGACAGCAACAAAATGCTACTCAGACAGATTTTGAGAAAGACTTTTTTCGGTCGATTAATAATTAGTATGATGTATTTGGTAAAACTGGCTATACAAGACACCTGGAAACAAGCGACTAGATTAACAAGCATTCTGAGTATTGCGCTGCAATACATGTCCCCAACCAAAGTTCAAAGTGCCATAACTTTGTCAAGAATGATCGAATATGCAAATTTATGCAAGGTTGATGCTGGTTTTCAAACTTGATCTGACGTATGCTGAGACACGTGTGTGTCATGCCTCACCTCGTCGATAAGCCCGCAAGGTCGCTCCATGGAGCAGCCTGCACGTATTGCACTGTGTAAATTATATAATTACCAACTCACGGTCTGAGGTACCAGCGATTCAAGAGATATCCATTTTTTAAATATTTTCGTTTAATTAACGATATCTGCAAAACCACGTGCCCTATCGCAAATTCCAAAAGGACATTTTAGTAGACTGACATGCTGAACAGATCTGTGAAGTTTCCCCTCGATTGGATCAAAAATGAGGGAGGGGCTCGGTTTTAAAGGTTCATGCTTAAAAACGTCATAACTCTGAAACTATCAGTAATTTATTATATTTTTCGGTTCACGATCAATGATCGATGTGTATATATATGTTTCTCGGCTTGGCTCCGCCCCTCCCAAAAGCACGCGCCGTGTCGCGCTGTTGACGTTCAAGAGACGAGGCTGAGGACGTGCAGTGCGGCTTGAGGAGAACTCGAGAATAAACAAGAGATATCCATTTTTTAAAATATTTTCGTTTAATTAACGATATCTGCCAAACCACGTGCCCTATCGCAAATTACAAAAGGACATTTTAGTGCTGAACAGATCTGTGAAGTTTCCCCTCGATTGAATCAAAAATGAGGGAGGAGCTCGGTTTTAAAGGTCCATGCTTAAAAACGTCATAACTCTGAAACCATGTGATGCATGACGTCATGCTCGCTGACTTTTTTGTTCGTCATGGGTATGCGATTCTGCCTGCAAAGTTTGGCCTCGATATTCGATCTGTTCAGCCGTTGCAGAGAAAAAGGGGTTTTCATGTTTTCATGAAAAACAATATGGCGGCCGAACCACGTGACCTGTGACGTCATAACTACGATTAAAATATTCTGCAGACCGAGTGCATCATATGGTGAAATTTTTTTATCTCAATCGGTCCTATTTATTGTAGAGAAATTGTTTTTTAAAGGAAATTAAAACTTAAAATGGCACTGAGTTAAGGATCATCAGAATTATCAGAATTACCAAAGTTCAAAGTGCCATAACTTTGTCAAAAATGATCGAAACGTCGTGAAGTTCGAACTTGACCTGTACCTTATCATGAGGACACCATGTGCCAAGTTTGAAATCATTAGCATTAAGAGTTCAGAAAAAAAGTCCGGAAAACTATTCTTTGCGTGACGGACTGATGGACTGACGGACTGACAGACGGACAGACTGACGGACTGACGGACGGAGGGACGGCGTGCAAACCTATAGTCTCCTCCGGTGTACACCAGTAGGGGACTAATAAACGAACTACTAACTTATAATCCGGTGTGGGTGTATCTACGCATAAGGAAGAACGCTATTGAAAATTGGGTCGCCACGTCAAAATCCAAGATGGCCGCCACCATATATATGTCTGAACCTCGTGAGCGAAATATCTTGAAAAACAAGCATTCTGAGTATTGCGCTGCAATACATGTCCCCTACCGGCAGTCTGTCGTGCGGAAAACTGTTGGGAAATTACCAAAGTTCAAAGTGCCATAACTTTGTCAAAAATGATCGAAACGTCGTGAAGTTCGAACTTGATCTGTAACTTATCATGAGGAAACCATGTACAAAGTTTGAAATCATTAGCATTAAGCGTTTAGAAAAAAAAGTCCGGAAAACTGTTCTTTGTGTGACGGACTGACAGACTGACAGACTGACAGACCGACAGACTGACAGACGGAGGGACGGAGTGCAAACCTAAAGTCCCCTCTGGTGTACACCGGTAGGGGACTAATAATATAGTAAATATAATCGTAACACTGCAATCCCTTTGTCATGACTGCAAAGTTACTTGAATGAAGAGGTGTATGGTTGGTTCATTTTTTATTCGAAACATATAGAACAAGCATTCTGAGTATTGCGCTGCAATACATGTCCCCTACCGGCAGTCTGTCGCCCGGAAAACTGTTGGGGAAATTACCCAGGGTTATTTACCCACAGGTTCTGAATCGTTCCCAATCGCTAATTACCTCAGGATGGGCTCACCTGTGATTCGCACTCGGGACTTCGATTTATACACCTTGCAGACAGGTCAGCAGAAGCACGAGAAAATAAGTTGTTGATAAAGAACCTTTCGAGTCGCTAAATATCAGTAATTTGTTATATGTTTCCGGTTCACAATCAATGATCGATGTGTATATATATGTTGCTCGGCTTGGCTCCACCCCTCCCGAAAGCGCGCGCTGTGTCGCGCTTTTGACGTTCGCGAGACGAGGCTGAGGGCGCGTGGTGCGGCTTGAGGAGAACTCGAGAATAAAGAAGAGATATCCATTTTAAAAATATTTTCGTTTAATTAACGATATCTGCCAAACCACGTGCCCTATCGCGAATTCCAAAAGGACATTTTAGTAGACGGACATGTTGAACAGACCTGTGAAGTTTCCCCTCGATTGGATCAAAAATGAGGGAGGAGCTCGGTTTTAAAGGTTCATGTTTAAAAACGTCATAACTCTGAAACCATGTGATGCATGACGTCATTCTCGCTGACTTTTTTGTTCGTCATGGGTTTGTGAATCTGCATGCAAAGTTTGGCCTCGATCTGTTCAGCCGTTGCAGAGAAAAAGGGGTTTTCGTGTTTTCACGAAGAACAATATGGCGGCCGAACCACGTGACCTGGGACGTCATAATTACCATTAAAATATTCTACAGACCGAGTCCCCCCTACGGTGAAAAGGTGATCTCAATCGGTCCAATTATTGCAGAGAATATCTTTTTTAAAGGAAATTAAAACTTAAAATGGCACTGAGTTAAGGATTATCAGAATTATCAGAATTCCCAAAGTTCAAAGTGCCATAACTTTGTCAAAAATGATCGAAACGTCGTGAAGTTCGAACTTGATCTGTAACTTATCATGAGGAAACCATCTGCCAAGTTTTAAATCATTAGCATTAAGAGTTTAGAAAAAAAGTCCGGAAAACTGTTCTTTGCGTGACGGACTGACAGACTGACGGACTGACGGACTGACGGACTGACAGACGGACGGACGGCGTGCAAACCTACAGTCCCCTCCGGTGTACACCGGTAGGGAACTAATAAACGAACTACTAACTTCTAATCCAGTGTGTGGGTGTATCTAGGCATAAGGACGAACGCTAATGAAAATTGGGTCGCCACGTCAAAATCCAAGATGGCCGCCACCATATATATGTCTGAACCTTGAGCGAAATATCTTGAAAAACAAGCATTCTGAGTATTGCGCTGCAATACATGAACCCTACCAAAGTTCAAAGTGCCATAACTTTGTCAAAAATGATCGAATATGCAAATTTATGCACGGTTGATGCTGGTTTTCAAACTTGATCTGAGGTATGCTGAGACACGTGTGTGTCACGCCTCGCCTCGTTGATAAGCCCGCAAGGTCGCTCCGTGGAGCAGCCTGCATGTATTGCACTGTGTGAATGATATAATTACCAACTCACGGTCTGAGGTACTAGCGATTCAAGAGATATCCAAATTTTATTTTTTTTCGTTTAATTAACGATATCTGCCAAACCACGTGCCCTATCGCAAATTCCAAAAGGACGTTTTAGTAGACTGACATGCTGAACAGATCTGTGAAGTTTACCCTCGATTGGATCAAAAATGAGGGAGGAGCTCGGTTTTAAAGGTTCATGCTTAAAAACGTCATAACTCTGAAACCATGTGACGCATGACGTCATGCTCGCTGCCTTTTTTGTTCGTCATGGGTATGCGATTGTGCCTGCAGAGTTTGGCCTCGATCTGTTCAGCCGTTGCAGAGAAAAAGGGGTTTTCGTGTTTTCACGAAAAACAATATGGCGACCGAACCACGTGACCTGTGACGTCATAATTACCATTTAAATATTCTCCAGACCGAGTCCATCATATGGTGAAAATTTTTATCTCAATCGGTCCAATTATTGCAGAGAAATTGGTTTTTAAAGGAAATTAAAACTTAAAATGGCACTGAGTTGAGGATCATCAGAATTATCAGAATTCCCAAAGTTCAAAGTGCCATAACTTTGTCAAAAGTGATCGAAACGTCGTGAAGTTCGAACCTGTCCTGTAACTTATCATGAGGAACCCATGTGCCAAGTTTGAAATCATTAGCTTTAAGCGTTTAGAAATAAAGTCCGGAAAACTATTCTTTGCGCGACAGACTGACGGACTGACAGACTGACGGACTGACGGACTGACGGACTGACGGACTGACGGACTGACAGACTGACGGAGTGACGGACGGACGGACGGAGGGACGGCGTGCAAACCTATAGTCCCCTCCGGTGTACACCGGTAGGGGACTAATAAACGATCTCCTAACTTCTAATCTGGTGTGTGGGTGTATCTACGCATTAGGGAGAACGTTATTGAAAATTGGGTCGCCACGTCAAAATCCAAGATGGCCGCCTTGCGTCTTCCACTTTGTCAACTCACATCACTTCACCGACGGGGGACCTCGGCGTAACACTTGTTCTTGTCACCAAACCAACTTGTCCACCAAGTTTAGTCATAACTCACACATACACTACTCACAATAAGTTAGGGATATTGGCAGGTTCTTCGATGTGGTTGATTTTGTGTATTAATTATGTTGAAAAAAGTTGTTGGTCCTAATTCTATGGTTATTAATGAGTGTGAAAAAACACAGCATTCTTGATTTCAATACCCCAACCCTAACGCCTTAAAAAAAAAAACTCACTCACACAATATCCCTTATTGTGAGTGGTGTAAATTATTTAAATATCATGTTATATATCGCTCTTATCCTGAGGTCCTGAGTTCGAATCTCGTTCAGTTGTTGAATTAGACCAGGTGGGGTTGACTCAGCCTGTCATCCTTCCGAGGTCGGCGAAATGAGTACCAAGGTACTGGGTCCTCCCTCAAGGAGGTCGGTGGCAGGAATTGCACTCTGGGCGCCGTAAAACACCTCATTCAGTAGCACACACAGTGGTGTGTGTCGGGATGTTGCTGAGGAGTCGTCCAAGGACGCAGCGACTTGCTGATCCTGTGTATACTCCCATATATATATATAGATATATATCGCTCTTCGCCCAATCTCGGTGAAGAATCACTTAAAATTAAATAATTCTCGTATCCGAATCCATACATCTCTGCATGTTATGAGCCAGAGGTTTATAGACGTCTGCGTCGGGACTGGGGGGTCATGGATTCACTGGATCATGGGGTGTGGTGCTGTCGGTATCTATTCAGGAGGACAACAGTCAGGGCCTTTAAGTCCTTGGTGCTTCCAGTCTTGCTCTACGGCTGTGAGACTTGGACCCTCACCAAGGGCCAGAGAATGAGACAACTCCATTGGAACCAAGTCTCTTTGGAGAATCCTTGGCTATTGCTGGTCAGATTTTGTGTCCAACGAGCGGTTGCTGAGAGAGACTCAGATGAGATTTGTCTCCTGTATGGTCCGTGAGCATCAGCTGCGGCTGCATGGACATGTGGCTCGTTATCCGGACGCTGACCCAGCTCACCAGATACTCTCAGCAAGGGAACCTCGTGAGTGGAGGAGGCCAACGGCCGACCACGTGCCCCGTGGTTGCAGCAGGTTCATCGGTATCTCAAGGAGATAGGGATGGGCCAGGTATCAGCCTGGGGGATGGCCAGATGGAGGCACCTGGAGTACCGTTGGAAAATGGATGCGGCGACGCGCAGCTCCGGCGCATGCTCCCATACCTGACCTCACCTGAATCCATATTCAGATCTTCACCAAAATTGAATGGAATCGTCCTTGTCAGACACCCAACCGGTCCAGCAAGTTTTGTCCGAATCCGTCCACAACTCTTTGAGATATCCTGCTATGTATCGTTTTTGGCCCTATCTCCCAATGGTGAAGAATCACTTTTAAAATTCCAGTAGCCGAATCCGGATCTTTACCAAAATCTAATCAGTTCGTTTTTGTCACATTCGCTACATCTCTGCCAAATTTCGTCCGAATCCGTCTTCAACTTTTTGAGATATTTTCTTCACAGACAGACAAACAGACAGACAAACAGACAGACAAACAGACAGACAAACAGACAGACAGACAAACAAACAGACAAACAGACAGACAAACAGACAGACAAACAGACAGACAAACAGACAGACAGACAAACAAACAGACAGACAAACAGACAGACAAACAGACAGGCAGACAAACAGAGAGACAAACAGACAGACAAACAGACAAACTGACAAACAGACAAACAAACAGACAGACAAACAGACAGACAAACAGACAGACAAACAAACAGACAGACAAACAGACAGACAAACAGACAGACAAACAGACAGACAAACAGACAGACAAACAGACAGACAAACAAAGACAAACAGACAGACAAACAGACAGGCAGACAGACAGGCAGACAAACAGAGAGACAAACAGGCAGACAAACTGACAAACTGACAAACAGACAAACAAACAAACAGACAAACAGGGGTGAAAACATAACCTCCATACACCTTTGTTGGCGGAGGTAAAATGAGAGCATCGTGATCGTCAAACCCAAACAGCTCGGTTTCGTTATGTACCTAGTTAGGTGAGTTCTTGCTTTGTCTAAGTCGCTAATGTGAGACTATTTATATAACCACTTAATGAATGAAAATGATGAAAATGTTTCTTTACTACAGTCACATACACAATGTATTCACACCCATTAACTTTTTCACATTTTGTTGTTACAGCCTGAATTTAAAATGTAAGACATTGAGATTTTCTGTCTCTGATCTTCACAAAATATCCCATAATGTCGAAGTTTACAAAGTTTTTACAAAATAATTAAAAAATAGAAGCTGAAATGTCTCGAGTCGATAAGTATTCAACCCCTTTGCTATGACACTCCAAATTGAGCTCAGGTGCATCCAATTTCCTTTGATCTTGAATTTATATAGTATTACCTGCCAGGTGTGTCCTTGTTTCAAGCATACACCGCATTTGGAAGCATCGGCTTGGAGCAGAATGTTAGTGGGAATATTATATTTTTAGAGCAGATGCTGTAAAGATGCTCAATTGTCTTCATCTGCCATAACCATCATCCGTCTTCTACCGACTCCTCTCTGGCCTTGCCCCCCCAGCTCTCTCTGGGCTCTGTCCCCCAAATATTCCTACAGGTCGCACAAGATCTGCCTGAAACCCTCTTATGGTTAAACTGCCAAAATCAAGACTTTCTGCTCACCTTCACTCCTTCATTCCTCTTTTCTCCCGCCTCTGGAACAAACTCCCTCACTCTCTTCAATCCCACTCCACCCTCCAGGTCTTTAAAACAGCTGTTCACCACCATCTCTTATCCTCCCCCATCCAAAACCTTGATCTTTTCTACCCCCGCTAATTTCGGTCCCCTTGTGTTTTATACCTCTTCCCCCCCCCCCCCCCCCTTCCCACGCCTCCTCCCCCCAAGCCCTCTCCCTCCCACACTTCTCCCTGCTCTCAAATGTTGTGGTTGTGTGCTTCCCCTTCTCTCCCCATCTTGTCTTCCACTCCCTCTTTTTATACATTTTGTTTGTCTGGTTGATTTGTTTGTGAAATAAATGTTAGCTCTTTCACGAGCCTCGATTCAGTATACAAAAAAAAAAACCAAACCATCTTAAACACAGTGAAAATTCTGCCCAGGTAAATATAACACCTTTTTCTATCATTAAATCGCCATCCACTGAAGTCAAACCTGCACTAACAACACTGGCGGGTCTCTTGAGAACAGTGAACACAGCAATGGAAGGGAGCCAGGGACAGCTGCTCCAACCTCGCAGCGATGCCTCCAGGCTGTAGACCGGACATACAAGGCCGATGGTCCTTGTCGATGCCACCAGAGATGGTCATCCCGAGCTGGACGCCTTCCTTCCTGATGAGTTCCACAGTGATGTGTCCACGCTGTTCCTCTGTGCCAGAGAATGGATAAGATGGAAGGAATATATCATGAGCTTATAGAAACATGAAAACATGTTCATCAATTAATTATATCTATCACATGTCGTGTGGAGAGCAATCACACCTGAGGTGGTTCCCGTAACACATTGAGGCTAAGACCTGAAGGATGACCAAACTTGACCGTACCACAGCGTTGACCGGTAACACCGGCCTGTGATCCAGTGGGGTCTATTGGAGCGCTTGCTATTGCAGTAAATTTAACCCTCCAGGTAACCGAATGAACCCAATCGTTGGTGCGACAAAATGGTGACAACATGAGACAAACCATTCCTACAATATAAATAAAAGATTTATTCGACAAGATACAACAAAAACTAATCCCAAATACAGAAAACAATCACTATTTCACTCTTTAAAGATGCCAAATTCACACGCAAAAGCATCGCTCCAAGAACTGGGCAGGATAGTAGTGTAGCAGCATAGCAAACCTGTTGTGCATTTTGTGATACAAGCACCAAATTTGGCACAAATGTACATTAATATGTTGCGAACATTTTCAGATATTGGGCCACTTGAAATTCCGTAATTTTGTTTTTCAAATTTTTTCAAATTTCGTAATTTCAAATTTTTCGGGTGACACCGTCACAATTTCGGTCTTCGAGGCCGGCCGATATAGTGGGGCGGCTTAGCCCAAATATTCAAAAGAATTGTGCATTTTGTGATACAAGCACCAAATTTGGCACAAATGTACATTAATATGTTGCGAACATTGTGTGGTCAGCAATGAAGACGAGAGTCTGAATTACATGTATGCAAAAGACCTTGTGAACCAGTGAAGCAAATACACGGGTAAGCATGAATTAAATCTAGGGCATGATATAATTTCCATGATGTTTACCTCTACACTCAATGGTGGAAGGAGGTAATGTTTTGATCCCAGCTTGTCTGTATGTCTGTTTTCTGTTAGTCCACAAAATTCCAGACAAAGCTTGTAGTAGTGGTAGTTGTAGTGGTAGTGGTGATAACAGAAATTGTTATATAGAACTGAACTTATATTATTATTATATGCAGAAAATAACTTCATTTCTATATGCCCTGCAGTGGACAGGTTAATTGGTTTATGCACTGAAGGGGTCACCCTGGTGTGCACTGCTGTGTTCTGCCTCACTGAGTTGTTCAGGTATGATGTACTCAGCACAAGCTTCCGGTCGGCCCGGAGGTGGGGGTGCGGGGCCTGTCACGGAACGTCAAAACAAACGGCCTGCCGGGGCCGCCCAAAAGTCGGGCGTGAGGGGCGCGTCCACTAATGGAACGCCTCTCGCTTCCCAGATCGAGGGCCACGTGGTCAGGAGAACCTCGTCCCTTCCGGTCACACTTTGCCTATCGGCCGGCCTCGAAGACCGAAATTGTGACGGTGTCACCCGAAAAATTTGAAATTACGAAATTTGAAAAAATTTGAAAAAAAAATTACGGAATTTCAAGTGGCCCAATATCTGAAAATGTTCGCAACATATTAATGTACATTTGTGCCAAATTTGGTGCTTGTATCACAAAATGCACAATTCTTTTGAATATTTGGGCTAAGCCGCCCCACTATAGAGGGAAATGCACAGGTGAAGAACAGCAGAGTCACAGAGCTGGAGCAGAACAACCTCGACAGTGCATCCTGGTCTCCATCAGTACAGGAGCAGGAACAAGACAGCGGGTCTCAGATAGTGAAGCTGAAACTGTCCCTCTCCCCATCCCCATCCCTTTCCACCAATCGCCAATGATGATCGAAGGAGCCTCCGCCCAAAGGGGATCCACCCTGACCCCAGAAGTGATAACATTCATCTTATTATAATACAGCAAACGTACACAAACGGTTTGTGTGTTTATTTGTGACCAAAACGTCTTCTTCTTCTTCAAAGCAATTACCACCCAAAACACAATCCGGGAACTCTTAATTACGTACTGTTGGAATATACCTTTTGACCCTTTAGACTGCTGAGACCCCTCAGACCTTTACCTTTAAGTCCCCCATGACCCTTAAGACCCAAAATACCCTGAAAGACTGCAAAGACCCAAAAGATATTTAAAGACCCTGAATACTCTTAAAGACCCAAAGGACCCTGAAGACCCAAAATACCCTCAAAGGCCCAGAGGATCCAAAACACCCTGAAGACCCAAAATGGCGCCGAAGACCCAAAATACCCTGAAGACACAAAATACACCAAAGACCCAAACACCCCAAAGATGCAAAACACCCAGAAGTCCCAAAACACCCAGAAGTTCCAAAACATCCAGAAGTCCCAAAAACACCCTGAAGACCCAAAACACACTGAAGACCCCAAAGACCCTTAAAGACCTTGAAGACCCAAAAGACCATTAAATACCATGAAAAACCAAAATACCCAAAGACCCTTAAAGACCCAGAGGAACCAAAGACCCTTAAGACCCAAAAGCACCTGAAGACCCCAAAGACCCAAAACACCCGAAGACCCAATATACCCTTCAAGGGCCAGAGGATCCAAAAGACCCTGAAGACCAAAATGGCCCCGAAGACCCCAAAAAACCCAAACACCCAAAGATGCAAAACACCCTGAAATCCCAAAACACCCTGAAGACCATGAAGACCCAAAAGACCCTTAAAGACCCAAAACACCATGAAGACCCAAAACACCCTGAAGACCCAAAACACCTTTAAAGACCCTGAAGACCCAAAATACCATTAAATACCCAGAAGACCCAAAAGACCATTAAATACCCTGAAGAACCAAAATACCCAAAGACCCTTAAGGACCCAGAGGAACCAAAATAACCTTAAGACCCAAAAGCCCCTGAAGATGCCAAAGACCCAAAATACCCTTCAAGGCCCAGATAATCCAAAAGACCCTAAAAGACTCTGAAGAACCAAAATATCCCAAAGAACCTTAAAGACCCAGAGGAACTAAAAGACCCAAAAGACCCAGAAGACCTAAAAGTCCCTGAAGACCGAAAAGACCCTGAAGACCAAATTTTGGCTGCCCCCCCCCCCACCACCCCCCATCACCATCCATCCCATCCCCCTCCACCATTCTCCCACTTCCGCCCACGATACCCAATCCACCACCACCACCACTAACCCCTACCCACCATTCCCACCATCCCTCACTCCCTGAGAAAGCAGACATGGTCAAAGATGCCTACCCCTCTGAAACGACGTGTGGTGAGGCACGCAGAGCCAAATGACCCCAAAGACCCAATAGACCATGAAAACCCTGAAGACCCTGAAGCCCTAAAAGACCCCAAAGACCCCAAAGATCTTCAAAGATCCTCAAAGACTCAAAGACATGCGCAGAGTCATGCTAGTATATATAAATGCAAAGTGTGGTGTCTGTCCATGCCTGGGTGAGTTTGGCTGTCTCCTATTTCTGGCGGCCGCTTCCGGCACTGTTTTTGAATAGCTCCGCACGCAGGACAAAGCTCAACATTCAACGAGAAGAAATGCATGATACCAAACGAGATACATTTTAAACGTATAGATACAAAATGGAATTGCAGTTTATGGCTCGATCTATCTAATGGATCTACAGTCACGTGAAAAAGTAAGTACACCCCATGTAAAGTTTTGACTTTTTCAACATATTTCAACATACAGCTATTTGATCTTCATTTCAACAATATTGATAGATAAAGGTGATATAATATAACAAATATCATGAAACATTTACATTTTGTAGTCCATTGTATAATTTAAATAAACATAAATGCAAATTTTGCATGTGGAAAAAGTAAGTACACCCCTACATTTATCACTACTTCAACTACCTAAAATTAGAATCAGGTGCACCAGCTCAGGTGCAAATGATGAGAACATCGTTACAGAGGATCTTGGAGGAACCTGTCTTATTTAAACCTCAGACATTTAGTTTGGTTTGCTCTTTGTTGTTGAAGTGTGTGGCGTCACCATGCCTAGATCAAAAGAGCTCTCTGAGGCCTTCAGAAAGAAGGTTATAGATGCCTACGGGTCTGGGAAGGGATTTAAAAATATCTCCAAACAATTAGAAATCAATCATTCGACTGTCCGGAAGATCATCCACAAATGGAGAAGATTCCAAACAACTGCCAACTTGTTCAGGCCAGGCCGCCTCAGCAAGTTCAACCCGAGAGCAGACCGCAAGATGCTGAAAGAAGTCTCTAAGAACCCCAGAATGTCATCACGGGATCTACAGGTAGCTGTTGTCACTGTTGATGTCAAAGTGCACGAGTCTACCATTAGAAAGAGGCTGTACAAATTTGATCTACATGGGAGGTGTGCCAGGAGGAAACCTTTGCTGTCCAGAAAGAACATCAGGGCAAGACCAAAGTTTGCCAATGAACACCAAGGCAAAGACCAGCACTTCTGGAACAATGTGCTCTGGACAGATGAGTCAAAGGTAGAGCTATTTGGCCACAGTACCAGAAGACATGTTTGGCAAAACCCAAAGACAGCATTTGACCACAAGAACCTGATACCAACTGTAAAGCATGGTGGTAGAAATATTATGGTTTGGGGCAGCTTTGCTGCATCAGGGCCTGGGCAGCTCACCATCATATAATCCACTATGAATTCTTCATTGTACCAGAGGGTGCTTGAGGATAATGTGAGGCCATCTGTCGGAAAGTTGAAGCTCAACCGAAGGTGGACCTTGCAACATGACAATGACCCTAAACATACCAGTAAATCCACAAAGGAATGGCTGAAAAGAAAGAAATGGAGGGTTCTGGAATGGCCAAGTCAAAGCCCGGATCTAAATCCCATTGAGATGTTGTGGGGGGATTTGAAACGAGCTGTGTATGCAAGAAACCCCTCAAACATCGCACAGCTGAAAGAATTCTGCATGGAGGAGTGGGCAAAAATTTCTCCCAGTCGATGTCAGAGACAGGTAGACAGTTATAAGAAACGCCTACTTGAGGTTGTTTCTGCCAAAGGGGGCAATACCACCTGTTGGAGCCAAGGGTGTACTTACTTTTTCCACATGCGAAATGTGCATTTATGTTTATTGAAATTATACAATGCACTACAAAATGTAAATGTTTCATGATATTTGTTATATTATATCACCTTCATCTATCAATATTGTTGAAATGAAGATCAAATAGCTGTATGTTGAAATATGTTGAAAAAGTCAAAACTTTACATGGGGTGTACTTACTTTTCACGTGACTGTATGTATATATATATATAGTGTTGCGGTTTTGAGTTTTTACAAATAAAGGTTAATTTCCCCCTCACAGTTAGTCACACTACAACATGTAGCCTTGTTTAAGATCAGTTATTTCTTAAGTGTAAGCATAGACCTTTCCTTTGTGTAGTTTTGCGTTGAGTAGAATAATGAGAGCTAGGTACTTCCAATGCTTTATGCCGCCTCGATGCTTTGGTTTTTGGCGCAAATTAACACGAGGCCGGCCTGACAAGTCGAGGCAGGCCGAAGGAAGGCGGAGGAGGAGCTGATGGTAAGCACGAGCTGCCAATCAGGGCTCGAAGGGAGTGGCTTAGCACTGCGTCAAAAGGCGTGGTTTGGAACATGCGATGCGGGCTAAGGGCGTGGCAATATAACCCTTTGCGCAAAGCCCCCACCTCATTTTTGAGGGGAGAGGCGCTTGAACAAGTTATGAGCCGGGGTCATATGTTGAACAGTTCTGAGAGTGTGCAGTGTTGAATCGAGTTACAAGATAAACGCTCGGTTGAGCTTGAGGCAGATCCTCTATTGAGTTACGAGGGTGAAAGCGCGCCGTTAATTAATCGCACTGTGAGGAACGGCCAAGCCGGGCGAGAGACGCACATATTCGCCTGCCTGCCTTTGTTCGAGAGATGTGCCGCAAGGATCCCTCCCGCCTGCCTGCCTGCCTTCGTCGTGGGACGTGCTGTGACCACGGAGGGCCACGCCGGGCGAGCTGTTCCTGAACAACGGAGCCTTCAACGGTTCAGCGCATGAACCATTCGTCTTTCATTCCCCCTGTGAATGTGAATGCGCTCGTTGTCTGGGCAAAGAGCTAAGTCTGCTTATGTGCTTGCTCTGTGTCTCTTCGCCTTGTACAGCTGTAAATAAACCTGTGTTCTTCCTTCCATATGATCGTTCCCGTCATTTCCATCTATTGACTAAGCGTGGTATGAATTATATCGCTCTAATCGGGTTCCAATAATAAGGTAACTGCACGGACCATGTGGTACGCCATAGCTCGGACGCACTCAAATTACGTGTGGTTCGTGCGAGACCTGATCCCCGCTTCCGCGGTGGCGTAGGTACTTAGGTACGTGCGAGAATTGCCCCAAAACCCTGCCCTGCGTCTGTCCGGGAGTGGCGACTCAAGTCTCGCGGTTGTGACGATCCAAAAAGAACAAGGGGCTTAATCTCCCCTTGGTAAGGGCAGGAGGGTCGCGCGGAAACCGTAACTATATATATATATATATATATATATATATATATATATATATATATACACATATATATACATACATACACACACACACACACATATACACACACATACACATATGTACACACACACACACACATACACACCAATAACATTTTCGACCCAATCAATAATTGCCACAAAATTCAACTCACCTGGAATACTTTGATGTTTGATGGTACATGTCTGCTCTGCTGCCACTGTGAGACTTCCTTTATCATATGGACCATCATCTGTTGGAGACAAAGCAATACTTTTAGTCGAAGTAATTCAAGTGAAGTCCGAAATCGAGTTGTACCAAAAGAGTTTTTTTCTCTCTCTCTTTAAGCAACAGTAATAAATGACGAGGAAAGCTTTATAGGTGAGAGAAGAAAGGACAAAAAGAAAGAATATATCCAAATAGTCCAAGCCATTTAGCCCAAATATGGGGCCAGATAGGAAAAAACTGCAACACTACATATCAGTGCGAAATTGTATGCAGTAATATATACCAGATAACATATCAAAAGTCTAAAGCTCTAAAAATATGGGGTGTCTGTCAAAATCACTGGTACATGGATCCCCCTTTTCATCCTTTTGCGGTACGATTTGTTCACAGTTTGCGATACATTCCGAGCACATGGTATATAATTATACTTTTAATATCAGGAATTACAGCATGTTACAGCCCCAGTACGGCCCGTACGGAACAAAAAAATAAGCACGTAAACAAAATTCCCAATAGCTAAATACTGATCACTGATATGCAAATAAATGAATCACTTGTCATGACTGTTTCAGAATTATGGCACATTTTGTTGATTAAAATCACAAACTCATAATAAAATCACATATAGAGAAACTAATAATACTGACTCATAAAATACTGTCGGAAGTCAAGGATTCGCTTAAAAGTAAAAAAATGTCCACAATTAACTAATTCAGCTGCATGTAACAGTCTATAACAACAGTCCACTACCTAATCATCATTTTCCTCGTCATCGTCGTCGCTGAAACTGTCCAGGACGGAGTTGGTGCAGCCAGATCCACGGCACTGACCACAAGCAGGAGAACACTCCAAGTTGTTCTTGCGGCATGTACACCGTGCGGAACCACAATCGGTCGAACAGTTGCACCGGATAACATTCAACAAATCCTGAGGTGCTGGAGGGAGGTCGGTCATAACAGGAACAAGATTGCCGTCGCTCATTCTCCAGCCCCAATCCACTGGTTGTAGGCTGTTGTTTCCTTTCCACTGCTGTATTTGCAGATACACCCGTCTGCTGTGATATCTCGCTGCAGCAGATGTGGGCGGTAAGGTCTGTGGGAGTATCTTCGAAGTCTTGACTGCGACCTGTTCACAAAACCGCTTGTACCTGAGGGAATCCAAACTTTCATCAGGTTTACCCTTGTAGAGACACACGAGTGCTATCTCTCCTGCAGCCTCGACCACATCTGGTGATGCATCCTCAGCCAAGAACTGTTGGGATTGAGTTTGGAAGAGTGTGCTCATCATGAATTTCTTCAGTGACGCTCCTTTGCCAAGGCCGTACAGTCGAGACGTCGTGTCACATCCCAATACTGCGTGTATGAATAGGATGCTTTCACACACAGCTGCACCTAGCTGACGTTTCATGGACTTCACATTCCAGATGTGGTTTGGTTTTGTAGTGGATTTTGCCTGACTATACATAAACAAGTCGTGTGCTTCTAGGTTTGCGTAGAAGCAGAGTAGGACGATCAGATCTGTGTCTTCTCCTATAAGGGCTGTGTTCCTCATGTTCGCCGAACTGACTGCGGTCTGGACGATTAGCAGGTCAGCATCTTCCTGGGAATGATGGGTCTGGCATCCAGAAAGCCGGAAGTATCTGCTCAACATGTTGATGAAGTTCTGTTTGTTGTTGAGGTTTCCCAGGAAGATGTCTTTCTTCATGGTCAACTTCATGTCATCAGTGAAAGTCACTTCTGGTCCACCTCTACCTGCTGCTCGCCTCTGGTGGGTCATGTGCTTGGTTGATTGACCAAGATATCCATCAAATATTACGATGGCCTTTCCGTACTTTCTTGTAACATAGTCACAGTGGAGCATGCAGATCTCTCGATATGTTGGTGAACCACGTGGACATGGTATACGGTGCAGCAGACTTCCACCATCCAAGACATACTGGATTTCGCTGATTGACTCTATGGTACCTGGTTCAAGTTTAGACCAGATAGCATCTCCGAGTACGGACTTCTGGGCTTCACGTAGCATCAGCTTTTCATCAAACAGCGCAGGTGGATGAGGGCATAACTCAAAGCGAAACATCTCTTCCTTATCTTCAGCAGATTTTGAGATGATGATGAGACGCTGGAATAGCAGTTCTGGGTCTATCTGTACCTGGTCTTTACCAACTCGCACAGATGATCTGGCCTTCAGAAATGTGGTGGCTTGGTCTTTGCGCTTGAACGTGTAGTGGACAACTGACTGATTTGTCATGGAGTGCATGATCTTGTCTCCAATGAGCTTGGCATTGTCGACATCAACCTTACTGCCAGCGTTGACACCAGTCATTATGTTCCTGAGGGATGGATGACACTTGAAAGGATTTCTGTCAACTAGAGCGACCTGTAGTGTACTTGTATCTTGCATGTCGCGATGCTGCCTGGTTTTGCCCATCTCTTTGTTCTGTTCACCTGTGCTGTACTTCACTCCAGTGAGCTCTTGCATCGATCTGTTCGTCTCCGAACAAGCCGGCATGGACAAAAGCCACGTTAACCGTTGTTGCTCTGTCATTCCTCTTCCTCTTGTTAACCCCCCGCTGGTCTTCATACTTCTCATGAGTACTTGCTCAATCATCAGGTCTGAGGAAATTCCAGCCTAAGCTCTACTACTTCTTCGGGCGACATGGAAGCCCTGAGTAAACTTACGGTGCACATCTGGATAGTCCTGTTCTAAGCTGTGCATTATTTGCAGGTAAATCCTGGCAGACTTAGCATAGAGTGAATGACCTGAGGCTGCTACATATGGTAACATATCAGATACAGCTTCGAGGTGCAGGGACCAGTTTCCCATACGCTCGGCTTTGATGAATTTTCTTAAGATCTTCACCATATCCATATACTGTAACCACAGTTTCGCTGTTCGGTCTTTGGTCAATGATTCTGTCTGTGTTTGAAAGACTTTGCTGATCTTGTCAAGGATTGGATCACTTGCTACATCGTTGGAAGATCGTGTGCCTTTCATCAACGCATCATACAGGGTCCTTGCTTTACTCACATCTGGATGAATCACATCATCATCGGCCAAGCCACTCATTGCATCTTCATCCCGAACTGGCAAGTCTTCTGCAGTTCTGTATTGTGTTCCTCCAAGAGGATCAGACAGGAGGAGTGCATTCAGGACAGCATCCAGGAGGATGTGTGCCCGTACAGCCCTGGAAATTGCTTTTCCTGTTAGGATGTGATCCACTGCATTTGGTGCGTATATGAGTTGTAGCAGCTCCTTCAACTCAGAACCACCAATGAGGTGCCCTATGCTGCCAAGGAAGCTCATTTCCATATGAAAGGCATCTAGCCTTACCACAATACGTCGCATGGGGCTTCCATCTGGCTCCGAGAGAATGATCGACAATGCCTTCCACCATAGTGGCTGATCAAAGGTGATGATGGTAGGTACATCATGTTGTTTAGCATGTTGCGCAATGTAGTTGAGAGTGGAGTAGATGCATGTAGTGTCGCTCGAGCTCAAATCAATCATTGGGAGAAACAGGACAGACGATTTTGAATGCTGGACACCACGATGTAAGAGTTGCATCATCCCAGACCATGCAGGTCTTGGTATCTTGAACAGCAGTGACGTCTTCCACAGTACATCAAGGTTGACCTGGAACAGTCTGTATTGGGTCACTGCGCTGGTCACTAACAACATTAATAGTCCGACTTCCCTTTTCACGAAGTGTCACTACTGGATTATCGTTGTTGGTGGATTCATTGCAGAACACACACGAATTGGCCGCCATTCTTCAGGGTTGGATTACCTGCAAATATAGAAAAGTTGAATATACTATTACTGTATGTTATTGCCAATAGACCTAAACATACTAAATACATGTCATTGATGGGATTAAAAACTAAGATATATATGGTTCACAAACAAATAATGATGTACCGTCGCTTGCTGTGGAGTGAGCAGTCTTTGTAAAACGGGGTGTGGTTAAATAAGACACTAAAACAGTAAAAACTTCACTTATATATACAATATTGTACAGTATGATATCCTTTATTTATTATATCGTGCTAGTGATTAGGTCCAGTGTATAAAATAAGCAATAGAAGTTCAGAGAGCGACAATAATCATAGCATGCGGCATATGTACGTCTTTTAACATGGGGCTAAATGGAGAAAACTTGATTGCATTATTTGAGAGTCACCCCATATTTTTAGACCTTTATACTTTTAGTATGTTATAAAGGTACCTTGAGGGTAATCAATACTAATGAGATCGGTAGTGTTGCAGTTTTTTCCCCGTCAAATGCTAAATGGCTTGGACTAAAAGTCTTCCAAAGACAAATACTAAACGGGTTTCATGACTTGACGGCATTCCAGAGCATCCTGTATGCTGCCTCCATGGCATCCCAGCGGAGGTTGCCTCCACGTCCACATGGAGGGAGCAATATTTGGAATTTGGATTTAACACTTCTTAGTTGGTTTCAGGAGATTTATCATAGACTGTCAGTCACACTCAATATAAGAGAACCCTCCGGCTTGTTCTGCTGCTATTGTCCATCGCAATCACTTTTTCAAATAGTATCATCGTGTTGGACCCGAGTGAGGCACATCATTGGTCTCGCCTTGCGAGCAACTACTGTAAACTAGTATTAGAGAATGATAAGCCACTGTATGCAGAATCTGTTTGTGATTCTCTCTTCAATAAACACCTCGGTTCCAGAGATTTTTGGAGAATTGCTAATGGGATTCTCAACCGTAATCTATCATCGGTTCCTGTCCTCTTCAATGCCCCTGAAACGCTTACTTCCTCCTATTGATAAAGTCATCTTCTTGACTGAGCATTTTGCTGCAAACTCCACACTTGAAGACCACGGACATCCATTGCCTGTCTGTCTTTCCCGTATTGACACCAGGATTTCCACCGTCAACATTAGACTCGGTGGACTGGCGGCCATTTTGGATTTGACCTCTCACGGTTCTCAGAGGTCAAATCTGACTTCCCTCCACATCTGAAAATAAACCTTATTGTATGCACTAACTATGTTAAAAATTTCATGCTTTTCTCATAAAATGCACAATTTTTGTGTTTATCTACTGCACTAATATGAGGGTCTATCACAGGTTGTTCCACCTGAGCATACTTTCAGTCGCTCTATACGTTTGCTAGTTTCTTCCCATCAATACACCTGTCCGAAGGAGTAAGACTATGAGGTATTCTTCTAGTCCCCCCACCCCCCTCTCACGGCATCACTCTAGAACAGTTTACCTGCATCCTGCTTTCTCCTCTATCCCAACCTACCTCAGTTCAAGAAGAATGTCAATAGATTCCTCCTTTCTATTTAATATCTATACCTTTTTTGCATAGCCCCCACCTGGAGGGGCCTTAAAGGCTTCGTGGAGGGCGATATCTGATAAAAACAAAACTTGACACATTACTCACCGTCAGGGATGGACTCATCCTCCAGCCCTGTTAGCGTCGGTACATACAGTATGTGACAGCAGTCGACAAGGTGTGTTTGACTCTTAATGTACTCAGGACAACTTGGATCAGTATTAAATTATTGTCTTCAATACTCTATTGCCTCCTGATAGATCAGGTAATTACACAGGTAAATATCCCTTGTAGTCATACATGATCATCCCTCTGATCATCATCATCATGTAAACTTGTAAACTAAACTTTCTAAACTTCGAAGCATTTCTCACTTGTCGAAGCCAAACTTAGAGCACATCGATACCTGAAAAACAATGAAATCTCACATGTGGTAGAGGAGAAACCCCTTCGATTAGTAAATTATATTTTTCCTATAATCACATTTCAAGATGGTGTAATGCTGGGAAAAATGTCCACTACATGTATGTTGTACGTAATGAATTAACCATTAAGTTTAATAGAGCAGATTACCCCATGACGTCAGTGATCACATATACAGGAACACCCCTAGATTGGCTTTTAAATAGAAAAATTTTACAAGGACAGAAATTGTGGGGGATTATTACTGGTCAAAGTTGTATGTGTGGGAAGTGTGGGAAGTTGTATAGGTCGACCCAATTGAGAAGCCTATTGTTTTTGGGGTCAAAAGGTCAAAAGGTTAACATTGGCAAAAGGTCACCAACTTTGCCAAATTTCTAAAATCCTCAATTTTCATCCGATTGACTTGAAATTTGAAGAGGATTTGCATATCTGGTCACTGCATTCAACCACCAAGTATATTTGAGGTCAGCATAGTTCAAAAGGTCAACATAGGCCAAATTTCTAAAATCCTCAATTTTCATCCGATTGACTTGAAATTTGAAGAGGACTTGCATATCTGGTCACTGAATTCCACCACCAAGTATTTTTGAGGTCAACATAGGCTAAAAGGTCAACATAGGCCAAAAGGTCAACATAGTTCAAAAGGTCAACATAGGCCAAATTTCTAAAATCCTCAATTTTCATCCAATTGACTTGAAATTTGAAGAGGACGTGCATATCTGGTCACTGAATTCAACCACAAATTATATTTTAGGTAAACATAGGCCAAAAGGTCAACATAGGCGGAATTTCAAAAATCACCAATTTTCATTTGATTGACTTGAAATTCTAAGAGGATTTACATATATGGTCATTGAATTCAACCACCAACTATTTTTGAGGTCAACGTAGGCCAGAAGATCAACATAGGCCAAGTTTTTTAAATCCTCAATTTTCATCCGATTGACTTGAAAATTGAACAGCATTTCCACATTGAGTCAGTAAATAGGGAAATTAACTATTTTTGAGGTCAAAAGGTCAAAGGTCAACTCAAGGTCAACCTTCCAAAATCATCATTTTACATCTGAAAAATCGTCACTTTTCTCCCTGTTGGCCCGAGCTTTGATCAAGATTGTCAATTTTAATCTTGATGAAACGGACAATTTGCTGTATCAATGGAATTTTTTTTCTTGGGGGGTGGCGGCGGATTTTGCAAGTATCGTGCTCCGCATGACGTCTTCTTGTTGTTCTATTTTCTGACTGCTTCACCCGAAATCATGACTATCAAAGCATCCCTCGGATAACATGTAAAGCAACATGTCTTCTTAGATCATCGACAATTTGCTTGCAATGATATATTTGAGGTTTCATACTCAATTTGCACTTCATTTGAGCAGCAATTCCTTGAAAAGTCATTCCCAGTTGTACATGTCCTCTATGTGACGCAAGAGGGCGCAAAACAAAAAATATGAAATTTAAAATTATGAATACGAATTGATGTGCAAGTTTTATCCTTGACGACTTTGTGTGCTTATTCACTCTATTTTTCTTCACCTGTCATCCAAATTACAGGTAGTTTCCAGTTGGTGGTTGCAAATTTCCAGAAATAGAGCTCTTCCTGCTTATTGCATTGCAGTCTACTGTGTTCAAAAAGTATCCGACCTTTATTTTTCGTGCGTAAAAAAAAAGAAGCTAGGGAGGCGTTGATTGGTGCACGTATGTAGGCGATCCTAATGCGCACGCGTGAATTTTTTCCCACCTACAGAAGCTGTCATTCGACGGCAGACCGCCGATGAGTGAGGACATGTAAGTGAGCGCCGTCGGATTTTCGTTTTTGACAAAATGACGGAAAAACTTGAACAACGCCACTGCATCAAATTTTGTGTTTCATCAAACTTGCATCAAAACTGCAACTTGGTTTCTGGGTCGTACCCATAAACCCAGGACTCATCGCCAGTGATCACTGTGTTGAGGAAGCTGGGATCGCTGTTCACAGTCTCCAGCATGTCCTGTGCGATCTCCAAACGGAGTTGCTTCTGCTCAATCGTTAGCAGCTTTGGTACGAACTTCGCTGAGATTCTCCTGAAGCCCAAATCCTCCTTCATAATGGAGTGAACGGTGTTGAATCTTGCGGATCGTTTCCACTTGGGAATCGCCAAACTTTACACAAAATTTGATGCAGTGGCGTTGTTCAAGTTTTTCCGTCATTTTGTCAAAAACGAAAATCCGACGGCGCTCACTTACACTTCCTCACTCATCGGCGGTCTGCCGTCGAATGACAGCTTCTGTAGGTGGGAAAAAATTCACGCGTGCGCATTAGGATCGCCTAAATACGTGCACCAATCAACGCCTCCCTAGCTTCTTTTTTTTTACGCACGAAAAATAAAGGTCGGATACTTTTTGAACACACTCCACACTTGAATTCCACACTCCACACTATTGGGTGAGAAGAAGAAGAACACAAATCGCAGGGTCGTCACTGGCAACCTTTATCATGTGCTCTCTGGCACTAACCGCATCTGGTCCTCTCCTTGGCTACCTAGGCCTACAACAACAACATTTAGAAACATCCCTTTGCCCTTCTGGTATCTTGCAACTTCTGCCCATCAAGGCTTTCAGGGCCTGGTGGTGCATGCTCAACAAATCCTGTCTCACATTCCCAGTCCTTAACTACACATTTGCAGCCATATTTTTTACCCTCGCCAGAGGAGGGGGTATTGCATTCGAGTCCATTTGTTACTTGCAAAATCGAAGATTTTTCAAATATATTGGTCGGTTGCGTTTGTGGTTCTGTCTGTCTGTTTGTTTGTCACCGGACTACAGGTCACAATTCAAAACCGATCGTCACGAAACTTCACCAAGTTGTATAGGTCGTCCCAATTGAGAAGCCTATTGATTTTGAGGTCAAAGGTCAAATGTCATTTGGAGGTCAAATTTCTAAAATCGCCATTTTAAATCCGATTGACTTGAAAATTGAATAGCATTTGTATATTGAGTCAATAAATTGGGGAATGAGCTATTTTTGAGGTCAAAAGATCAAAGGTCAACTCCAGGTCAAATTTTTAAAATCATCAATTTTCTTCTGAAAAGCCATCAATTTTCAACTGATTGACTTGAAAATTGAACAGCATCTGCATATCGAGTCACTGAATTGGGAAACCAACTCTGTATTTGTGAGGTCAAAAGGTCAAAGTTCAAGGAACAAGAGAAATGTCGGATATTAGATGAAGAGGAACAAGAGAAATGTCGGATATGAGATGGAAGAACAAGAGAAATGTCGGATATGAGATGGAGGAACAAGGGAAATGTTGGATATTTGAACCACACCCAAAGTGGGCATCATTATGCTGAGGGCACAACAGATGTGGTCAAATTGGCGTCAGATGGAGGGATGGTATAAACGGATAATACTCATGTCTCTGTGCTCCAGTTACACCAAAACATTTTTCCAGGTGTGGCCTCTGGCAGATTTGTGATCAGTACCTCCTGAAGTTGTGGATGGGAACAGGGAAAACAAAGCATCGTCACACCTGGAAATAGGCTTCATGCCAAAGTAACACTTTCTGTGCCCCAACCTGCTGAGAGACAATTTCTGTGTCGAGCAACTGCAGACACTTCGATCTCAGAATAATGTCGAACATCAGTCATTGACAGCATTCACACTTGCCTCTCCCACCACCCTTCCCCCTCCACAATGCCCTCTCCCACACTCCTCCCCTTCACACTCCCTCCCACACTCCCCTCCCCACACTCCCATCCCCACACTCCCCTCCCACCCTTCCTCCCCCCCCCCACACTCCCCTCCCACACTCCTCCCCCCCCACTCCCCTCCCACTCTCCCCCCTCCTCTCATGCAAGGCCAACCCTCAACAATCCCCTCCCTCATACTCCCTTCCCACTCTCCCCCCATCCCCACACCCACACTCCCCTCCTACTCTCCCCCCCCCCCCACCCACGCTCCCCTCCCACACTCCTCCCCCCCCCCACTACCCTCCCACCTCCTCTCATGTGAGGCCAACCCCCAAAAATCCCCTCCCTCATACCCCTTTCCCACTCCCTCCCACACTCCTCCCCCCCCCCCACTCCCCTCCCACTCTCCCCCCTCCTCTCATGCAAGGCCAACCCTCAACAATCCCCTCCCTCATACTCCCTTCCCACTCTCACCCCATCCCCACACCCACACTCCCCTCCTACTCTCCCCCCCCCCCCCCCCACCCACGCTCCCCTCCCACACTCCTCCCCCCCCCCCCACTACCCTCCCACTCTCCCACCTCCTCTCATGCGAGGCCAACCCCCAAAAATCCCCTCCCTCATACCCCCTTCCCACTCCCTCCCACACGCCTCCCCCCACCCCCCCCCCCACTACACCCACGCACCCCACCCCAAAATCAAACAAAACATCCCTCCCATTGATGTTAAGATGCACAAAGATTCGGGTAGAATATAAACCCATGAAAAACATTTGGCCTTTCACATCCCACATCGGCGGTGGTAGTTTTTGTTGGAACATCTAAACGTTTTGGACGAGTTGATCAGGAAGTTCTCCATCTATTTCCTCGTGTCGAGGCACATCCCTTTCTCCGAGGTACGTTTAAACGTACTTTCGGCATCTTAAAAGTATTTTTTATCGTTTCATTCTCCCCTTGTTATCTGGGAGGCATGAAAGATGTCCAGACCTTCTCAATTTACTTACATATTTACAAGTCTCGCAGTAAAGAACAATTGTTCAGTAGAATGGACACCGACAGGACAAGGAGGTACAGTTTATGAGTAAAGGAGAGTTAGCACTCAGAGAGTGGTGGTGAATGCATGTAATGGTCTCTGCAAGGGTCGGGACTGCAGGGTCTGTGGATCGTTTTTAAAATCGAGTTGGATAGGTATCTGGAAGTGGTGTGGATGGGGGAGTACAAAGGTAGTGGTGTGGTTACAAAGTCTTCATGGGCATAAAGACCTACCCCTGTGAAATTCTTTGCATTTCCTTCCATTCTCTCCTCACTACCACACACCTCTCCTCTTCTTTCTTCATTTTCACCCCCATCACCCATCCGCACACCTCTCCTCTCTTCCTTTTCACCCCCATCACCCATCCGCACACCTCTCCTCTCTTCCTTTTCACCCCCATCATCCATCCGCACACCTCTCCTCTCTTATTTCTTCCTTTTCACCCCCATCACCCATCCGCACACCTCTCCTCTCTTATTTCTTCCTTTTCACCTCCATCACCCATCCACACACCTCTCCTCTCTTATTTCTTCCTTTTCACCTCCATCACCCATCCACACACCTCTCCTCTCTTATTTCTTCCTTTTCACCTCCATCACCCATCCACACACCTCTCCTCTCTTATTTCTTCCTTTTTACCTCCATCACCCATCCACACACCTCTCCTCTCTTATTTCTTCCTTTTCACCCCCATCACCCATCCACACACCTCTCCTCTCTTCTTTCTTCCTTTTCACCCCCATCACCCATCCACACACCTCTCCTCTCTTCTTTCTTCGTTTTCAATCCCATCACCCATCCGCACACCTGTCATCTCTTCTTTCTTTCTTTTTACCCCCATCACCCATCCACACACCTCTCCTCTCTTATTTCTTCCTTTTTACCCCCATCACCCATCCACACACCTCTCCTCTCTTCTTTCTTCCTTTTCACCTCCATCACCCATCCGCACACCTGTCATCTCTTATTTCTTCCTTTTCACCCCCATCACCCATCCACACACCTCTCCTCTCTTCTTTCTTCCTTTTCACCTCCATCACCCATCCACACACCTGTCATCTCTTATTTCTTCCTTTTCACCTCCATCACCCATCCACACACCTCTCCTCTCTTCTTTCTTCCTTTTCACCTCCATCACCCATCCGCACACCTGTCATCTCTTATTTCTTCCTTTTCACCCCCATCACCCATCCACACACCTCTCCTCTCTTCTTTTTCACTCCCATCACCCATCCGCACACCTGTCATCTCTTCTTTCTTTCTTTTTACCCCAATCACCCATCCACACACCTCTCCTCTCTTCTTTCTTCCTTTTCACCCCCATCGCCCATCCACACACCTCTCTTCTCTTATTTCTTTCTTTTTACCCCCATGACCCATCCACACACCTCTCCTCTCTTATTTCTTCCTTTTTACCCCCATCACCCATCCACACACCTCTCCTCTCTTATTTCTTCCTTTTTACCCCCATCACCCATCCACACACCTCTCCTCTCTTATTTCTTCCTTTTTACCCCCATCACCCATCCACACACCTCTCCTCTCTTCTTTCTTCCTTTTCACACCCATCACCCATCCGCACACCTGTCATCTCTTCTTTCTTTCTTTTTACCCCCCTCACCCATCCACACACCTCTCCTCTCTTCTTTCTTCCTTTTCACCTCCATCACCCATCCACACACCTCTCCTCTCTTATTTCTTCCTTTTTACCCCCATTACCCATCCACATGGATGGGAAATGACATCACTCTTTGTGAGCTCACAAACTGCAGTGTTTGATCATGGATGGGCAATGACATCACTCTTTGTGAGCTCACAAACTGCAGTGTTGGATCATGGATGGGCAATCACATCACTCTTTGTGAGCTCACAAACTGCAGTGTTGTATCATGGATGGGCAATCACATCACTCTTTGTGAGCTCACAAACTGCAGTGTTGGATCATGGATGGGGAATGACATCACTCTTTGTGAGCTCACAAACTGCAGTGTTTGATCATGGATGGGCAATGACATCACTCTTTGTGAGCTCACAAATTGCAGTGTTGTATCATGGATGGGCAATGACATCACTCTTTGTGAGCTCACAAACTGCAGTGTTGGATCATGGATGGGCAATCACATCACTCTTTGTGAGCTCACAAACTGCAGTGTTGGATCATGGATGGGCAATGACATCACTCTTTGTGAGCTCACAAACTGCAGTGTATGATCATGGATGGGCAATGACATCACTCTTTGTGAGCTCACAAACTGCAGTGTTGGATCATGGATGGGCAATGACATCACTCTTTGTGAGCTCACAAACTCAAGTGTTGGATCATGGATGGGCAATGACATCACTCTTTGTGAGCTCACAAACTGCAGTGTTGTATCATGGATGGGCAATGACATCACTCTTTGTGAGCTCACAACCTGCACCCACTCTTACATCCTTACTAATTCAATGATACGTGCATTGTTGGTGATGAGCGGATATCATAATATTTTGATGTTTTACATTAGATTGCATATCCGTTCAAGTCGGCAAAGGACCATCATTTATTAAAAGTAAAATCGACGTGTCACAGGCGAGGTGTCTGTGAAAAAACTTTAAATCCGTCACCGTTTTTATCCCGCATTAACTCCCAATACACCTTGCGAGTGCAACGTGTTAATTGCCTTATTGGCACCTTTGCGCAGGTGCTGCGCTGTGTTGACGGCCCGCGTTAAAATGTCCTGTTTCCTCCGAGAGAACGAGGACAGGTTACCTGTGACGTCATAATGCAGCACATAGTTGTGATTGTGTGCCTGACAATCATGACCATCTTGAGCAAACATCACTTTTTCATTTCCTTTCCTCACTTTGATAACATTGGCCTTTCGGATAACACTCAGTTGAATATGCTTCGACAATGCAATATAAGCATTGCAATACAACGAGTCTTCGACACAGGTGGAAAGAGAACATTCATTAGGTTAACTTTGACTATAATCTGGAGACGTTAACTTAGACTCTAATCTGGAGAGGTTTACTTAGACTCTAATATGGAGGGGTTAACTTAACCTCTAATCTGGAGAGGTTTATTTCGCTTCTAATCTGGAGAGGGTAACTTAGACTCTAATCTGGAGAGGGTAACTTAGACTCTAATCTGGAGAGGTTTACTTAGACTCTAATCTGGAGAGGTCAACTTAGACTCTAATCTGGAGAGGTTCACTTCGCTTCTAATCTGGAGAGGGTAACTTAGACTCTAATCTGGAGGGGTTAACTTAAACTCTAATCTGGAGGGGTTAACTTAGACTCTAATATAGAGACGTTAACTTAGACTCTAATCTGGAGAGGGTAACCTAGACTCTAATCTGGAGGGGTTAACTTAGACTCTAATATGGAGGGGTTAACTTCAACTCTAATCTGGAGAGGTTAACTTAAACTCTAATCTGGAGGGGTTAACTTAAACTCTAATCTGGAGAGGTTCACCTAGACCCTAATCTGGAGGGGTTAACTTAGACTCTAATCTGGAGGGGTTAACTTAGACTCTAATATAGAGACGTTAACTTAGACTCTAATATGGAGGGGTTAACTTAAACTCTAATATGGAGGGGTTAACTTAAACTCTAATCTGGAGAGGTTAACTTAAACTCTAATCTGGAGGGGTTAACTTAAACTCTAATCTGGAGAGGTTCACCTAGACTCCAATCTGGAGGGGTTAACTTAGACTCTAATATAGAGACGTTAACTTAGACTCTAATCTGGAGACGTTAACTTAGACTCTAATATAGAGACGTTAACTTAAACTCTAATCTGGAGAGGTTAACGTAAACTCTAATATGGAGGGGTTAACTTAAACTCTAATCTGGAGAGGTTAACTTAAACTCTAATCTGGAGAGGTTAACTTAAACTCTAATCTGGAGAGGTTAACTTAAACTCTAATCTGGAGGGGTTAACTTAAACTCTAATCTGGAGGGGTTAACTTAAACTCTAATATGGAGATGTTCACTTAGACTCTAATCTGGAGAGGTTAACTTCGATTCTAATCTGGAGAGGTTAACTTAGAGCCTAATCTGGAGAGGTTCACTTCGACTCCAATCTGGAGAGGTTCACCTAGACTCCAATCTGGAGAGGTTAACTTAGACTCTAATATAGAGACGTTAACTTAGACTCTAATCTGGAGAGGTTAACTTAGAGCCTAATCTGGAGAGGTTCACTTCGACTCCAATCAGGAGAGGTTCACCTAGAGTCTAATCTGGAGAGGTTAACTTAGACTCTAATCTGGAGAGGTTAACTTAGACTCTAATCCAAGTCCCAGTACTCCATCAAATTCAGATCGTGCTCATATTATACAGGTTGCGCAAAACCAGGGATTCGGACAGAGTTCCATCGCACAACAACCTACGATTATAATTATTGAAAGATATTCCAGGATTCTTTACGTCCAAAAGCTAGATTCACATGAGGATAGCCGGCTTTAAATTCCATATGAAAATACAGCGTACTCACAGATGCAGCTCCCTCTCTCGCATCAAACAATGTCAAGTCTGTCCGGAATCGAACCCACAACGATCCCAACTCCCGATACAAGATAACTGTCTTTACCCCAAATTGTTGAACTATATATTCTTAAAATCGCAAAATAAGTAAAACAACGAAAAACTAAGATTCTGATTTGTAAGAAGTCAAAGGTAAATCATTGTTTGACCAACAACGAACAATGTCTGAAGCAGCACGTTTTGCATTTGTCTTTGAACCTGCGATAAATCATCATCGTTTGCCTGATTGAGGTCAGCGGTCGCACGTTCCCTCCACTAGTTGGACTCACCTGTGTAGGTGTACTCGGCATCGTCGCAACGCTCGTGGCATTCGTCCCTTTGGTGGTACTTGAGTGCTCGCTGCCTCTTTACGGATCTCCTGACGTGCTTCAGCAGCTGTAGAAACCTCTCCATGTTTTTTCCTGCTTATCCCGAACACCTTCACCGGCCACGTGCCTCTGGCGCTCCTGCTGGCTCCGTGTGGGGCTTCTTCCATTTGCCAAAATCACTCCATGGCGGGGCTGGCATCCCCCTGCTCCCAGCTCGTCCGGAAAGCTTCTGTTCCCTTTCCGAGCATTCAATTCCAGGTGCAAATCAGGTCCCACGAGGTGCACGTATCACCGATCTCCAAACGTACTGAGCACTGGAAACCTGCAGAGTAGTTGGCACGTGGGGGCGAAAGATCATGGAATCCCTTGAGGGCACAAACCCACTGGGACTTCAAGTCAATAAATACCGCAGCAGTTAGCCCGACTATGTACCAACTACCAATGGAGCGCCACACCGACACCGACACGTGGTTCCCATGGCGCAGTTTCCTCACTGCTCCACTTTTGATGAGCACCTTTGTCAACCCTTTTTGCAGATGGACGACAAAGGTTTCCTTCTTATCTGAAACACTAACTGGACATAATTTACATCATGGATGAAGGACGTATGGAACAACAAACACAATGTAAAAAAATGGGAACAAATCCATGAAGCTGTCTCTCTGAACCTTTTCGAATTGTATTCTCCAGCACGCCCCGGATGCGTGATTCTGCACCTGCTATCTTAAGGATCACCTTTAAAAAAAGGAAATGCCGCAGCCGTGCCACCATTACATACCCAGCAAAAACAGCCGTGCCACCATTACATACCCTGCAAAACAGCCCTGCCACCATTACATACCCTGCAAAACAGCCGTGCCACCATTACATACCCTGCAAAACAGCTGTGCCACCATTACATACCCTGCAAAACAGCCGTGCCACCATTACATACCCTGCAAAACAGCCGTGCCACCATTACATACCCTGCAAAACAGCTGTGCCACCATTACATACCCTGCAAAACAGCCCTGCCACCATTACATACCCAGCAAAACAGCCGCGCCACCATTACATACCCTGCAAAACAGCCGTGCCACCATTACATACCCAGCAAAACAGCCGTACAAACCATTACATACCCTGCAAATCAGCCGTGCCACCATTACATACCCTGCAAAACAGCCGCGCCACCATTACATACCTTGCAAAACAGCCGTGCCACCATTACATACCCAGGAAAAACAGCCGTGCCACCATTACATACCCTGCAAATCAGCCATGCCACCATTACATACACTGCAAAACAGCCCTGCCACCATTACATACCCTGCAAAACAGCCGCGCCACCATTACATACCCTGCAAAACAGCCGCACCACCATTACATACCTTGCAAAACAGCCCTGCCACCATTACATACCCTGCAAAACAGCCCTGCCACCATTACATACCCTGCAAAACAGCCGCGCCACCATTACATACCTTGCAAAACAGCCGTGCCACCATTACATACCCAGGAAAAACAGCCGTGCCACCATTACATACCCTGCAAATCAGCCGTGCCGCCATTACATACACTGCAAAACAGCCGCGCCACCATTACATACCTTGCAAAACAGCCCTGCCACCATTACATACCCTGCAAAACAGCCTGGCCACCATTACATACTCAGGAAAAACAGCCATGCCACCATTACATACCCTGCAAATCAGCCATGCCACCATTACATACCCTGCAAAACAGCCGTGCCACCATTACATACCCTGCAAAACAGCCGTGCCACCATTACATACCCTGCAAAACAGCCCTGCCACCATTACATACCCAGCAAAACAGCCGTGCCACCATTACATACCCTGCAAAACAGCCGTGCCACCATTACATACCCTGCAAAACAGCCGTGCCACCATTACATACCCTGCAAAACAGCCATGCCACCATTACATACCCTGCAAAACAGCCGTGCCACCATTACATACCCAGGAAAAACAGCCATGCCGCCATTACATACCCTGCAAATCAGCCGTGCCGCCATTACATACACTGCAAAACAGCCGTGCCACCATTACATACCCTGCAAATCAGCCGTGCCGCCATTACATACCCTGCAAAACAGCCGTGCCACCATTACATACTCAGGAAAAACAGCCGTGCCACCATTACATACCCTGCAAATCAGCCGTGCCGCCATTACATACACTGCAAAACAGCCGCGCCACCATTACATACCTTGCAAAACAGCCCTGCCACCATTACATACCCAGCAAAACAGCCGCGCCACCATTACATACCCTGCAAAACAGCCGTGCCACCATTACATACCCAGCAAAACAGCCGTACAAACCATTACATACCCTGCAAATCAGCCGTGCCACCATTACATACCCTGCAAAACAGCCGCGCCACCATTACATACCTTGCAAAACAGCCGTGCCACCATTACATACCCAGGAAAAACAGCCGTGCCACCATTACATACCCTGCAAATCAGCCATGCCACCATTACATACACTGCAAAACAGCCCTGCCACCATTACATACCCTGCAAAACAGCCGCGCCACCATTACATACCCTGCAAAACAGCCGCACCACCATTACATACCTTGCAAAACAGCCCTGCCACCATTACATACCCTGCAAAACAGCCCTGCCACCATTACATACCCTGCAAAACAGCCGCGCCACCATTACATACCTTGCAAAACAGCCGTGCCACCATTACATACCCAGGAAAAACAGCCGTGCCACCATTACATACCCTGCAAATCAGCCGTGCCGCCATTACATACACTGCAAAACAGCCGCGCCACCATTACATACCTTGCAAAACAGCCCTGCCACCATTACATACCCTGCAAAACAGCCTGGCCACCATTACATACTCAGGAAAAACAGCCATGCCACCATTACATACCCTGCAAATCAGCCATGCCACCATTACATACCCTGCAAAACAGCCGTGCCACCATTACATACCCTGCAAAACAGCCGTGCCACCATTACATACCCTGCAAAACAGCCCTGCCACCATTACATACCCAGCAAAACAGCCGTGCCACCATTACATACCCTGCAAAACAGCCGTGCCACCATTACATACCCTGCAAAACAGCCGTGCCACCATTACATACCCTGCAAAACAGCCATGCCACCATTACATACCCTGCAAAACAGCCGTGCCACCATTACATACCCAGGAAAAACAGCCATGCCGCCATTACATACCCTGCAAATCAGCCGTGCCGCCATTACATACACTGCAAAACAGCCGTGCCACAATTACATACCCTGCAAATCAGCCGTGCCGCCATTACATACCCTGCAAAACAGCCGTGCCACCATTACATACTCAGGAAAAACAGCCGTGCCACCATTACATACCCTGCAAATCAGCCGTGCCGCCATTACATACACTGCAAAACAGCCGCGCCACCATTACATACCTTGCAAAACAGCCCTGCCACCATTACATACCCTGCAAAACAGCCGTGCCACCATTACATACTCAGGAAAAACAGCCGTGCCACCATTACATACCCTGCAAATCAGCCATGCCACCATTACATACCCTGCAAAACAGCCGTGCCACCATTACATACCCTGCAAAACAGCCGTGCCACCATTACATACCCTGCAAAACAGCCCTGCCACCATTACATACCCAGCAAAACAGCCGTGCCACCATTACATACCCTGCAAAACAGCCGTGCCACCATTACATACCCTGCAAAACAGCCCTGCCACCATTACATACCCTGCAAAACAGCCATGCCACCATTACATACCCTGCAAAACAGCCCTGCCACCATTACATACCCTGCAAAACAGCCCTGCCACCATTACATACCCAGAATAACAGCCGCACCACCATTACATACCCTGCAAAACAGCCGTGCCACCATTACATACCCTGCAAAACAGCCGTGCCACCATTACATAGCCTGCAAATCAGCCGTGCCACCATTACATACTCAGGAAAAACAGCCGTGCCACCATTACATACCCTGCAAATCAGCCATGCCACCATTACATACCCTGCAAAACAGCCATGCCACCATTACATACCTTGCAAAACAGCCCTGCCACCATTACATACCCTGCAAAACAGCCGTGCCACCATTACATACCCTGCAAAACAGCCATGCCACCATTACATACCCTGCAAAACAGCCCTGCCACCATTACATACCCTGCAAAACAGCCCTGCCACCATTACATACCCTGCAAAACAGCCGCGCCACCATTACATACCTTGCAAAACAGCCCTGCCACCATTACATACCCTGCAAAACAGCCGTGCCACCATTACATACCCTGCAAAATATCCCTGCCACCATTACATACCCTGCAAAACAGCCCTGCCACCATTACATACCCTGCAAAATATCCCTGCCACAACAACAACCATTTATACACACACCATTATTTCATCCTGCTGGAAACTCAGGCCACGTTCCACATGCCCAATGTGAATGGTATATTCCATTGGTTGGTGGAACCGATCACTGTTAATCCCAAAAGGATGTTTTTACACTCACTGCTGAAAATATACTTGTGAAATTAAAAATAACATCAATATACTCCAGTGATGGATAGATGATGCTTATTTTATAACACGCAAATAAAACGTTTTATATACGGGTTTTAGACACTGATCTCTGTACTAACTGGATTGGGTGCTGTGCACTATTTAGTATGTGTACAATCTCGAGTGAAGCCGCCGATGCGAAGCGGCGGCCATCTTGGGACCATCAAAAAGCTAATAAAACGCAACAGCAGTATAGCACGATGTAATTACGAATTTTACTTCATTTGTTCAGCTGAAGTGAAGGTATCTTCATTCCAGCTTTTTTGTACCATTTTGATTTGCCAGGATAATGGCAGCCTGCGTAGCATGTGGCTGCATGAATCAGGATGAGAGAAAACTTCGGAGACCCGGTGTATGGTACATGGTGTTATGTAATTTGGATGCAAAATTTGCTATACTGGTGGAACCAAGGTTTTTTGGCATACTAATACCATAGGCAACAAGACTAGAGTTGGTTCCATTTTTTTCAACGGCGTCTTCGGAGGACATTTTGACTTATTTTCTATGTTTCAGTTGCACAAACACGCAATCCCACGATAAGTGAATCTAATAATGGAATTGTATTGTCATGCTATGCCAAAGTAGTGTTAATTTCACTATCAAGAAAAACTGCAACCCAAAGGAAGGGAATATTGGCCATCTTGAATTTCAAAATGGCTGCCAAATTTTGTAAGGTAGTTCCTGCCATTAAAATACTAGTACCCGACTGCAAAGCCGCAATGAGCCGGCGAAGCCAAAGCCTCTTGCCACTATTTTACCCATCACTATGGCATCAGTAGGTTAGGTAGTTGGTAGTAGGTAGGTTTAGTAGGTACCGTACCTAGTTCAAAATGACACCATTTGCATTCTGGATGAGATTAAAATTTATAAAATGTCCTTCTTGATTAATTCGGTGAATTCCGTCTCAACTTCGGATATTTCCGGCCGTGAAAAACTATCCCCTACGGCCGCGAGATTCCTAAAAAATAATTCTTCGTCGATTTTAGAATATTTGACGCCGTTTTCAGCGTCCGAAACGCGGTAATAAGCTTTTTTGAAATATTTTTTCAAATGCTCGAATCTCATTGGTTCCGGTGTTTGGTGACGATTTTCGTTGAAGATAACCAGGGCCCGTGCGGGCCCAGGGAACGAGGTTGGTCTTAAAGTATTTTAATTACAAATTAGAGGTGCATAAGATTGTGAATCAAACAAAGACGGGTGAAACAAACTCCTATCGAAATTTTCCGCAATTGTTTATGCATACTTCCGCATCCGCAAGATGGCGGCCTCCATTGAGCGATTTGGTGCGTCAAAGCTTCGAAATTCTCAAGGGATCCAGCAAAATCTGGCTTTTCAACATAATACGTACACGTTCATTCACAACACCGGCTTCGCCGGCTATAAAATAACGTTGTGTAGTCTACCTGTGTATACTAACCTGTCAGACAATAATGCAATACATTTTGATAACGGTCAAGCAAAAGTCCATTTGTACCAAGTAAAAGTCCATTTGTAGACATTTCAATTTTGTTTGTAGCAATGTCACAATATCTGCATCTAGTTATCATCATAAGGGTTTTCCTCAGCTTGATGCTCCCTTACACCAGTGTAAGCACATTCCTCGGCCGCTCCACATTCACACATCTCCGTGCATGTAAGATTGTTTTGCCTACAGGTACATCTTCTTGAACATTTGCTTATTCCACAGCCGCACCTGACAAGCTCAACTACAGATTCAGGTGCTATAGGAACAGCTGACAGGAGAGGAAATGGAATGTTATCTGCAACACATGACCAGCCCAGCTTGAAAGGGTCTGGAATATCTGGATCTTCCACAAGGTCTTGGTTCCAAATATATGCTTGCATGTGAGCCCTGAGAATATGCTGATACCAGGCACCAGCAGTTGGAGGGATTCTGTCTATCCCCCCAGATTGGTTCTTGAAACGTTTACATCTGAGTTTTCCAGCTGTTTTGGACAAGTCCCTTTTGGTGCTCATCAGCCGACACAGGAACTGCTCACATCCCGAGATAACACCTGCAGATGGCATCTCTTCTGTACCAAGTTGAACCAATGCAGTGAGTTCATCTGGTGTTGCTTCATTGAATGCCTTGAAGGCAGATTTTTTGCCTTTACTTCTTATGTGCCCACATGTGTCGCACCCTGTCATACTATGAAACCCGGGAAGTGCTGCAGCTTTTGATGGACCAAGACTGTCATATATTGGTTTCAGCAACACTTTTCTTCTCTTGTCACCTGTTCCCATAAGCATGGTTGTCTGAGGACCAAGAATTTGGAGTCTCCATGGAGCAAGTACCATAACATCTGTGTCCTGGCTCATAATATGCACATTCCTTCCAGCTGCAGAGACCTCAGCTGCATGTAAAATAATTAAGGTGTCTGCTTCTTCTTGTGTTCTGACGCCTGTTGATGGCTGAACATCTTCAATGTTACTTCTTACATGCAGACGTGTCACCGTGGCCACTGGAATCTTCAGCTGCATGACTTTGTCTGCCAGGTCGACTGTGAGGGAATCTTTAGTTTCATTGTCGGCCAGAAATAGCTTTGGGTCATCGATAGGGATTGTGTCAACAACAATGTATCCCATCGCCGATGATTGGTGCCCCAACTTGCGATGTCTGATGATATCCTTGATTGAGTTCAGTCTTACGTAATTATCAGAGATTCCACGGCAACCTTCATAGTTTTTGCATCTACTTTCTATTGTCTTAACAAAGGCATCTCCCATATCTTTGCAGGTTTTTGGTGACATTGCAGACCTCACTTCATGAACTACTGACATGCCATCAACAACCAAGAAAGTGTTCAAATGTGAATCAGTTGTCACCTCTCTGTGGCTTTCTCTTCTGTTGCCAAGCTTTCTAACACATGTATCAGATCACTTTTACTGTCTGAAGTTATCAGCGAGCCGCCAGTTTTCATCAGAGTTGAATTGACGGCTGTGAACTCGTAATTGGAGATAACGTCTTGAAGGTCGATTTCGCGACTTGACTTTGCTATCATCAGCAATCTGACAAAGAGTGTGTTTGTTGCTTTCAATTCGACTTCCCCCTTGGTTGCGGTCCCACATGTTTGTTGATCCACAGATGCGCTGTTCAACAAAAGATCTGAGTGCTTGCTGCCCACGAACTTCCATGTTCAGTATGTCCTTTTCAATATTCTCAGGCACCACCTGTTTTGTCATTAAATTGTGCAATGTAGGTGATTTGTCAGCAAATGGATTACAGTCCTTCAATGCTGCCAATAGCTGATTTACACTCTGCTCCCGTTGAGTAAATTTGGTCTGACGTCAAGTGGTGGTGATGAGTATTGTCTTCTGTTGACATACCAGTCATCGTCTCTGACTCCATGGCCAGTCTGGCTAACTCTGGGGCACAAAGACAGTATTTCAGGAGAGTTGGAGGCGTATTTGTGATTCCTTTGAAACCACCATCCCCTTTGAAAACTTTGTTCAGAAGCTCCTGTCCTTGATCAACCCCGACACCTGTGAATGGAATGTCTCTTTTCTTCAGCGCGAAGTCCCCTGCCTGCAGTCTGTTCCAGGTGATTGGATCTGTGTCCTTGGTATTACTTACTCTGGCAATGTATTCTGTGATGTTTTGAGCATAATCCAGCCTGTTGTAGCTGAAGAAGTATATGCACAAATTTTCCAAAGATGCCAAGTGCAGGAACAAATCTGCTGCTTCAGTGAACGTGTGAACTTAATTAGCGGCAACACTTGCCTCGTGTACATTCGTTTTAGTGGATTCCTCACAAACATAAGTGGTGAAAATCATAGAAAAAAGCATAACTTGTTGTGCTTTAGGTGCAAATACTTCTTGAATTTTTTTTAACATGGCGGCCATTTTGAAATTCAAAATGGCCGCCGAAGACGCCATTGAAAAAAATGGAACCAACTCCAGTTTTGTTCGTTAGGGTGTAGGGAAGGTAAAAAAAAACATTGGTTCCACTAGTATAGCAAATTTTGCACGCACATCAAATAATTCTACATAACACCATGTACTAGTAACATTTCACAAGTGTCTGTGTCAAAAAGTGTTTGGTTGTTCTTGGGCCCACATGTTTTTTTCTATTGTACAAAATTGTAGTTTCATTCGACTAAGCTAAACCCAAAATAAATCTGTTAATTCTTACTCTGTCAAAAGACAAGTTATGCTATCTAACGTCAAGTTTACTATAGTATACATATCGAACTTAATAGCCGATATACCGTAGGTTACCACTACAGTCATGTCATGGAAGTGGCAACTAAAATAGAGACTCAGACTAACGCTAACTTACTACTTACCTTAGTTTAACTCATAAATGGAGCTACAAAATACAGTCAGACTAATTCATTGCAAAAATACCTTACAAACACTGAACAAAGGTAGATAAAAGTAAACTGGAAAGCAAGGTCAAATCTCCAAAGAAGAAATTACTAATAACAAATAGCTCCTTACAACCTGACAACTCCTGACAACCTTACTTGGACACTTTGACACCCTTACTTAGACACTTTTACACCCTTACACACTTTGACACCCTTACTTAAACACTTTGACACCCTTACACACTTTGACATCCTTACTTAGACACTTTTACACCCTTACACACTTTGACACCCTTACTTAGACACTTTGACACCCTCAATTGGACACTTTGACACCCTTACTTAGACATTAGTATAGAGATCAGTGGTTTTAGACGAGATGACGGAAGGTATAAAGGTTGGTGGATACAACAAGCAAAGTAATGAACAAACAAGAAAAGAGGAGAGAGAGAGGAGGTGAGAAAACAGTAACCTGTGGGTAATAAAATAGTAAAAAAAAAAATGTTGGTAAAATGTGGGTAATGTGGGTAAAAAAAGAGTAAAAAAAAGAGTAGGGTTTGCTTGTGTCCGGTTACTGGAGAAAACTGCACGTTAATGTTCCCAGAGAGGTAGAGGTAGAAAAGATAACGGGTAGGGATAGGGGAGAACATCACATGGAAATAAATACAACAGATCAAAAATTGTTCCATGTATTATATTTTCGACAAGTTTCATATTATATATTTATTTTATATATAATATTTATTTATTTTGTTATATATTTTCATCTATTTTATTTTTTGACAAGTATCCAATTATTTATTTATTTTATATATAATATTTATTTATTTTATTAAATATTTTCATCAATTCTATTTTCGATAAGTTTCATATTATATATTTATTTCATAAATAATATTCATTTATTTTATTATATACTAGCAGAAGTACCCGGCGTTGCTGGGTGGGGGAGGTGGGAGGGGGAGGGGAGGGGGGAAGTGTAAGGGATGGGGGGATGGGGGGAGGGAGGGGGATGGGGGAGAGGGGGCGAGGGAGGGGGAAGGGGGGGAAGGGGATGGAGGGGGAAGGGGAGGAAGGGGGAGGGTGGAAAGGGGGGAAGGGGGGCAGGGGAAAAGGGGGAGGGAGGGGGAAGGGGAGGGGAGGTGAGAGAGGGGGAAGGGGGAAGAGGGGGAGAGTGGGAAGGGGAGGAAGGGGGGAAGGGGGGAAAGGGGAGAGGGAGGGGGGAAGGGGCAATGGGGGGAATGGGAGTGGGAGGGGGAGGGGGAGGGAGAGGGGGAGGCAGTGGAAGGGGGGGAGGCAAGGGAGGAAGGGGGTTCATCTCTTTTTCATTCAATATATGCTGGTGAATGTGGCGTTCATCCCGTTTCTGCGTTAAGTGTGATGCCGATCAGGAAGAAGAAGAAGCCAAACTACCAACTTCGTACACTTCCGGAATTGTTTGATTTATTTGTATTCAAATGTCTTTTTTTTTTTCTTTTTTTTTGTGTATACTGAATCGAGGCTCGTGAAAGAGCTAACATTTATTTCACAAACAAATCAACCAGACAAACAAAATATACAAAAAGAGGGAGCGGAAGACAAGATGGGGAGAGAAGGGGAAGCGCGTGATCGTGAACGAAGAACGAACGAAGAATGAACGAACAAAAAAGAACAACAAATAAACGAATAACACCTGGGAAGGAAATATTTTTTGGGGGGGGTTTTTTTTTTTGAGTACAGATATTAAACAAGGAGGTATGGGGTGAACGACTGGGACGAAACAGAGAACGAAAATAAATGCAGCGCATTCGACGAATCGCTGAGAGAAAAACAAAACCACAAGGTCGGAGACGGTACGGTAGCCAAGCCTACGAGTACTAGGCCGCAGAATACTCGATACGCATTAACCGACGATTGTGTATACATGTACGAAAATTAGCACCGAAAATTTTCCAAAAGATACGCTGTAGGTACATACACCGAAAGATAGATACAGTCTCGACAAAAACACAATTGAGAAGGATCACTTAGCTTCGAAAGCGCATGGAACAGCTTCGAAAAGTCTGTCATTAACTGTCATTAATTTTAAAAAGCTTAGGCACTATCGAGCGATTTTTTTTTTTTACTCCAAAAAAACTATCTTTTTTTTTTTCAAATATATATATATATTTGCCTAAAACACTCCCAGGCACTCACTGATGAACCTCTGAAAGTTTGACGAAGATCAGTTCAGCCATCTCTGAGAAAAATAGCGACGCACAGACACACAGACAGACAGACAGACAGACAGACAGACAGACAGACAGACACACACACACAGACAGACATCTCTCTTATATAGTAGATTTTCATCTATTTTATTTTCGACAAGTTTCATATTACATATTTATTTTCTATATATAATATTTATTGATTTTATTAAATATTTTCATCTATTTTATTTTCGACAAGTTTCATAAATATTTATTTTATATATAATATTTATTTATTTTATTAAATATTTTCATCTATTTTATTTTCGACAAGTTTCATAAATATTTATTTTATATATAATATTTATTTATTTTATTAAATATTTTCATCTATTTTATTTTCGACAAGTTTCATATTCTGGTAATTCATGTCAAAGTGTACCATTGTCTTTGCCTTGGATGTAATTTCAGTAAACCTGCTCCTTGAGCCTTATATCACTAAAAATAATAAATAGCACTGCAAAGCGGGCATAACCCCTCAGCCCTTGCATGGTGGAAACCAAATTCAAGATGGCTGCCGTGGCGGCCATATTGAAAATCGCAGCACACCCATGAACCTTCCTCTACTCAACCCCAACACACACTGCAAAATGGATTTAATCGGACAAGCCATTCTGCTCGAAATTGACGGAAACCAATTTCAAGATGGCTGCCGTGGCGGCCATATTGAAAATCGAAGCACGCCCATTTCGAAAGGCACCTTCCTCTACTCAACCCCAACACACACTGCAAACATAGATTTAATCGGACAAGCCGTTCTGCTCAAAATTGACGGAAACCAATTTCAAGATGGCTGCCGTGGCGGCCACATTGAAAACCGCAGCGCGCCCATTTTCGAAAGGAACCTTCCTCTACTCAACCCCAACACACACTGCAAAAATGGATTTAATCGGACAAGCCGTTCTGCTCGAAATTGACGGAAACTAAGTAGTCTATCTATGTAAACTATGTAAACACATAGTAAACTATGTAAACACATAGAAAATATGTAAACACAAAGTCTATCTGCCATGATCTTTCCTGGGAAAACCACATTTCAAATCTGGCCTCCAAAGCCAGTCGCCGACTGGGCATCTTCCGTCGTGCGAAGTCCTTCCTTGGCACACCTGAGCTCCTCACCACATACAAGGCTTTCATCCGCAGCTCAATGGAGTACTGCTCTCCCCTCTGGGCTGGTGCTCCTGCCTCACACCTAGCTCGTCTTCACGCTGTTGAAACCAAAGCGTTCAGAATCATTGGAATCTCCCGCGATGAAGCTAACTCCGAGGGCATTTCACTTACTCACCGCAGGCAGGTTGGTGGTCTTTCTGTCTTCTACCGACTCCTCTCCGGCCTTGCTCCCCCAGCTCTCTCTGTGCTCTGTCCCCCCAATATTCCTACAGGTCGCACAAGATCTTCCAGCAACCCTCTCATGGTTAAAATGCCAAAATCAAGACATCTCTGCTCACCTTCACTCCTTCATTCCTCTTTTCTCCCGCCTCTGGAACAAACTCCCTCACTCTCTTCAATCCCACTCCACCCTCCAGGTCTTTAAAACAGCTGGTCACCACCATCTCTTATCTTCCCCCATCCAAAACCTTGATCTTTTCTACCCCCGCCAATTTCACCCCAAATCCACTTTTTTGAGAAATACCAACTTCTGTCCTGGAAGTCCTTGGTGTCCTTGTGTTTTATACTTCTCCCACCCTGCATTGGTAATTCATGTCAATGAATGAACCCCCCCTTCCCACGCCTCCTCCCCCCAAGCCCTCTCCCTCCCACACATCTCCCTGCTCTCAAATGTTGTGTTTGTGTGCTTCCCCTTCTCTCCCCACCTTGTCCTCTGCTCCCTCTTTTTATATATTTTGTTTGTGTGTTTGATTTGTTTGTGAAATAAATGTTAGCTCTTTCACGAACCTCGATTCTGTACACACAAAAAAAAAAAAAAGTTGACGGACGCCCGGATGGCTGCCGTGGCGGCCATATTGAAAATCGCAGCACGCCCATTTTCGAAATCAACCTTCCTCTGTTCAACCCCAACACAGACTGCAAAAATGGATTTAATCGGACAAGCCGTTCTCCTTGAAATTGACGGAAACCAAAATTGAACGGACGCCCGGATGACGCCCGTGCCGACAATACCCCTTAGCCCAATTTGGGCTGAGGGGTGAAAAGTCAAAGCCACTTTATCGATGTAACTCCTCAATCTTCCACGAGCTGCGATTTTTGTAAAAAAAATAAAATAATAATTGACTCCGATGTCACGAAAGAAGAAGTTGGACAAATGTCTTTGGCCGAAAACTAAAGTGATATCTTGTCTCGTGCTTTGAATATTTGAGATGAAAACAGTATGAAGTTGTGAAAATGCAATAAAATACTTTTAGTGACAAATACCCAGTACGGTACTGTACTGTATATAATATAATGGACAATAATTGCAAATTGTTCCGTAGCCATTTGGCATGTAATAACATTCCATAACCCTAATGGAGGAAACATTTAGCAGACATGATCTTTGATAGTGCTCCGGAGTCCACAGCGAGATGCGACCGGCATGAGCCACGGAGCCTCTGGTTAGCGCAGCAATTTGGAAATTCACCATGGTCATTATTACTACTAGTACTGCTGCTACTACTACCATTACTACTATTACAACTACTATTACTACTACTACTACTACTACTACTACTACTACTACTACTACTATTACCTCTACCATTACTACGACTATTACTACTACCATTACTACTACTACTACTACTACTACTACTACTACTACTACTACTACTACTATTACCTCTACCATTACTACGACTATTACTACTACCATTACTACTACTACTACTACTACTACTACTACTACTACTACGCCACGCCATTTTGCTGCTCCTCGAGCCGTGCTATTTTCGACATTTCCATCTCACCCTCTTCCGGTTTCGTTTGTATTTTTGGTTTATTTGGGTTATTTGAACCGAGTTGGTTCATTTTGTTACTTTACTTTGACGTCCCGTTTGAGTTATTAGTCCTTTTGTGTTCGGGCCTAGCCGCGGCGTGCGGCCGCACCCGTGTGGGACTAGTTTTGCCGCGCCCGATTTGTGGCGTATCACAAACTGTTTGACTGCCTTGTTTTTGCTTAATCACCCTTGACTTTCTGTGCTAAATTTGCATAGTTTTGGCGATTAAGCCGATAAGTTATTTGCTCAACGCGCGTTTGATTATCCTTTTGAGTTAATCATCAGCATACCGGTCCGGTCGTGCTAAAATAAACAGAAGCTCGCGAACGAGCTCATTGATATTTTTTTCTCATTTTCATTTGACGGGAAATATACCGTTAATAGTAATCATGCCTCTGGATGGTACGTGGGCAAAAATGGCCGCTACTACCTCTGGTGCAGGTGGGAACCGCCCTGCCCACCCGTTTAAGGCGTTAACAAGGAAGCACGGGGTGAAATGCGAGTTGGGACAAATCACCCAAATAGAGGCCTATGTGAACGCACTCGCTAGTGTGGTTGATCCAGCAACGATAGTTGCAGCCTCGAAAATGTATGGACAAGCTGTGTTCTTTCTTAACTCAGAGGCTGCAGCAAACAAAGCCATTGAGAAAGGGATCAGTGTGGGAGGACTCTTTGTACAAGTCGAGCCGCTCTCAAGTCTTGGTACAAGGATAATTATATCTAATATACCTCCTTACGTGCCTGACAATGTCGTGGTGCCTTTCCTGGAACGACTGGGAGTGTTGAGATCACCCATCAAGCCTGTGTCTTTGGGCTGTCATGAGCCCTCCCTACAACATGTCTGGTCTTTTAAAAGACAAGTATCCATTGAATTGGGAAAGGAGGCTGAATGTGAGGGGTCGTTTGTTATTCCTTTTGACGGAAAGAATTACAGGGTGTTTTATATGACAAACGAACCCCGTTGTTTTGTATGCAAAGCGAAGGATCACAGGAGAGCAGACTGCCCCACCATCATTAAAGAGGTTGCAGCTCCTCAACGTCCAGATCAGCCTCGAGAGGATCCCAGCGTCACTGTAGGTAACCTAAGAGAGGCGGTTGCTCCTTTGTGCTCGAGGGCAGTGGACCCTCAAGAAAGTTCTATACCAGCTTCTCATCCCAACTCTTCTGATGCCATAAATCAATGGCAGGCAGTGGGAGCAGGGAAGGCAAAGAGAGCACAGAAGAGGAAATCAGAACCCGCAGAGGATGGGACCACGGAACACCCTGGTACAATTGAGGATGACACGGGAAGTAATGTGTCAAAGGGATTTGTAACGCCTAGTATTCTGAAGTAGAAAAGAGTGGTAACCCAATCTGAAGAAATGGAAGAAGAAGAAGAAGAGGAAACTATTCATCAAACGACAGGATATGGAGAGTCTTCTCTCTCAGATCCACCCAAAGACAGTTTGAAGAATGAACAGGAAGGGAGACCGTCAGGTAGTAAACCCAGCACGGAAAAGACAAACAACCTAGAGGTATCTGACTTGACAGGGCCAAACTATACTGTGATGTTGGCTCCTGAGAAAATGCATCCAATAATTACAACTGCAACGAAGCTTCAAAATAAACCAGGGATTGAAACGTCTACAAGAGCAGTTCTGAACCGAAGGATTAACACCGAAGTTTCAAAGGATTCTGAAGTAGCATTCATCGGAGGGACAGACAGAGAGAAGGAACCAGACACACAAGCATCAATAAAGTTGCTGGCACTGACCGACATCTCAGGTGATGTCACTTCACTCACTGTTGGCGCAGAAAGGGGAATAGTTGAGCACATCTCTATTTTACGACCCCAAAAGGTTGGATCTCCTATACCAACTGAGGAGGAGGCATCCATTCCCACAGGTGTAGCAACGTCCGCCGCATCAGAGCGAAAGGAGCGTTCCTCTGCGCCAGAAGATTATGCCAAGTCAGCCTTGAGAGACGACATGGCAGAAGACTTGACACATTGTACAAGTCCAAAGGAGAAGGATCTTGAACCTCCAGACAGCGATGATGAGGAAAGTATTGGTGATGGGGAAGACTATCAAGGGTCACTGACTGGTTTAGAGACAGACCTACCGGCAGGGCGCCATTCCTGCATTCCCAGCCAGGAGATACTCGAGTTCCTGGAACAAAGCTTGCATAGCAGGAAGAAAGTGGAAAATGCGCTGAAACGGTGGAAAGATTATGACTTGCTAGTGCATTCCTTGTATGCACTAAGGAGAGAGGGACATAAAACAAGGACTTCAGGCTCGGCCGAACAAGCCCGAGTCAGGAAGTTTCTAGCAAAGTTGTTGAGTTACGGGCCTGAATATAAATTCGTTTAGGAGGATGAATTTCACAGAAACAAAACTCTCAATACAACAATGACATCAAACTTACGAATAGGATCATTGAATGTCAATGGCTGTAAGGATGCATTCCGTGTGCACCAGGTATTGTCATTCTGTGTGAAGGAAAAACTTGAAGTAACCTTTTTGCAGGAAACCCACACGACCCCAGAGGCTGCATCCCGATGGGAAAACCAATGGGAAGGCTTGGCCTTTTTCAGTCACCTAACGGACACATCTTGTGGAGTGGCTACCCTCTTTTCACCAAAGAGGAAACCTGAAATACTTGTCGTAAAGGAAGCCAGTGTGGGGCGGTTGCTACATATAAAAGCAAAGTTTGAAGAATTTGTTGTCAATTTCGTCAACATTTATGCACCTTGTGTAGGAGTTGCAAGGGGGATTTTCTTCAACCGGTTGCAGAGATTCATGCTCACCTTGCCTGGTGAAGAGTGTGTAATTCTTGGAGGAGACTTTAATTGCACTCTAAACCCCTCCCTTGATCGAATAGGTCAGGAGCCGCATAATCCCTCTGTAAGAATATTACAACAAACCATAACACTGTTAAACTTGAGGGATACTTGGCACATACAACACCCCACAGACAGAACATTCACGTATACGAGTATCAGAGGTGGTCATATATCACAATCCCGGCTCGATAGAATTTACGTGTCTCACCGTTGGTGTAAGAGTGTCAGTGACTCCGGCATAAAAGTTGCCCATTTCACAGATCACAACTTGGCCTGGATTAAGTTTTCCCTGGCGGAAACAAGGCGAGGCCCTGGCTTGTGGCACCTGAACAATGCTTTAAGTCAGGATGAAGCCTTTTTGTCAATCTTTTTGAATTTTTGGCAAGCCTGGAGGAATAAAAAAGGAGATTTTTGCTCACTTGGATTCTGGTGGGATGTAGGCAAGGTACGATTGAAATTGCTGTGTCAGGAATACTCGTATGGATCGAGCAAAACACTTGGGTTAGGGATCAAAAGACTGGAAGAGGAACTGCTGCACCTTGAGAAGCACCTGGCCACACTTACCTCTACTGAACTGCAGGCATACCAAGAAAAAAAGAGCACCCTTAAAGCATGTAGTCGTGTGAAGGCACGAGGGGCATATGTGCGCTCTCGTTTGCAGTTTATTTCTGAGGATGAATATGTCCTGAATTATCTCAAAGGGGTGGAAAAACGCAAAGGTCAATTCAGGGCTATAGCGAGTGTTCTCGCAGAAGATGGTCTCTTGCTCAATGGCTCTGAGGATGTTCAAAAACGAATTAGAGCCTTTTACGCTCAGCTGTATTCGGGTAAGAGCACAGATGCAGGTGCAGGTGGCACTTTGTGGAGTAGTCTTCCTGAAGCCTCTGTAGAAGACCGGGAGCAGCTGGAGACTCCATTATCTCTGGAAGAAATGAAAACCGCCCTGCACAGCCTATCAAGAGATAAAGCCCCTGGCATGGATGGCTTATCATGTGAATTCTATATAAAAGTATGGGACTTGGTTGGACCTGATTACCTAAGCGTAGCTCAGGAAGCATGTGATACAGGTATAATGCCCCTTTCTTGGCGTCGAGCGATGCTGGTCTTGATTCCCAAGGAGGGTGACTTGAGAGACTTGAAGAATTACCGCCCTGTGTCTCTGCTGTGTGTGGATTATAAGGTCATGGCTAAAATGTTGTCACTCCGTCTTGGACCAGTCCTGACAAAATTAGTCAGCCCGGACCAATCTTATGCCATTCCAGGCAGGACAATACATGACAACATATCCCTTGTCAGAGACCTGATACAGTATGCGGACATGACTCGGACTCAAGTCGGATTTCTTTCCTTGGATCAGGAGAAAGCCTTTGACCAGATGAACCATGAGTATCTGTTTGAAACCTTGCTAACATTTGGGTTGGGGAGGAGATTTGTAGGCATGATTCAGACGTTGTACATGTCGGCAGAATGCCTAGTCAAAGTCAACGGTTTCTTGCTCGCGCCCTTTCCATTTAAGAGAGGAATAAGACAAGGATGTCCCCTGTCCGGCCAATTATATTCCCTATGTATCGAACCCTTCCTTTGTTTGATGAGAAGAAGGCTAACTGGCATTGTGGTGCCACACAACAGGGTCAACCTCAAACTTTCTGCATATGCAGATGATGTTCTCGTGTTTGCCAGTAATGCAAGGGATATGCAAATAGTTTATGATTGTCAGCAGGTCTATTCAGCAGCATCGTCTGCTACAATCAATTGGAGGAAAAGCTCGGGGCTTCTAATTGGACAAATGCAGGTAAAGGAGTTACCAACACTTTTTCAGAAATTGACCTGGAGTCGCAATGAGCTCAAATATTTGGGGGTGCACTTATCCACTTCCCATGGGTCCTCACCACTCATTAACTGGAACACTTTAGGGGACAAGATCGAAGCAAAGTTGAGAGACTGGAGTGGACTACTAAAAGTCCTGTCTCTGAGGGGAAAAACACTCCTTATTAAACAGTTTATAATTCCGAAGTTAGTATTCAGGCTCTCTTGCATAAGCACTCCAGAGGAGTTTCTGGTTAAGATGCAGAGGAAGCTACTGGACTACTTTTGGAATGGTAAACACTGGGTTTCCCTGGGCATTCTGAGCTTGCCTTTTTCAGAAGGTGGACAGTCTTTTCCCTGCCTTCGAAGCCACTACCACGCATCCAGGCTGAAGACCATACAACGTTACCTACATGTGAACCCTGCACCGCAATGGTGCTCACTGGCATCATACTTCTTCAGCAAAGTGCTCAATCTTGGGTACAAAAGGAATCTTTTCATCATTACATCTCGGAGCCTGTCTAGTGCTACATTGCCTCCTTTTATCAAGAAATGCTGAAGGCTTGGAATGTAGTCGACGTACAAAGAACAGTTCCTTATCCAGGCAAGGACCTGTTAGAAGAACCGCTCATTCTCAACCCTCTTCTACAGGGCCCAACTCTGGCTTCCTTTTCAGTACGAAGGAGCCTCTTAGCTGGTAGCATATCCACAGTGGGAGACCTTCTGAACGATGGTAAGAGAACGCTTTTACCCAAGGAACTCGCAGCGAAAATGGGCCTGAGGACAATCAGGATCCCCTCCAGGATACTTGAAGAGGTCAAAAGCTCCTTGCCTCCCGATTGTCTGGAATATCTAGAGAATCCCAAAGAGGGTGATGGATCTGGACAGATGTCCATCGGTAACTTCATGGATTTTAAAATCCGACCACGATGTTGCGAGCTCTCTCAGCCAATACCTGCAAACAATATGAGTAAGACCCCTGGCACAGTGGAAATGTCGTTCTGTGGGCTATCAAGGAAAAATATATACCTGCTAGTGATCCACTCGCTCCATTATATAGCTCTTGCAACCCGACTGGATACTCCCTGGCGTGAGATTCTTCCACTTCCTTCGACTGTTCATCCACGTTGGGATTCACTCTATCTCTACCCAACGCCAAGAATGATGGCAGACTTAAGTTGGAGGTTGCTACATGGTGCACTGAGCTCTGGATCTATGATGCGGCACTTCACTAACGTCTCAGAGGATTGCTGCTTTTGTGGTGAAAGGGAAACTATATTTCACATATACCTTCAATGCCACCGTCTTGAACCAGTGTTCTTACTGATGAAAAATCTTCTCTTGCGCTCCTGGCTTCACTTCTCTCCAACACTTTTTATCATCGGGCACCCGGTAAAGAAACTAAGCAAGTCACGAGATCTCCTTGTTAACTTTATTTTAGCCTGTGCAAAAATGGCAATATATAAAACCAGGAAGGCAAAAATTGAGAAAGATGTGGTGGAACACAGTTCTGTATGTCTGAAGGGCTTAATACGCTCACGCATTATTTCGGAGTACAAGGCGGCAGAATATAGTAACACTGTTCAAAAGTTTAAGGAAACCTGGACTATAAATGATGCACTTTGTACGGTCTCCCCACAAGATATTTTGCTCTTATTTGTATAAATGTGTTATTTGGCATTCTTTTTGGTGTTCTTTGGCGTTCTTTTTTTTTTGGTGTTCTTTGGCGTTCTTTTACCTTCCCCTTATCTGTCTTGGTAGTGCTTTCTCTTCAAAATGCTCTACCTTGGCTACTGTAGTTCAAACCATGGACTTGCAGAGATGAGGAATTGAGCGACATTAAACTGGGAACATATGTTTGCCTGAGCTTGCATGAGCTCTGAACGCAAATCTCTGTAACCTTTCCAACAAAAGCACTACTACTACTACTACTACTACTACTATTATTACCTCTACCATTACTACAACTATTACTACTACCATTACTACTACTATTGCTACCATTACTACTATTACTATTATTACTACCATTACTACCACGACTACTACTACTACTACTACTACTACTACTACTACTACTATTACCTCTACCATTACTACAACTATTACTACCATTACTACTATTACTATTATTACTACCATTACTACCATGACTACTACTACTACTACTACTAGTACTATTTTTACTATTACCATAGCTAATATTATTACAACCATTACGACTACTACTATTACGAATATTACTACTACTACAACCATTACTACTACTTCTATTACTACTATTAATACAACTACTACGACTACTATTACCACTACTATGACTACCAATACTACTACTTATATTACTACTATTAATACAACTACTACTACTACTATTACCACTACTAATACTACCAATACTACTCTCATGAGGCACCATGAGCATGAGTGCATCATGAATCCTAAAGGAGAGTACGCATCCTCTGTGAATCCTAATGGAGTGTACACATCCTCTGTGAATAATAAAGTAGGGTATGGATCCTCTGTGAATCCTAATGGAGTGTACACATGCTCTGTGAATCCTAATGGAGTGTACGCATCCTCTGTGAATCCTAATGGAGTGTACACATGCTCTGTGAATCCTAATGGAGTGTACACATCCTCTGTGAATCCTAATGGAGTGTACATATCCTCTGTGAATCCTAATGGAGTGTACACATCCTCTGTGAATCCTAATGGAGTGTACACATCCTCTGTCAATCCTAATGGAGTGTACACATCCTCTGTCAATCCTAATGGAGTGTACACATCCTCTGTCAATCCTAATGGAGTGTACACATCCTCTGTGAATCCTAATGGAGTGTACATATCCTCTGTGAATCCTAATGGAGTGTACACATCCTCTGTGAATCCTAATGGAGTGTACACATCCTCTGTGAATCCTAATGGAGTGTACATATCCTCTGTGAATCCTAATGGAGTGTACACATCCTCTGTGAATCCTAATGGAGTGTACACATCCTCTGTGAATCCTAATGCAGTGTACATATCCTCTGTGAATCCTAATGCAGTGTACACATCCTCTGTGAATCCTAATGCAGTGTACACATCCTCTGTGAATCCTAATGGAGTGTACACATCCTCTTTGAATCCTAATGGAGTGTACACATTCTCTGTGAATCCTAATGCAGTGTACACATCCTCTGTCAATCCTAATGGAGTGCACACATCCTCTGTGAATCCTAATGGAGTGTACACATCCTCTGTGAATCCTAATGCAGTGTACACATCCTCTGTGAATCCTAATGCAGTGTACACATCCTCTGTGAATCCTAATGCAGTGTACACATCCTCTGTCAATCCTAATGGAGTGTACACATCCTCTGTGAATCCTAATGCAGTGTACACATCCTCTGTCAATCCTAATGCAGTGTACACATCCTCTGTGAATCCTAATGCAGTGTACACATCCTCTGTGAATCCTAATGGAGTGTACACATTCTCTGTGAATCCTAATGGAGTGTACACATCCTCTGTGAATCCTAATGGAGTGTACACATCCTCTGTGAATCCTAATGCAGTGTACACATCCTCTGTGAATCCTAATGCAGTGTACACATCCTCTGTGAATCCTAATGGAGTGTACACATCCTCTGTGAATCCTAATGGAGTGTACACATCCTCTGTGAATCCTAATGCAGTGTACACATCCTCTGTCAATCCTAATGGAGTGTACACATCCTCTGTCAATCCTAATGGAGTGTACACATCCTCTGTGAATCCTAATGCAGTGTACACATCCTCTGTCAATCCTAATGGAGTGTACACATCCTCTGTGAATCCTAATGCAGTGTACACATCCTCTGTGAATCCTAATGGAGTGTACACATCCTCTGTGAATCCTAATGCAGTGTACACATCCTCTGTGAATCCTAATGGAGTGTACAAATCCTCTGTGAATCCTAATGGAGTGTACACATCCTCTGTGAATCCTAATGGAGTGTACACATCCTCTCTGAATACTAATGGAGTGTACACATCCTCTCTGAATCCTAATGGAGTGTACACATCCTCTGTGAATAATAAATGAAATACTTCCCATGTGATGTGAAGTACTTCCCATGGGAAATTACATATGTTAATGATGTCATAGGTAATTTAATTATGATGTCATCAATCAACAAGTAGAACGCTTGATCCGATCAGTATTAAATTTATTCAGCGTGACCTGACGATAACTTGGTTGAGAAAACAAAATTGATGACGTCATCAGTTATGTTGTTCGGCAGTCATATTTTTATGGCGTAACCCACAGGGCAATGCTGGCTGGAACAAGGTTTGTCTGTCCTTCCGGTGTATGTACTAGGTATGCATGTCCCTCACAAGCGTCCACCAATCAGAGCTGAGGATCTGGTGACATGACAGGGGGACAGCAGATCCTCCACTCAGCAGATCCTCCACTCAACAGACCCTCCACTCAGCAGACCCTCCACTCAGCAGACCCTCCACTCAGCAGACCCTCCACTCAGCAGACCCTTCACTCAGCAGACCCTTCACTCAGCAGACCCTCCACTCAGCAGATCCTCCACTCAGCAGATCCTCCACTAAGCAGTTCCTTCACTCAGCAGTTCCTCCACTCAGCAGATCCTCCACTCAGCAGTACCTCCACTCAGCAGTATCTTCACTCAGCAGACCCTTCACTCAGCAGATCCTTCACTCAGCAGACCCTTCACTCAGCAGACCCTTCACTCAGCAGACCCTTCACTCAGCAGATCCTTCACTCAGCAGATCCTCCAATCAACAGAACCTCCATTCAGCAGATCCTCCACTCAGCAGATCCTCCACTCAGCAGACCCTTCACTCAGCAGACCCTTCACTCGGCAGATCCTCCACTCAGCAGACCCTTCACTCAGCAGATCCTCCACTCAGCAGATCCTCCACTCAGCAGATCCTCCACTCAGCAGACCCTTCACTCAGCAGATCCTCCACTCAGCAGACCCTTCACTTAGCAGACCCTCCGCTCAGCAGTTCCTCAACTCAGCAGATCCCCCACTCAGCAGTACCTCCACTCAGCAGATCCTCCACTCAGCAGATCCCCCACTCAGCAGATCCAAGCCCGGCTGCGCCGTTGTTAGACTATCGGTTTTGCTTTCAGCAATATCAGTTACATTCATCCACAATCGAGTAGTTGTTGGAAAGTATATTTCGACACTTCCCCTTTGGCATCATCGGTCACTCTTTGTCATGTACCACATGAACGTGAGGTTTAAAAAATAAACAGCAACATTAACATCGATTATAAAGTAGTGCTGATCTTTGCCGGCACTGGACATTGGGGGACACCTGCTTTGGCAAGACTGTAAAACAATGTACCGTGTATTTGTCAATGGATCATGCTCAGCTCAGTGTGAACAAGAGGATAGCTGTTGTACACGAACACGTGCAAGCACAAGGATTTGGACAAATTGTGTGTGTCTGTCCCCATGAATCGGCGACACCCAGCCGACGCCCAGCCGACGCCCAGCCGATGCCCAGCCGACGCCCAGCCGACGCCCAGCCGACGCCCAGCCTCTGTCCTTTGTAGGTAATTCAGATGTTTAACAATGCATCCGTGGGTTACATATTTATGTACAAAAATCAGTGTCACTAGGAAAAGGTGACTCGGTGAAGTGAAGCCACATGCACACATTTGCTCCTTATAATACCATTCCTTCATATGACGCATGTTCCAATGAATAGGAAAGGAAGTTATAAAGTCGTTATAAGATTGATAAAAGCAAAAGTGGCAACTTCACGGGGTGAGATACAAATTCTCTTTCCTCATGTGGAATCTATGAAACTTTCGAGTCGTAAAGTTGCGTGCGATGTTGTAGTGATGGTAGGTATGCATGTATGTATGTATGTTTGTATGTATGTATGTATGTATGTATGTATGTATTGTTACTTTTGTAGGGGGTAGGCAATACCTTAGTCCAGGTAGAATTGAATAGGTAGTGTGCTCTGACTGTCGTGAAGAAGAAGAAACCCCATTTAATAAGTAGGAAATTCGTTGAGACCGGATGTTGTGTAAGTGTATCTTTGTCCCCATGAGAGGGGTGGGGTTTGTTAATATGCCAGGGATTATGGGTAAATTAATCCCCTGTATGTAATGGCCTCTGTTATTTTTCCTCTGTTCCTTATGACACCAGCAGAACACACTCCTTGTAAGAAATCGCCCATTAACCACACTAATTAAAAACCAACCGGAAACCGGGCATCGAACACTACCGCTGGTGCCGCAACCGCTACATCACCACCTCAATCAGGCTGCGCCATGGAGCCACACCCTGAAGAGCAGTGATTGGTCCGGGATTTGATTGGCACAAGGACTGGTAAGATGTGACTCGCTGATAGGAGCGGACACGGAGACGTCGTGAGATGACGTCAGAGCTTTGACTATAAAGTATAAAGGAACACTCGGCCGACATTTTCTCCTCTTGTGCAAGGAAGATTCATCACGAACAGTCGTGTCCCGACATTTTGTCTCCTTCTTCTCTCGCTTTCGTCATGGCTTTCTCTATTGTGTTGGGGTGCTCCGGAGCAAGGAACATTCTTAAAGAACTGGGACATATACGGTGCGCTCTTGAGCGAGGGACATTCACAGTGGGAGCAGCCACGATTTGTATTTCTCGGTTGTTGGATTCGGCGGTGAACGGTCGTGTTCCAACATCTTCATCGTGATCGTGAGGAGGAACTGCGGACCGAGAACTGCGGTTTCCCGTGCACGGACGATGAAGACGAGCGCGCCTGGGCGAACGAGGGTGTGTGAGGCCTAGTTCGCGCCCACGGCAGTGCAGCCGGCGGTTTTGACGATTCCTGATGAGGTTCAAGAGACGATTCAAAGCGCCTTTGGGCTTCTGGAAAAGCGCTATACAAAATAAATGAATTATTATTATTATTATTATTATTAGAGCTAAGTGCCACACAAACATATATTTATTTTTACAGTTATTTTCCCCATTGTTTGTGTTTGAGTCTGTGTGGGAGTGCTCCAATTAGGAATTTATTTTTATTGTGTTTTCCTTGTTACCGACATCTTATTTAATAAAGCCGGTATTTTTGTGCATTTTAATTCCGTGTCGGTTTGAGTTGATTTACGGTATTGCAGGGTCGAGGACGTCGGGTGGACCGTGCAGGTAGGCGCTTATGGCTTCTCCCCCACTTGCTCCCCATGCGTACAAGGACGGTCCGCCATTGAATTGAACGCTTCGGAGTTAAAGCTCGTTTGGTCATCTGTGTCACCCTGCGGTGTTCAGAGAGTAGTCACATGATAGTATGTAGGTATGTATGTATGTATGTATGCATGTACGTATGTATGTATGTATGTATGTATGTATATATGTATGCATATATTTATGTATGTAGGTATGCATGTGTGCAGATATTATAAATGTAGTTATGTATACAGGTATGTAGGTATGTATGTAGGTATTATATATGTATGTATATACAGTAGGTATGTATGTAGATATGCATGTATTTATGTATGCAGGTATGCATGTATGGAGGTATTATGAATGCAGTTATGCATGCAGGTATGCATGTATGTAGGTATTATAAATGTAGTTATGTATACAGGTATGCATGTATGTATGTAGGTAGGTATTATATATGTAGTTATGTCTGTATGTAGTTATGTATGTAGTTGTGTCTGTATGTAGGTATGTAGTTATGGATGTATGTATTTATGTATGTTGGTATGCATGTAGCTATGTAGGTATGTAGTTATGTATGTAGTTATGTATATAGTTACAGTATGTATGTAGTTATGCATGTAGGTATGCAGTTATGAACGTATATGGTTATGTATGTAGTTATGTATGTATATAGTTATGTATGTAGTAGGTATGTATGTAGTTATGTATGTCGGTATGTAGGTAGGTATGTATCATGATACAATGACCTCATAGAGTAAAAGGAGCAGGCCTTTCATTATAAAGTTAAATGAGTAAACAGACGCTGCATGGTCTGATTACGATCACAGCGTTTTTATGATCGAAGCCAAAAGGAGGAAATGCATTTCCGTTTACTCCGAAGTAATTTAAAGCATCCCACTCACGCTGGACATCCAATGTCAAAAACACTTGCCTTGGGTCCTGGGATTGTTCAATAAGCACACTTACCAATGTCCAAACTGCTCAAACACACGAAGTTTCGTCCCCAAACGCTCGATGTATTCCTCGACCATTCCATCTGATTCCCGTGAGAAAATGAAAACTTCTCCGTGAAACCACAGCGCGACCCCAGCTGAGGGGCGAGGACGACCCCTGCCGACAGAGCGAGAGCGACCCCAGCTGAGGGGGCGAGCACGACCCCTGCCGACAGAGCGAGAGCGACCGCAGCTGAGGCGGCGAGCACGACCCCTGCCGACAGAGCGAGAGCGACCCCAGCTGAGGGGGCGAGCACGACCCCTGCCGACAGAGCGAGAGCGACCCCAGCTGAGGCGGCGAGCACGACCCCTGCTGACAGAGCGAGAGCGACCCCAGTGAGGGGGCGAGCACGACCCCTGCCGACAGAGCGAGAGCGACCCCAGCTGAGGCGGCGAGCACGACCCCTGCCGACAGAGCGAGAGCGACCCCAGCTGAGGGGGCGAGCACGACCCCTGCCGACAGAGCGAGAGCGACCCCAGCTGAGGGGGCGAGCACGACCCCTGCCGACAGAGCGAGCGCGACTCCAGCTGAAGGGGCGAGCACGACCCCTGCCGGCAGAGCGAGCGTGACCCCAGCTGAGGGACGAGCACGACCCCTGCCGACAGAGCGAGCGCGACCCCAGCTGAGGGGGTGAGCATGACCCCTGCTGACAGAGCGAGCGCGACTCCAGCTGAGGGGGCGAGCACGACCCCTGCCGACAGAGCAAGAGCGACCCCAGCTGAGGGGGTGAGCATGACCCCTGCCGACAGAGCGAGAGCGACCCCAGCTGAGGAGGTGAGCATGACCCCTGCCGACAGAGCGAGTGCGACCCCCAGCTGAGGGGGCAAGCACGACCCCTGCCGACAGAGCGAGAGCGACCCCAGCTGACTGGGCGAGCATGCCCCTGCCGACAGAGCGAGAGCGACCCCAGCTGAGGAGGCGAGCACGACCCCTGCCGACAGAGCGAGCGCCACCCCAGCTGACGGGGTGAGCACGACCCTTGCAGACAGAGCGAGCGTGACCCCAACTGAGGAGGTGAGCATGACCCCTGCTGGCAGAGCGAGTGTGACCCCAACTGAGGGGGCGAGCACGACCCCTGCCGGCAGAGCGAGCGCGACCACAGCTAAGGGGGCGAGCATGACCCCTGCCGACAGAGTGAGCGCAACCCCAGCTGAGGGGGCGAACATGACCCCTGCCAACAGAGCGAGCGTGACCCCAGCTGACAGGGCGAGCACGACCCCTGCCGACAGAGCGAGCATGACCCCTGCCGACAGAGCGAGCGCGACCTTAGCTGATGGGGCGAGCATGACCCCAGCCGACGGGGCGAGCACAATCCCAGCCGATGAGGTGAGTACGACTCCTGCTGACGGGGCGAGCATGACCCCACCTGATGAGGCCAGCGCTACCCTATCCGATAGAGCGAGCGCGACCCTAGCCGACAGAGCGAGCACGATCCCAGCCGACGAGGCCACAGTCTAAGGTAGTTTGCACTCTGAAGCAAGTTGTCCACAAGGATTTGCCTATATTTGGCTCCAATCATTGTTCCCTCTATCCTTACAATTCTCCCAGTCCCTGCTGCTGAAAAGCATCCCCATAGCATGATGGTGCCACAACCATGCTTCACGGTAGGAATGGTGTTGGATTGGTGATGATCTGTGCTTGGTTTCCGCCAGATGTAGTGCTTTGCATTCAGGCCAATGAGTTCAATTTCCGTCTCATCAGACCACATAATATTTTCCCTCATGCTCTTAGAGTCTTTCACGTGCATTTTTATGAACTCCAGGCATGCTGTCATGTGCTCTTTTCTCAGGAGTGGCTTCCGTCTGGCCACTCTCCAATAAAGCCTGGATTTGTGAAGTGCTGCAGATATTGTTGTCTTTCCAGCAGGTTCAATCATCTCAGCTAAAGAACTATGTAGTTCTGCCAGAGTGATTACTGGGTTCTTGGTCACCTCCCTGACCAAGGTCCTTCTTGCCCGGTTGCTCAGTTTTGTGGATGGCCAGCTCTAGGAAGAGTCTGGATAGTTTCTTATTCTTTCCATTTCCTAATGATGGAGCTTACTGTGCTTTTGGAACTTTCAACACTCTAGGTCTAGAAATTGTTTTATTCCCTCCCTCAGATCTAAGCCTCCTCACAATTATATCTCAGAGTTCTACAAACAGTTCCTTGTACTCCATGGGAGAGTTTCTGTTCTGAAATGCGCTGTTAACTGTGGGACCTTATATAGAAAGGTGTGCTTATTTCTAAATAATGTCCAATCAATTGAATTTACCAAAGGTGGGCTCCAATCAAGTTGCAGAGACATCTCAAGGATGATCAACGGTAATTGGATGCACCTGAGCTCAATTTGGAGCGTCATAGTAAAGGGGTCGAATAATTATTGACTCGAGATATTTCATGTTTTCATTTTTAAATATTTTGTAAGAATTTCCTGAACAAATTTCCACTTTGACATTATGGAGTATAATGTGTAGATCAGTGACAAATTGTTTATTTCATCCATTTTAAATTCAAACTGTAACAACAAAATGTGAAAAGTCAAGGGTTGTAATTACTTTCTGAAGGTACTGTGTAAGGGACTTTCCCTATGTGTTCCCCAATCAGTACGTGATGAGCAACGTCATAAATTTAAGCTGTTGGCACATTTTACAGTCAACTACTTTACATGGGAGGTCCACATTAATCCCATCAAAAATAATTCCAAGAAAGGACACTTCAGCTGCCGCCTTAAGGAATGTACCATTCCCTGTCACCGGCATGTCTGCAGTCCTTTTCTTACGGGAGAACATTATAAATTTTGATTTAACACCAGCCAGCTTAAACCGCCACTCTTGGGCCTATTGCTCCACTCGACCGATATCATTCTGAATTTATTTTTTTGTCCTGGAAAGGGCCAAATTCCTACACCGAGTCCACATGGCAATGTCGTCCGTAAACAGAGCGATCTTGCTGTAGAGTCTAGGGTAGGAACCTACATCATTAATCATGTTATTGAAGAGAGTAGGACTCAGGCTGCTACCCTGGGGAATCCCCTTATCCATGTGGAACACTGAGGAGAGGAGAGGTTCGGAGAGGACCAACTCTTACCTGGAAGGATATATTAGATAAGAAGTCCCTATTCCACCAAAAATATTCAACCATTAATCCTAAGGTTGTGTAACTTATGGAGAAGCCCTCTTTCCACACAGTCATATGCCTTGTGAATATCAAGGAACACCCCAAGAAGCAACTCCTGACGATTCAGATTTTAGAGAATTCCTTGTCTCATTTGCCTGAGAAGTGATATGGTCAACAGTGGACCGTCCCTTTCTAAATTCACAGTGACATTTATGCAGGAGGTTGTTTTGTTCCAAGAGTGAACATGTCAATGTCAATGAAGTTAATTTTTCCAGGAAGTAGACCAAGTGATTATTTCCCATCTTCTTCATTAATTTGCAAACAACTGAGGTGAGGGAAATTGGATGATTAGATGATGGAGTTGAACTGTCTTTCCTATCTTTAAGGATATGAATTACATTGGAGTGTTTCTGGTCCCTGGGAAGTTTCCCTAACTCCCAAACTTATTTAATAGTGTAAGAAACACTCTCAACACACTGGCATCCAAGTGCTTGACCATGAGGTAGGTTAACCAAACAGGACCTGGGGCACCACTCCTAACCTTCGCAATGACCTGCTTAAGTTCCGAGAGAGTAAAATCCAGATTGTGAGGGGAATTTAGAGGCCGATTTATCATTGGTGATGTCCTTGTATTGTTCTGAAAATTGGAGCTTGTGGGTTTTAAACTCATTTTGTCCCCGTTAGTGTCACCAAAACCGTCAGAGAAATGATGACCCAGGGCCCCAGCCTTGTCTGAATTTGAACGAAGAGTTTTGTTCTGGAAAATAATTACCGGAATATACTGTCGTGTTCCCGGGGTTAACACCCCTGCGGATGGATAGCCGATCGAGATTAAACTCGGAGGCGTTCAGTCAACAATGCGGACCTTCTTTATACACACGAGAAGTAGGGGAGGGAGGGAAGTGGGGCTCTTACCTTTAATCAGGTTGTCAAAGGTTAACAATTTGGAGCCTTCCAGCACCGAGATTATAATATTAATATGGAATTTATCCTCAGGCTCCTCTTGGGCCTTGACCACGTTGAACAAGTCCGACTCGTCCCTGCTTTACTGACCAAGCTACAGTCACGTGAAAAAGTAAGTACACCCCATGTAAAGTTTTGACTTTTTCAACATATTTCAACATACAGCTATTTTATCTTCATTTCAACAATATTGAAAGATAAAGGTGATATAATATAACAAATATCATGAAACATTTACATTTTGAAGTCCATTGTATAATTTAAATAAACATAAATGCAAATTTTGCATGTGGAAAAAGTAAGTACACCCTTGGCTCTAATAGGTGGTATTGCCCCCTTTGGCAGAAACAACCTCAAGTAGGCGTTTCTTATAACTGTCTACCAGTCTCTGACATCGACTGGGAGAAATTTTTGCCCACTCCTCCATGCAGAATTCTTTCAGCTGTGCGATTTTTGAGGTGGTTTCTTGCATGCACAGCTCGTTTCAAATCCACCCACAACATCTCGATGGAATTTAGATCCGGGCTTTGACTTGGCCATTCCAGAACCCTCCATTTCTTTCTTTTCAGCCATTCCTTGGTGGATTTACTGGTATGTTTAGGGTCATTGTCATGTTGCAAGGTCCACCTTCGGTTGAGCTTCAACTTCCCGACAGATGGCCTCACATTATCCTCAAGCACCCTCTGGTACAATGAAGAATTCATAGTGGATTATATGATGGTGAGCTGCCCAGGCCCTGATGCAGCAAAGCTGTCCCAAACCATAATATTTCCACCACCATGCTTTATAGTTGGTGTCAGGTTCTTGTGGTCAAATGCTGTCTTTGGTTTTCGCCAAACATGTCTTCTGGTGAAGCGCGGTGCTACGTGCGCGACTTGCTACCAAGGAGGAAGCGGCCAACGCGGTTAAAACAAAAGTGTCTTTATTGACAAGAGGTCACTAGCACTGGCGCGCTCTGGGCTGCGCGCCCGGTGTATATCCTGAGGCCACGACTACTCCTCGGGCATGGCCGCCGCCCACTTGGTGCGCAGAATGATGTCACCACGCCAGTGGGCTTTCGTGTCCGCCACACGCGCCCACCCAGAATTCCTGCGCACCTGGAGGGCCAGTTTGCATGGCAAACGGATGACCCGGCCGAAGCGCCCTCTGGCGACTGGCGGCGTCCGGGGTGCAGGGATGCTAGCTGGGATGCCCCCGGCTGTACCCGGGATGGGTGCCGGACCGGGGGGCGGCGTGCCGGGGTCCGCCCGCCGGGGGGCGGCCCCGACGCGGGGGCCGAGCCACCGGCGGTGGGTGGTCCACGTCGAGGTGGGCCGGCTTGAGTTGATCCACCGAGACGCGGTCGGGAGTACCGCCGATATCCAAGGTGAAGTATTTCACCCCGGTCTCCAGCACGCGGAAAGGCCCGTCGTACGGGGGCCGCAGTGGTGTCCGGTGGGCGTCGTGCCGGACGAAGACATACTCCGCGGTGTGAAGCTCCGGGGCGACGTGCGTGGGTGGGTGCCAGTGGTGTGCCGTCGGCACCGGGGCGAACCTCCGGGCAGTCTCCTGCAGCGCGGAGCGCTCCTGCGCCGCGGACCAAGTTGCCGTGGGGTCGGGGAGGAACTCGCCCGGCACCCGCAGCGGTTGTCCAAAGACCAACTCCACCGCGGATGCGCGCAGGTCCTCCTTGGGCGCCGTCCGGAGGCCCAGCAGGACCCAGGGGAGCCTGTCGACCCAGCCGCCGTCGCGGAGGGTGGCCCGGAGCGCGGCCTTCAACGAGCGGTGGAGCCGCTCGCACAGGCCGTTAGCCTGGGGGTGGTAGGCCGTGGTGCGGTGCAGCTGGACCCCAAGCCCCCGCGCGACCACCCCCCAGAGCTCCGAGGTGAACTGGGGGCCGCGGTCGGACGAGATGTCCGAGGGGGCACCGAACCGGACGACCCAGGTGGCGATGAAGGCCTGCGCGACGTCCACCGCCATCGTTGATGCCAAAGGCACGGCCTCCGGCCACCAGGTGGTGCGGTCCATCATGGTCAGGACGTGGGTGAAACCCCGCGAGGAGGGCATAGGTCCCACCAGGTCCACGTGAACGTGGTCAAACCGACGTTCCGGCACCGCAAACGGGGCCAATGGGGCCTGGGTGTGTCGGTGCACCTTCGCGCGCTGGCACGCGAGGCACGTCCTGGCCCAGCCGCGGACGGCCTTCCGGAGGCCATGCCAGACAAACTTGTCGGCGATCAACCTCTGGGAGGCCCTCGTGCTCGGGTGGGACAGGCCGTGGATAGAGTCGAAAAGCCGGCACTGCCAGCCCGCGGGCACGATGGGGCGAGGCCGCCAGAGGGAGACGTCGCACCAGAGGGCCGTGCCCGCGGGCACCTCGGTTGAACGGCACCTCGGTGACGCGGAGGCCCGTAACGGCGGTCCGCAAGGCCTGGATGTCGGGGTCGGCGGCCTGGTGCGCCGCCATCCGGGGCATAGTCGATGCCGAGGTGGACCGCATGGGCAACGGACCGGGAAAGGCAATCCGCCACCGGGTTGTCCTTCCCCGCGACATGCCGGATGTCCGTCGTGTATTCGGACACGGCCGAGAGGTGAGGCTGCTGCCGGGCCGACCACGGCTCAGTGACCTTGCCCATCGCGAACACCAGTGGCTTGTGGTCGACGAAGGCCGTGAACGCACGGCCCTCGAGCAGATGGCGGAAGTGCCTGACCGCCAGGTGGAGCCCGAGCAACTCGCGGTCGAAGGTACTGTACCGGCGTTCGGGCGGGCGAAGCTGCCGGCTGAAGAACGCCAGCGGTTGCCAAGCTCCACGCACCCATTGCTCGTGCACCGCGCCCACCGCGTAGTCCGAGGCGTCGGTGGTGAGGGCGATCGGTGCATCGGGCGCCGGGTGCGGGAGCATGGTGGCGTTAGCCAAGGCGAGCTTCGCGCTCACGAACGCCGCGTCCATCTGCTCGGTCCAGGTGACGTTACCTTTGCCCGGCTTCCCTCGGAGGGCCTCGTGCAAGGGGCGCAGGAGCTGGGCGATGCGGGGCAGGAAACGGTGGTAAAAGTTTACCATGCCCAGGAACTCCTGGAGCCCCCTGATCGTGCGGGGGCGCGGAAACCCCTTCACCGCCTCCACCTTGGCCGGTAGGGGGACGGCCCCGTGCCTGGTGACGCGGTGCCCCAAAAAGTCGATTTCGGCGACACCGAACCGGCACTTGGCGGGGTTCACAATCAGGCTGTGCTGGCCCAGACGTTCAAAGAGCGTGCGGAGATGGTGTAGGTGCTCTTCGCGGGATGCGCTTGCGACGAGGATGTCATCCAGATAGACGTAGACGAAATCCAAGTCGCGCAAGACGCTGTCCATGAGGCGCTGGAACGCCTGAGCCGCATTCTTCAAACCGAAGGGCATCCAAAGAAATTCGAAAAGACCGAACGGCGTGATGACAGCCGTCTTCGGGATGTCCTCCGGCCTGACGGGGACCTGGTGGTAACCGCGTATGAGGTCCACCTTCGAGAAGAAGGACATATTCGCCAAGCGGGCGGAAAAGTCCTGAATATTGGGGACGGGGTAGCGGTCGGGGGTGGTGGCGTCGTTGAGACAGCGGTAGTCCCCGCACGGTCGCCATCCCCCGCCGGGCTTGGGCACGATGTGGAGCGGCGACGCCCAAGCGTTCTCGGAGCGCCGCACGATGCCGAGCCGCTCCAGCGTAGCAAACTCCGCTTTAGCTACCGCGAGCTTCGTCGGCTCGAGGCGGCGTGCCCGGGCGTAGACCCCTGGCCCGGCGGTGGGGATGTGATGTTCCACCCCGTGCTTGACGGTCCCCGCCGAGAAGGTGGGCCTTGTGAGGGCTGGGAAACGGGCGAGGAGGCGGGTGAATTTGTCCGCTGCCGGAAGCGTGAAGATGAACCTGGCCGGAACCGAACCGCTCAGCAAGCCGCTCGGCGAGCCGCTCGATGAGCCGCTCCGTGAGCTGCTCAACGAGGCGGGCAGCGCGCAAGCGAGCGAGCTGAATGTCTCAGCCTGGGCAAGCCGTCTGTGCTTGACGTCGACCAACAGGCCATTGGCACAGAGGAAGTCCGCGCCGAGCAGTGCCATAGGCACGTCGGCAGTCACGAACGACCATCGGAAAACCTGCCCTCCTCCGAACCGCAGAGAAAGGCAGCGTTTTCCGTACGTGCGAATGGGCGTACCGTTGGCAGCAAGCAGCGTGGGGCCCCGGCCCGCGGACTGCTTGTCGGACGTACCGGCGGGAACGACACTTACCTGCCCTCCCGTGTCGCACAGGTAACGGCGCCCGGATAAGGTGTCCGTTATGTACAGGAGGCTGTTTAATCGGCCGGCGCTCAGTGCCACTACCGAGGGCCGGCCCGGGCGTTTCCCGACCTGCCGAATGAGCACGGCGGGCCACATTGCCGAGCCTCGTGGCCGAACCTAGCGTGGAAATGGCACCAGGTTTGGGGCGAAGCCGGAGGCCGCGGTTTCCGCGGTGGTGGTGGGCGGGGCGTGGCGGCCGCCACGAGGCACCCCTCGGAGCAGGGGTGGGCACCCGCAGGAGGTTCAGCGGCTACGCGGTGCGTCGCGTAGTAGGGGTGGGCACCCGCAGCAGTTTCGGGCTCGGGAGCCGCTACGGCCGCACCGAAACTCGCCTGCGTGTCCAAAGCCGCGTAGAACTTGTCGGCCTCGGCCGCGAGCGCGCGGGGCTCCGTTGTCACGGAACCGGCCAACGCGAGGCGTACTCGTGCCGGCAGCTGGCATCGAAATAACGCCCGGAATAGAGCGTTCGGGGTTTCGTCGCCCATGAGCGACAGCATATGGTCCATTCGGACCGACGGTCGCGTGTCACCGAGCTCGGGGAGGTCCAAGAGTCGATCGGCCCGTGCGTCCACCATGAGGCCGAACGTGGCGAGGAGACGCTTGATCGCGTCGTACCTGTCATCGGCCGGTGGGTTCCTCAGGACCGACACGACGCGGGCGGCCGCGCCAGCCCAGAGGGAGGCGACCACGTGGCAGTAGCGTGTCTCGTCCGCCGTGATGCATCGAAGCCTGAACTGGGCTTCGGCCTGCAGGAACCAGATCTCCGCCTGAGCTTCCCAGAACTCGGGGAGCTTTATCGCTACCGCGTTGGTTGCCATGGCTGTGGCGGGTTCGGGTGGTCAGTGACGGCTGACCAGAACGTCGGAGGTCACCAATGAGGCACGGTGCTACGTGCGCGACTTGCTACCAAGGAGGAAGTGGACAACGCGGTTAAAACAAAAGTGTCTTTATTGACAAGAGGTCACTGTAGCACTGGCGCGCCCCGGGCTGCGCGCCCGGTGTATATCCTGAGGCCACGCCTACCCCTAGGGCGTGGCCGCCGCCCACTTGGTGCGCGGAATGATGTCACCACGCCAGTGGGCTTTCGTGTCCGCCACACTGGTACTGTGGCCAAATAGCTCTACCTTTGACTCATCTGTCCAGGGCACATTGTTCCAGAAGTGCTGGTCTTTGCCTAGGTGTTCATTGGCAAACTTTAGTCTTGCCCTGATGTTCTTTCTGGACAGCAAAGGTTTCCTCCTGGCACACCTCTCATGTAGATCAAATTTGTGCAGCCTCTTTCTAATGGTAGACTCGTGCACTTTGACATCAACAGTGGCAAGAGCTACCTGTAGGTCCCGTGATGACATTCTAAGGTTCTTCGAGACTTCTTTCAGCATCTTGCGGTCTGCTCTTGGGCTGAACTTGCTGGGGCGGCCTGGCCTGAACAAGTTGGCAGTTGTTTGGAATTTTCTCCACTTGTAGATGATCTTCCTGACAGTCGAATGATTGATTTCAAATTGTTTGGAGATCTTTTCAAATCCCTTCCCAGACTCGTAGGCATCTATAACCTTCTTTCTGAAGGCCTCAGAGAGCTCTTTTGATCTACGCATGGTGACGCCGCACACTTCAACAACAAAGAACAAACCAAACTAAATGTCTGAGGTTTAAATAAGACAGGTTCCTCCAAGATCCTCTCTAACGACGTTCTAATCATTTGCACCTGAGCTGGTGCACCTGATTCTAATTTTAGGTATTTGAAGTAGTGATAAATGTCGGGGCGTACTTACTTTTTCCACATGTGAAATTTGCATTTATGTTTATTTAAATTATACAATGGACTACAAAATGTAAATGTTTGATGATATTTGTTATATTATATCACCTTTATCTATCAATATTGTTGAAATGAAGATCAAATAGCTGTATGTTGAAATATGTTGAAAAAGTGAAAACTTTACATGGGGTGTACTTACTTTTTCACGTGACTGTAACTCCTCTTCATGCACGATCCTCAAGGAGCTCTCCCCAGTGGAGGACGCGACCTCATCACCCCCCGTGGAGGACGCGACCCCTCATCATCCCCCATGGAGGACGCGACCTCTCATCATCCCCCGTGGAGGGCGCGACCCCTCATCATCCCCCGTGGAGGACGCGACTCCTCATCATCCCCCGTGGAGAACGCGACCCCTCATCATCCCCCGTGGAGGGCGCGACCCCTCATCATCCCCCGTGGAGGGCGCGACCCCTCATCATCCCCCGTGGAGGACGCGACCCCTCATCATCCCCCGTGGAGGACGCGACTCCTCATCATCCCCCGTGGAGGACGCGACCCCTCATCATCCCCCGTGGAGGACGCGACCCCTCATCATCCCCCGTGGAGGACGCGACCCCTCATCATCCCCCGTGGAGGACGCGACCCCTCATCATCCCCCGTGGAGGACGCGACCCCTCATCATCCCCCGTGGAGGACGCGACCCCTCATCATCCCCCGTGGAGGACGCGACCCCTCATCATCCCCCGTGGAGGGCGCGACCCCTCATCATCCCCCGTGGAGGACGCGACCCCTCATCATCCCCCGTGGAGGACGCGACCCCTCATCATCCCCCGTGGAGGACGCGACTCCTCATCATCCCCCGTGGAGAACGCGACCCCTCATCATCCCCCGTGGAGGGCGCGACCCCTCATCATCCCCCGTGGAGGGCGCGACCCCTCATCATCCCCCGTGGAGGACGCGACCCCTCATCATCCCCCGTGGAGGGCGCGACCCCTCATCATCCCCCGTGGAGGACGCGACCCCTCATCATCCCCCGTGGAGGACGCGACTCCTCATCATCCCCCGTGGAGAACGCGACCCCTCATCATCCCCCGTGGAGGACGCGACCCCTCATCATCCCCCGTGGAGGACGCGACCCCTCATCATCTCCCTAATACATGCTTCTTCCCTCACTCCTCCATGAAAATTCGCAGAGGGTGAAATTTGTCCCGGAAAATGTCGAATCGGTGCAACATGGAAAGACAGACGATGTGGAATACCGGAAGAACACAGAAACATCCTCCGATCCGGAAACTCTTCAAAGACAAAGATCCTCGACATATTGCGCAATGATACGGAGCACAGTAAAACTAAACTAGGAAAATAAAAACCAGGTATTGATAACGTAACTCGTCCTCGATTCCGGGAAAAAACAACAACAAGAAAAACAACTTCTACAACAACTATACGCCTGAAGTAGCGTTTGTTTATGTGATGACGTATGTCCGGTAAGGAAGCAGCTTCATTTCCGCTTTGAGGCGTTTTGATAGTCGCACGTTTGGTAGGGATTGCTCTATATTCATATGAAATGATCCAGCGGCTAATGGTTGTTCCATAGGTGGTCTACCTGATGTGGAAGCACCTTTTCCGGAGAGGACTGTGTGTCGCTATGAGCCACCCTCCAGCGGCCTTGCGGCTCGACACGGAGCAATTCCAGGCCTTGTTCACCGAAGGCCTCAAACAGATCGCCGGTAACAATGATTCCATAATCGTTCACACAAATCTGCTTCTTTGTAATCTTACTGTCCGTAACTTGGGTTTAGTTTACCCCATGAGATTAGAAAATACGTTTTATTGTCTTCGGTTGTAATCTGCATTTGTGGGTTTTCAATGTGGAACGGAGGACCCCCAGGACCCCCAGGACCTCAGGACCCCCAGGACCCCCTTCCGTTTCGGTAAATAATCACGATTCATGGTGAGACAAAGTTTTGTTGTTTTCATCGTTTGTTCCGAGGGATCATTTCCGGATCGTCATTGAGCCCGGACAGACTCCTACTGTAGTTCGTTTGTAGTATTCACATTGGTTGTTAATGTTATCGCCATATACGGGTTTCAGAAGGTGGACTGGAACGGAGTCCTCCCAGGTGTGTGTGTGACGGAGTCCTCCGAGGTGTGTGTGTGACGGAGTCCTCCGAGGTGTGTGTGTGTGACGGAGTCCTCCGAGGTGTGTGTGTGTGACGGAGTCCTCCGAGGTGTGTGTGTGTGACGGAGTCCTCCCAGGTGTGTGTGTGTGACGGAGTCCTCCCAGGTGTGTGTGTGTGACGGAGTCCTCGCAGGTGTGTGTGTGTGTGTGTGTGTGTGTGTGTGTGTGTGTGTGTGTGTGTGTGTGTGTGTGTGTGTGTGTGTGTGTGTGTGTGTGTGTGTGTGTGTGTGTGTGTGATTTATGTGATTTATGTGTAACAGCTCTTCCCTAAATGCTGCCAATATATACTTGTACATGTGAAGTGAATGACTTCCCTTAATTTAAGCCACACCTCACCTCCGCTTGAACACCTGTAAGCAATAATTGATGCGATCCGTTCATTCACAAACAGCATGGAATGCTTCAAATACATTTTGTGAAGGACTTCGTGTAACCAAGTGTTTGTACTATTATTGTCATTGCTCTGTTGAACACAACGCTGCTTTACAAACCTCAAATCCATTGCTATGAACATGTTGTGGCGGCTTCACAGTTCAGGTAATCACTCGAGACAAACCTCTGGCGAACTCCGAACATGACTACCTGTTAAGACTACCCGTTTTACTTTCTGCATGACCTGCGTCATCAGAAACATGATTATTTGCTGTGTGTTTAAATTGTGTGATTTGGTGACTTGTACATGAATGACTTTAATCGTGTGTCCACTTGCTTTAACAGAGTTGTTTACCAAGCACCACTTTGAGCTTCGTATTGCTGGCGGTGCCGTGCGAGATCTCCTCAGTGGCAAGCAGCCGCACGATGTGGACTTTGCCACGACAGCTTTGCCACAGGAGATGAAAGCGATGCTCTCCTCTGAGGGTATTCGCATCATCAATGCCATTGGGGAGAAGCATGGCACCGTCACTGCTCGGGCAAGCATCTTTTTCTATCTTCCTTTCCCTCATGTTTTATTTTTATTCCCACGGATCCGCAGTTAATCCGTGCGTTTTAGCTCGAGAAAGGTTTCTACCTTTACACGTAGACGATGTTTCTCTGGACCTTTACACTGCATTTTGTGATTTTTGTCTGTGTAATACCTTCCGTGTAATTGATGGCCTTTACACGTCCCCATTTTATCACCATCATTATTGTTATTACTTTTGCAAACCTGCCACTTGGTCCGCTTGGTGCAATATCTATTGCTGGCCGGGACCCGCGGAACATCCACGCAATGCACATTGTGACTTGGTCATCAACCCCCCCTCTCAAACCCCACGTCCTCACCCTTCCAAGCTGGAGACGTCAATCCCCTGCCCACTCCAAACCTCCAAGCCTGTGGTTTACGAATAATAGAACAGATGTGCTTTGGTACTTCGTACACAGGATCGAGGCTCGTGAAAGAGCTAACATTAATCAAAAAAAAAAACTGACACATAAAAAACATATTATAAAGGGAGCGGGAGACCAGATGGGGAGAGAAAGGGAAGTACACAAGTACAACAGTAGAGAACAGGGACAACGGGAGATCTGTGGGAGGGAGAGGGCTTGGGGGGACGAGGCATGGGAAGGGGGAGGGGGGTGGGAGAGGTATAAAACACATGGACACTGCTAGGACTTCCAGGAAAGAAGTCGGTATTTCTCAAAAAAGTGGATCTGGGGTGAAATTAGCGGGGGTAGAAAAGATCAAGGTTTTGGATGGGGGAAGATAAGAGATGGTGGTGAACAGCCGTTTTAAAGACCTGGAGGGAGGAGTGGGATTGAAGGGAGTGAGGAAGTTTGTTCCAGAGGCAGGAGAAAAGAGGAATGAACGGAATGAAGGATTGAAGGTGAGCAGAGAGTTTTGATTTTGGCAGTTTAACTATAAGAGGGTTGCTGGCAGATCTTGTGCGACCTGTAGGAATATTTGGGGGACAGAGCCCAGAGAGAGTTCTGATTTGATTACATCCAGACCTGATACATAGGATCAGCATGAAGCCAGTTCGTGCATCGGGGTGTTTTCATCTTTGTCGGTGGTCCTGCGGAGGGAGGGGGGGGGGGGGGGGAAGGTGAGTTTAGGGCCAGTGGTCTTCGGGGGGGACAAGCGCCAGTCATCAAGCCCCCCTACCAAGTCCCAAGCCCTCAAACTTCCCCTTCCCAACCCAAAGGCTTCAATCCACTCCCCAATACCCCGCTACCCCCCTTCCACCACAATTCCTCATCCCCTTCCCCCTCCCCTAAAGTCTCAACCTACTCCTCCAAATTCTCTCCCATCTTCACTCTCCCCCCCCCCCCCCCCTCACCCATCCACAAAGTCTCCGGCTCCTCCTCTAAATTCTATCCCATCTTTGCTACCACTGAAACACTGTTTGCCCCTCTCCCCTCACACTCATAAAAGCGAAAGGATATTCTTACGCTGATCATTACATATTTGACACACAATCGTCGATTGTGAAATTCTCTTACTTGGAACCTCGTTATCACTACTCGTCAATAAATGGCTATCTTGGTATTCTGGTGTATTTTCTGTCACTGACGGTGAATTGAAGTGTTTTTACCACATTTGGTAAAAGTAAATACATGAAATAAAACCCGTTTTTGATTCCTATCGACCTGCTTTTCGTCGCCTCCAACTTGCCACATGGACTAATTTATTTCATACATGTGAATGTCCATGCACAAGTGAAACAACTTCAATCCCACTCCTCCCTTCGGGTCTTCAAAACAGCTGTTCACCACCATCTCTTATCTTCCCCCATCCAAAACTTGGTTTTCTATCCCCGTTAATCCACCCCAAATCCACCTTTTTCAAATCCCGTCTTCTTTCCTGAAAGTCCCTGTAGCGTCCATCTTGTTTATCCCATGTAACCCGCCCCAGTCCTCTCCCTTCCACAGATCTCCCGATGTCACTGTTATATACTGTTGTCGTGCTTCCCTCTCATTCTCCCCCTCTTGTCTCCTGCTCCCTTTATTATATGTTTTATGTGTTAGCTGTTACACGAGCCTCGACTTAGTATACAATTTATATATTTTTAAACAACAGTTTGTTTGTAAATCCTGTATTCACATACTATTCAGCCTTGAAAACTCGGGTGAAAATCAAAAGCACAGGTTGGAATTTTTTAGTTACAACTGAAGTTGCCCGTGCGTGCATGGAATTGTATTAAACAGTTTTAGGAAAATCCAGCAAAAATGCAAATGTCGTCTTCTGGCATCTGGCCAACAATCTGGGAGAAATAATTCACATTTATTGGCACATCTGATCCAATTTAAACGCTCTAATGGGGGCACGGCACTCTGTTTGAAACGATTTGTTCGATTTATGTCGTTTTTTGATGCCAAGATTAGGTCCATCGTAAAATTTGTATTGGTGTCAAAGCCAGTGACCAATTGCAAATTTATAGTGGGATTAAAGACTTCAAATATTAATCATGACGATTTTCTTTTGTTCATGACCTTTCTTTCATAATAGACGACACGTTGTTCGGGGTAGGGGAGGGGTAGGGAATTGTTCGGGGTAGGGAATGTAGGGTAGGGGAGGGGTAGGGAATGGGAATGTAGGGAATGTAGGGTTTGTAGGTTGTAGGTTGTAGGGTGTAGGTTGTAGGATCCAGGTTGTAGGGAATCCAGAAACGAGTGGTTTAAACGGGTGTAGAAAAGATCATCGCTTTAGATAGGGGATGATCCGTGATGGAGGTGAACAGCTCTCTTGAAGATCTGAAGGGAAGAAAGATTGAAGAAGAGTCTGGAAGTTTGTTCCAAGGTGGGGAAAAAGAGGAACAAATGAGTGGAGGTGAGCAGTGGTTCTGGGTTTTGAGTTTCATGAGGAGGGGTTGCGGGTGGACCGCTCTTGATTGTGGGAAAGTTTTCTTTGGGTGGTGTTTAATAAACCGCTGCCTTGATCGCTCCTGAACAAAACATGCGTTACCGTATTTCCTCTGCATCGTTTGTAATCAAAGCATACCTTTGTTTCCTAAACACATACCTTTATTTCATGATGGAACATGTGTTGTTCAGCTTTTAAATATAGAACCGGGGCCTCTGAGGCATACAAGTAGCGACCAAAATGGTGGCGATTATATTTTTCTTTGAGGTTAGAATTGTGGGCGGGGTCAGGCCACCGAAGCTCCACCCTGGACAAACACAGCTTCAGAGCGACAGACCAACTGTCAAATCTACAGTCAAATAATATACTTATGATGATTTCATTGGTTCTGTCCAATGCTTCATTTTATAACAAGTTTTATAACTTAAGTTTTACATTTGTTCCACATGATTTGTACCAGATTTGTAAACCTTGGTGTATAATAAAGTATGATGATATCTGTTTCTCTTCAATTCCAGTTGCACCGCAAGTTATTTTATTCCTCCGTAAACTTTTGCCAGGGTTTCACATAATAAACATCGTTGACATTCTTATGTCTCTTGTGCTCACTCTGCAAAATTTAAAACTTTCAAACACATTTTCATGTTGCTCAGCGTGAAAACGTAGTCGCAACAAAATTTCCAGTTCCATGAAGACTCGTATTTGTAAAATGTGCGAGAGCTGTAAGTTGCTTTCCTGGATGTTTTTGGGCGAGTCATTGCATTTGCTTAAGTAACCTGAACGATTCTTACATAGGCCAAGTCATACTGCACCATTATACTTCAACATGAATAATAATTAACTTGAACAACATTATACTTCATACTTATACATTATACTTCAACTTCAACAACATTATACTTCTGTCTTCTACCGACTCCTCTCTGGCCTAGCTCCTCCAGCTCTGTTTGTGCTCTGTCCCCCAAATATTCCTACAGGTCACACAAGATCTGCTAGCAACCCTTGTATGGTTAAACTGCCAAAATCAAGACTCTCTATTCACCTTCACTTTCATTCCTCTTTTCTCCCGCCTCTGGAACAAACTCCCTCACTCTATTCAATCCCACTCCACCCTCCAGGTCTTTAAAACAGCTGTTCACCACCATCTCTTATCTTCCCCCATCCAAAACCTTGATCTATTCTACCCCCGTTAATTCACCCCAGATCCACCTTTTTGAAATACCAACTTCTTTCCTGGAAGTCCTAGCAGTGTACACGTGTTTTATACCTCCCCCCCCCCCACCCCCATTCCCGTGCCTCCTCCCCCCATGCCCTCTCCCTCCCACAGATCTCCCGATGTGCCTGCTCTCAAATGTACTTGTGTGCTTCCCTCTCTCTTCTCTCCCCATCTTGTCTCCCGCTCCCTTTATCTTATGTTTTACGTGTCAGCTTGTCTTTTTGTGATTAATGTTAGCTCTTACACGAGCCTCGATCTTGTATAAAAAAAATTTTTAAAGCATGTGTAAACATATGCATTCTATACCCTCCATAGGAAACTTGGTATGCAAATAGAAAGTCACCACAATATGGCTGACTGCTCATGCGGTTTTCTTCACCAATTAGCTTTCAGTGGTGAACGTGGTAAATATACAAATTAAAAAAAAAGAAAAGTTTTTGGCAAAATTACCGAACCGGTTACGAAGCTATTTTTTTGTTACCAAGTCCCAACATGCCCTTTATCTCATGTGTGCTTTGCTGTCCTTGTGTTTGCATGTAGGTTTGTGAAGAGAATTTTGAAATCACAACTCTGAGGGTGGACATGCAAACAGATGGTAGGCATGCCAAAGTCGAGTTCACGAAAGACTGGGTGACGGATGCTGAACGAAGAGATCTCACCATCAACTCTATGTTCTTAGGTGCCCAATCCCCGCTTCCTATCCCCATCCGCCTCCTCCTCGCCCCCACCCCACAAAATATATCGTGATGTCTGAAGTCGTCTGAAATTATATTTTGATTTGTGGGGAAAATAAAAATAATGGTTCTCAAGATCACTATAGAAACACCTCAACAGGTAAATTATTACTCGGATATGTTTGTAAAGTTTTTCTGAAAATTCAAAGAAAAAATATTTTCCAAAGAGCAGGGGTCAAAAAAAAAATGGTGTGGGTTGTCTGTGTCCATTGAATTTAGGGTGGGTTGTCCGTATCAGCGATTACGGATGTTCCCACATCAATGAGAGTGGTAAATAAATCAGAATGGAAAGTTATTGGGTTACTTGTCAACAAAATGGGCGTTTTCTTTTATGTGTACACTGCACGCAGTTTGGAAGTTCGACATGCACCATCAAAAATCCAGATTTGTGCAAGTTTGCAACTGCAATTTTGGACCCTGAAGAGTATCACAAAAACTAAACTAGAATGGCACTCCTCTGCCTGGTTGGCCATATCACTCAATGGTGAAGAATCGCTTTAAAAAAAAAAAATCTTATATCCGAATCCATATTCAGATCTTCACCAAAATCGAATCGTCCTTGTTAGACACCCACTGGTCCACCAAGTTTCGTCCAAATCCGTCCACAACGTTTTGAGATATCTTGCAATGCATCGTTTTTGGCCCTATCTCCCAATGGTGAAGAATCGCTTTTAAAATTCTAGTATCCGGATCCGAATCCGGATCTTCACCAAAATCTAATCATTCCGTCCTTGTCACATACGCTACATCTCTGGCAAATTTCGTCCGAATCCGTCTACAACTTTTTGAGATATTTTGTTCACAGACAAACTTACAGACAAACAGACAGGGGTGAAAACATAACCTCCATCCACCTTTGGTGGCAGAGGTAATAATGCTGTTGGTGAGTTTATTTCAATCTTGTGATTTTTGCATAAATTTTTGCTCTTGCACTTGTAGGGATGGGGTGGGGTTTTCCGGTCACTTTTGCTACTCGTCCCTGTTTTTTTTTTGCTGTATTTGCACTGATCATTTCCAGGAAACTTTTATATTATCATCTCGTGGATTCTCTCACTCCCCACCCCACACCCCAGACCTGGATGGAAATCTTTACGATTACTTTAATGGCCTTCAGGATTTGCATAACAAGAGGGTCAGATTTGTTGGTGACCCCGAGAAGCGGATCCAAGAAGACTACCTTCGTATCCTCAGATACTTCAGGTAGGATCAAAAGTTCCCTACAGGTTTTAAAGCACAGTCGTACCCCGACATTTGCAGGTTCTGCATATTCGCGGTTGACAAAGTGCGACCTGCTTCTACATTCGCGGCCCTGTGTCCTGCTTTTTCACGGACCCAAATTAAAACAAGAGAAAAATGACCACAGTGTGGTCACCAGCTGCGACGTGTAGAATCATGAGGATATCCGTTGCAATATGCGCTACCAAATTCGACCAGTCATTAAATTATACGCATGCACTAGCGTCTTTGTCTTTCAGTTATGGTCTTGTCCTTTGTTTTGCGACGCAACATGCTTCATCAACTGATTACATATAATGTATGGATGTGAATGTTATTTCTGTTAATGTTAATGTTAATTCATTAATGTTATTTATCTATCTATAATTCCAGTAGTGTGTGTGTGTGTGTGTGTGTGTGTGTGTGTGTGTGTGTGTGTGTGTGTGTGTGTGTGTGTGTGTGTGTGTGTGTGTGTGTGTGTGTGTGTGTGTGTGTGTGTGTGTGTTTGTCTGTGACCGCTGTTTCTCGACAACCACGGGTCCGATATACTTGAAACTTGCCAGGTATATTGCTGGGGACCCGAGGATGTGCCTTTTCAAGGTTTGAAATTAATCGGACAAGTAGTTACCGAGCTATGGCGATTTAGCCGTTCGCCGTTCGCTTTGGCGTTGCGAATGGACCAAACCATTTCATGTAAATAGAGGGGGGGGGGGGGGTTCTGTGGTCGTTGCGAATGGACCAAACCATTTCATGTAAATAGAGGGGGGGGGGGGGATTGTCACCGTACTCGCAAGCCGTTCGCTTTGGCTTTGGCTTTGCGAATGGACCAAACCATTTCATGTAAATAGAGGGGGGGGGGGGGACATAATTTTAGATATATATATAGTACGGGCATGCCCTAGTTAATGTTAATTCTGGGTGGCAGAGGGATAATTTGAAACAGGCTTGGTCGGTAGGAGAAGTCAGAGTGTATGCACATGCGCCATTCAATAATTACACCTAATTTGTGTCAAGTTCTGTGAAACGAGATTGATATTAAAACATTCATGTTGTCTTTGTTGCTAAATGTATTCTGGTTTCTTCAAACAAATCGCGATTTTATTCCGCGATGTTCTTACCTCATACCAACGCACGTCCGAGTGTATGCGCATGCGCTATTCAAAAAGGCACCCCAACAACAAGAACAACAACGTGGTCCTCTCATAGAGCTGCTCGTCGCAGCTAAAGATTCCATGAGCCGTGAGCATGACACAGTTCTAAAACATATCTTCCACCAGCCACGCACAAAGCAACGGGACATGAGCAAAAAATATATCTTCCACGAGCTGCGAGCATGATCTGCTTCTCATATGCGGCCGTGTGCTACACATTTTAATGGCTTTTTGCGGCCACATAAAAATATTTTAGCAACGCTATAAGCGAGCTTCGCGTGATATCCCACCATTCACACTGTGAACATAGCTTTGCAGGATATCCCACCAGGTGCATCACACATCATCCGCCACATGATCTTGTCAGTTACTGTACAGAATGAAAATCCTCCACCACATCTATTAGTGCAATTAGCTCTCCCCCTTTTCCCCATTGAAACAATTCCCTGACATTCGTGGATTTTCCTCGACGTTCGTGGATTTTCCTCGACGTTCGCGGATTTTCCTCGACGTTCGCGGATTTTCCTCGACGTTCGCGGATTTTCCTCGACGTTCACGGATTTTCCTGGACGTTCGCGGATTTTCCTGGACGTTCGCGGATTTTCCTGGACGTTCGCGGATTTTCCTCGACATTCGTGGATTTTCCTCGACGTTCGCGGATTTTCCTCGACGTTCGCGGATTTTCCTCGACGTTCGCGGGATTTTCCATGAATCAAGAACTGCTGGGAACCTGCCCTCCCTCCCCCCTTTTCCCATTGAAACAATGCCCCACATTTGCCATTCCGACATGGCATTTTCCAGGAATGTATTTTCCAGTATATTGTCATGGGGCCCGCAAGGCTAACCCCTGCTCCAGCAGGGAAAATGGCCTTAAAATGCGTGTTTTATTCCTCAATAATTTCGGGGTCCGACTGTATTATCTATTTAATGCTCTTTCTAACCCCTGACTCGCTCACTCGTATAAATGTTTAGTACTTCCAGGTTGTGTGAGAAAGCTAAAAAAAAATTTTTGTTACTGATATAACACAAAGCTCATAAACAAAAATATCCATGAACAAAGGTTGCCCGATGGAGCGTTGCCACTGCTCGCGGAGGGTCACGAGACCACACGACACATGATCGTGCCACGGTACGATCGCTCCTCCAAGGTTGCTGGTGTTTCTCAGTTTTATGGTGGTATAATTATACAATTGCTTGTGGGGTTTTCGTCATTTATTACCAATGTACAGTGAGTGGTAGCAGTCATAACTAGAACGGCACTCAGTAGAGAGCATACCTCAGCCTGGTTGGCCATATCACTCAATGGTGAAGAATCACTTAAAAAATTCTACTAATTGGATCCGGATCTTCACCAAAATGGAATCGATTATAGCTTGTCACACACAAAACCTGTCCAACAAGTTTCGACCAAATCCATCCATAACTTTTAAAGATATTTTGCTATGTATCGTTTTTGGCCCAATCTCCCAATGGTGAAGAATCACTTAAAAATTAAATAATTATCATATCCGAATCCATATTCAGATCTTCACCAAAATCGAATCGAATTGTCCTTGTCAGACACCCAACAGGTCCACCAAGTTTCGTCCAAATCCGTCCACAACTTTTTGAGATATTTTGTTCACACATGGACAAACAGACAGACAGGGGTGAAAACATAACCTCCATCCACCTTTGGTGGCGGAGGTAAACATGTATCATTTGCAGACTGCGTACAGTGGATGTGCAGACGCTCGGGCAGGGTAAGGTAGGCAGACAGACAGATTTATTTAGACAGAGGCCGGTACACCTTTGCCTTTCTCAATTCCATTCTGTTAATTCATTTGAATATTCCTCAATATTTTTCCGGTGTGGTCCTGAATTGCGATACTGTGTATACTCTAATAATACGTGTCTTTGAGGTTTGTGTAATTAACACAGTTGTTGGTTGCAGGCTTCAATGTCAATTCGTAGAATTGGTAACATTCAGATTGACAACATTTGTTAATTCGCTAATTGCGTGTCAGGTTTTATGGCATGGTGGCTGCAGATGTTGAGCAGCATGAAGAGAAAACGCTGTCGGCCATTCGGGAAAATGCCAGAGGTCTGGCCAATATTTCCGGAGAGCGCATCTGGTTGGAGGTCAAGAAAACCCTTTTGGGAAATCATGTCTCACACTTGCTCGGCCTTGTGTATTCACTGGGTGTGGCTCCTTGCATTGGTATGATGAGGTCTTCATTGAAGTTTGTGTTTTTGGCATTGTTTTTCTTCTCACGTGACCTTTTAAATTGCTTGTAATTTTCTTTGTTGTTATATTGTCACTGTAATACAAACTCCATATCTGGTTTCTGTAATGAGCAACTTTGCAATAAACATGGAAGAGGTGGTCTGTTGTTGACCCCACCGTGCAGTTTTTATGATTTTGTATCTATTTTAAATATTGTGCATTTCTTCTGTGATCTTTAGCCTGGTGTTGGCTTAGCGGTTAGGGTGCCGGCTTGGGATCCTGGGATCGAATCCCGGTCGATCGCTGAATTAACGCCAGGGGGGTTGACTCGGCCTGTCATCCTTCCGAGGTCGGCAAATCGAGTACCAGCTTGCTGGGGTGAATGATCCCGGTGTGTACCCCGGTTTAGAATAGGTACACCGTATCCCTGCGCATCGTAAGAGGCGACCGAGGGTTGGCGTCAGGAAGGGCATCCGGCCATAAAAACATTGCCTCAAACAGGGAAACATGATTGTCATGGGGCCCGCAAGGCTAACCCCCGCTCTAGCGGGGAAAATGGCCTGAAAACGATCATTCATTCATTTCATTCTTCTGTGGTCATGTCCATCTCCTATCAGAAGTACCAGGCAGCGTATAACCTTGCCCTTAGAACCCTTACCACACAAATTTAAGTTTTAATCACGTGTATGTGGTATGGTATTAGTTATATTTCCCCACCTTCAAATTGTAGGAAGGAAGTGTTTTGTTGTTTTGGGGGTGACTTGAATTCTGGGGGGAATGCTGGGGAGATGTGGGGCTGGGGGTGGTGGAGAGGGGAGATCTATCTTGATATGGCAACGTCACGTGTACAATGTACATATGAATTTATTTACAAGTTTGTCATTCTGATATTGTTATATTGTCTTCCATAGGCCTACCTGTCTCAAGTTTGGAGGAGATGCTTATGGTCTGTGAGAGGAGTCTCAACCTTCAGCCCAGGCCGATGACCATCTTGTCGGCGCTGTTCAACAACCAGGAGGATGTGAAAAAGCTCGACCTTCGTTTAAAGATTTCTCGTGAAGAGAAGAATCTGGCTATCTTTTTGTTGAAATACCGAAGGGACATACGTCCTGGTGATGAAAAGGATCCATTGGAGCCATACAAGGACCTTATAAATGTAAGTCTGGAATTTATTTATTATTTTCTCTTCTTCATGGCTTGTTTGCGTTAATCCCTTCTTCACCCCCGTTCCCTTCTTCAATCCATTCATGAGCCTCCTCATTCTGTGCTTCCTCATTTCTCCACCTTCACATGTGCATCCTGAACAAGTTTGGGAGGGGTACTGTTAAAAAGTGGCAGCTAGACAAAAAAAACTAGATGGTATTGATAGAATACTTACCCTCTGCAGTCAACTTGGTGCGAGCCAACTCTTCTGATTTTGGAGGGTTTTTTTCTTTGATCCAATATGGCTGCCAGACCATGTGAGCGACGACATTATACATTTATATTTACCCCCGCCAGGGAGTAATGCATTCGATCGTGTCCGTGTGTGTGTGTGTTCGTGTGTTCGTGAACAAGATATCTGGAAAAGTTCTGAACGGATGTGGATGAAAGTTGGTGGGATGATTGCCCTTGGGATAAGGAAGAATTGATTAGTTTTTGGTGAAGCTCAGGATATTATTCCGGATCCAGGAATTTTTTGAAGGATTGTTTACCATTGGAAGATAGGGCTCATTTTTTTTTTTTACATTATCTTCTATATATTCTATATTTAACATTGTCATATGAAAATAGTTTTCATATTTGTTGTAAATGTAGTTTAAACTCGTGGTTATGCGTTAGAGCGGTGTATTTTGTTAGCAGCGTCGTCTTCAAGGTTCTTTTTTTAAATTTTTAATAGAGACATATTCTGTCATTTTAAAACCACCAAAGTGTGTATTAGGTTTCCCCGTTTCATAAAATGTATCGTTTGATACATATAATGCTTTAAAACTGGTTTTTTTGTTGTTGTTTTTTTACCTCAGAAGAGATATCAACATTTACTTCAGCGAATGTCAATCGCGGTGTCAGTATTTGATGAACTTATAAAGACTTAGGTGACTTATAAGTGTGACAAGCATGTGCACGGGTTTCTTCCCAGAAGAATGAGTGGTCGCATTAGCTTGTACGACTTAAAATGAGCGAGTTTTGTTTTGACGTTTGGGCCAGTTTCACATGTTGTATCCCGAAGGAATGAAACGAACGTTTTTCCTGGCTTACAATTTTATTTGAAGTCTCACATGCCTCAAAATACACTCACTTATATAGAATTGAACGCTGAATCCGAAAATGTAAGTGAAATTGCCTTGTTTTTTCTTTAACATTATCTTCTATATATTCTAAATATATATCTGTGCAGTGTCTGTCTTGTGTTGTCTTGTCTTGTGTTGTCACTGAACTACTCCCTCAAACTTTTGTGAAATCGTACTATTCCAACTTGACCCACGGCGGGAGTATGCGCTCTCCTGAGTGGCGTTCTAGTCTCCAATATAATTGTTGTGTAGGTCACGCTCAATAAATTTCAAACTAATGAGACTAAGTGTTGTCTCTGTCGAATTATATCATAATCATAATTAAGGCACAAATGATGTCATCATTAACGACACCTATTCCCCATGCGGAGTTCTTTACAATGAACCACGTTTCTATTTTTTCCATGGAGCGATTTTGGAGATGTCGAGGTGCAACGTTTTTCGGTTTTCCCAAGATGGATCCTGTACCACGTGACCTGTGAGGTCATAATTGTGAATAAAAAATTATACAGGCAGAGGCACTTCTATGGTAAAATTTTGTGTCAATCGGACCAACAATTGCCGAGAAAATGAATTTTTAAAATGCAGACATGCACGTACGCCACACTTACGCACATACGCAACCGAATGCCTAGCCCTGCTTTTTGATTCGTGAGCGCAGGGTAACTAGGTTGTCGATAACAGACGGCATAATCGTACCTGCAATGAAACAGCAGCAGATACTGTGCTTCTGCTTTCTGTTGTGAAATGGTAAAGACGTTCTGAGCTTTGGGTTCCACTCCATCTAGGAAAGACACGAGTGAAATGGGTGCACCATCATACAAGGGGATGCGGTACAACATCATACAAGGGTATGCAGTACAACATCATACAAGGGTATGCGGTACAACATCGTACAAGGTTATGTGAAACAACATCGTACAAGGTTATGTTAAACAACATCATACAAGGGTATGCGGTACAACATCGTACAAGGTTATGTGAAACAACATCGTACAAGGTTATGTGAAACAACATCGTACAAGGTTATGTTAAACAACATCATACAAGGGTATGCGGTACAACATCGTACAAGGTTATGTGAAACAACATCATACAAGGGTATGCGGTACAACATCGTACAAGGTTATGTGAAACAACATCGTACAAGGGTATGTTAAACAACATCATACAAGGGTATGCGGTACAACATCATACAAGGGCAAGCGGGACAACATCATACAAGGACATGCGGTACAACATCATACAAGGACATGCGGTACAACATCGTACAAGGACATGCGGTACAACATCGTACAAGGACATGCGGTACAACATCATACAAGGGTAAGCGGTACAACAGCATACAAGGGTAAGCGGTACAACAGCATACAAGGGTAAGCGGTACAACAGCATACAAGGGTAAGCGGTACAACAGCATACAAGGGCATGCGATACATCGTACAAGGGTATGCGGTACAACATTGAGCTATGGAAAAGGTCATGAGAAGTTCTGCTTTATTAAGTAATCTATCTATAATTCCAGTAATCTCTGTGTGTCTGTATGCGACCGCTGTTTCTCGACAACTACCGGTCCGATATACTTGAAACTTGCCAGGTATATTGCTGGGGACCCGAGGATGTGCCTTTTCAAGGTTTGAAATTAATCGGACAAGTGGTTCCCAAGGTATGGTCACCGTACTCGCAAGCCGTTCGCTTTGGCTTTGCGAATGGACCAAACCATTTCATGTAAATAGAGGGGGGGGATTGTCACCGTACTCGCAAGCCGTTCGCTTTGGCTTTGCGAATGGACCAAACCATTTCATGTAAATAGAGGGGGGGGGGATATAATTTTAGATATATATATAGTACGGGCACGCCCTAGTAATAATAATAATAATAATACATTTATTTTATGTAGCGCTTTTCAAGAAGCCCAAAGGCGCTTTGACAGAGTACAAAAAACAAGTGCAAAAAGACAAAAATCAATAGGTAAATAATCAAAGCAAAAGGAAGGAGAAGGAGAAGGAGAAGAGATAGTCAGGGGTTAAATGCTGTGGGTTAAATGTTGAATGCAGTGTTGAACAGGTGGGTCTTGAGTGATGTTTTGAATGTGGTGAGTGAGGAGGAGTCTCTGATGGTGTGAGGTAGTGAGTTCCAGAGGGTGGGAGCAGCGATTGAGAAGGCCCTGTCCCCCCAGGATCTGAATGTGGTCCGGATGGGGAGGGTCAGGAGGTTGGTACCAGCAGAGCGGAGGTTGCGGGTGGGAGTGTGTCTGGAGAGGAGGTCAGCCAGGTAGGATGGGGCCAGGTTATGGAGGGCTTTGTAGGTCAAGAGGAGGATTTTGTACTGGATTCTCTGGGGGATGGGGAGCCAGTGAAGCTTAAAAAGGATGGGGGTGATGTGGTCCTGGGTCCGGGAATGGGTGAGTAGACGGGCAGCGGAGTTCTGAATGTATTGGAGTTTATTGGTGATTATGGAGGGTGAACCATAGAGGAGGCTGTTGCAGCAGTCCAGACGGGAGGTGATGAAGGCGTGGGTGAGGGTTTCTGCAGCCGTGGAGGAGAGGGATGGACGGAGACGGGCGATGTTTTTCAGGTGAAAGAAGGCTGTCTTTGTGATCTGTTTAGTGTATTTGTCGAAGGAGAGGGTTTGGTCAAAGATGATGCCAAGATTCCGGATGTGAGGGGAGGTGGATACTGGGAAACCGTCGATGTTGAGGGCAAAGTTATGGGTGGATTTGGTGAGCGTTTTTGGGCCAATGATGATTATTTCAGATTTATCATCGTTAAGTTTGAGGAAGTTGATTTGAAGCCAGGATTTTATTTCAGTGATGCAGTTTGTCAGGATAGAGTGGGTGGCGGTGGAGATGGACTTGGTGGAGATGAAAAGCTGGATGTCATCGGCGAAGCAGTGGAATTGGAGACCATGACGGCGGATTAAGTGACCAAGGGGGGGACAGGTACAGGATGAAGAGGAGGGGGCCAATAACTGAACCTTGGGGGACACCTTGGGGGAGGGGAGCAGTGGGGGATTTGCAGTTATTGATGGAGATGAACTGGCGTCTGTCAGAGAGGTATGATTTGATCCAAGAGAGGGCAGTGTCGGTAATGTTAAAGGTGGTTTCAAGTCGGGTGAGGAGGATGGTGTGATTGATGGCGTCAAAGGCGGCGCTGAGGTCGAGGAGGATGAGAATGCTGAGGTTGCCGGCGTCGGAGGAGAGGAGAAGGTCGTTGGTGATTTTGAGGAGAGCAGTTTCAGTACTGTGGTTGGAGCGGAATCCGGATTGGAATGTTTCATACAGGTTATTGGCAGAGAGGTGATGTTTGAGTTGAGTGGCTACAGCGCGTTCCAAAACTTTTGACAGAAAGGGTAGGTTGGAGATGGGTCTGAAGTTGTTTAGGGTGTCAGGGTTTAGTCCAGGTTTTTTCAGAATGGGGGTAACAGCAGCAATTTTGAGGGATGGTGGGACGATGCCTGTAGACAGGGAGGAGTTTATTGTTGCAGTGATAAGTGGAGAGAGAGCAGGAAGGGAGGCCTTGACAAAGCTGGAGGGGATGGGGTCAAGAGTGCAGGTGGCAGTTTTCATTTCTATGAGGAGTTCAGAGAGGTCAGTAGGGGAGACGGGAGAACTGAGACAGGGGTTGGCAGGATAAGGGGGGGCAGGTGGTTTGAGGGGGAGCGGGTGCGGTGGTGGTTAAGCTGTTATAGATGTTGTCAATTTTGCTTTGGAAGAATGAAAGGAAGGAGATGCAGTTTTCTACTGTGAATGACTGGGTGGTGGTGTTCAGGGGGCTGAGGAGTTTGTTTATTGTAGAGAAGAGTGCTTTTGGGTTTCCAGAGCCATCGTGGATAATTTGAGAGTAGTAGGCGGAGCGGGCACGGGAGAGGGCATCTTTGTAGTGCTGTAGATGGTCCTTGTAGGCTTGGGAGTGAATTGTGAGACCTGTTTTATTGCGGAGTCTTTCAAGTTGGCGAGCACGAGTTTTCATCAGGCGGAGTTCAGGGGTAAACCAGGGAGCAGAATGGGTGAAAGAAACTGTTTTGGTTTTTATAGGCGCAAGCTGGTCAAGGCAGGAGGAGAGAGTGTGGTTGTAGTAGTCGGTGAGGTCAGAAGGGGTGTGGAGGTCAACGAAGGGAGAAGTGGACATTTTTTCAGAGAGGGTGGATGAGAATGAGGTAGGTGAAAGAGCGTTTAGCTTACGGAAGTTGATAGTGCGATAATGCCTTGGTGCTGGGGTGGGGATGTTGATGGTCATAGTGATGGCTAAGTGGTCAGAGAGGGTGAGTTCAGAGCCAGAGAGATGGTGCAAAATTAATCCAGTCGAACAGACAAGGTCCAGAATGTGCCCACGGTTATGGGTAGGAAAGTTGACATGTTGAGTGAGGTTAAAGCAGGTGAGTAAATCAGTGAAGTCAGTGGTTATTGTGGGGTCAGTGGAGTCCATGTGGATATTGAAATCACCGAGGAGGAGGATTGAGGGGGAGAGGGAACAGAGCTGGGTCAGAAAGTAGAAGTCAGACAGGAATGATGGGTGTGGTTTGGGAGGGCGGTAGACGACAGCCATGACTGACTGCGTGTGACCAGAGAGTTTAAAAGCCAGGTGTTCAAATGATGGAGCAGATGAGATGGAGATGAGGCTGGTCTTGATGTCCTTGATGTCCTGTCGGTGTATTACGGCAATTCCACCACCTCGGCCCTCCGAGCGTGGTTTATTGAAGTATGAATATCCATTGGGTGTAGTGAGGTTGAGTGAGAAGTAGTCCAGAGGTTGTTGCCAGGTTTCAGTGAGACAGAGAAAGTCCAGTTTATTATCCAGAATGTAGTCGTTCAGGATGAGGCTTTTGTTGTTGAGGGACCGGATATTGAACAGAGTGAGCTTCATGTTTGTTTGTACGGTGGGGATGAACTCAGGTGATTTAGCCAGGGTTTGCACACAGGAGGTGCGAGCGTGTGCATTTCTGTGACCAGGTGCGCTGGGACGATGAGTGGGAGTGCGCTGAGCCGACCAGAGTACGGGAATGAAGTGACCTGTTTGTAAGTAAACAAACTTACGACCAGAGCCTCTATGAATATATCTGGGTCGTCGCAGGAGTCCATGGTATTTGATTGCAGAGATGCATGATGGGGTGGAGTAAGTGTTGAGCAGAAGTAGCCTTGCAGCGGAGTACCTTAGAGCCATGTCAGGCAGGAGCGAAGGGGATGAGGACAAGGCCAAGGTCGAGGAGGACGAGTAGGCCTTGCCAGTGGAAGTGGTTTGCCAGAAGCGGCGAGCAAGACAGTAAAGGCTGAAGTGGCAGACGAGGCGCAGGACAGTTCGGGAGCGGGCCTGAGGCAACGGTGGAAGAGCCGGGCAGGCGAAGCCAGGAGCAGAGCCGGGACCGAGCAGGGAGCAGACCCAACGGCCAAAAAGCTGCCACGACCACCAGAAAAGCAGACTATGTACAATGACCCAGTCGGAGAAACGGCAAGCAAAACAGTAAAGGCCGGAGCGGCAGACAAGGCGCAGGACAGTCCGGGAGTGGGCCTGAGGCAACAGTGGAAGAGCCTGGCAGGCGAAGCCAGGAGCAGAGCCGGGACCGAGCAGGGAGCAGACCCAACGGCCAAAAAGCCGCCATGACCACCAGAAAAGCAGACTATGTACAATGACCCAGTCGGAGAAGCGGCGAACAAGTAACGCCAGCGTCCTCTCCAGACCGGACCGTTTGGTGTGATGGAGACAGCCTGGAACACCCCAAATAAGCCAGCTTATTTTCATTTTCCTGATATTGCCTCCTTGTTTTGTGGTTTAAATTTTTTTTGTTGAATTTCAGGTTTTAAGCATCCCATAATCCCTATTTAATGTATTTTGAGGCCAACTATCTATCTATAATTCCACTAATCTCTGTGTGTATGTTTGTTTGTATGTTTGTATGTTTGTCTGTGACCGCTGTTTCTCGACAACCACGGGTCCGATATACTTTAAACTTGCCAGGTATATTGCTGGGGACCCGAGGATGTGCCTTTTCAAGGTTTGAAATTAATCGGACAAGTAGTTACCGAGCTATGGCGATTTAGCCGTTCGCCGTTCGCTTTGGCGTTGCGAATGGACCAAACCAGTTCATGTAAATAGAGGGGGGGGGTTCTGTGGTCGTTGCGAATGGACCAAACCATTTGATGTAAATAGAGGGGGGGGATTGTCACCGTACTCGCAAGCCGTTCGCTTTGCCTTTGGCTTTGCGAATGGACCAAACCATTCCATGTAAATAGAGGGGGGGGATATAATTTTAGATATATATATATAGTACGGGCATGCCCTAGTTTATATGAAATAGCAATGTCTCAGGCTTTACTATATAGAGGTTCTAGATGCTTTTACCATATGGAGGGTAAAAAAGAAGAACTGTGAAAAAGTCTTGAAATAAATTTTAATCTCTATGCAGAAACAATTATATTAAAATTTGGACCACTGGACTTGTCGCTTACCTAGGCCCTGGTCTAATGTCACCCAAATTTGTAGCATTCTGACTGGTGGGTCTGGATAAGAGGATTTTTGAAGGAATTTACTAAGTCTGCCATTTTAACTTCCTTAAAGTGACAGGAATGGAATGAGCTTTGCAGTCCCCGTTACCAGTCAGGAGTGGAAGTTTGCTGCCAAATTTCAGCCGGATCGGCCCAGCGGTTTGGCTGGAAAAGTTGAAATAGGAGACTTGTGAAAGGACGGTGGACGATGACGATACTTTATCTGGAATTCCAATTCGAGATGAGGTGATAATTAAAAAAAAGATACACGCCGATACACCAAGGATACTTGCCCACACACCTGGTAGGTCTCCATTCCATCTCCTGAAATCTACTCACCCACATGTGGAGATGCACTACATGACCAAAAGTATGTGGATACCCAAACATCGAACATCTCATTCCAAAATCGTGGGCATTAATATGGAGTTGGTCCCCCCTTTGCTGCTCTAACAGCCTCCACTCTTCTGGGAAGGCTTTCCATGAGATGCTGCAACATTGCTGCGGGCATTTGCTTCCATTCAGCCACAAGAGCATTAGTGAGGTCGGGCACTGATGTTGGGCAATTAGGCCTGGCTCGCAGTCGGCGTTCCAATTCATCCCAAAGGTGTTCATTGGGGTTGAGGTCAGGGCTCTGTGCAGGCCAGTCAGGTTCTTCCACACCGATCTTGACAAACCATTTCTGTATGGAAATCGCTTTGTGCACGGGGGCATTGTCATGCTCAAGCAGGAAAGGGCCTTCCCCTAACTGTTGCAACAAAGTTGGAAGCACACAATCATCAAGAATGTCATTGTATGCTGTAGTGTTAAGATTTCCCTTCACTGGATCTAAAGGGCCCAGCCCGAACCTGGAAAAACAGCCCCAGACCATTATTCCTCCTCCACCAAACTTTACAGTTGGCACTATGCATTCGGGCAGGTAGCGTTCTCCTGGCACCTGCCAACCCCAGATTCGTCCGTCAGACTGCCAGATGGTGAAACGTGATTCATCACTCCAGAGAAAGTGTTTCCACCATTCCAGAGTCCAATGGCGGCGAGCTTTACACCACTCCAGCCGACGCTTGGCATTGTGCATGGTGATCTTTGGCTTATGTGCGGCTGCTCAGCCATGTAAACCCATTCATGAAGCTTTCGATGAACAGTTGTTGTGCTGACGCTGCTTCCTGAGGCAATTTGGAACTCGGTCATGAGTGTTGCAACCGAGGACAGACTATTTTTACGTGCTACACGCTTCAGCACTCGGCGGTCCCGTTCTGTGAGCTTGTCTGGCCTATCACTTTGCGGCTGAGCTGTTCTTGCTCCTAGACGTTTCCACTTCACAATAACAGCACTTACAGTTGACAGGGCAGCTTGAGCAGGGCAGAAATTTGATGAACTGACTTGTTGGAAAGGTGGCATCCTATGACGGTGCGACGTTGAAAGTCACTGAGCTCTTCAGTACGGCCCATTTTACTGCCAATGTTTGTCCATGGAGATTGCATGGCTGTGTGCTTGATTATATACACCTGTCAGCCATAGGTGTGGCTGAAACAGCTGAATACACTAATTAGAAGGGGTGTCTGCATGCTTTTGGTTGTATAGTATATATACATATACACACACACACACACACATATATATATATATATATATATATATATATATATATATATATATATATTGTTACAGATCTGGGGGATGGCACTCCTGTTAGCAAGGGGGGGTTAATCCCCATTGTCCTGTTAAGCTGGCCGTCCGACCGGTCCTGGTACTCGTAACGCTCTTTTGCGGGGTGGGATTGATCAAGGTTATTGGTCCAGGTGTTATCCCGAATACCTTTATCAATCCCTCCGCAAAACAGGGAGACAAGTACCGCTCGAACCACGGACAAGATGGTATTTGCCGAGCGGTTTAGCAATCCGCGGTTCGAGCCGTTATCAAGAGACTAAACCCGATTCTGAGCGTTGGCCAAATCGTGCCACAGGTACTCAATCGACAGAAGGGACTAAAGCGATCGGATGAGAATGAAACCAAAAAATAAGAAGGAACAGGTGGAATTTATTAATAATATACAAAACCAAAGAAGAGGAGGAACGAAAGTAATTTACAGAAGAGAAAGCAGATACACAGGGCAATTCTTAACTATACAGGCTTAACTTATCCCCAGGACAATACAGACAGAGCGAACACACTTACACGAATGGGAGAAATGGCAATGGTAATGATGGCAGGAGGAGAAGAGTCCAGGCAGATGGTTCGGGAGGAAGGTCCGGGGCAGATGGTTCAGGCGTTGAGGTCCACGCTCGCGGTTCACGCTCCGGGCTCGAGGCGAAACCCGGCAAACAGCTTCGCGTCTCACCGACCGGCAATAGGGCCTAGAGGGTCTCGGCCTACTGCCGCAATACGAGCACCCCCTCACATCTCTCTGTTTCGGTTCGGCTGGATCACTCCTCTCTTTGTCCTCTCGGCTCTTCCTCCTCTGTCTCTTTCAGCGGGATCACTCATCTTCTCTCCCAACTCCAATTCTCCACCGACTCTCTCGAAGCAGTCCCTTTTAGTTGCTTTTATTGCTGTTGGCCGTATCAAGCCGCCAGCTCCGAGAACACGCCTACCGGTTCGCTCACCGCAGTGCTGGTTGGCCGGTAGGGCTTACCGACCACGCCCCTGGCGGGTTGATGACAGGGCCACGCCTCTTCCTCGGCGTTCCGCACTCTTTTTCCTGTCCTTGGCCTCGTGCGTAATGGAGTTCTGGCTTGCTGGTAAAAGAACCCTTACTGCCATCGAGGATAGAAAACCATTCACACTGGTGTTGTAGAAAACCATTCGCACTGGTGTTGTAGAAAACCATTCGCACTGGTGTTGTAGAAAACCATTCGCACTGGTGTTGTAGAAAACCATTCGCACTGGTGTTGAAGGGAACGAAAGGGACCTATCTTATTTGATTAATGCAACGTCGATTCAACTATTGGAAACACAGCCTTACCTGAAACACATAATAATGAAATAACTACGAAGAGGGCCTATGGTTCGCTACGTGTTGTTCATTGACTAACTAGGGGACGACCTTTGATCTTAACAATGAAATGGAGGTATTTACAAAGGGAATTATTTACAAAGGGTATATTTACAACAATTTACTTAGTGCAGGGTTCTCAAAACCCCAACAATATATATATATATATATAAACTGAACATCAAAATAAACTTATCACTTTCATTTTTTTTAAATGTGCAGCTTTACAAACACGTTTCTTCAATTGTAATGGCTGATTATGTAACGGGAACTTCATTTCAATCACCTGGTTGATCAACAATGGCATGCTTGAGTGGTTCTTTATAGGGATCTTTCCCTTTAAATAATGACTCTCATAATGAAATCCTTCAGTTATTGTGGTTAGATGAGATTGGTTAGATAATGATTGTGTCCTTGGGCTAAATAATAGCCGTATGTGGTGGAATATTGAGTGTGGAACTGCAGATTTACACTTGATACATGCTGATCTAATATTCAAAATGAAATGCACTTATTCAAATGATGTATTTAACAAAATTGAACGTTAGAACCACTAATCCCCGGCCTATTTTGTCCACTCCCACTCTTTTACCCTCACTAAATTGCTTGGCCGAACCTTTTTCCCCTTTGCAGTGCCCTTGTCATATAGGCTATGAGCCAGACCCCCCAAATTGACCGGTCGGTACCATACAGATGGAGTAAGGCTCATTGTGATTTTTAGCAAGATATATGTCCCTAGATATGAAAAAAAGTGATAGCGGTGTATAACTCTCGGCCATCTCTGTGTTATCACCCGAAATATTATTATACGCCCGCTTCGCTTCGCCAAAAAATGTGATATTTGCTAAAATTGGAATAAATATGTTTTTAAGGACCACAGAGTGCCGAGATCGAGATCGAGATCGTATTTGTTCGAGAGATAATGATAAACCTAGAGTGTGGAGCAAGTTTGCATGCATTGTGAAATATAATGTAGCTGATGTTACAAACCTACTTTAGGATACTAGCTAATACCAAAAATTACACAGATACCAAAAGTAGTAGACGAATAAACCTAAAATGTTCAAAAGCTGTTTCGTTCCAAAATATCAAAATTAGGGGGTATGGTTGAACATATTTTGAACTTTGCCAAAATATGTGCCCCAAACAACCACCATATTACAAAGTAATGATATATTCCAATGCAGTGGTTCCTTGCGAAGATTTTGAGGGGTCAAATGTTACTCTGGGAGTTTTCATTTTTGAAATATTGACAAAAATGTACAATGTGAATTCTGAACTCGAAGCGATTTCGACCACTTTTTCACTAAATTTAACATTTTTTGTCATTATATCAATATTTTGATAAATAACCCCCACAAATGTTCTATTTTCTATTACTATATAAGTTGGCATCCAGTATCCAAATTATTGGCACTCTGTGGTCCTTAAAAACATATTTATTCCAATTTTAGCAAATATCACATTTTTTGGCGAAGCGAAGCGGCCGTATAATAATATTTCGGGTGATAACACAGAGATGGCCGAGAGTTATACACCGCTATCACTTTTTTTTCATATCTAGGGACATATATCTTGCTAAAAATCACAATGAGCCTTACTCCATCTGTATGGTACCGACCAACCCCCTTGGCTCATAGCCTAATACTGTTTGCATGTTTTGTTTTGCTTTTTTTCTTTGACTTTTCCTCTCTAAAACCCTTGTCGACTTACCTTTCCCCCCTGTTGTTTGCCGACTCCAGGAGGATCAACTCATGTTTAAAAATAAAAACGGCAGCGCATTGACAGTTATGAATGTGTTGTTTGGGATTACTGTTGCCGCTTGTGTAAACTGTGCATTTTGGTGGAATGGGGGGGGGGGGGGGGGGGGATGTTTGTTTATTTACTGCCCTTGTATTTTATCAGCAATCACGTGATCCACTCACACGAGAGCGAACCTATGAACTGCTGAAATACCAAGGTGAGCGCAGCCTGCTTTCGGACCTGCAGCAGTGGATAGTGCCGTGCTTCCCCGTCAGCGGTCACGATCTGCGTGTTCGTGGAATCACCTCTGGAAAGGAAATTGGCATCGAGCTGCAACGATTGAGGCAGCTGTGGAAGCAGAGTGGATACACGGCAGATAAAGAGATTTTGCTGGACAACGTGTTCCGCTGAAGTCTTCTTATCTTCATTTTGGGTACTTAGTTTGTGTTTGATTCTAATCTTTGCCTTGTCTGTAGTTTGGTTCTCACTCTTATTTTATTTTTTAAATCATTTGCGTCTAGGTTTGTTTGTTTACATTTTTGCTCAAAGCGACCTTCATTCATATTGCTCACTTAATGTATTATGAGACATACCCAAATCCATTTCCCAGCTTTCCACTTGAAATAATTATCCCATTTTATTACTTCAACCAATAAATAACCTTTTAAGTGCGGCTTAGGGTTTTTTTTGAAGTCATGATAATTGCTACTACAGAATGAAACGTTACATGTACATTTTGCCCTCCCTCCCCCCTCATTCACCTCTCACCCTCCCTTCCCATTCTCCAATGGAATAAAGTGTAAATAGCTAGTGTACTTTACTTCATTGTCAATATTGCACAAAATGTACTTTTTATATATATGTATTTATTTGCTGTTTGGTTTTGAGCATGTTTTGGAGGAGAGAGAGGGGGGGGGGGGGGGGCGGCTTCCATCACAATCTAGATGCAGAAACGTGCAAGTGGAGGTGTTACTTTAAACTTGTAGCCAGAAAGCTCGATTACACTGTTACGTTTTTGAGTTTTAATGTTAAATTTCCAAAAGTAATGTGTTTGTACAGACTAATTGGAATGTTAAAAAAGGGAAACAGATATTATTTGCAACATGAGTTGAAAACGTTATTTTACACCAGATTCAAAAGTGCATGTTGGGAGGTGGGTGGAAGGAGGGATGGAGAATGGGGGTTGGAATGAGTTTGAAGACACCGAGGAAGTTGGTTCAACAGCTGTGGAAAAAAAAAAGAGGTATGAGTGAGTGGAGGTGAGCAGTTGAGCAGTGATTCTGGATTTTGGGAGTTTCACCACAAGGGGGTTACTGGCAGACCTCGTGGTCTACAGAAACCTGGGAGAAGGGAGTGGGGGGCAGAAGGGGGTGGGGAGGCAGTACAGAATTGGCAGATGGTGCAAGGCCATATAGGAGGTGGTCGAAGACTGAGAGAATACCGATCTGTCTGCGATGTGAAAGTGAGAGGCACAGATGTTCAACTTCAAGGTGGACGATTCCAATGATCTTGAAGGTCTTGCTTTGCATGGTGTTTCCTTAAGCAAGGTGTAAGGCAGGGTTACAAGCCCAATGGACAGAGTGGTACTCCATCAAGCAGTGGATGAAGTACTTGTACTCCTCTCTGCATTTCTGTGTGGCCTTTTTTCAACAACCATGCCCACACCCTTGATCATCCTTCGCTCACAGCCTGACATTGGCCAGTGAGGTCGCATCCAGCTGCCACCGTGGTGACATGACCTCAAACGGGAGTTGGCTTGCCACCGTACAAACCAACAATGCGCCACTGTTTAGACTGGCAATTGAATCGCATCCTCCAGGTCAATTTGGGGTGCCAATTTGATTCATACAGCTGCATGAAGAAGTAAATGTATTTTAGCTGATATACAGTCGTGTGAAAAAGTAAGTACACCCCATGTAAAGTTTTGACTTTTTCAACATATTTCAACATACAGCTATTTGATCTTCATTTCAACAATATTGACAGATAAAGGTGATATAATATAACAAATATCATGAAACATTTACATTTTGTAGTCCATTGTATAATTTAAATAAACAACAACAACAACAACAACATGCATTTTAAAGGCCATTTTCCCTACGAGAGCGGGGGTTAGCCTTGCGGTCCCCATGACAATCTTCTCCATTTTGCCCTATTTTCTGCATCTCTCCTTGTTAACCCCCTTGCCCGCATTTCTTCTTCCACCATCTTTAGCCAAGTCTTTCTCGGTCTTCCCCGTCGTCTACTTCCTTCTACATTCATTTCCATCACTCTTCTCAACCAGTCACTTTCATCCTTCCTCAACACATGACCAAACCATCTCAACCTGTTCCTCTTCACAGCATCAATCACAGGCTCTATTCCCATCATCTTTCGCAATTCATCATTTGTCTTCCTCTCTCTCAACGGTACTCCGCACATCCGTCGAACCATTCGCATTTCCACCCTTTCCAGCCTTCGTTGCTGCTCTACGTTCATTACCCATGTCTCACTCCCATAAATCATAACACTTCTCACACATGCAGCATACACCTTTCCCTTCAGCTTCAACGACACTCCCCTCCTCATCAGCACACCACTCAGTTCCCGAAACTTCTTCCATGCACATCTCACTCCAGCAACCGTTGCCGAGTCTGATCCACCTTCTCCATTCAGCATGTCTCCGAGGTAGCAAAATGTTTTCACACCTTCCAGCTTCACGCCGTCTCCAAGATCCAACTCAACATTTCCTCCATCTGCAGCTCCCTCTGTGCACACCTCACACTTGAATGTAGCTGCCACACTGGTTAATGACCCTCTCAAACCACTACATTTTTGATGAACCCACTCAGCGCACATTGTACATTGAATTGAGTTCACTCCGACACCCTTCCTGCACATAGCACGTGGCCACTTCCCAGTTCTTTCCACCTCACCACATGCTTTACCACTTGCCATCATCTTTGTTTTTCCGATATTCACCTTCAGACCTTTCATCTCCATACATTCCTTCCACTTGTTCATCTTCTCCTTCAGTCCATCCATACTTTCTGCAATCAACACCAGATCATCTGCATACAACAACTCCCATGGTAAACCCTCCTTTACGTTCTGAGCCAGTACCTCCATCACAGCTACAAATAGTAGTGGACTTAGTACCGACCCCTGATGCACTCCCACCTTCACCTCAAACTCACCACTGGTCCCGTCCTTCGGCCTTACAGCTGTGCGCGCTCTTTTGTACATTGACATCACTACTCTGATCAACCATTCCTCCACTCCTAACTTCCTCATTGCCCATGTCACTACTTCACGTGGAACCCTATCGAATGCTTTCTCCAGATCAACAAACCCAAGAAACAACTTCCTCTTCTCCATGTACTTCTCCTGCAACTGCCTCACAATGAAAAGCGCGTCTGTCATTCCTCTTCCTGGCAAAAATCCAAACTGCATTTCGTCGATCTTCACTTTCTTCCTTATCCTCCTCTCCAACACCCTTTCCAATACCTTCATTCCATGCTCCAATAACTTTATCGCTCGGTACGAGCCACACTTCAGAGGGTCACCTTTCCCCTTGTATAGAGGGACGAGGGTACTCAGTTCCCAATCCACTGGAATGCGGCCTTCTTTCACCACCAGATTACAGATCTCTGTCATTGTCTTCACACCCCAACTTCCTGCTGCCTTCAACAGATCTCCCACAACTCCCGTCGGCCCTCCCGCTTTTCTACCCTTCATTGCTTTTATCGCTTCCTCAACTTCCTTCTCAGTTATCTTCTCTGCCCGTCCTAAAACTGGGTTACTCTCTATGTTGCCATCCCATTCATTCTCTGTATTCAACAGCATTTCCATATATCTTTTCCATCTTCCTTTAATTCCATCTGGGTCGACAACGATTTGTCCCACTTCATCCTTCAAGCAACTCACCCCCATCACATCACACCTCTCTTTCGCTCTCTGCTTTGCAATCCTGAATACTGCTTTCTGACCCTCTTCCGAATCCAAGCGTTCTCCGAACATTTTCCTGCATGCCTTCTGCACCTTTGCTACCTCTTTCTTTGCAGCCTTTCTGGCTGCCTTATAACTTTCATGCTCTGCTGTTTCTGCTCCCGTACCCTTCGCCTTCTGCCACTCCTTGAACTTCTTCCTCTTCTCATCAATCCTCTTTCCAACTTCATCATCCCACCACCATGTTTCCGAGTGCCTCGGTGGTCCTTTTGTCCATCCATATACCTCACCAACGGCTCCCAACAGACTAGCTTTCATTGACATCCAACCACTTTCAAGCTCAACCACATCATCCTCGACCCTACTCAGCCTCTCTTTTAATGCCTCCCTTACTGTCACCTCTTTCAACCTCCACACCTTCATTCTCGGTTGGTACTTCACCCGCCGAGCTCTCCTCGCACCTTTCACCCTTTTGTCGCAGGCAACCAAGTGGTGCTGTGAAACAGCCTCCTCCCCCGGGATCATGTTTGTGTCCCGGAGGTGCCCCCTATCTCGCCTACGCACCATCAGGTAGTCAACGGTTGTCGTCGACCCACCTGACGTGTATGTAACAGGCTTATTATCCCCTTTCTGGTACTGAGTATTACAAATCAACAAATCAGCTCCATCAGCAAACTCCAAAATCCTTTCACCTTCATTTCTCACACCATATCCGTAACCCCCATGAACTCTGTCAAAACCATCCATACTCCTTCCCACATGTCCATTTAGGTCTCCTCCTACCACAACAACTTCCTCATCTTTCACGTTTTCCATCAGCTTCTCTATCGCACACCAGAACTTGTGCTTCTCTTCATCGCTTCGACCAACCTGCGGAGCATGTCCCGAGATGACGTTCACCAAGAGCTTTCCAATCATCATTTTCACCATCATCAACCTATCACTCACTCTAGTCACACTCACCACACTGTCTACAAACTCCTCAGAAAACAGGACACCAACACCATTCACGCCCTCCAGGCACCCTTGCCACATAAACTTGTATTTCTGTACCTGCCTACCCTTCACCATTCTCACACCACTTCCCTTCCATCTCGTCTCTTGCACACAACATATGTCCACTCTTCTTCTGACCAATACTTCCACCACTTCTCCTGATCTCCCTGTCATTGTCCCTACATTCCATGTCCCAAACCTCAGAAACCGATCTCCACTTCGGGCTGTACCCTGCCCATATGTAGTTGTAATTGTCATTGTTCTCTTTTTGAGGCAATGTTTTTATGGCCGGATGCCCTTCCTGACGCCAACCCTCTTAGTCGTCTCTTATGACACGCAGGGATACGGTGTACCTATTCGAATCCAGGGTACACACGTTTAAAGCATGGAAATTCTGGGGGGGGGGGGGGGGGGGGGGAGGGTTGGGGGGCGTCAGCATCACGGCTGCGGTTTAAACATATTTAAATAATAGTTAAACAAAACCATGAAAAACAATCTGGGAAAAGTCTCGAAGTGAGAACGTGGATTTGAGAAAGCAGGAGCAGAGGTTGAAGAAAAGAGATATAGGGGGCGGGGCACAAGTCGAGACGAGGAGGAGAGCGAACAAGCACGTGTCCGGGAGGAGAGAAAGAATTAATATAGAATTTTTTTTATTTTTTATTTAAATTAAATAATTTCAATTTATAATTTAATAAATAATTATTAAATATTATAATTTAAATATTATTATAATAATTTATTGTAATAAGTATAATTTAAATAAACATAAATGCAAATTTCGCATGTGGAAAAAGTAAGTACACCCTTGGCTCAAATAGGTGGTATTGCCCCCCTTTGGCAGAAACAACACCTCAAGTAGGCGTTTCTTATAACTGTCTACCAGTCCTCTGACCGACTGGGAGAAATTTTTGCCCACTCCTCCATGCAGAATTCTTTCAGCTGTGCGATGTTTGAGGGGTTTCTTGCATGCACAGCTCGTTTCAAATCCCCCCACAACATCTCGATGGGATTTAGAACCGGGCTTTGACTTGGCCATTCCAGAACCCTCCATTTCTTTCTTTTCAGCCATTCCTTGGTGGATTTACTGGTATGTTTAGGGTCATTGTCATGTTGCAAGGTCCACCTTCGGTTGACCTTCAACTTTCCGACAGATGGCCTCACATTATCCTCAAGCACCCTCTGGTACAATGAAGAATTCATAGTGGATTATATGATGGTGAGCTGCCCAGGCCCTGATGCAGCAAAGCTGCCCCAGACCATAATATTTCCACCACCATGCTTTACAGTTGGTATCAGGTTCTTGTGGTGAAATGCTGTCTTTGGTTTTCACCAAACATGTCTTCTGGTACTGTGGCCAAATATCTCTACCTTTGACTCATCTGTCCAGAGCACATTGTTCCAGGAGTGCTGGTCTTTCTCTAGGTGTTCATTGGCAAACTTTAGTCTTGCCCTGATGTTTTTTCTGGAAGGCAAAGGTTTCCTCCTGGCACACCTCCCGTGTGGATCAAATTTGTGCAGCCTCTTTCTAATGGTAGACTCGTGCATTTTGACATCAACAGTGGCAAGAGCTACCTGTAGGTCCCGTAATGACATTCTGGGGTTCTTAGAGACTTCTTTCAGCATCTTGCGGTCTGCTCTCGGGCTGAACTTGCTGGGGCGGCCTGGCCTGAACAAGTTGGCAGTTGTTTGGAATCTTCTCCACTTGTACATGATCTTCCGCACAGTCGAATGATTGATTTCAAATTGTTTGGAGATCCTTTTAAATCCCTTCCCAGACTCGTCGGCATCTATAACCTTCTTTCTGAAGGCCTCGGAGAGCTCTTTTGATCTAGGCATAGTGACACCGCACACTTCAACAACAAAGAGCAAACCAAACTAAATGTCTGAGGTTTAAATAAGACAGATTCCTCCAAGATCCTCTCCAACGATGTTCTAATCATTTGCACCTGAGCTGGTGCACCTGATTCTAATTTTAGGTATTTGAAGTAGTTATAAATGTAGGGGTGTACTTACTTTTTCCACATGTGAAATTTGCATTTATGTTTATTTAAATTATACAATGGACTACAAAATGTAAATGTTTCATGATATTTGTTATATTATATCACCTTTATCTATCAATATTGTTGAAATGAAGATCAAATCGCTGTATGTTGAAAAAGTCAAAACGTTACATGGGGTGTACTTACTTTTTCACGTGACTGTATGTAGGGCATCCCTTTATATGAACTTTTCTTAAGCATTACTTGGTTCCTCCTAAGAACACAAGGGTAGTCCAGCATGCACCCGAAATTTTTTGAATGTCCCTTCTTTTCTATAGTTTGCCACATGCCACATCTCATATAAAGGGGCCTTTTCTGTGCCCCTAAAATTTTTCGCAAGAATGTCCCTTCTTTTGTATAGTTTGCCATATGAGACACCATATAATGGGACCTTTTGTATGCCCCTGGCAATTTTCACAAGATACATTTTAAATACGAACAAAATGCATTTGTTCATCATACAAGACTTTATTGAAGACGATATAAAAGACTTGAAAAAATAAGGGGAAAAAAAATCAACCCAGATGGGATTCACTCACAATCCCCATTTTTGGAGTCTGATGCTTTATCCATGAGGCCATTGGGCCAGCACATTAGATTTTTTTGTCGTAAGAGATATAAAGTGTGTATATATATCTTTTTTATATAATACTAGCTGAATGCACCGGGCGTTGCTCGGGTTCTTTTTGAATGAATTTAATCTTCTGTGCATAGGTCTGACGCGAGCCCAGTATCAGTTCGTGCTCAACGATTCCTTGTTCTTTCTTCTGTCGGGCCCCGCGAGAGAGAATTTTGAAAGCATGTGTTGCAATCAGTCAGATATTCCTATTAAGTGCATAAGTTGTACTTCAAGAGAAATTTGAAAGAAGATTTATTGCGAAATGGGCCCAGCTCGGCCGATGCGGCCTCGACCGGCCTCGCCACCTAATGGATAACCTTCCCGGGGGCCGTCCCGACATTTTTTGTTTCAGAGGTTTCCTCCTATCTTTCACCGTTCAGGAGATTAGCGCGTGCAAATAAAAACGTTCTTTTATATATATATCGAAGAAGATATATATTTGTATATATAGTTGTATATATTTAATTTTAAAGCAAAAACTATGGCATTTAGGTGGAATTTGTTTTGAAAGCCATTAATTCGATGGAAATTGCAAGTTTCAGCAAGTTTCAATGCATAGCCTTTGAGATATGAGTGCCAAAACATTTTGGATGTTCGGACCGGACAGACACCAACGTGAATTTCAGCGTTTTCAAAATAAAACTCAACAATGCGGAAACGGACATTGCTGAAATTTGGGACATATTACCTCGATGTGCAAACTATTTACTTCTGAAATTTGTAGTCGATTTTGTCCAGTAGAAGCCGAGAAACGCATTCTCAGTCCCCATGTTAAAGTTGCATACAGAGAAACGATCCGTTATACAGTCACGTGAAAAAGTAAGTACACCCCATGTAAAGTTTTGACTTTTTCAACATATTTCAACATACAGCTATTTGATCTTCATTTCAACAACTGATAGATAAAGGTGATATAATATAACAAATATCATGAAACATTTACATTTTGTAGTCCATTGGACAATTTAAATAAACATAAATGCAAATTTAGCATGTGGAAAAAGTAAGTACACCCCTACATTTATCACTACTTCAAATACCTAAAATTAGAATCAGGTGCACCAGCTCAGGTGCAAATGATTAAAACATCGTTGGAGAGGATCTTGGAGGAATCTGTCTTAGTTAAACCTCAGACATTTAGTTTGGTTTGCTCTTTGTTGTTGAAGTGTGCGGTGTCACTATGCCTAGATCAAAAGAGCTCTCCGAGGCCTTCAGGAAGAAGGTTATAGATGCCGACGAGTCTGGGAAGGGATTTAAAAGGATCTCCAAACAATTTGAAATCAATCATTCGACTGTGCGGAAGATCATGTACAAGTGGAGAAGATTCCAAACAACTGCCAACTTGTTCAGGCCAGGCCGCCCCAGCAAGTTCAGCCCGAGAGCAGACCGCAAGATGCTGAAAGAAGTCTCAAAGAACCCCAGAATGTCATCACGGGACCTACAGGTAGCTCTTGCCACTGTTGATGTCAAAGTGCACGAGTCTACCATTAGAAAGAGGCTGCACAAATTTGATCTACATGGGAGGTGTGCCAGGAGGAAACCTTTGCTGTCCAGAAAGAACATCAGGGCAAGACTAAAGTTTGCCAATGAACACCGAGGCAAAGACCAGCACTTCTGGAACAATGTGCTCTGGACAGATGAGTCAAAGGTAGAGCTATTTGGTCACAGTATCAGAAGACATGTTTGGCGAAAACCAAAGACAGCATTTGACCACAAAAACCTGATACCAACTGTAAAGCATGGTGGTGGAAATATTATGGTTTGGGGCAGCTTTGCTACATCAAGGCCTGGGCAGCTCACCATCATAGAATCCACTATGAATTCTTCATTGTACCAGAGGGTGCTTGAGGATAATGTGAGGCCATCTGTCGGAAAGTTGAAGCTCAACCGAAGGTGGACCTTGCAACATGACAATGACCCTAAGCATACCAGTAAATCCACCAAGGAATGGCTGAAAAGAAAGAAATGGAGGGTTCTGGAATGGCCAAGTCAAAGCCTGGTTCTAAATCCCATTGAGATGTTGTGGGAGGATTTGAAACGAGCTGTGCATGCAAGAAACCCCTCAAACATCGCACAGCTGAAAGAATTCTGCATCGAGGAGTGTGCAAAAATTTCTCCCAGTCGGTCAGAGACTGGTAGACAGTTATAAGAAATGCCTACTTGAGGTTGTTTCTGCCAAATGGGGCAATACCACCTATTAGAGCCAAGGGTGTACTGACTTTTTCCACATGCGAAATTTGCATTTATGTTTATTTCAATTATACAATGGACTTCAAAATGTAAATGTTTCATGATATTTGTTATATTATATCACCTTTATCTATCAATATTGTTGAAATGAAGATCAAATAGCTGTATGTTGAAATATGTTGAAAAAGTCACAACTTTACATGTACTTACTTTTTCAAGTGACTGTATAAAGGGAGGGCTGCTTTGCACCTTCATTGATTCATGGTATTGTTGTTTCTGGTCCATTGTTGATCACAGATGATTCTTCAACCATTTCAGAACTGAAAAATATCTTTCCTCTGAGCAGTTTGACACAGGGATGCACAGGTACATTCTCTGACAAATGTAAACGATGGGGAAAGAGTTAGACAGGCTGAGATCCCTCAACTTTAACATCTTTTGGGAAGATGTAGCACCATCCTTATCAGGATTTGACTTAAAATGGCAGAATTCATCTGCGACCCCCCCCCCCCCCTCCCCCCTTTTAAAACTCCGTGGATAAATGTGCATCCACTGCGCACCGGTCGCTTTGATCATCTCCGTCTGGCGTAAAGAGCAAACTTTCGATATGAATCCGAGTTTTCTGTCCAGTTCTTTGTAGACCTCACTCGATGTCCGCAATTCCTCGGTGAGGGATCACAGATTGTCTGAGTTTCCACTATGAATTTCGCGATGAGGGATCACAAATTGTCTGAGTTTACCCTGGACTCACCTGGTAGAATCTGGGAACCAATGGTAGGTGTGGATGACCCGCCAAATGTGTAAATTAGCCGATGGTTTGAACAAACCTGGGAAAGAAAATGCAGAGATGATTCGACACAATTCATACCGACATTGGTGACCCCGTCTTGCTCTCGACGTTTCGGAGCTTCAAACGAACATGGCGAAAAGCGCAGTTTCGATTAAACTGCCGGAGTTTTGGGAACGACAAGAACCGCAAGTACGAGACACTAAAAGTGCTGCTGCTCGTAACCGTCGAGCGCACTGAGGCAGAGCGCGCCCGAAAACTACTTTCTCTACCCGGGCTGGGCGATTCCAAGCCGTCGGAGCCTATGGACCACATGTCTCTCCTGGGCAGCCACCGACTATGTTTCCTCTTCAAAGAACTGTTCCTGCAACAGCTGCCAGGACTGGTACGGTCAGCCCTGGCCAAATCGGCTGTTGAGGATTTCCGTGCCCTGGCCAGGAAAGCAGACAAGTATTTCTCCGCCAGACAGCAATGTGGTGCGGCCGCATGGGACACCGGCCCCGTCGAGCCTCCGCCGCTGGCGGACACCGTCACGCTTTACTGAGGAGGCCCGTGAGGAACCTCAGCAGCCTCGGGAGGCCCGTGAGGAACCTCAGCAGCCTCGGGAGGCCCGTGAGGAACCTCAGCAGCCTCGGGAGGCCCGTGAGGAACCTCAGCAGCCTCGGGAGGCCCGTGAGGAACCTCGCGAGCCACGCCCCCCCCCCCCCCCCCCCCCCCGAAGAGGGATTTGGCATTATAAAAGCTGTATGAGTTCCGGTCGCGAGGAGTTCTGTGGAAATAAAGGAGCTTTGATCAGCTAAGAAGTGTCTCGTCCTCTTGTCATCCTCAACTCCTACTGTGCTTGTCGCCATGTTCGTTTGAAGCTCAAACGTCGAGAGCAAGACGGGGTCACCAATGTAGGAGTTGCGGATGGCGAGAGGACGAGACACTTCAATTCCTACACCGCAACTCCTACACACCGGGGTACACCGGTGTGTACCCCGGTTTAGAATTGGTACACCGTATCCCTGCGTGTCGTAAGAGGCGACTAAAGAGACTCTGACCTTTGACAACAAAATCTAATCAGTTCATCTTTACATCATCATACATACCTGAACCAAGTTTGACTTGGATCCCTTCAGCCATTCTCAAGTTATCGTGGTAACGAAAACCTATCACGGACGGGTGGACAGACGGCCAACCCGAAAACATAATGCCTCCGGCGACTTCGTCGGCGGAGGCACAAAGAGCTAGATCTTGCATATAAAGCAAACCAAAATAAGAACATCAATTTATTACAAAGAGCATCTCTGCATTTAAAACAGCATGGTCCACGAAGCTTATTGGATTAAGAGTGCTACAACACCACTGTGGTTTATCGAATCCACATGCAAAGTGGGATTTTCCTAAAATGTACAACTTAACCTCTGCCCTTTAAACCCTGGTGTTGGGCTAGCGGCTAGGGTGCCATCCTAGGATCCTGGGTTCGAATCCCGGTCGATCGCTGAATTAACGCCAGGGGGGTTGACTCAGCCTGTCATCCTTCCGAGGTCGGCTAATTGAGTACCAGTTCACTGGTAATTCCCTGTTTGTCGTTAAAGGTGGCAAAAAGGGTTGGCGTCAGGAAGGGCATCCGGCCGTAAAACATTGCTTCAAAAAGGGGACCAAAAAACAACAACCACGGTTCCCGAAAAAGGCCAACCCCCGCTTTGCGGGGAAAAATGGCCTCTAAAGGTGGTTAACCTCTGCCCTTTGACTGCTCACTTAACTTCATACTTTTCATGACGGATATGTGAGAGAAATAAATTTGTAGAGGAAATTAATCATGGACATCTACCCAGGAGAGAGGGAGTGGGGGTGGTGCACAACCATAACATCGGAATATCGGAATATAAAAGCTTCCATCAACAATTGGTCAGACAGTTACTATTAAATGTTACAGTTGGACAGTTTAGTAAAATAGTTTGTGTATGGAATGAACCATTACCTCATTTTCATGTACCACTCAACTGAGTTTCAAGCTCACCTGGGGTTAGTTGATGGAAAAATATAAATTTGGATGGGGGAATGGAAGAGGCAAAGGAAGGAAGGAAAGAATATAGAAACAAACAAGTCGGGGAGGTAATAAAGTGGGAGCAATGGATTTCAAAGTTTATTTTAACCAATTACACCGAACCAAACATATCGATTTGTTGGATAATTTCAGGAATCTTAGAGATCCCTCTTTTGTAACAGCTGGAACGAAAAATTCCCACAATTTCTATTGCATTTCCCAAAGCCAAGCATATTCCATCTTGTCCATTGAAAATAAAACGTTCTCACCATGCTTTATTTAGTGAACACCCTCAACTTAAACATTGATAAAGCACTTAAAATTACCTTCAAGTCTGCTAGAAAAGAGACCAGAGTGCACTTTGAAATCATCCAAAGGAAAAGCACGAAAGTAGAGAAAAGAAAAACCAGTTTAACCTGCACAGGGAATGCTGCTGCTGCAAAGTGTTTGCCATAAGCCAGAGGCCGAGAAATGGGGGTGAGATATGGGAGGAATGGTACTGTGCCAAAAATGAACAAAATTAATGTAGTGGAATCTGCTTTCATATTCTGCAAATCAGAAACAACAAAACGTTACAACTTGTGCTGAATGAAAAAGACAAAATGCTCACGTTAACATTTTTGCATCCTGGATGAGCAGAAAGCAGATCACTAAAGGCTGGGGGTGGGAAGGATGAATAACTATCTCCAGCCAATATAATATTATTAAACAAACAGTTGGAAAAACACCCTGCATATGTTTCACACAAGGCAAATAAACAAGATCAGCCAAGCAATCAAATCTAAGATGAAGAAAAAAAAATACATTGGACCAGCCAGTCCTAAAAGTTATAAACAAATAAAAATAAAACAACCCACCCTGCTCACAAAAAAAAACAAAGTTTAAAATAAAACAGCAAAATAGGACAAAAATAATCCATCCTCCTCCGCTCCTCCAATCCTCTACACTCGCATCGCGAAAGTTTCTGGAAGGTTATGGAGAAGATGTGATTCATGATGAGGGCACAAGGCCGAGCGACAGTTGCCATTCTGGCTTGGCCAGTCCTGGATCCCGAGGACCAACGGACGCGTCCCTTGCTCCTCTGCAAACACTTTCATCGGAGCCACAGCTTAAGCCGAAGCGCATCCACACCGTTCAGGTAGTAGCGGAAGAGACGCTTGTCGCGGACAAAACCAAGGTTTTCGTAGAGCCGGAGAGCGGATTTATTGGTGACCTCAGTTTCCAGCACGACCTTTGGAAATGCAAACAAATGCAGTGCTAGATCAAAGGCCAAACTTATGAAAATATAATTTAAACAAGTAGAGTTACATTTAAAATACACCGCCCCATGCCAAATACATATATAAATAACATATCTTCTAGCGCACAACATGGCCGGGGCGCCTTCGGCAATGCCACAGTGCAGCACATGGAGAAGCATTTTGGAGGGAGCGAGTTGATTAATTGCATAATTAAAATAAATCAAGAATAATCATAAAATCATTAACTTCTTAATCAATTGGCTAATAGCATACCTTAACCACCACTGCTTTATCCGAATCTAACTATAAAAAAATTAATTAATTAATCGAATAATTAAATAATTAATCGATTAGTTGATTAATCAATAAATCAAAAATATTCTTTATAGCCAAATCACTTGGTCACTGTCATGGCCGAATATCAGCTTCCTCGCTCAAAAGTTGCCTGAGATTTCCCAGACGAGAAAGAAAATAAATAAATGCATAATCATGAAAATAAATAAATAATAATGGTAAAATAATTAATTTCTTAATCAATTGGCTAAACCACCACCGTTTCATCCGAATCTAACTTTTTCAAAATTAATTAAGGGGTTAATCTAATCATCAATAAATTTAATGAAAAATCACTCAGAGCGACACTTGGCAAAAGAGAATAAAGTAGAATAGCACTCAGTAGAGCATCCTTTTGAACTCACAAATAATTGGTGGTTCAATTCAGTGACCCGATATGCAAATCATCTTGAAATTTTAAGTTAATTGGATGTAAATTGACAATTTTAGAAATTTGGCCTATGTTGATCTTTATGGCCAATGTTGATCTCAAAAATAGTTGGTGGTTGAATTCAATTTGCTGATATGAAAATCCTATTCAAATTTCAAGTTAATTGGATGAAAATTGAGGATTTGATGCGTCATGCAGCACCTGCAGATGGAATATGAAAATAGCGGTGCATAACATTGTTATTTGCATCTAGCTCTGGTGTTGGGCTAGCGGCTAGGGTGCCAGCTTAGGATCCTAGGATCCTGGGATCCTGGGTTCGAATCCCGGTCGATCGCTGAATTAACGCCGGGGGGTTGACTCAGCCTGTCATCCTTCCGAGGTCGGCTAATTGAGTACCAGTTCACTGGTAATTCCCTGCTTGTCGTAAAAAGGCGACAAAAAGGGTTGGCGGCAGGAAGGGAATCCGGCCGTAAAACATTGCTTCAAAAAGGGGACCGAAAAACAACAACAACCACGGTCCCCGAAAAAGGCCAACCCCCGCTTGCGGGGGAAAAATGGCCTCTAAAGGTGTTTTTATTTTTATTTTTTATGTTATTCTACTTTCCTTAAAAGCCAAAAAATGTTGACTATGCAACATCTAAATACGAGTAGAATTGCAGGATGTTCCATTATACAACACGCAGGCTTTTCTGAAGAGGGCAGGAAGCCGGCCGTCCGGCTGGTCGACATTAAAGACCTCGGTGACATTCAATTGAGTATTGGCACCCTGAGCAAAAGCCAAATGCCTGCTGTGACAGCCGCTGGGAAGACGAACAGCTAGATTCAGCAGCACCGACCGATACCGATTCGAGGAGGATGGGGATTTGAACGAGGGACGATCTACAATTTGAATACTTTGATGAACACTGCATTATGTGGAGAGATTGGCCTTTCATCCAATGCTCCGATTTTGTTGAGTACAAGTTAATTATTTGTGTATCAAGGCTTCAAAACAAGAACGGAAAACAAACTCCAGCTAGGCATCGCTTAATCTGAGCATCCAAGTCCAAAGTTGATCATTTCGAGGCCTACCTCATCACAGTCTCCTTTCACCATCGCATTGATCGCCTTCTTTACGAGGTTAGTGCCTATGGAGAAGGTAGAAATGGATAAGTGATCAATATTTTGTTTAAGCCAGAACAATGCCACCGCTGAAGTATTTCCAACCAGGTTTCCTTCAACAACTCCAATCATAAAACTTTACAAACGACATGCAGTACCCTGAACACCTGCCAGTGTGACCAAATAGTCATTAGCCATAAGGTTTTTGTACATCAGAAACCAAGACGCGTGATATTTGCACATTGCACTGCAATTCCTACCTATGCCCCTCTTCCTGTACTTTGAGTCGACAGCAAGCATGGCGATGTAGCCTCTACGGACCATTTTCTTGTGCGTATCAAGCTTGCAAACGATGGCACCGACACATTCCAGCCCAGCCATAGCCTGACGCAAAGAACATCAATTAATTCCGGTTTCTTTCTCCCCCACCCCTCCCGCCAACACCAGGACTAGGTACATCAAATGCATCAAGTAAAGAGCTACATTCTAAACATGTGATTCTTGACAAAAGTAGTATTCAAACAAATGACCTTCAATTCAACAGGTGCACACTCCGAGCCAGCCAACACACCCTCCTCCAACACCCACAACTGACTGACCCCCACATCCCCATGCCCACCCCTTCCAAGCCAATGGCTCCCAGAATAGAGCCCATGGACCCTTGACATATACACATTGGGCAGCAAGTCTCATGCAAAGACAATCTATATAAATACAATACGTGGCAAACAAAAACAACTCTTTTTGCTGCGAGTGGTTTTAACAACATTCGTTTTTGCATCAATAATGTAAATAAAATGTGTATTATATCAATTAGTTGCTAAAAAAAAACAAAATACATGAAGGTGGGAATACTTCAATGTGGACACATGTAAGATTGGTACACAAAATAATGTTCTCAAACAAAAATTTACGTCTTCTCTAGTTTTCAGTTTTTGGCCCAGAAAAAAACTGTACAAGGGTGTTTCTCATTGAGAGAGTGCAGGTCAGAGTTATAGAGTGCAGGTCAGTTATAGAGTGCAGGTCAGAGTTATAGAGTGCAGGTCAGAGTTATAGAGTGCAGGTCAGAGTTATAGAGTGCAGGTCAGAGTTATAGAGTGCAGGTCAGAGTTATAGAGTGCAGGTCAGAGTTATAGAGTGCAGGTCAGAGTTATAGAGTGCAGGTCAGAGTTATAGAGTGCAGGTCAGAGTTAGAGTGCAGGTCAGAGTTATAGAGTGCAGGTCAGAGTTATAGAGTGCAGGTCAGAGTTATAGAGTGCAGGTCAGAGTTATATAGAGTGCAGGTCAGAGTTATATAGAGTGCAGGTCAGAGTTATATAGAGTGCAGGTCAGAGTTATATAGAGTGCAGGTCAGAGTTATATAGAGTGCAGGTCAGAGTTATATAGAGTGCAGGTCAGAGTTATATAGAGTGCAGGTCAGTTATATCGAGTGCAGGTCAGAGTTATATCGAGTGCAGGTCAGAGTTATATAGAGTGTAGGTCAGAGTTATAGAGTGCAGGTCAGAGTTATACAGAGTGTAGGTCAGAGTTATACAGAGTGTAGGTCAGAGTTATAGAGTGTAGGAAGTGTGCTGGATACTGCTGATACGTGCTGGATATGCTACGGATTCGTCACTTCCGCTGTTGTGGTTTTCATCCACTTAACATATTTCTGATATTTTGTATTATTATTATTCTCAAAAGGTTTATTATTCAGGAACAGCTATCTAAAGTTAAAAAGGTTAACTTTTATTTTTTTTTTTTTTTTTTTTTTTTTTTTTTTTTTTTTTTTTTTTTGTATACAAGATCGAGGCTCGTGAAAGAGCGAAAATTAATCACACAGAAAGACAAACAGACACATAAAACAAATAACATCGGGAGCGGTAGACAAGATGGGGAGAGAGGGGGAAGGACACAAACACAACATTTGAGAGCAGGGACCGAGAGACATGGAGACATCGAGAGATCTGTGGGAGGGAGAGGGCTTTGGGGGGGAGGCATGTGAAGGGGGGAGGCATGTGAAGGGGGGGAGGCATGTGAAGGGGGGGGGGGGGTGGGAGAGGTATAAACATATGGACACTGCCAGGATTTCCAGGAAATAAGTTGGAATTTCAAACAAGGTGGATCTGGGGTGAATTAGTGGGGGTAGAAAAGATCAAGGTTATGGATGGGGGAAGATAAGAGATGGTGGTGAACAGCTGTTTTAAAGACCTGGAGGGAGGAGAGGGATTGAAGGGAGTGTGGGAGTTTGTTCCACAGGCGGGAGAAAAGAGGAATGAAAGAGTGAAGGTGAGCAGAGAGCCGAGATTTCGGCAGTTTAACCATCAGAGGGTTGCTGGCAGATCTTGTGCGACCTGTAGGAATATTTGGGGGACAGAGCACGGAGAGAGCTGGGGGAGCAAGGCCGGAGAGGAGTCGGTAGAAGACAGAAAGACCACCTACCTGCCTGCGGTGAGTGAGTGAAAGGCCCTCAGAGATAGCTTCATCGCGGGAGATTCCAATGATTTTGAAAGCTTTGGATTCAACAGCGTGAAGCCGAGCCAGGTGTGAGGCAGGAGCACCAGCCCATAGGGGAGAACAGTATTCCATTGAGCTGCGGATGAAAGCCTTGTATGTGGTGAGGAGCTCAGGTGTGCCGAGGAAGGACTTCGCACGACGGAGGATGCCCAGTCGGCGACTGGCTTTGGAGGCCAGCTTGGAAATGTGGTTTTCCCAAGAAAGATCATGGCAGATAGTGAGACCCAAAAGCTTGAGTGACAGAACTTCTTGGAGAGGATTGTTGAGAAAGTAGATGGGAGGGTTGTCCAGTCGATCTTTTCGGAGAGACATAGGAACTTAAAATGATACAGGAAACTGAACGAGAAGACGAGGAGGTGAAGAGGAAGAGGCGGCGCGAGCAAAGTTGAAGACGCGTGACATCAAGGCTCCACAGCGAGCCAGGTCTACCGAAAGTCACGAGGGAATTTTGAGTTCCTTGAAGGGACATCCGGCGATAGGAATTACGCTGGAGTGGAAAATCTGCGTAGTCAGATTTGGGCGCTGAGATTTCGATGAATCCTCGCCTAGTCGCATCGGCTCAAGTAAGAGCCGTCGGCCATTTTGAACCCCGCGCTTCGGACACCTACAAATGTTTTGCTTCGCGTCATCTTCACCCCAACATCCTACCGTTTGTCGGGGATGTGTGTGTGTGACCGCTTCGTCTCCAATTACGTTGCGGTTCGCTGAGTGAGCGGTGAAGGTGCCCCTCTGAATGGCGCCGTTGTACAGTTTCGGCAGGGCGATCACCATTGTCAACTGTACGCGATTCGAATATCGGCTGGAGGGCGAGAGTCGGGCTTCGACTGGATATCGTTCTAGTGACCGCTGGAGCGAATCACATTCGCCTTGGAAAAGGTTATAGAGACATTGACGAGTGTCAGTTTCACTCGCTGGGAGCGCAGTGAGTTATCTGACTTTATTGATGGTATATAGAGTGCACTCTTAATTGCCATTTGTTGTACCGTTATTCTTGTGTGATTTTCAATATATTATTTGTTCATTTATTAATCATTGGTGTGGTTTCACTATTGATTTATAACCCAGAGTAACATATTTTTCTGCCGTGGCTCCTCGCGGGGTTCGGAGGTGTACCGAGACCAGGAGATCGTAGAGGAACACGTAACTGAGTTATTGAGTGTAGGTCAGAGTTATAGAGTGCAGGTCAGAGTTATATAGAGTGCAGGTCAGAGTTATATCGAGTGCAGGTCAGAGTTATATCGAGTGCAGGTCAGAGTTATATCGAGTGCAGGTCAGAGTTATATCGAGCGCAGGTCAGAGTTATAGAGTGTAGGTCAGAGTTATAGAGGGTAGGTCAGAGTTATAGAGTGCAGGTCAGAGTTATATTGAGTGCAGGTCAGAGTTATATTGAGTGCAGGTCAGAGTTATAGAGGGTAGGTCAGAGTTATAACATCACTTGTGAACCATTCTATGTACAATTCCTCATTCTCTCTTCCAGCCTATTTGAATCCACTGCAGAATGAAGGAAGGCCTCACTGAACTTTTGCCGAGGGATATTTGCCACAATCGCCATGCTTGCCAAGTGTGGGATGGTGAGGACCAGGACATGGATTGGGAATCATTTCCAGGAGCAGCGATAACTCACCTCCTCTTCGTCAAAAAGACCCCCCGGTCTATTTAACGTTCACTAGTTATTAGCCAATGGGACACCTTTCATCTGCAGCACACACAATAGCTTCATTTGCTGACATCGTTGTTCCGCTGCTGCAGTGCCCCTTGTAGATTAGGGGAAGAATTGAGGATTTGTTCATGGTGCCGGTGATAGCTTTCCTACTCTTTGCAAAGGACACCGTGGGGTATTTAACGTCCACCCACTAATGCGAGCGGACAGGCCGCCCATTTAAAGTCCGCCCGTGGCATGGCACACTTTACAATGCAACACCTGGCCTGGGATGCAGCCTGGAAATGGTTTGTACTTGGGTCAAGACTAGAACCCAGACGAGACTGCTCAGATGCAAATGTTTTAGCTCTGCAACATCCTGTCGGACACCGATGTGTGTGTATATCGTGCAAACTGTGGTGTCTGTCTGTGCATTTGTCTGTCTCCCGTTTACGACTTTCCACAGTACATATGAGAAGCTGCTGATTGGTTATTTTGTATTTTCATTTCACTTTTTTTGACGGAATATAGTCGGTCATTTTGTTGTCCCTTCCAGCAATCTTTAAAATCACCATGAACATCTAGATTAAAGTGGATTGAATACAAATCTTCATGGAGTAAAACAATTTAAAATAGGTATATTTTACTCTTTTAACACAAATCCAACCTCCATCGCCTGATGTTGCACCACCATTGTGTGGTGGGTGGTATAAGTATCTCAGAGTGTTGGCTCTGTGTTAAATCAAGAGTGAAACACAATTAACCTTTTAAAAGTCCATTATAAAAAATATATAACCACCTTTAGAGGCCATTTTTCCCCGCAAAGCGGGGGTTGGCCTTTTTCGGGAACCGTGGTTGTTGTTGTTTCGGTCCCCTTTTTGAAGCAATGTTTTACGGCCGGATGCCCTTCCTGACGCCAACCCTTTTTGCCGCCTTTAACGACAAACAGGGAATTACCAGTGAACTGGTACTCAATTAGCCGACCTCGGAAGGATGACAGGCTGAGTCAACCCCCCTGGCGTTAATTCAGCAATCGACCGGGATTCGAACCCAGGATCCTAGGATCCTAAGCCGGCACCCTAGCCGCTAGCCCAACACCAGGGTCCATTGAACCATTGAACCAATGACCAATAAAAGTCCATTGAACAATTGAAATTGATATTTACTTAAACATTTCCCCATCACGAATATTCTTGCTTGTGTGTATGGATAAACAGTATATAATATCGTAAGTGGTTGTAATACTCATTTACACGTTTACACGTTCAGTAATACTCTTTTTAGCTCTTACACGAGCCTCAATCTTGAATACAAAAAAAATACAAAAAATACATTAGTGATTTTTAAGTAAGCTAATTTACAAGTATAAGATGTAATAATTAGTAAGCTAATATAAGATGCTTATAAGTAAGGACAAAAAAAAAATTCCTTTAGAGGCCATTTTTCCCTGCAAAGTGGGGGTTGGCCTTTTTCGGGCACCGTGGTTGTTGTTTTTGTTGGTCCCTTTTTGAAGCAATGTTTTATGGCCGGATGCCCTTCCTGCCGCCAACCCTTTTTGTCGCCTTTTACGAAAAACAGGGAATTACCAGTGAACTGGTACTCAATTTGCCGACCTCAGAAGGATGACAGGCTGAGTCAACCCCCCTGGTGTTAATTCAGCGATCGACCGGGATTCGAACACAGGATCCTAGGATCCTAAGCTGGCACCCTAGCCGCTAGCCCAACACCAGGCTTATAAGTAAGGACAGTTGGAAAAAATAAATCAACTAGTCTCTGGTAAGTCAACAATGACTTTCGATTTTATCTGACAGGTGTTGTGCTTGTGCAGGTAACAAAAATAAAATTCAAACAAATCTCACTCGTGCCATATGGATAAAACTGTGGAACAGCCCTATCATCATGAAAACACCAAAGATAGATACATAGATATCGATAGACAAAGAGATATAGATAGATAGACAGATACATAAATACATAGATAGATACATAGATAGACAAAGAGAAACATTGGTAGATACATCCATATATAGATAGATCAATCCATAGATATATAGTTAGATAGATACATCCATATATAGTTAGATAGATACATCCATATATACATATATATATATATAGTTAGATAGATACATCCATATATATATATATAGTAAGATATATACATCCATATATATATATATACAGACTTGGCATTTAATATGGAATATTTTTTTGTGGGGGTGAACTTACTTTTCAAGATGTCTTAGAACCAAAAGTTCATTGGAATTATGTTGAAATTATTCTAGATTTTGTTAATGTGACCTTTAAAAGAAACAAAAACCACATTTGACATTTCGAAACAAATAAATTGATCCTTGAAAGTGATGTAAACTGATATCGAACTCAATTCATGGACAGTACTGTGTTAAACTTCTGTACGTTTTCCAGAAGTATCTCTTTATTTTGCACATTAGCCAATTTTTTTTTAAACAAAAACAAAAGTTAAATTACGACTGGGATTACGGACAGTAAAATTACAGTTCAGTACTTCGTGTAACCCCCACGAGCATTCAGGAGAGCACGTACACGTTGAGGCATGCTGTTCACGAGATTTGCCAAGGTTTGGACAGGAATCGCTTGCCATGCAGTGACAATAGCCTGCTGCAATTCACGCACAGAGGTCGGCTGCTGGTCCAAGTTGTCGATTTGATGCGTTAATTCTGCCCACAAGTTCTCTATCGGATTCATATCCGGGGACATGGCAGGCCACTCCATATGCTCTACACCACAGTCAGCAAGAAAGTGTTGGATCATGCGAGCACGATGAGGCCGTGCATTGTCATCTTGGAAGACAAAGTTTCCTCGAAAGGCTGCACGAGCAAATGGAAGCAATGTTTCTTCCAGAATGGCCCTGTACTTGAACTGGTTCAGGTTTCCATTCAGAACAACCAGGTCAGTTTTGCCCCCTGCATGAAAAGCAGCCAAAACGGTCACCCCACCACCTCCAGCTTGGACTCTTGGCACTATACAATCTTTGTTGTAGGCTTCATGCACTTATCTGCGCACTCGGATGTGGCCATATTGACGATAGACCAGAAATCTAGACTCGTCACTGAGGATCACGTGATTCCAGTGTCCTGGCTGCCATTGACGGTGCTCTCTGGCCCACTGCAATCGGCGCTGGTGGTGTTGTCTGGTCAGGCGTGGCTTTCTCAGGGGACGCCTGGCACGATAGCCTGCTTGAACCAGTCGTTGGTTGACTAGCCTTCTGGATACAGGCACATTTGTCAGTTGCTGCCGCTCAGCCCTAAGCCGATTAGCTGACTTGGTACGGCCATTGCGGACTAACCGGTGCAGCTGGCGATCATCTCTCCTTGTGGTTCTGCGGGGACGTCCTGGCCTCGGTATTGGAGTAGGGACACCCCTCTGAGCATTTCGTTTCAAGATCTTTGACACCTGAACTTGAGTGATGCCATACTGCCGAGCAATAGCACGCTGTTTCATGCCGTAATTTCGTAAAGCCACCACTCCATGACAAACAGCATTGTCGAGTTGACGGACCATCTCCAGAGGAAGCAGCAATAACTTTTGGAGACGTGCAGCAGTTGTTTTCCACTAAGACAGAACGCAACAACCCTTGTATACCCGACTGTGAAGCCAATCATCAAATGCACCTGTCCGTACATTTTGCCACGCCACCTGTGATATAATCCTGTTGTTGACTTCTTGCTGCGACAGATTAATCAGTGACATGGTTCTTTCAACAAATAAATCACCAAAGTGTAAAAGAAACTCACCAGATTGATATACTGAGTTAAGAAAGTAAACCCAAGTCAAGAAAAAAAAAAATATTCCATATTAAATGCCAAGTCTGTATATATAGTTAGATAGATACATCCATATATATATATATAGTAAGATATATACATCCATATATATATATATATATATATATATATATATATAGTTAGATAGATACATCCATATATATATATATATATATATAGTAAGATATATACATCCATATATATATATATATATATCTGTGCAGCGTCTGTCCTGTGTTGTCTTGTGTTGTCTCCTGAACTACTTTCTCAAACTTTTGTGAAATCGTACCAAACTTCTGGTATGCACATATCTTTCCCGTCGGTATGTCCTAAGGGTATTTGTTTTGAAAAATTTATCAATATTTTTTGGGGAAATTTTTTTTTCTAACTTCAATTGTTTATAAAATGTGATATCACGTATATTACAAATACATTTGTGCAAAATAATCTATCTATAATGCCAGTAATCTCTGTGTGTCTGTCTGTGACCGCTGTTTCTCGACAACCATGGGTCCGATATACTTGAAACTTGCCAGGTATATTGCTGGGGACCCGAGGATGTGCCTTTTCAAGGTTTCATATTAATCGGACAAGTAGTTAGCGAGCTATGTCCAAAAAACGATTCAACCAATCAGAGAGCAGCGAGCTATCACGTGTGCCGAACGTGGCGAACAGACTCTGCCTCGGACGGCACATTTGAGAGCGTATTCATTTATTTCACGTTGGCAAACTATGTTGGCGTTAAACTATGTTTTAAAACTAATTAAAACTAATTTGCGATTCTTTCGCTTTCCTGCGCGTTTGTGCACGCTATGGCGATTTCTTTACCAAACTCCGCAAGCCGTTCGCTTTGGACCAAACCATTTCACGTAAATAGAGGGGGGGGGATTGTCACCGTACTCGCAAGCCGTTCGCTTTGGACCAAACCATTTCATGTAAATAGAGGGGGGGGGGATTGTCACCATACTCGCAAGCCGTTCGCTTTGGCTTTGCGAATGGACCAAACCATTTCATGTAAATAGAGGGGGGGGGGATATAATTTTAGATATATATACACAAAGAATTAAGTTAAGCACCCCCCCCCGTTTTTTTACAACCTCGCACATTACAAGTTTGTTGTCGTCAAAACAGTGTAATATACCCATGATATTGCTATATTTTCTGGAGAAGTGATATTATGGACACATAAAAACATAACAATCATGCCGTTTTCAATATTTTATTCTGAATAATTTAAGGTGAAATTTTTTGGGAATTTTAGGCATATTTTCACCTCAATTTAAGTATGGAGCTATAGGTCCATCACGGACAGTGTGGATGACGTGTATGTTTTCTAACGTACAGTCATTGTTCTGAGAAGACCTCTAGCGATCTTTGCGTCAATAACGTGTGTAGGACCCACGTGATCGGATCACTGACTCAACCAATCACTTTTTTTCACTTTGATCACTCACTTTCATCAATGGATAATTGCTAATGTCATACCAATCATTATTTGATCTCACATACCTTAGAATATATGCCAATGTATACATATACACAAAGAATATATATTAGGGGGTGCTTACCTTAATTCGTTGTGTAGGGGTGCTTAACTTAATTCTTTGTGTATATATAGTACGGGCATGCCCTGGTTGTTTGAATTATGATTGCTTTAAACCATGACAAAACGGCAACTCGGGTACAGTCATTTATCTATACTAGGGCATGCCCGTACTATATATATATCTAAAATTATATCCCCCCCCTCTATTTACATGAAATGGTTTGGTCCAAAGCGAACGGCTTGCGAGTACGGTGACAATCCCCCCCCTCTATTTACATGAAATGGTTTGGTCCAAAGCGAACGGCTTGCGAGTACGGTGTTTTTTATCGGACCCGTGGAATTATAGATAGTAGTTTTAATTAGTTTTAAAACATAGTTTAACGCCAACATAGTTTGCCAACGTGAAATAAATGAATACGCTCTCAAATGTGCCGTCCGAGGCAGAGTCTGTTCGCCACGTTCGGCACACGTGATAACTCGCTGCTCTCTGATTGGTTGAATCGTTTTTTGGACATAGCTCGGTAACTACTTGTCCGATTAATATGAAACCTTGAAAAGGCACATCCTCGGGTCCCCAGCAATATACCTGGCAAGTTTAAAGTATATCGGACCCGTGGTTGTCGAGAAACAGCGGTCACAGACATACAAACATACAAACATACAAACATACACACAGAGATTACTGGAATTATAGATAGATATCTACACATCTGGGCAGTGTCTGTTGTCACTTAACGACTCCCTCAAACTTTTGTTTCCATGGTTGTGAAGTGTTTTTAATAACGTTGTGGTGGTTTTGAATCATGTGGTGGTGAGGTATTTTGAATTATGTGGTGGTGAGGTGTTTTTAAATGATGTGGTGGTGAGGTGTTTTTCAATCACATGGTGGTGAGGTATTTATAATTACGTGGTGGTGAGGTGTTTTTAATTATGTGGTGGTGAGGTATTTTGAATTAGTTGGTGATGAGGTGTTTTTAAATGACGTGGTGGTGGTGTTTTTAATTTCGTGGCTGTGAGGAGTTTTTATTACGTGTTTTATGGCTGTGAGGTGTTTTTAATTTTGTGGTGGTGGTGTTTTTATTACGTGTTTTATGGCTGTGGGGTGTTTTTAATTTCGTGTTTTATGGCTGGGAGGTGTTTTTAATTTTGTGTTTTATGGCTGTGAGTTGTTTTTAATTTTGTGGTGGCGAGGTGTTATTATTACGTGTTTTTATGGCTGTGAGGTGTTTTTAATTTCGTGCTTTATTTATGGCTTTTTTTTTTATTTTTTTTTTATTTTTTTTGTATACAAGATCGAGGCTCGTGAAAGAGCGAACATTAATCACACACAAAGACAAACCGACACATAAAACATATAACATCGGGAGCGGTAGACAAGATGGGGAGAGAGGGGGAAGGACACAAACACAACATTTGAGAGCAGGGACCGAGAGACATGGAGACATCGAGAGATCTGAGAGAGGGCGAGGGCTTTGGGGGGGGGGGGGGGGGGGGCATGGGAAGGGGGCGGTGGGAGAGGTATAAAACATATGGACACTGCCAGGACTTCCAGGAAAGAAGTTGGAATTTCAAACAAGGTGGATCTGGGGTGAATTAGCGGGGGTAGAAAAGATCAAGGTTTTGGATGGGGGAAGATAAGAGATGGTGGTGAACAGCTGTTTTAAAGACCTGGAGGGAGGAGTGGGATTGAAGGGAGTGAGGGAGTTTGTTCCAGAGGCGGGAGAAAAGAGGAATGAAAGAGTGAAGGTGAGCAGAGAGCCGAGATTTCGGCAGTTTAACCATCAGAGGGTTGCTGGCAGATCTTGTGCGACCTGTAGGAATATTTGGGGGACAGAGCACAGAGAGAGCTGGGGGTGCAAGGCCGGAGAGGAGTCGGTAGAAGACAGAAAGACCACCTACCTGCCTGCGGTGAGTGAGTGAAAGGCCCTCAGAGATAGCTTCATCGCGGGAGATTCCAATAATTCTGAAAGCTTTGGTTTCAACAGCGTGAAGCCGAGCTAGGTGTGAGGCAGGAGCACCGGCCCATAGGGGAGAACAGTATTCCATTGAGCTGCGGATGAAAGCCTTGTATGTGGTGAGGAGCTCAGGTGTGCCGAGGAAGGACTTCGCACGACGGAGGATGCCCAGTCGGCGACTGGCTTTGGAGGCCAGCTTGGAAATGTGGTTTTCCCAAGAAAGATCATGGCAGATAGTGAGACCCAAAATCTTGAGCGACAGAACTTCTTGGAGAGGATTGTTGAGAAAGTAGATGGGAGGGTTGTCCAGTCGATCTTTTCGGAGAGACATAGTAAGAGTGTGAGATTTGTCAGGATTGAAAGACATGTTCCACTTGTTTGACCAGTCTGTGATTTTGTCCAGGTCTTCAGAGAGTGAGGAGGCAGCAGACTGCCGATCTGAGGGAAGAGGAATGGAGCGGCAGAGAGTGGAGTCATCAGCAAAGAGATAGAGAGGATTTTCGAGAGAGTCAGAGAGATCATTGATGAAGACCAGAAAAAGCATGGGGCCCAGAACACTGCCTTGGGGAACTCCAGCCTGAACAGGAAGAGGAGATGAGAGAAACCCATTCAGGGCCACACGTTGACGACGACTAGACAGGAAGTCCGCCAGCCATGCGTGGAGATTTCCATGGATACCAAAGGAGGAGAGTTTGGTGAGCAGAGCGGGGTGCCAGACCGTGTCGAAGGCACGTGATATGTCGAGGGAGACAGCTCTAATTTCCTGTTTGGCATTGAGGACCTCCATCCATTGTTGAGACAGCAGAAGCAGCATGTCCAGAGTAGAGTGACCTGGTCTGAAACCAAATTGATGATCAGAGATCGAGCCATTGGAGAAGAGGAAAGATTTCATATCCGAAGCAATGATGGATTCCATGACTTTGCTGATAATTGGGAGAAGGCTGATTGGTCTGTCGTTGCTAGGATCTGTTTTTGCACCTTTTTTGTGCAAAGCGGTGATGTTGGCTGATTTCCAAGCAGATGGCAGTTGACCTTGAGCAAAAGAGAGGGTGAAGAGAACAGAGAGAGGGTGAGATAGAGCAGCAGAGCAGGATTTTAGGACCCGTGGGCTGATGCCGTCGGGTCCAGTTGCAGAATCAGAGTCGAGGGTTGACAGAAACTTTTCCACCTTGTCAGGAGGAAAGGATACGGAGTCCAGGAGCAGCTGGGTACGACTGGGTATGGTGGGTACAGAGAGGGATGGGTTTGGGACACAAGATTTAGAGGCAAACACAGAGTTGAGGCATTCAGCTTTTTCACGTGCGGAGTCAGCTGTGTAGCCGTTTGAGGTAAGGGAGGGGATGGAGGGGGAACAAACACCAGAAACGGATTTGACCAGACGCCACCAGGATTTGGAAGAGGGAGACAGGAGCGGTAGACGAGGTGGTGAGGTGGTGAGGTATTTATAATTACCTGTGAGGTGTTTTTAATTTTGTGGAGGTGAGGTGTTTTTATTACGTGTTTTATGGCTGTTGTTTTTATTACGTGTTTTATGGCTGTGAGGTTTTTTATTTTGTGGTGGTGAGGTGTTTTTATTACGTGTTTTATGGCTGTGAGGTGTTTTTATTACGTGTTTTATGGCTGTGAGGTGTTTTTAATTTTGTGGTGGTGGTGTTTTTATTACGTGTTTGATGGCTGTGAGGTGTTTTTATTACGTGTTTTATGGCTGTGAGGTGTTTTTAATTTTGTGGTGGTGAGGTGTTTTTATTACGTGTTTTATGGCTGTGAGGTGTTTTTATTACGTGTTTTATGGCTGTGAGGTGTTTTTAATTTTGTGGTGGTGAGGTGTTTTTATTACGTGTTTGATGGCTGTGAGGTGTTTTTATTACGTGTTTTATGGCTGTGAGGTATTTTTATTACGTGTTTGATGGCTGAGAGGTGTTTTTAATTTCGTGGTGGTGAGGTGTTTTTATTATGTGTTTTATGGCTGTGAGGTGTTTTTATTACGTGTTTGATGGCTGTGAGGTGTTTTTATTACGTGTTTGATGGCTGTGAGGTATTTTCAATTTCGTGGTGGTGAGGTGTTTTTAATTTTGTGGTGGTGAGGTGTTTTCATTACGTGTTTTATGGCTGTGAGGTGTTTTAAATTACTTGGTGGTGAGGTGTTTTGAATTACTTGGTGGTGAGGTGTTTTAAATTACTTGGTGGTGAGGTGTTTTAAATTACTTGGTGGTGAGGTGTTTTAAATTACTTGGTGGTGAGGTGTTTTGAATTACTTGGTGGTGAGGTGTTTTAAATTATTTGGTGGTGAGGTGTTTTGAATTACTTGGTGGTGAGGTGTTTTGAATTACGTGGTGGTGAGGTGTTTTGAATTACGTGGTGGTGAGGTGTAATCGTCCCAAACTTCCAGTCTGCACCTACCCCTCCCCAATGTGTGCTGAGGGGTTCTTTCTTGGAAAAAAAACATTCAACCTAAATTGCCTATAAAAATGTAATATCACAAACACAACAAATACATTTGTGCAAAGTAATTGTTTGTATTATGATTGGTGTAAATCATGACAACACAGCAACTCAGATGCAGTCATTAGCCTCAGCTAAAATAAGCCCGTTCCTCAGTATATATATATATATATATATATATATATATATATAGTTATATATCTTATCCATAGATATATATCTTTGAGAAGCCTTTTCAGTTTATGAAGGATCTGTTGGAGCCGTCTCGAGGTGGTGTACTGAAGGTACCAAAGGAAGAGTTGGAAGGTCACCTGCGTGTCACGTATGCAGACACAAGGAGGAACGAAGTGGTGGAGGACATCGAAGGATTGGTGAGACCGACAGAGCCAGGTGTTGCATTTGATTTGTCAGAGCCAAAGATGTCTGAGATTGAGGCAGTTTTGAGGAAGGCACGGGCAGCATCGGCTCCAGGACCAAGTGGAGTGCCATACAAGGTGTTTAAGAGTTGTGACGGCATCAGGCAGTATCTGTGGAAGGCTCTGAAGGTGGTATGGAGGCAAGGAGTGGTGCCCAGTCAATGGACTAGGGCGGAAGGAGTTTATATTCCAAAGCAGGAGGAGGCTGTGACACTTGAGCAGTTTAGACCAATATCATTGCTCGATGTAGATGGGAAGATATTGATGAGTGTCTTTGCGGCACGGCTCTCAGGCTTCATCAGAGGGAAAGGTTTTGTGGATGGTTCTGTGCAGAAGGCAGGAATACCAGGATCACCAGGATGCATTGAACACTCGGCAATGGTCTGGCAAGTGTTGCAGGAGGCAAAGCGGCAAAGGAAGGGTGTGGCGGTGGTATGGCTGGATTTGGAGAATGCATATGGGTCAGTGCCGCATGCCTTGATCAGGTATGCCATGGATTTCTTTTGGGTGCCACGGAGATTTAGGGATTTTTTGATGGCATATTATGATCAGTTTTGGATGCGGTTTGCGACAGTCCTATGTAACAGAGTGGCAGAAGTTGGAAGTGGGGATCCCGATGGGATGTACCATCTCCCCGATTTTGTTTGTGCTGGTTATGGAGTTGTTGATACGTGCGGTGAGTGAACATGGGAAAGAAGTGGAGCTAGCCCCAGGTCAGAGGTTGCCAGCAATGTTTGCTTTCATGGATGACCTGACAGTTGTCCAACAGTCTGCTGATGCAGGCAGTAGAGGTACTGGAACGACTGGAAAGGTTGATGCGGTGGGCAAGAAAGTCGAGGAGTGTGGTAGTGAGACGAGGAGTGGTGGATAACATGCACAGGTTTGAGCTGGGAGGGGAGGTGGTTCCATCATTGGTGGAGGCCCCTGTGAAGAGTTTGGGAAGATGGTATACAGTGGAGTTGAATGATGTGGGAAGAGTGGAGGAGGTCAGAAACGAGCTTTTGAGAGGTTTGAAGAGGATTGATGGATGTGGTTTGCCAGGTAAGTTGAAGGTATGGTGTTTGAAGTTTGGATTGATGGCACGAGTATTGTGGCCATTAATACAACAAACAACAACAGGCATTTTAAAGGCCATTTTCCCTGCAAGAGCGGGGGTTAGCCTTGCGGTCCCCAGGACAATCTTCTCCATTTTGCCCTATTTTCTGCATCTCCCCTTGTTAACCCCCTTGCCCGCATTTCTTCTTCGATCATCTTTAGCCAAGTCTTTCTCGGTCTTCCCCGTCCTCGACTTCCTTCCACATTCATTTCCATCACTCTTCTCAACCAGTCACTTTCATCCTTCCTCAACACATGACCAAACCATCTCAAACTGTTTCTCTTCACAGCATCCATCACAGGCTCTAATCCCATCATCTTTCGCAATTCATCATTTGGCTTCCTCTCTCTCAACGATACTCCACACATCCACCGAACAATTCGCATTTCCACCCTTTCCAACCTTCGTTGCTGCTCTACGTTCATTACCCATGTCTCGCTCCCATAAATCATAACACTTCTCACACATGCAGCATACACCTTTCCCTTCAGCTTCAACGACACTCCCCTCCTCATCAGCACGCCACTCAGTTCCCGAAACTTCGTCCATGCACATCTCACTCTAGCAACCGTTGCCGAGTCTGATCCACCTTCTCCATTCAGCATGTCTCCGAGGTAGCAAAATGTTTTCACACCTTCCAGCTTTATGCCGTCTCCAAGATCCAACTCAACATTTCCTCCATCTGCAGCTCCCCCTGTGCACACCTTACACTTGAATGTAGCTGCCACACTGGTTAATGACCCTCTCAAACCACTGCATTTTTTATGAACCCACTCAGCGCACATTGTACATTGAATCGAGTTCACTCCGACACCCTTCCTGCACATAGCAGATGGCCACTTCCCAGTTCTTTCCACCTCACCACATGCTTTACCACTTGCCATCACCTTTGTTTTTCCGATATTCACCTTCAGACCTTTCATCTCCATACACTCCTTCCACTTGTTCATCTTCTCCTTCAGTCCATCCATACTTTCTGCAATCAACACCAGATCATCTGCATCCAACAACTCCCACGGTAAACCCTCCTTTACGTTCCACGTTCCGAGCCAGCACCTCCATCACAGCTACAAATAGTAGTGGACTTAGTACCGACCCCTGATGCACTCCCACCTTCACCTCAAACTCACCACTGTTCCCGTCCTTCGTCCTTACAGCTGTGCGCGCTCTTTTGTACTTTGCCATCACTACTCTGATCAACCATTCCTCCACTCCTAACTTCCTCAATGCCCATGTCACTACTTCATGTGGAACCCTATCGAATGCTTTCTCCAGATCAACAAACCCAAGAAACAACTTCTTCCTCTTCTCCATGTACTTCTCCTGCAACTGCCTCACAATAAAAAGCGCATCTGTCGTTCCTCTTCCTGGCATAAATCCAAACTGCATTTCGTCAATCTTCACGTTCTTCCTTATCCTCCTCTCCAACACCCTTTCCAATACCTTCATTCCATGCTCCAATAACTTTATCGCTCGATACGAGCCACAGTCCAGAGAGTCACCTTTCCCCTTGTATAGAGGGACGAGGGTACTCAGTTCCCAATCCACTGGAATGCGGCCTTCTTTCACCACCAGATTGCAGATCTCTGTCATTCTCTTCACACCCCAATTTCCCGCTGCCTTCAATATATCTCCCACAACTCCCGTCGGCCCTCCCGCTTTTCTACTCTTCATTGCTTTAATCGCTTTCTCAACTTCCTTCTCGGTTATCTTCTCTGCCGGTCCTAAAACTGGGTTACTCTCTTTGTTGCCATCCCATTCATTCTCTGCATTCAACAGTATTTCCATATATCTCTTCCATCTTCCTTTAATTCCATCTGGGTCCACAACGATTTGTCCCACTTCATCCTTCAAGCAACTCACCCCCATCACATCACACCTCTCTTTCGCTGTCTGCTTTGCAATCCTGAATACCGCTCTCTGACCCTCTTCCAAATCCAAGCGTTCTCCGAACATTTTCCTACATGCCTCCTGCGCCTTTGCTACCTCTTTCTTTGCAGCCTTCTTGGCTGCCTTATAACTTTCATGCTCTTCCTTTTCTGCCCGCGTATCCTTCGCCTTCTGCCACTCCTTGAACTTCTTCCTCTTCTCGTCAATCTTCTTTCCAACTTCATCATCCCATCACCATGTTTCCGAGTGCCTCGATGGTCCTTTTTTCCATCCACATACCTCACCAACGGCTCCCAACAGACTATCTTTCATTAACATCCAACCACTTTCAAGCTCAACTACATCATCCTCTACCCTACTCAGCCTCTCTTTTAATGCCTCCCTCACTGTCACCTCTTTCAACCTCCACACCTTCATTCTCGGTTGGTACTTCACCCGCCGAGCTCTCCTCGCACCTTTCAACCTTATGTTGCAGACAACCAAGTGGTGCTGTGAAACAGCCTCCTCCCCCAGGATCACCTTTGTGTCCCGGAGTTGCCCCCTATCTCGCCTACGCACCATCAGGTCGTCAACGGTTGTGTCCACCCATGTGACGTGTATGTAACAAGCTTATTATCCTCTTTCTGGAACTGAGTATTACAAATCAACAAATCAGCTCCATCAGCAAACTCAAAAATCCTTTCACCTTCTCCATTTCTCACACCATATCCGTAACCCCCATGAATTCCCTCAAAACCATCCATACTCCTTCCCACATGTCCATTTAGGTCTCCTCCTACCACAACAACTTCCTCATCTTTCACGTTTTCCATCAGCTTCTCTATCGCATACCAGAACTTGTCCTTCTCTTCATCGCTCCGACCAACCTGCAGAGCATATCCCGAGATGACGTTCACCAAGAGCTTTCCAATCATCATTTTCACCATCATCAACCTTTCACTCACTCTCGTCACACTCACCACACTGTCTACAAACTCCTCAGAAAACAGGACACCAACACCATTCACGCCTTCTGGGCACCCTTTCCACACAAACTTGTATTTCTGTCCCTGCCTACCCTTTACCATTCTCACACCACTTCCATTCCATCTTGTCTCCTGCACACAACATATGTCCACTCTTCTTCTGACCAATACTTCCACCACTTCTCCTGATCTCCCTGTCATTGTCCCTACATTCCATGTCCCAAACCTCAGAAACCGATCTCCACGTCGGGCATCAGACTTTTCGTCGTCATAAATGGAGTGAATTCCACCCTTGCTTCGATCGGGTTCCCCACCTTGAGTTTTGACGAGAGGGAATGGGGTCCCCCACGGGGTACTTCGGGCTGTACCCTGCCCATATCTAGTTGTAATTGTCATGGTTCTCTTTTTGAGGCAATGTTTTTATGGCCGGATGCCCTTCTTGACGCCAACCCTTTTAGTCGCCTCTTTCGACACGCAGGGATACGGTGTACCTATTCTAAACTGGGGTACACACCGGGTATTGTGGCCATTGATGATGTATGATATTGCGATTGGGCATGCAGAGAGGATGGAGGTTGTGGTGAGCGGGTTTGTGAGGAGGTGGTTGGGAGTGCCACGCTGTTTGACGAACATTGCCTTTTATGGTCAGGGTGGAAACTCCAGTTTCCCTTGACATCATTAACCGAGGAGTTTAAGGTGGTGAGGGTGCGGGAGTTCATGATGTTGCGGGATTCAAATGATGCAGTGGTAAAAAATGCTCTCCCAGAGAAGAAGGGAAGTCGGAAGTGGAATGTAAGAGCAGAGGTGGACGAGATGGAGGAGCGGTTGCAACAGGAGGAGGTCATGGGGATGGTACAGCACTGGAAGCATGGCTTGGGGTGGATGAAGCATGAGCAATGGGGAAAGGCATGTGTGAAAGAGAGGAGGAAGATGGTTGTGAGGGAGGTGAGAAGAAAGGAAGAGGAGGGGAGATTTGTGAAAGCAGTCGGTCAGGCACAACAAGGTGCTTGGACTAGGTGGGAAGGTGTGCGGGTGAGGATGTTTAAGTAGCAAGAGATTTGGAGGATGGAGCCAATATTGTTGAATTTCCTGTTGCGGGCAACGTATGATGTGCTTCCGTCACCAGTAAACTTGAGATTGGGGGGTTGTTGCAGGAGGAGAGATGTTATTTGTGTGGAGGTGTGGGAACGGTGCAGCATGCACTGATTGCATGTTCAGTCGCATTGGCAGCAGGACAATACAGGTGGCGACATGATCAGGTGCTGGCGGTGGTGGTGCAGATGGTGCAACAAGAGGTGCTGAGGTCGAGAGAGAGAAGAGTGGAGAAGGAGACTGATGGGGGAGAGGTGTGGTTTGTCAGAGGGCCAAGTGGTAAGAGGTGGAAAGAGGAGGAGGTTGAAAGCAAGAGGGCTGTCTGTCAGATGCTTGTGATTGGCAGGTGGTGGCAGACCTAAAGCCACAATTGGTATTCCCAGGGGAGATCTGTGTGACAAAGTTGCAGCCTGACATTGTCATTTGGTCTAGTGCAACGAGACAGGTCATCTTAGGGGAGTTGTCGGTACCTTGGGAAGAGAACATGGAGGAGGTGCACGAGAGGAAGAGAGGAAAGTACAGTGAGCTGGAGGCAGAGTGCCGGGAGAAGGATTGGCGAGTTTTGTGTCAGCCATTTAGGTGGGGTGTAAAGGGTATATTGGCAATTCCTTTTCTGCATTTCTTGCTCGGCTTGGAGTGTGTGGGACAGAAAGAAGGAGGATGTGTGACAAGGTGGCCCAGGTTGCCTTGAAAGGCTCATTTTGGATATGGAGGAAGTTTATGGAGGCACGTCGAACGGTGTAGGTTGGTTGTGTGTGTGTTTTTTTTTGTTGTTGTTACTATTATTATTTCTTATTTTGTGTATTTGAGTGAGTGAGTGGGTGAGGGTGTATGTTTTTACATGAATGAATTTTTGCATGAGTGTGTTTTTGTATGTTGAGTGGTGTATGTTTTAAGGGTCGGTGGTTGGTTGGTGTTGTGTGTGTATGAATGATCTCGTGTGTTTTGTTGGTGAGTGGTGAAGGGTATAAAGGTGGGTGTTTGAGTGTTCCACCATGTTTGTTTGGTGTTGTGGATTCTGGATGCGGAGGTGTTGTTGTCTGCATTCGCACTGGCTGGGGGTGGGGGTATGTACGCATCCAGGTGTAGTTGCTGCATGTGGATGTGCATGTGCCCCTGCTGGCCCACCTTAGCTAACCGTATCGAGGTTGAAGGGCCGAAACGGGATGATGCTGAGGACCTCGACTGAGGACCCGGTCAGTGCGGCACACTTGTGACCAGGTGTGTTTTGAATATATATATATATATATATATATATATATATATATATATATATATAAAAGAAAGCTTTTGTTTGTTTGTTTGTATGTTTGTCTGCATGCGCTAATCTCCTGAACGGTGAAAGACAGGAGGAAACCTCTAAAACAAAAAATGTCGGGACGGGCCCCGGAAAGGTTATAGGCTTGGTGGTGAGGCCGGTCGAGGCCGCCTCGGCCGGGCTGGGCCCATTTTGCAATTAAAAGCTGAATTATAGTAGTAAATTGATTCAAAAGGAACCCGGGCAAGGCCGGGTGCTTTCGGCTAGTGTATATATATATATATATATCCTGGGGGTATGACGTCACGCCCGGTCAGCGCTGAATAGGGTAGTAGGCCGATTCGTCCTATGACCTAAGTACCAGCGCCTTCCGGTACGCAAGGAAATACTCACGCCCGAGCCGCAGCGTAATTGATGGATTGCGCCGAGCGACGCGGGCCGTTAACAAAAGACTAAACCCGATTATAAGCGGTTCGGCCGAAATCGCGCCACAGGTACTCAATGGGGAAATCACTAAAGCGATCGGACGAGAAAGAAGCCAAAGAATAAGAAGGAACAGGTATTTATTAACTACTATACAAAACCAAAGAAACCAAAGGAGAAACGAAAGCAATATACAGAAGAAGAAGAAAGCGCAAATCCTTAAACACTCTTACTTATACCCAGGGACAAGACAAACAGAACAAACTCACGTACACTAATGGGGTTTCCAAGCAGGAATGGCGGGAAGGATGAGATCCATAGATCCATCGATCGAAATGTATGTATATGTATAGATATATACATTGATGGATAGATATATAGATAGACACATAGATATATACATATATGCATGGATATATACATTGATACATCGATAGATAGATATATAGATAGATACATATATGCATAGATATATACATATATAGATAGATACATATATGCATAGATATATACATTGATACATCGATAGATAGATATATAGATAGACACGTACATATATACATAGATGCATAGATATATACATTGATACATCGATAGATATATAGATAGATACATATATGCATAGATATATACATTGATGGATAGATATATAGATAGATAGATACATATATGCACAGATATATACATTGATACATCGATAGATATATAGATCGATAGATACATATATGCATAGATATATACATACAGACTTGGCATTTAATATGGAATATTTTTTTGTGGGGGTGAACTTACTTTTCAAGATGACTTAGAACCAAAAGTTCATTGGAATTATGTTGAAAATTATTCTAGATTTTGTTAATGTGACCTTTAAAAGAAACAAAAACCACATTTGACATTTCGAAACAAATAAATTGATCCTTGAAAGTGATGTAAACTGATATCGAACTCAATTCACGGACAGTACTGTGTTAAACTTCTGTACGTTTTCCAGAAGTATCTCTTTATTTTGCACATTAGCCAAAAATTTTTTTAACAAAAACAAAAGTTAAATTACGACTGGGATTACGGACAGTAAAATTACAGTTTTACTTACACTTCGTGTAACCCCCACGAGCATTCAGGAGAGCACATGCATGTTGAGGCATGCTGTTCATGAGATTTGCCAAGGTTTGGACAGGAATCGCTTACCATGCAGTGACAATAGCCTGCTGCAATTCACGCACAGCGGTCGGCTGCTGGTACAAGTGGTCGATTTGACGTGTTAATTCTGTCCACAAGTTCTCTATCGGATTCATATCCGGGGACATGGCAGGCCACTCCATATGCTCTACACCACGGTCAGCAAGAAAGTGTTGGATCATGCGAGCACGATGAGGCCATGCATTGTCATCTTGGAAGACAAAGTTTCCTCGAAAGGCTGCACGAGCAAATGGAAGCAATGTTTCTTCCAGAGTGGTCCTGCACTTGTTCTGAATGGAAACCTGAACCAGTTCAACCAGGTCAGTTTTGCCCCCCTGCATGAAAAGCAGCCCAAACGGTCACTCCATCACCTCCAGCTTGGACTCTTGGCACTATACAATCTTTGTTGTAGGCTTCATGCACTTGTCTGCGCACTCGGACGCGGCCATCTTGACGATAGACCAGAAATCTAGACTCGTCACTGAAGATCACGTGATTCCAGTGTCCTGGCTGCCATTGACGGTGCTCTCTGGCCCACTGCAATCGGCGCTGGCGGTGTTGTCTGGTCAGGCGTGGCTTTCTCAGGGGACGCCTGGCATGATAGCCTGCTTGAACCAGTCGTTGGTTGACTCGCCTTCTGGATACAGCACACATTTGTCAGTTGCTGCCACTCAGCCCTAAGCCGATTAGCTGACTTGGTACGGCCATTGCGGACTAACCGGTGCAGCTGGCGATCATCCCTCCTTGTGGTTCTGCGGGGACGTCCTGGCCTCGGTATTGGAATCGGGACACCCCTCTGACCATTTAGTTTCAGGATCTTTGACACCTGAGCTTGTGATGCCATACTGCCGAGCAATAGCACGCTCTTTCATGCCGTAATTTCGTAAAGGCACCACTCCATGACAAACAGCATTGTCGAGTTGACGGACCATCTCCAGAGGAAGCGGCAATAACTTTTGGAGATGTGCAGCAGTTGTTTTCCACTAATCCAGAACGCAACAACCCTTGTATACCCGACTGTGAAGCCAATCATCAAATGCACCTGTCCGTACATTTTGCCACGCCACCTTTGATATAATGCTGTTGTTGACTTCTTGCTGAGACAGACAATCAGTGACATGGTTCTTTTAACAAATAAATCACCAAAGTGTAAAAGAAACTCACCAGATTGATATACTGAGTTAAGAAAGTAAACCCAAGTCAAGAAAAAAAAATATATTCCATATTAAATGCCAAGTCTGTATATAGATAGATACATATATGCATGGATATATACATTGATACATCGATAGATTATATAGATATATACATATATAGATAGATACATAAATAGATACATATATATATATATACATTGATACATATATAGATAGATACATATATGCATAGATATATATAGATAGATACATAGATAGATACATATTTCGATAGATATATAAATATATAGATAGATACATATATTATATGCATAGATATATACATTGATACATATATAGATAGATACATATATGCATCGATTTATACATATATAGATAGATACATAGATAGATATATAAATATATAGATAGATACATATATTATATGCATAGATATATACATTGATACATATATAGATAGATATATAGATAGATACATATATGCATAGATATATACATATATAGATAGATACATATATGCATCGATTTATACATATATAGATACATATATGCATAGATATATACATCGATACATCGATAGATAACACGAAGTATAACATAAGTGGACAAAAATGTTCATAACAGGAATTCCAAGTTCAGTGATTTAAATCATCGTTGCCATCCAAACGCAACCTCATTCAACCGTGACGTCATTAATTCAAGTACCACGAAAAAATACCACTTCGAAGAGTTCGATTACGTCACTTAATCTGTACAGAAAGTGCTCGCACACAATTAGAGAATCAAAAGTCATTGCGGTTCCCAAATCAGAAAAGTTTCTCAAAAGAGCATTCAAAAGGATTATTTATTTATTTATGTTTCATCTGACGTCGCGGTCGCAGCGTTTACGTCTTTACGTCATCGTGAGTATGATGCAGTACGTACTTCGAGAGGGTAAAGTGCATAGTGAAGAAGAACTCACCAAAAAGCACAGCTGTGGCCAGTTGTGAATGAAGTATCTGTAAGTGTAAATGGAATATGGCTCAGAAAGGTCTTTCGTTATGAGTCTCATGATATCAGGCATCTGCAGTTCCGAGCTGTACCCGATGTAATGCACCAGCGCAAGGTGCTCGCTGTCCCCGTTACCACAGGGGTCTCTCAAGCTCATGTCCCCAAAAACCCGGGATAACCGCACACCTTCCGGGGTACCGAGACCGTCCGACCCATCATCGGAAGGAGCCTCTGTGACCGAGCGTGACGTGTGGCCGGTCCGAGCGGACGACGTCTCTTGGCGGTTATCGTCGGCCTCGGACGGGGATTCCGACCTTTGGAGCAACGCGCCCGACGGGCTCAGAGGAAGCAGGACGTCCCCCTTGGTCCACGTCCCCGACACCACGCATCCGTTGATCCCGCGCCGCCTCCGGCGCTCCTTGCAGCCGCAGGTCCCGGGTGAGGCGGCGTGTTTGGAGCGGACGACCGGCTCCGAACGATCGTGGAGTGGAAGGGACGACGGATGCATCGGTGGAGGTAGGAAACGCGCTTCCGATTCGTCCTTGGGTCGTTTGGGCGCCGACCTCAGCTCCTCCAGAGCCGGGGCTTCTGCCGCTCGAGTCCCGGCCATGCTCGACCGCTGGGAGGTCGACGGGACGCGCGGCCGATGCGGGACCGGGGCAAAGGGGTCCGAGAACGAGGTCCGACAAGCGAGTCACGCGAACTCGCACATGCACGATGCAGGCGTCGGCCTCTCGAAGCCGCGGGCGCCTTAAGCGGGTTTGCCTTTAACCACCGCCATGGGATGAGAGGACCGAGGGTGCGGAGTAAACCTTAAACGCATTGATAAAAAGTCGATCCCGGTCCGAGAACAGGGCCCGCCTCGACTAGCGGGCCGGTTCATCTGTCGGGACTTTGCGACAGTCCGCCAGCTCGACGGCAAAGTGCCGTAAAGCGCGCACACGTGCTCAAGTGAAAACGTCGTTTCTTTTATTTTTTTGCCAACTTGTGCTGCAAATTATTCATGTTTTAAATACCTCGTTCATAATCTAATTGTGTCACAAGAACAGCGAGACAGAACTCCAACGCAAAATTACGTCACGGCACTCGTTGAGGTGGGAGGGATTCCTCGAAAGATAGGTCATTACGTCATCATGACGTGACAGACCTCGTTTGGGATGCAGTGCATGTAGGTTCATCTTCTTACTATAATTCACCAAATGTCCTTCTGTCTGTCTTTCCGTTCCCAGGTACCGCAAAAACGGCTCAACCGATCGCAACGAAATTTTGGGTGGGTAATCCTGGGACCCCTGGAGTAAAATAGGCGAAATTGTTTTCCCAGTTTTTCCAATTTTCCAGTTTTTCCAAACACGATGGAATAATATTTACCGATATGAACAGTGATGTGGCTTTTATTGAAATTCTACAAATACTGTATAGAATTTGATGATTTGCGTGTGATATGATTTAACGGATGTTTATATAAATCGTTTAAAATTTAAAAAGCCTTCAATTTCTGATATTTTGCCTTTTCATTTGGGCCTCCCAATTGAAGCCCCGCCCGTAGGGTGGGTACCGTTGCTAGTACAGTAATACTCCGGCCTACGTCATTAATTGGTTCCATAAGCCGTGACGTAACTCGGTTTTTGACGTAAACCGGGCCTCATGCCTTTTAGCTCTTTCACGAGCCTCGATCTTGAAAAAAAAAAAAAAAAAAAAAAAAGCCTTAAAATGAAGACAAACACCGTAAAACGAGAGTAAATAACTCGCGAAAGTATATAACTATCGCTAAACCTTAAAGAACACTAAAAACACATTTTAGTCATATTTTTTAATGAGTAATGAACACAATTAATAAATGAATTTGTAAAGAATAATAAGTAAAATTAATAAGATTATGTTATTCACCTTAAACATGGCGTCTCTTCTGAACACAAACACACATTTTAGCAGTCTTAGCCGGCGGCGCTTTTTCAGTGACGTATGTGAGAATACGTTCCCTATCATGAATGATGGTCGATACCGTCGACCGTGGCAGCCCTAAGGCATAGACCTTATCGCGAATCGGTAAATATCAACAGAGGGCGCTCCACCGCAAAGCATGATGGGATCGAAAAGGGGGCAAAGGTAAACACGAACCCAGAAGAGGAAGCGTCTGTCTACGGTCGACGCTGTGTTTATGGAAAGGAAGATGGCTAATGTGAAAGAAATTCAGCGTTTTTTGGCATTAAAATCCAGCGATTTAAAGAAATATTTGAGGGAAAGGGGGGTTCCCATTGGAGAAGAGAAACAACCTGCTTATGCAAGAACAGTTCCTCAATGTTGAAACCTCGATCGGCCATACAAATATCGCCGGGCTGGAACTTGTCCACAATGTTCATCATCTTTACAATTTTTTTGTCCGACGTGTTTCCTCCTGTAGGTTTGGAAATGTATGAAATTGTTCTGCTAGGTGTAATACCAATAAGGCACTTGAGAGTAGGTCTTGACATATTGGCTGTACACTTGCGAACAAAACTTGGGAGACGGTGCTTTGTCCTAATCCAAAGCGAAATACTATTGCCCCTTTCCGATCCCATGACGCATTACGGTTCCGATTCGCGATAAGGTCTATGCGCTATCACCGACATTTTCACCTTTTTCATACCTTTTAATCAGATTTAACTTATCTTCCATCGTAACCACATTACGCTTGGAAACACTAGCACTATCCTTCTTAGGACCCATGGCTAACACAGACACAGTAATAATAATAATAATAATAATAATAATAATACATTTATTTTATATAGCGCTTTTCAAGAAGCCCAAAGGCGCTTTGACAGAGTACAAAAAAACAAGTGCAAAAAGACAAAAATCAATAGGTATATAATCAAAGCAAAAGGAAGGAGAAGGAGAAGAGATAGTCAGGGGTTAAATGCTGTGGGTTAAATGTTGAATGCAGTGTTGAACAGGTGTGTCTTGAGTGATGTTTTGAATGTGGTGAGTGAGGAGGAGTCTCTGATGGTGTGAGGTAGTGAGTTCCAGAGGGTGGGAGTAGCGATGGAGAAGGCCCTGTCCCCCCAGGATCTGAATTTGGTCCGGATGGGGGGGGGGGGGTCAGGAGGTTGGTACCAGCAGAGCGGAGGTCGCGGGTGGGAGTGTGTCTGGAGAGGAGGTCAGTCAGGTAGGATTGGGCCAGGTTATGGAGGGCTTTGTAGGTCAAGAGGAGGATTTTGTACTGGATTCTCTGGGGGATGGGGAGCCAGTGAAGCTTATAAAGGACGGGGGTGATGTGGTCACGGGTCCGGGAATGGGTGAGTAGACGGGCAGCGGAGTTCTGAATGTATTGGAGTTTATTGGTGATTAGTGAGGGTGAACCATAGAGGAGGCTGTTGCAGTAGTCCAGATGGGAGGTGATGAAGGCATGGATGAGGGTTTCTGCAGCCATGGAGGAGAGGGATGGACGGAGACGGGCGATGATTTTCAGGTGAAAGAAGGCTGTCTTTGTGATCTGTTTAGTGTATTTGTCGAAGGAGAGGGTTTGGTCAAAGATGATGCCAAGATTCCGGATGCGAGGGGAGGTGGATACTGCAGTGTTGAACAGGAACAGTAAAGGAAGACTTTAAGTCGCCTCTGTTTTGAATGAGAACCAGCAGCTGCGCATACGTACAGTATACTGTACGTACATTTTAAAATATTTTAAATGTACTTTTTATTGTATTTTAAATTGTTTTTTAGCTTATTTTATTGTTAATTTATGTACTATTTTATTTATTTTAAATATATTTTTAAGGGAAAAAAATTTTTTCCACGTCCGTAGGAGTGACGTAAAGTTGCACATAATGACGTTCGCTGAACTGAAATTTACTCTAGAAGAGTGGCGTAAAGTCGGATTTGACGTAGGTCAAAGTGGCGTAAAACGGGGTATGACTGTATACTTAAATAATGTCTTGCTGTTTTTTTAAATATTCTTGGCTATATCCTTTTCATTTTTCTTTTTGACCTGCCAAGAGTTATTTTATTAACTATTCCTTGTTTTCTCCTATATTGATGTGAGTCAGACTCTAGTTACTATAATTCATCAAATGTCTGTCTTTCTGTTCCCAGGTACCACAAAAACGGCTCAACCGATCGCAACGAAATTTTGGGTGGGTAATCCTGGGACCCCCTGGAGTAAAATAGGCTATATTGTTTTCCCAATTTTTCCAATTTTTCAATTTCTCCAAACAAGATGGAATAATATTTACCGATATGAACAGTGATGTGGCTTTTATTGAAATTCTACAAATACTGTTTAAATTTTGATGATTTGTGTGTAATATGATTTAATGGATGTTTATATAAATCGTTTAAAATAAAAAAATGCCTTCAATTTCTGATATTTTGCCTTTTCATTTGGGCCTCCGAATTGAAGCCACGCCCTTAGGGCAGGTACCGTTGCTAGTAATAACAATACAACTGAACAAGTTCATAATAACAACATAATATAATCATATATAATATAATCATAATAACAACTCAGGACCATAAGATCTCAAACCAACGAACGCAGGACCCTAAGATCTCAAACCAGCGGACTCAGTAACTCAGGACCCAAATATCTCAGACTAGTGAACTCAGGACCCTAAGATCTCAAACCAGCGAACTCAGGACCCTAAGATCTCAAACCAGCGAACTCGGGACCCTAAGACCTCAAACCAGCGAACTCAGGGCCTGAAGATCTCAAACCAGTGAATTCAGGACCCTAAGATCTCAAACCAGCGAACTCAGGACCCTACGATCTCAAACCGAGTGAACACAGGACTCTAAGATCCCTCATCCGTAAAGCCAAGACCAGATTTTTGTTGAAGAGATGAGCTATCCATTGAAGCCAGATGGCTGCGATCCTACGAGAAGAAATACTATCCACATTACAGCAATACATGCTGGCCGGGTTGCAGGAAAATCATCCTGGTATATGTCGGATGAAAGCTCAAGCAAGATCCTTGGTATGGTGACCTGGATTTGATAAGGACACCTGGTTATGACATGCACAAATTGTGCAGATTATCAAGAATCTCCAGAAACTGGTGTGCTTTTACTGTTGTCATGGGCGACACAACCACGCCAAGGCTTCACATGTGGATTTTACTAAAATCAAGTCAAAAATTTTAAGTAGTACAGTTGACTTGATCAAAATGAGTGGAAGTATTTCCTAGAGGAAGTAGCACAGTGAGTGCTTACAATCATGGTGCTGAGATCTCTGTTTGCAAGGTTTGAGTTGCTGCACTTTTGGGCAGATTGATTGAAAACTTCTTTTTTTTTTAAAGCTGAATGACATAGATCACACACTGTCCGCCATATCATCCTGCAAGTAATGTGTCGGCAGATAAAAATGTTAAGACCTTGAAGAAAATCTTTAAGAAATCTGACAAGGCCCAATCTCTGCCATCTCTCACTATTAACACAATTACCTGTACACACACACACACACACACACACACACACACACACACACACACACACACACACACACACACACACGGATACTTCTTCTTTTACCAGCAGATGCAAAAATCTTGTATATTTTCTCTTGTGGCCCCGAAGCCAAACAAAAAATATCTTCCATATAAAACACAGTCATTTGTGTGTTTGTGTATTTGTGCAGATGTCTGTCCTCCTTCATAAGGGGAGGTTTTAAAGGTCAATCTTTTACCACGAATGTGTGTTCACTACAGCCTATTTGAGAGGATAAAACAAACTCGAAAAACATTTCCTATAAAAGAGTAATTATGTCTCTTCTCCTGGAATTGTAGACGGTGGCTTGCAAACCGAGCCTCAAGGGCGGTGTACAGAAGCGGTTTTTTTATAACAATAAATACAAGGTGCAGGGAAGAGAAATTCGCTGTACTTGATGTGCAACGTGTGCAGGGTAAAATGAGTGTTCATTTACATCCACATGATGTCTAATAAATAAAGATTATATAAGCACACCTCAGACTAGGATGAGGCTTCAGACTTTGGCACGCTTACGAGGCTGCATCGTCGAATATACTGTTCCAATGCATCATATTTGACGGGCTTTTTACTCGTATATCTATAACGGCACCCACAGCCCAGACAACTCCCAACCATGCCCTCCCCCGCAATCCTCTCCCAGACATGATTAATAGTAAATATAATCATTTTAAACTTACCCTGTTCACTGACAAGCCCCATATACGACCTTCCAATCAGTGTTCAGAAGCAACCAAACCAGATATGGTGTCTACCTCTGGGAAGTCTGCCTGAATGTAGGTAATGATGGCATCGTCTTTCCAATTGAAGACCTCCATAAATAAATCGCCAAGCCTGCCACATTCACATGAGGTAATTCAGCAAGGTTCAAAGTCCAGTCACCGGCAGGGATTGTTGAAAGTTTGGGTAGAACGTGCCCATCTATGAACCTTCGGGCCTTGCATCGTTCCAGATTTTCATGAGTTTGCAATAAGGGGAGCTTTTTGATGAGTTCAGAAAGTTCTCCAACTCTTTCAATGTGCAGAGGCACACCTTTTTATCAAGTACGTTTCCAAGTATTTTTGGCTTCTTTTAGAAGCTTTGGGAACCATTTTAGGTAACATTCTTTATCTGGCTCCCATATGGACATGGTTTGGCTGCCCGGATGCTAGGAGTTTCTGCACACTGAGCATTCTTGGACAGTTTACGTCATTTCAAAAGTCGTGTATTCCAGTTAGTGTTCAAGGTTCGTTTGTGGTGATTGTGTGGTCCATTGTGAGTCTATGATGAAGGAAGCAAGCAAGACACACCAAAAAGAAGAAAGATTTAAGAAAAAAAGGATGCAAAGAGAGAAGAAAAAGGAAAGAGTGAGGATGTTCCTGGTACCATGTTGTACATTAGTGATTATAAACAGTGTGATGGGTGTTTTATGTGCGCAGTGACAACATTTGTGGCAATGGGATGGGATAGGGGGGTCCTTGCTGTGGGAAATGTGTATACTTGGCACACCTAGGGACTGTGGTTAATGCGTGGAGGAAAGGCATAGCAGTGTTGCAGAGTTGTTAGGAGTGTGGGAGATATGTTGAGGGTTGGTCACGTTTGTGGGGTGGGTCTGTTCTGTGGGGGTGCTGCAGGTGTGGGTGGTGTTGGGTTGTGGTGAGAGCAGGTGTGTTGCAGTGGTTGTGGGGGGAACTGTGATGTGGGTGACAGTGTGGGTGCTGGAGGAACAAGTAGGGGTTGTGTTGCGGAGGTTGAAGGTGGAGGGGTGCACGGGTGGTGCGGGTTGTGGGGGAGATGAGTGAGAATGAGGCAAAGGAGATGGTTTTTCTCAGTGATTAAACTATTAAATATATGGATTCTTCATTCTACAGCAGCAACGATCATACAGAGACATCGATTTTTGTGTTGTTTCGAAGGAAGGTTGGGCGACATGTCGGGTCAGGGCATGAACAGGTTGGTTGTGGTACATGTTGGAGCAAATGGTAGAGGGAAGGTTTACTCAGAAGATTTGAAAAATAGATATATGATGTTGGGTAAATGACTGAAAGGAAATGGTGGTGATGTAATTTTATCCTGATATTCCACTGACAGTAGGAAATCGAACAAGATTCACGAGTAGAGCAATATACCTGTATTTGGTTGGAAGTCCAAATTTGTATTTGAAGTAAGTATTTGGTTGGAATATACCTGTATTTGGTTGGATTTGATAAACTTAGTGTAGCAGCATAGCAAACCTGTTGTGCATTTTGTGATACAAGCACCAAATTTGGCACAAATGTACATTAATATGTTGCGAACATTTTCAGATATTGGGCCACTTGAAATTCCGTAATTTTTTTTTTCAAATTTTTTCAAATTTCGTAATTTCAAATTTTTCGGGTGACACCGTCACAATTTCGGTCTTCGAGGCCGGCCGATATAGTGGGGCGGCTTAGCCCAAATATTCAAAAGAATTGTGCATTTTGTGATACAAGCACCAAATTTGGCACAAATGTACATTAATATGTTGCGAACATTGTGTGGTCAGCAATGAAGACGAGAGTCTGAATTACATGTATGCAAAAGACCTTGTGAACCAGTGAAGCAAATACATGGGTAAGCATGAATTAAATCTAGGGCATGATATAATTTCCATGATGTTTACCTCTACACTCAACGGTGGAAGGAGGTAATGTTTTGATCCCAGCTTGTCTGTATGTCTGTTTGTCTTAGTCCACAAAATTCCAGACAAAGCTTGTAGTAGTGGTAGTTGTAGTGGTAGTGGTGATAACAGAAATTGTTATATAGAACTGAACTTATATTATTATTATATGCAGAAAATAACTTCATTTCTATATGCCCTGCAGTGGACAGGTTAATTGGTTTATGCACTGAAGGGGTCACCCTGGTGTGCACTGCTGTGTTCTGCCTCACTGAGTTGTTCAGGTATGATGTACTCAGCACAAGCTTCCGGTCGGCCCGGAGGTGGGGGTGCGGGGCCTGTCACGGAACGTCAAAACAAACGGCCTGCCGGGGCCGCCCAAAAGTCGGGCGTGAGGGGCGCGTCCACTAATGGAACGCCTCTCGCTTCCCAGATCGAGGGCCACGTGGTCAGGAGAACCTCGTCCCTTCCGGTCACACTTTGCCTATCGGCCGGCCTCGAAGACCGAAATTGTGACGGTGTCACCCGAAAAATTTGAAATTACGAAATTTGAAAAAATTTGAAAAACAAAATTACGGAATTTCAAGTGGCCCAATATCTGAAAATGTTCGCAACATATTAATGTACATTTGTGCCAAATTTGGTGCTTGTATCACAAAATGCACAATTCTTTTGAATATTTGGGCTAAGCCGCCCCACTAACTGCCAAAATCAAAACTCTCTGCTCACCTTCTCTCCTTCATTCCTCTTTTCTCCCGCCTCTGGAACAAACTCCCTCACTCTCTTCAATCCCACTCCACCCTCCAGGTCTTTAAAACAGCTGTTCACCACCATCTCTTATCTTCCCCCATCCAAAACCTTGATCTTTTCTACCCCCGATAATTTCACCCCAAATCCACTTTTTTGAAATACCAACTTCTGTCCGGAAAGTCCTTGGTGTCCTTGTGTGTTATACTTCTCCCACCCCCCCCCCTTCCCACGCCTCCCCCCCCCCTTTCCCACGCCCTGTTCCCCCCAAGCCCTCTCCCTCCCACACAACTCCCTGCTCTCAAATGTTATGTTTGTGTGCTTCCCCCTTCTCTCCCCATCTTGTCTTCCGCTCCCTCTTTTTATATATTTTGTTTGTGAAATAAATGTTAGCTCTTTCACGAGCCTCGATTCAGTATACAAAAAAAAAAAAGGTCCACCTTTGGTTGGAAGAAGAATAGAGGCAGCAAGGTTTTAGCTTTAAGAAATATTGGGAATATTTTCAGGGTCAAAGTGAATACAGGTATTTCCAGATTGATGGCCATATGCTAAATAGAAGAGGGGCAGCAAAGTTTGCAGTGGGAATTGAGGGAATTAAGGATTTTTTAAGGCTAGGCTGGAATGGAGATGTTATAAATTAAGGAACTGTAACTGATGATGTGATACGTACAAGTAGCAAAAAAAAATTCAGGAAGAGAAACTTTAAACAAGAATGACCGCACTGTGGTCACAACCTGTGACAAAATCCGGTAACGGGCCGATTGGGAAACACACATTTAATGTGCTATTTAAAAAATAACTAGACAACTCTCATCCATGTCAGCCTCCCCACGGTTGTATCAGAACAAGCTGATTCGTCATGTAGTCATGGATTGCTTAACCCCAATATGAGGCCACTCTAAAATTATGCAATGCTATTCTTTTAGGGAGTTGGATCTTGGAGACTGCGTGAAGCTGGAAGGTGTGAAAACATTTTGCTACCTCAGAGACATGCTGAATGGAGAAGGGGGATCAGACTCGGCAACGGTTGCTAGAGTGAGATGTGCATGGAAGAAGTTTCGGGAACTGAGTGGCGTGCTGATGAGGAGGGGAGTGTCGTTGAAGCTGAAGGAAAAGGTGTATGCTGCATGTGTGAGAAGTGTTATGATTTATGGGAGCGAGACATGGGTAATGAATGTAGAGCAGCAACGAAGGTTGGAAAGGGTGGAAATGCGAATGGTTCGGTGGATGTGCAGAGTATCGTTGAGAGAGAGGAAGACAAATGATGAATTGTGAAAGATGATGGGAATAGAGCCTGTGATTGATGCTGTGAAGAGGAACAGGTTGAGATGGTTTGGTCATGTGTTGAGGAAGGATGAAAGTGACTGGTTGAGAAGAGTGATGGAAATGAATGTAGAAGGAAGTCGAGGACGGGGAAGACCGAGAAAGACTTGGCTGAAGATGGTGGAAGAAGAAATGCGGGCAAGGGGGTTAACAAGGAGAGATGCAGAAAATAGGGCAAAATGGAGAACATTGTCATGGGGACCGCAAGGCTAACCCCCGCTCTAGCAGGGAAAATGGCCTTAAAATGCATTGTTGTTGTTGTTGTGTTGTAATCTTTTAGGGAGCCATGTGCGTGCGTGATGTGGGCTTGATTAAGCTTTACCCAAAATATTTTATTCAACATTGATTAGATTTTTTGGGGTACCGGTAACTCATCGTGAGTAACGCTCAACCCAAACAAAGCCAATGGAAATCTGACGCAAAAAACCCAGGCAGTTTGTTTCCGACCAGAAAACCAAGATGGCTGCCATATTATTTTGTCTGGGTGCCATGCGCTGAACAGAAACGTATATGGCATGCTCATTGACAACACACAGACAGCGGTGTAGCTACCAGGCGCTATCTTGGTCAGCACCACTGAACTGAAAATATATAGAATGACCATTGCCATTAACACCACACAGATGGAGATGTAGCTTCCGGGCGCCATCTTGGTTGGCACTCGATGCTGGGCGATGGTGATTTCCGTCATGCGTTTGCACGTAATTCAGAGCGAAAAGCGATTGCGTTTTTTCACCTTTTGTGCGATCGTTTTTCAATAGGAAACCTATCACAGTTACTACAACACTTTCCTTTATCCTTTCCTTTTCACAACTTCCATAGCACTATGGACAATGAATTAAACGTCTTTGAAACAGCTGTGAAACGTCTTTCCACAACCCTTCAGTAACCGATTGGAGCAGTTTATTGCCGCACAAAATGGCATTTTAACAATAAATTGTCTGGCTTTTAAAATCTGGGACACATTCAAAACAAGAGATCCGCGAAGCGAGTCGGTTGAGTCATGCTAACCAAGATGGCGACACGGCGGCTACACTTTTCACGGAGTATGAGCGTTCTATATACGTATTTTTAATTCAGTGGTCAGCACTCGATACTGGGCGCCATCTTGGTCAGCCCTCGATGTCAGGCACAATCTTGGTCGAACTCGATGCCGGGTGCCATATTGGTCAGCCCTCGATGCCGGGCGCCATCTTGGTCAGCCCTCGATGCCGGGTGCCATATTGGTCAACCCTCGATGCCGGGCGCCATCTTGGTCAGCCCTCGATGCCGGGTGCCATATTGGTCAGCCCTCGATGCCGGGCGCCATCTTGGTCAGCCCTCGATGCCGGGTGCCATATTGGTCAGCCCTCGATGCCGGGTGCCATATTGGTCAGCCCTCGATGCCGGGTGCCATATTGGTCAGCCCTCGATGCCGGGTGCCATATTGGTCAGCCCTCGATGCCGGGTGCTATCTTGGTCAGCCCTCGTCCCCTTCGGATGGACGTTAAACTTCGTATTCCCGGAAAAGTACGGTATTCGGAACCGAATCGAAAACCAAAATTCCCGGAATGGCCATTCTGAGTTGAAACCACCGATCCCCCAGACGCAGAGCGGACACTCTCGACGATTACACTATTAAATCTGGTTCAGAAAAAGAAAATTCAACCAGAAATGAAAATCCACCATCGCTGCATATTCTGCAGCTTATACAAACCATGGTGGTATAGTTCACAAAGGTTTTGATTGTTATTGTTATTATTATTTTTGCAATACCGCCTCTTCCTACCGAATCATGGCCTATTAGTGTGATAGTATACATGATTTTGTTTACTGTAAATGTATGGCGTGAAAATAGCTTTTGAGATACGAAAATGCTGTTGGACGAATTGTATTGAAAGAAGAAGAAGAAGAAGCCTAGGAGTCTTGGGAAGTTGATGTTGATGAAGAAGCGTCATAGTCGGAGTGAAGCGGGCGTGGATCGGTCCGGACGTAGCGATGGAGTCCCGAGCGAGCGAATATTTTGCGTCGATGAACCCAATGGCGAATCGTATAATGACCGATATTGAAGAGTTCAGGCGGCGTTATGGGTCGCGCTGGGAGCAGCTGGACGTCCGTGAGCAGGACGATCTGCTTGATGCGGCTCTGATCAGGGAAGATGTGAGGGCGCGTTACAAGACCCGGGCGCAGCTGCTTGGTGACGGACGGCCCGAGGTGCCATGCTTCCCGAGAATGAAAATTCAACCTGGGCAGAAGATCGTGCATTTCAAAGAGGAGGTAAAGCCTGCTGGTGGAGATCCCAAAGATCTTTAGTAAAGAAGAGAGGGAAAGGAGGACTTAAGTGGGGGTGCTGTATGATTGGGGGGGGGGGGGGGGGGGGGGAGGGGGGGTGCATGATGTTGCTGTATAGTGTATGATTGGGGAGGATGCATGATGTTTCTGTATAGTGTATGATTGGGGAGGGTGCATGATGTTGGTTTGTGATTGGGGAGGGTGCATGATGCTGCTGTATGATTGGGGAGGGTGCATGATGTTAGTTTGTGATTGAGGGGGGTGCATGATGTTGCTGTATGATTGGGGAGGATGCATGATGTTGCTGTATAGTGTATGATTGGGGAGGATGCATGATGTTTCTGTATAGTGTATGATTGGGGAGGGTGCATGATGTTGGTTTGTGATTGGGGAGGGTGCATGATGCTGCTGTATGATTGGGGAGGGTGCATGATGTTAGTTTGAGATTGAGGGGGGTGCATGATGTTGCTGTATGATTGGGGAGGATGCATGATGTTGCTGTATAGTGTATGATTGGGGAGGATGCATGATGTTTCTGTATAGTGTATGATTGGGGAGGGTGCATGATGTTGGTTTGTGATTGGGGAGGGTGCATGATGCTGCTGTATGATTGGGGAGGGTGCATGATGTTAGTTTGTGATTGAGGGGGGTGCATGATGTTGCTGTATGATTGGGGAGGATGCATGATGTTGCTGTATGATTGGGGAGGGTGCATGATGTTGGTTTGTGATTGGGGAGGGTGCATGATGTTGGTTTGTGATTGGGGAGGGTGCATGATCTTGGTTTGTGATTGGGGAGGATGCATGATGTTGGTTTGTGATTGGGGAGGATGCATGATGTTGGTTTGTGATTGGGGAGGGTGCATGATGTTGGTTTGTGATTGGGGAGGATGCATGATGTTGGTTTTGTGATTGGGGAGGATGCATGATGTTGGTTGTGATTGGGGAGGATGCATGATGTTGGTTTGTGATTGGGGAGGATGCATGATGTTGGTTTGTGATTGGGGAGATGCATGATGTTGGTTTGTGATTGGGGAGGATGCATGATGTTGGTTTGTGATTGGGGAGGGTGCATGATGTTGGTTTGTGATTGGGGAGGATGCATGATGTTGTTTGTGATTGGGGAGGATGCATGATGTTGGTTGTGATTGGGGAGGATGCATGATGTTGGTTTGTGATTGGGGAGGATGCATGATGTTGGTTTGTGATTGGGGAGGATGCATGATGTTGGTTTGTGATTGGGGAGGAGTGCATGATGTTAGTTTTTTGTATATATATATATATATATATATATATATATATATATATATATATATATATATAATATATATATATAATATATATATATATACAGATCCGCTTGTAATCTCCTCCTTTCTAATGTATAAAGTCCTGTCTCCTTCAGCCGCTCCTCATAGTAAGTCTAGTTGTTTTCCTCCTATTCCCTTTATAAGGGTAAGGTCTGATTGATTGCACCAAGCACCTGCCTTGCTTGATCACGATACTCCTCCACTCTAATCTGTCTTCGGCCAACTCGGTCCACTCTTCTACCTCCCCCACCTTACTGAAATTCCTCTTCACACAATCCTCCCATCTCAACCATGGTCTACCTCTTTTCCTCCTACCTCGTTTCCACAACCTATCCGCTCTCTTTGCCATTCTCTTCCCCCATCCATACCGAATGTCCAGCCCATCTCAGCCGGCATTTCACAAATCTTCCCAGCAATCTCATCTGCACACCAAGGTCCCCCTTCAGTTCATCCAATCTCCTTCGATCCACACTCTTCACTCCCACAATCCCCCTGACCCAGTTGTTCTCGCACACCTGCAGCCTTTGTGGTTGTCTTTCTGTCGGTGTCACCGTCTCCAGACCGTAAAGGTAGAGCAGCATTATGCATGACATCTGAACCTTTCCTTTCAATCTTCTTAAAATCTTTGTCTGCCATTACACCTCCATCTTCCATGCATTCGCACCCACCTGAATCCTCCGCCCTTCTGCATCTGACTTACCATCCCCGGGTCAATGTTCCACCCCAGATACTCAAACCTATTTCCTTGTCTGATCTCCATCTCTTCGAACCCGATATTCATTTCTTGTCTCTGCTGCCCCAACCCACATCACCTCCATCATCACCTCCAGCTCATTTTAAGTCCACGTTTCTCAAATGCCTCCTTCCACTCCCTTAGTTATTTCTGCATCTCCCTCCCACTCTCCACCACAACAAGATAATCCGCATACGACGGATATCCTCCCCAGAATATCTTTTTCATGTTTACCTTCCTGCTTACCAGCTCCATCGCCATGATAGACGAGTGGGCTGAGTTGTTAGCTCACTTGTTAGCTAGCTCACCCCAGAATCGGTCTCGACCAAACGGAACCCTCTCTATGGCAGCTATGTTGGGGAATGTTGATTTCTTGTTGGGAACGTGGATGGGGAATATTCCTTTCTGGATGAGGTGAAGGGAATGTTGAGGTGCATTCTGGGTATGGGAGAATGTGTTTATTTCTGAAAGGCAGTGTTTGGGGAAGATCATGATTTGTTCCTGTTCCTTGTCTGACCATATTCCTAATCTTCATCTTTCTCATTTCCTGTCTCCACATGTGCTTATTTTGCTCTGGTTTCTTCATCTGCTTCTGCTGTTCCGCTGTGCCTGTCTGACCAGCCTTGCTTCTGTCTGACTCTGTCCACTTGGAATGTAAAGTTTATTTGTTTAATTTTTAAATCTATAAATATCTGTGGAATGTTGAGAATGGCCGAGCCAGAAACGATATTTTAAAAATGTTTCCCCACAGAGGCCATGGAAACGGCCTGAAGTTCTCTGGCTTTCACCGAACCATGTGCAGAAAGCGGGATCCTGGAAGTCCGAGTGCAGGGTCTCATTGGCTTCCGATGCAATGAGTCATTTTGTTTTCCTTGTTCTGTGTTGAATGATCTTTATCCGTTGTGTGATCAATAAACGTTTCTCTCGTATTCAATTCTGTCCAATTAACGCAGTCTGTTTAAAGTTCTTGTGTTTTTCTTTTTTTACAGGCAGGATTTATTTGACCGTGGTCCTGGTCTGAAATCGTGTGAAAGATACCCATGGGATATTTTTTGATTACATGTTGTTGTAGTTTTTTTGTTTGATCTAATAGTCTAATCCCTTTGTAAGCCTGGTGTTGGCTTAGCGGTTAGGGTGCCGGCTTGGGATCCTCGGATCCTGGGTTCGAATCCCGGTCGATCGCTGAATTAACGCCAGGGGGTTGACTCAACCTGTCATCCTTCCGAGGTCGGCAAATTGAGTACCAGCTTGCTGGGATGAATGATCATGGTGTGTACCCCGGTTTAGAATAGGTACACCGTATCCCTGCGCATCGTAAGAGGCGACTGAGGGTTGGCGTCAGGAAGGGCATCCGGCCATAAAAACATTGCCTCAAACAGGGAACCACGATTGTCATGGGGCCCGCAAGGCTAACCCCCGCTCCAGCGGGGAAAATGGCCTTAAAACGATCATTCATTCATTCATTCCTTTGTGCTTCTAATTTAGCGTGTAAATGGTGTTACCAGACGCTGTGGTTTTAATGGTTAGAGCGTCCAATCGGAGTCTGGGAGGTCAATGGTTCAAACCCCGCCCGAGTCATACTTTAAAAATGGTATGTGCTGCTGCCTTGCTTATGTTGAGCACGGACAATCCCCATATTAGCATCGGTTAGCATCCATTGGGAGGAGGAAATTCCTCCTTAGGAAATACCCCGCTGAGTGCAGTGAGAAAAACGGCGCCATTGTTGTGGCATTGTCAATACCCAGAGTACCGCGGGGAGCGACGACACTTCCCAAAAGCTGCGTGTACCTGTGTTTGTCTTGTCTAACAGTCCTGTGTTGTCTCATGTCCAGTACTGGGCTGTATGCGCTTGTGTGGCAGCTTCATTACTAGCCTTAGATTTCTTTTTAAAGTGTGTCATTCTGAGGAAATCGTTGCGACCGAGTTATCCTTCGAGCTTCGAGGGCTTTTTTATTAATTATTTATTTTGTTCACAAAGACGAGGCTCGTGGGAGTGAGACTACAGTGGAAAGAGAGAAAACACACCAACAGCAGGGTGGGGTATATTTTGAAGGAGAGGAAAAATACCGGAGTGAACAAGTTGGATACAAGCACAATAAAGGGGATTGAAATGGCGGTTGGTTCCAAATTGCTGAAAAGGTTGGTGCAGGGAGGGGGGGGGGGGGGGGGGGGACAATAGCATGGAATTTTGAAAGGTGGGCTCAGAGGTCTAATGAGGGTAGAGGATATGAGTATGGATGGGGACAGTGCATCACCAGAGGAGGTTATTTATTATTTTGTATGCAGCCTGCGGCTGTTGGTTACATCACCGCTGAGAGCGTGGCTGTGCCGCTGATGCAGTGCCCACTGTTTCCAGTAAGCTGGTACTTTACTCATTTTGCTGACTTCAGAAGGATGGCAGGCTGAGACAACCCACCTGGTGTAATTTATCGGCACGATGGGGGCTCCAACTCAAGACCCTAAGATCTTAAGCCAGCCATCTTGACCATTAAGCCAACACAAGGCTTACCTGAGGAGGTGAACAGTTATCATACGGCCCTTGAGGATGAACGAGAATCAACCGACCGAGGAAGTTGGTTCCACGCAGTATGGAAAAGGGAAGAGTAAATGGGTGGAGCCAGTGAGCTTGGATTTTGGGAGTTTCACCAGAAGTGGGTTATTGGCAGACCATGTGCACCATACAGATATCTGGGGAAGGGTGTGGGGTTCTGAGCTTGAAAAGGGCAGAAGATGCAAGACAGCAGTAAATGAATACGAGGTCATCACCCTCGACGTCCAGAGTTTAAGCTTTCTCACAGGATATTCCAATGATGTCAAGGGCCTCTGCGACAGGGGTGCCAGCCTAAAGGGGAGAGCATCGAGCTATGCTTGAGGTTCTCATATGTTTTTAGAATTTCTGATTTTCCGGAGAAAGGCTCGCCACGACACAAAATATGGCTTAATGTGCTGAAAACTATGAGCCACGATTGGTATTACTTTGCTACATTAGTTCGATTCGAAGTGAGTGGGCATTTAAAGTGGGTGGACCTTCAACCAGTATGGAGTCTCCATACTTGCGAGCATTGAAAAGGAAGTCAGTGCAGGTGTGTACCGATGAAAGTCGCTTCTTCAACGGACTTTTTGAAAAACTGCCATCAAGGAAACGCTTTTGTGTTTGGAGGATGAAGAAGAACATGTTCAAAAAGTCATTTGTACCATGCTAAATTCGAATTCCTACCCATTTTGCTGGTTCGTCCATCTTCCATAATTTTATATTTTATATCTTTTATTTTGTTTTCTTATTCCCTTTGTGTTTTATGTTTTTATGATGGTCAAACTTGTGGTGTCACCAAATAATAATTTCCCTGAATATGGAACAATAAAGATTCTTATTATTGATTCGGTTTAGAATAGGTACACCGTATCCCTTTCGTGTCGTAAGAGGCGACTGAAGGGGTTGGCGTCAGGAAGGGCATCCGGCCATCAAAACATTGCCTCAAAAAGAGAACCATGACAATTACGACTACATATGGGCAGGGTACAGCCCGAAGTGGACATCGTTTTCTGAGGTTTGGGACATGGAATGTAGGAACAATGACAGGGAGATCAGGAGAAGTGGGGGAAGTATTGGTCAGAAGAAGAGTGGACATATGTTGTGTGCAGGAGATGAGATGGAAGGGAAGTGGTGTGAGAATGGTGAAGGGTAGGCAGGGACAGAAATATATAGTTTGTGTGGCAAGGGTGCCTGGAGGGCGTGAATGGTGTTGGTGTCCTGTTTTCTGAGGAGTTTGTAGACAGTGTGGTGAGTGTGACTAGAGTGAGTGAAAGGTTGATGATCGTGAAAATGATGATTGGAAAGCTCTTGGTGAACATCATCTCGGGATATGCTCCGCAGGTTGGTCGGAGCGATGAAGAGAAGGACAAGTTCTGGTGTGCGATAGAGAAGCTGATGGAAAACGTGAAAGATGAGGAAGTTGTTGTGGTAGGAGGAGACCTAAATGGACATGTGGGAAGGAGTATGGATGGTTTTGAGGGAGTTCATGGGGGTTACGGATATGGTGTGAGAAATGGAGAAGGTGAAAGGATTTTGGAGTTTGCTGATGGAGCTGATTTGTTGATTTGTAATACTCAGTTCCAGAAAGAGGATAATAAGCTTGTTACATACACGGCAGGTGGGTCGACGACAACCGTCGACTACCTGATGGTGCGTACGTGAGACAGTGGGCACCTCCGGGACACAAAGGTGATCCCGGGGGAGGAGGCTGTTTCACAGCACCACTTGGTTGTCTGCGACATAAGGGTGAAAGGTGCGAGGAGAGCTCGGCAGGTGAAGTACCAACCGAGAACGAAGGTGTGGAGGTTGAAAGAGGTGACAGTGAGGGAGGCATTAAAAGAGAGGCTGAGTATGGTAGAGGATGATGTGGTTGAGCTTGAAAGTGGTTGGATGTCAATGAAAGCTAGTCTGTTGGGAGCCGTTGGTGAGGTATGTGGATGGACAAAAGGACCACAGAGACACTCGGAAACATGGTGGTGGGATGATGAAGTTGGAAAGAAGATTGACGAGAAGAGGAAGAAGTTCAAGGAGTGGCAGAAGGCGAAGGGTACGGGAGCAGAAAAAGCAGAGCATGAAAGTTATAAGGCAGCCAAGAAGGCTGCAAAGAAAGAGGTAGCAAAGGCGCAGGAGGCATGTAGGAAAATGTTCGGAGAACGCTTGGATTTGGAAGAGGGTCAGAGAGCGGTATTCAGGATTGCAAAGCAGATATCGAAAGAGAGGTGTGATGTGATGGGGGTGAGTTGCTTGAAGGATGAAGTGGGACAAATCGTTGTGGACCCAGATGGAATTTAAGGAAGATGGAAGAGATATATGGAAATACTGTTGAATGCAGAGAATGAATGGGATGGCAACATAGAGAGTAACCCAGTTTTAGGACCGGCAGAGAAGATAACCGAGAAGGAAGTTGAGGAAGCGATAAAAGCAATAAAGAGTAGAAAAGCGGGAGGGCCGACGGGAGTTGTGGGAGATATGTTGAAGGCAGCGGGAAATTGGGGTGTGAAGAGAATGACAAAGATCTGCAATCTGGTGGTGAAAGAAGGCCGCATTCCAGTGGATTGGGAACTGAGTACCCTCGTCCCTCTATACAAGGGGAAGGGTGAGCCTCTGGACTGCGGCTTGTATCGAGCGATAAAGTTATTGGAGCATGGAATGAAGGTATTGGAAAGGGTGTTGTCGAGGAGGATAAGGAAGAAAGTGAAGATTGACGAAATGCAGTTTGGATTTATGCCAGGAAGAGGAACGACACGCGCTTTTTATTGTGAGGCAGTTGAAGGAGAAGTATATGGAGAAGAGGAAGAAGTTGTTTCTTGGGTTTGTTGATCTGGAGAAAGCATTCGATAGGGTTCCACGTGAAGTAGTGACATGGGCATTGAGGAAGTTAGTAGTGGAGGAATGGTTGATCAGAGTAGTGATGGCAATGTACAAAAGAGCGCGCACAGCTGTAAGGACGAAGGACTGGAACAGTGGTGAGTTTGAGGTGAAGGTGGGAGTGCATCAGGGGTCGGTACTAAGTCCACTACTATTTGTAGCTGTGATTGAGGTGCTGGCTCAGAACGTAAAGGAGGGTTTACCATGGGAGTTGTTGTATGCAGATGATCTGGTGGTGTTTGCAGAAAGTATGGATGGACTGAAGGAGAAGATGAACAAGTGGAAGGAATGCATAGAGGCAAAAGGTCTGAAGAAGAATATCGGAAAAACGAAGGTGATGGCAAGTGGTAACGCATGTGGTGAGGTGGAAAGAACTGGGAAGTGGCCGTGTGCTGTGTGCAGGAAGGGTGTCGTAGTGAATTCCATTCAATGTACAATGTGCGCTGAGTGGGTTCATCAAAAATGTAGTGGTTTGAGAGGGTCATTAACCAGTGTGGCAGCTACATTCAAGTGTAAGGTGTGCACAAAGGGAGCTGCAGATGGAGGAAGTGTTGAGTTGGATCTTGGAGATGGTGTGAAAACATTTTGTTACCTAGGAGACATGCTGAATGGAGAAGGTGGATCAGACTCGGCAACGGTTGCTCGAGTGAGATGTGCATGGAAGAAGTTTCGGGAACTGAGTGGTGTGCTGACGAGGAGGGGAGTGTCGTTGAAGCTGAAGGGAAAGGTGTATGCTGCATGTGTGAGAAGTGTTATGATTTATGGGAGCGAGACATATGTAATGAATGTAGAGCAGCAACGAAGGCTGGAAAGGGTGGAAATGCGAATGGTTCGGTGGATGTGTGGAGTATCGTTGAGAGAGAGGACGACAAATGATGAATTGCGAAAGATGATGGGAATAGAGCCTGTGATGGATGCTGTGAAGAGAAACAGGTTGAGATGGTTTGGTCATGTTTTGAGGAAGGATGAAAGTGACTGGTTGAGAAGAGTGATGGAAATGAATGTAGAAGGAAGTAGAGGAAGGGGGAAGACCGAGAAAGACTTGGCTAAAGATGGTCGAAGAATAAATGCGGGCAAGGGGGTTAACAAGGGGAGATGCAGAAAATCGGGCAAAATGGAGAACATTGTCATGGGGACCGCAAGGCTAACCCCCGTTCTTGCAGGGAAAATGGCCTTAAAATGCCTGTTGTTGTTGTTGTATTATTGATTCTGTTGTGCAAGCCATACTTTGCTTTTAAACTCTATTTTATTTGTCCACGAGTCCAACAAGCAAAAGGGAAAACTACACATTTTAACTACCTATAAACCTGCTCAGGAGAAGTGTGGGGAAGTTGGGGAAAATAGATTTTTTAAATCATGGCTAATAATCCCCCCAGCAGGGGTCAGTAAACCACTTGCACTGTGGCACATGAACAGGTGAAAATTTTAAGCTGTCGATGACCTGAACCTGGGGACTACCAACACGTGAGATATGCCCAACCCTGTTTTTGTTTTTATATGATTTTTCTATGATTTTCAGATGGACACACACACACACACACACACACACACACACACACACACACACACACACACACACACACACACACACACACACACGAACATTGACCCTTTTGTTTTGTCTGGCAAAATTGGAATGGTGAAGAAGAGGTCAGCTCAAATGGGACGGAGAACGAATCATAATAAATGCCCAAGATCAAGGACACGACACCAATGGATTTTAAAAGATGGCGGGACTAAGCCGGACAGACAAGTGTAGATTCTGCAAGACAGAAACAGAAAGTACTAGTCACCTGCTCTCAGGATGCAAAAAACTATTATCGGAACAACTTTACACACAACGGCACAACAAAGTATGCAAAGTGATTCATTGGCATATCTGCAAAAATGTAAACATCCCAGAACCAGAAAACTCATGGAAACACGATCCAAGGACAATCATTGAAAATGAGGACGTCGTGCTCACGTACGACCTGATGATTCCATCAAGCGTGAACATGGAAAACAAAGCATTGCGTCCGGACATTGTACTCAGGAACAAAAAGGAAAATACAGCATTGATGATTGAGATATCAGTACCCAGTGATTTTGGCCTAAAGAATGCAGAAATACCAGGACCTCAAAAATGAGGTCAAGAGATCATGGAAGCTGAAGAGCATCAAAATTGTACCAGTGATGATTGGAGCAACAGCAATGATGAAGAAGAACCTCACTGAGATTTTAAAAACCATCCCCGGGAATATTACCACAAATGAACTACAACTGGAGGCAATCCGGGGTTTGGTGGCGATCCTGAAAAGAGCCTTTGGAACAAAAGTTGAACAGTTTGGTCCATGAACCGTGATCCCTTACCGAAGAGGAGGTGGATACTTTGGTTTCTGGGAGGACTCCGTTCCACCTCCTGAAACCCGCAAATGGAGATAACAACCAACGACGCGCACACAGTCCCCTTCCGGTTCCACCAGAGGTAATGGGGAAAATAGGGTTAGTGACTTCAACTTTTTAATTTTTTTCCAAACTGTACCCTTAATTAACGTGTGCACATTGTTGTTGTGCTATTTCTTTTCATGAATAAAGGAGTTAAGAACATATAGTATTATTTTCCTGTATTAAGAACATAAAATAAAGTTGATTTGCTTGAGTTATTAACATCATGAAACTTACCTTTAATAATAATGATGATAAACTTGATCCAACAATTCAATGGCGATGTTGATGGCGACGATAAAGACAACTTGGTGGAGATGTTGGTGATTATGTTGGAGGTTTTCACGGGGTTATTGTATTTATGGCCCATGTTAATGAGGTGAATAAATGTAGAAAATAGTTTGCCAACTCTCGATTATAAATCCAAGCACATTGACCAGAATCCGCAAACCTCGTCTCGATAAATTCATCGCGACAGAGCGAATCCGCGAAGGGGAAAGCCGTGAATGGCAAGGTCCTCCTGTACTTCAATTTCAGTAAAATGGTTATTTTAAACATCGTTAAAAGAAATCCGGAAGTTTAGCGCTACTGAAGCAGTCTTATACACCAACCACCCATGTACACTAATAAGACGATGTCGAATGACAATTTAGACACTGGAGGCTTTATCGATTGGTCTATAGCCATTATGGCAGCCTCTTCTTCACCCCGATAAAAGTTCCACACTCTAATGCTATATATCGCATTGATTTGTGTTCTACAGTCTTAAAGTGTATAATTCAATTTAAATAAAGGTTTAAAGAGGTAGAAAGGTGGATAAGTAAATAAATTCTGTGTTTTACCGCCATTTTGCGCAGTGTCTATTACACCACCCTATCTAACACGTTACATTAGTTCTTTGTGCCTGTTGTATGTGTCCTTTTTGACATTTAAAAAACAGTAAGTTTTCCTGTTTTGAATGATTTTCGATGTTTGACTGCCAGACAGGCAGATAGAGTAAAATATTATCTCGCTCCTCTCTGCAAATGTGTCGGAATGAATTCTGAGCCAAGGTACGGTAAAAAGACAGACATGTCTTCCTGTTAATGATCCGATTCATGTTAAAAATGCAACTTTCGATTAAAAAAATTAGTTGCTCCTTGATCATAAACTGATAAGACGTACACTCGGACAGACAGATGGACAGATGGACATGAACCAATTGCTTAACCCCACTTTTTGCTTCGTGTGCACAGGGTGATAACCTCCCGGTGTTTATGCGTTTTATCTTGTGCTTGTATGAAGGAAGCAAAGAGCAACTGACAGTCTTGGAGCTCGCGTGCACGTTTAATGGTTCATCATATTTTCTTTTTCTTCTTTTTTACATTTAATTGCAAAAAATTGGTAGAAAATGGACTCTAATGGGAAATGTTTTTTCTATTGATCTGGTAGAACCTGATAACTCGTCCAATGCTCTCTCTCGCATGTTTCCTGCATTTTTTTTTTTGTCCGACAACCTGTTTGTGTATTCTCACTTCTGTCTCACCTCTCCTTCTTTAAAAAAAAAAAAAAAAATTGCTGAATAAAATCTCTAACCTACATTTTCATGTATCACAACTGCTTGGGTTAATGTTCATTTTTTAATTCTTGTTTTCTTTTTTGCCTGATTTTTGCTTTGCAGGATATAAAATGGCAAGATGAACACTCTGCCCCTTTCTCTTGGGAAACAAAGGTTTGTTGATTGAACAGCCTTTGGTAGACTTTCATTCACAGTACCAGTTTATTTATGATTCTTCAACCTGAGTGACCCATTCAAATTCCTCCCCCCATATGCTCTCGTTCCTTTGCAGAGTCAGATCGACCTGTCGCTCTCAGACTTTCCTCCTCTCGGTTCTCAATCTCTGTCCGAGGCCACTCCAAACATGGTGACTCGGCCAGCTCCTTCACGTGGCCATGCTCCATCTGGTGGAGTTACAGAGACGCTATCCCCGGCACGCAGAGGAGGTGCTGACGGCGTGGAGTTTGGAAAAGGGCTGAGCGGTCCTTTGGCTGCTCGATTGGCAGGAGAATCGGTGCGAATTGGTGGCAGCAGTGGCAGCATTGATGATGGTGATGATGATTATGAATGCTCTTCGCTTACTCCGAGCCAGATCAAGTTGTTGGAACGTGATGGGCAAGAGCGAAATGGAAGGTTTGATTCTTCTGGTACTGGGAGGGAGAAGGCCGGACAAGAAGCACCCTGGGTCAAAAGGCAACCCATCACCATCCCAGGTGGTGGATCTTTGGTGCTTGGAGGATCAGAAGTCGAACAACTGCCGAGGTTTGACATAGGACATTTAGTTGGGGATGAGGGGTGCGGGACGGAAGAAAAGTTCAAATGATGACTAAATTGGCTCTGACGTTGCTGACCTATGATATGGATTATATTATTAGGGATTCCCCTCAGGGTGGATTACAAGGAGAGTTTTTGAATCTACTTCCTTCATAGCGATACTGAAGCCGCCAGTACCGCAGATAACTCCACGGTGCGACGGATTGTTAACTACCCACAGACGTAGTCCGAGAGTTTGAATTTGGGTAGAATAGAGGGTCTAAATCCCACGTAATCTTCCCGGCAAATTAAACCCACCAGATGGAGTTCTGTGCTTCCCACCGTGCAACCGATTCCAGGATACGGCCGAGCTTTACCATAGATTACATGCTGGCGTCTAACTACCGGTGACGAAACGGCAAAGGTGACCTCCCTGATCCAGCTTACTATGTGTAATCATTGGAAACTGACCACCAGACGGTTTGAATGGGAATATAATTCAGGAATGCAAGTGTTTACAGGGCACGAAAAGCCACACATAAAAAGCCTTCTGTCTGCACAGAATTATTATGACTTAACACTATTAACTTGGGCTCCACATTCAATATGGGAAAAGAATGGCGACAATGACGATTCATTGGTGATACTGTCCTCTTCCTCACTTCCTCACAATGAAACTCTCTTCCTCACTCGCCCTGCACTGCCCTCTCTCCACCTCACCCCCAGGAATACCTTTGGCTACGGCTTCCCCTTCGCTCCCACCTTTTGTTCATATGTGTGTTGTACCGTCCACCAAACAGTGATGACTCCATCTACATCTCACTGTCTGATAATATGGACCAACTTCTATCTACCCATCCCAACTCTCTCTTCCTCATATGTGGTGATTTCAATTGTCACCATGCCAGTTGGCTGGGTGTGGGTACCTCTCTCACCAGCCATGGCTCTTCAGCAAAGGACTTCTGCGACTCACTGGGACTGACACAATCTGTCAATTTCCCGACCCGGATCTCAGTCAACGGAGCATCTTCTCTTCTGGATTTGGTTATGACAAACTTCCCTGAAAATGTCTGCTGCTCTTCTTCTGCTCCAATCGGCTCATCTGATCATGTGCTTGTCAAAGTGGACATCTCTCTGACCATTCTCAGAGAGCCTCCTCAGCGTCGACGAGTCTGGCATTTCACTCAGGCCAACTGGCACGGTCTTCAAGCAGCCATCAATCATCTGGACTGGTCTCCCATCTCTACCGCCTCTGACATCAACTCATCCTGGGAATTCTTTCAAAGTAAATTGCTCTCTCTCATGCACAGATTTATACCATCTCGTCTTCAGTTGTCATACCCTTCCTCCCGTCCATGGTGCACGGAATCTTGTGGTGAGGCTGTTGCCCTGAAACAACTTGCTTTCGTCTCCTGGAAAGCAAATCCAACGGAAGGAAATCTCATTTCCTTTCACAAAGCCCGAAACAAGTGTGTGTCCACCCTCAGGAGAGCCAGGAAACAATATCTCACCATTCTCAAGACCGAACTCTCTTATCTGTCTCCCTCTTCCAAATCCTGGTGGCGTCTGGTCAAATCTGTTTCTGGTGTTTGTTCCCCCTCCATCCCCTCCATCCCCTCCCTCACCTCAAACGGCTTAACGGCTGACTCCGCACGTGAAAAAGCTGAATGCCTCAACTCTGTGTTTGCCTCTAAATCTTGTGTCCCAAACCCATCCCTCTCTGTACCCACCGTACCCAGTCGTACCCAGCTGCTCCTGGACTCTGTGTCCTTTCCTCCTGACAAGGTGGAAAAGTTTCTGGCAACCCTCGACTCTGATTCTGCAACTGGTCCTGACGGCATCAGCCCACGGGTCCTAAAATCATGTGCTTCTGCACTTTCACTCCCTCTTTCTGTTCTCTTCACCCTCTCTTTTGCTCAAGGTCATCTGCCACCTGCTTGGAAATCAGCCAACATCACCGCTTTGCACAAAAAAGGTGCAAAAACAGATCCCAGCAACTACAGACCAATCAGCCTTCTCCCAATTATCAGCAAAGTCATGGAATCCATCATTGCTTCAGATATTAAATCTTTCCTCTTCTCCAATGGCTTGATCTCTGATCATCAATTTGGTTTCAGACCTGGTCACTCTACTCTGGACATGCTGCTTCTGCTTTCTCAACAATGGATGGAGGTCCTCAACGCCAAACAGGAAATTAGAGCTGTCTCCCTTGACATTTCACGTGCCTTCGATACGGTCTGGCACCCTGCTCTGCTCTCCAAACTCTCCTCCTTTGGTATCCATGGAAATCTCCACGCATGGCTGGCGGACTTCCTCTCTGGTCGTAGTCAACGTGTGGCCCTGAATGGGTTTCTCTCATCTCCTCTTCCTGTTCAGGCTGGAGTTCCCCAAGGTAGTGTTCTGGGCCCTGTGCTTTTTCTGGTCTTCATCAATGATCTCTCTGACTCTCTTGAAAATCCTCTCTATCTCTTTGCTGACGACTCTACTCTCTGTCGCTCCATTCCTCATCCCTCAGATCGGCAGTCTGCAGCCTCCTCACTCTCTGCAGACCTGGACAAAATCACAGACTGGTCAAACAAGTGGAACATGTCTTTCAATCCTGACAAATCTCACACTCTTACAATGTCTCTCCGAAAGGACCGACTGGACAACCCTCCCATCTACTTTCTCAACAATCCTCTCCAAGAAGTTCTGTCGCTCAAGCTTTTGGGTCTCACTATCTGCCATGATCTTTCTTGGGAAAACCACATTTCCAAGCTGGCCTCCAAAGCCAGTCGCCGACTGGGCATCCTCCGTCGTGCGAAGTCCTTCCTTGGCACACCTGAGCTCCTCACCACATACAAGGCTTTCATCCGCAGCTCAATGGAATACTGTTCCCCCCTCTGGGCTGGTGCTCCTGCCTCACACCTTGCTCGGCTTCACGCTGTTGAGGCCAAAGCTTTCAGAATCATTGGAATCTCCTGCGATGTAGTCAACGCCGAGGGCCTTTCACTCACTCACCGCAGGCAGGTTGGTGGTCTTTCTGTCTTCTACCGACTCCTCTCCGGCCTTGCTCCCCCAGCTCTCTCTGTGCTCTGTCCCCCCAATATTCCTTCAGGTCGCACAAGATCTGCCTGCAACCCTCTTCTGGTTAAACTGCCAAAGTCTAGGCTCTCTGCTCACCTTCACTCTTTCATTCCCCTTTTCTCCCGCCTCTGGAACAAACTCCCCCACTCCCTTCAATCCCACTCCTCCCTCCAGGTCTTTAAAACAGTTGTTCACCACCATCTCTTATCTTCCCCCATCGAAAACCTTGATCTTTTCTACCCCCGGTAATTCACCCCAGAGTCCTTGCAGTGTTCATATGTTTTAATCCTCTCCCACCTCCCCCCAAGTCCTCCCGATGTCCCTGCTCTCAAATGTTGTGTTTGTGTCCTTTCCCCTCTCTTTTGTGTCCTTCCCCCTCTCTCCCCATCTTGTCTACCGCTCCCCTTGTTTTTTTGTGTTTTGTGTGTCGGTTTGTCTTTTTGTGTGATTAATGTTAGCTCTTTCACGAGCCTCGATCTTGTATACAAAAAAAAACAAAAAAAAAAAAAAAAACTGAGATGGATGGGAGTGCTGAAAGCAGAAGTTAGGTTGGTGGATGGGATGCACAAGGGAACGAAAGGAAGAGTTTTGGTTGGTCCTGGGATGCTGGAGTTCAGTCCTGGAGTTGTCCGAATATCGGTTTGAGGTAGGAAAGCGCTCTCGGCCCACTTGTGTTATCATGGTGATGGAGCTGGTAAACATGAGTGGTATTGGTGGGGAGGATGTTTTATGTGGACTATGTGGCTGCTGTGGTGGAGAGTAGGCGGGATATGCAGGAAGTACTGGGGGAGTGGAAGGAGGCGTTTGGGAAGCAGGGGCTGAAGAAGAGTATGGAGAAGACTGAGGTGATGTGGGTTGGGCAGCAGAGAAAATAAATGAATATCAGGTTAAAGGCGAAGAAGATCTTACAGGAAAATATGTTTTAATATCTGGGGGAGGTGGAGAGGCTAGGAGGGGAGGGGACAGTGACTGGGGATGGTAAGTCCAAGACAGAGGAGCGGAAGAGGATTCAGGTGGGTGCGAGTGCATGGAGGGAGTAATGGCAGACGGAACAATATCTAGGAAATTGAAAGAGAAGGCTCTGATGTCGTGTGTAATGCCGACCTACTTCATGGTCTGGAGACGGTGACTGACAGAGGCTGCAGGTTTGTGAGAACAACCGCGTCAGGGAGATTGCGGGGGTGAAGAGGGTGGATAGAAGGAGAATGGATGAACTGAGGGAGGAGATGGCATGAGCTTGGCGGGGAGATTGGTGAAATGCTTACTAAGATGGGCTGGACACCTGGTGCGGACGAGGAAGAGAGAATGCCAAAGGGAATGGATAGGTTGAGGGAGCAAGGTAGGAGGAAAGGAGGTAAACCACGGTTGAGATGGGAGGATTGTGGGAAGAGGGATTTTAGTAAGATGGGGTTGGTAGGGGAGTCGAGGAGTATCGTGGTCACGGCAGGAGCTGACTCTTGGTGCCACTGAACCTCACCCCTTGTAAAAGGAAGAGTCCGTGGAGGGGAAGAAGAAGATTATATATAATCTTATGCATCATAAAAAAACTCTACACTGAAGGTTTACAAAAGCAAAGCTTCTAACTCAATGGAACAAGTGCTTGTCCAAAGATGGAGAATTCCTTGGAAAGTTTGTTTAGGTCGCATTTGTGTGATGCACGTACAAGCTGCTGTACCAGTGTCGATACGAGTCGAGGTCCCGTTTGAAGCACAATTGGTTTCAATAGGTTAATCCATTGGGTGTGTCTCGCCTTAACTGTGCACGCTTTGTGATAATCAGAGCTTCAAATGGAATCATTTCTCCTTGATTTGATAAATTGGACTATCCAGACACATAGTTAAATGTTAGCAATCTATTTGAAAATCTATTTCTATATTTTTCCTCTCCATTGATCTAACTCTTAAAGCTGACGAAGGTGCTTGTACCTGTATGGCCTGTGGGACGTAGACATCAATGTGCTTTTTACCTCCGCCACCAAAGGTGGATGGAGGTTGTGTTTTCACCCCTGTCTGTCTGTCTATCCGTTTGTAAACAAAATATCTCAAAAAGTTGTGGACGGATTTGGATGAAACTTGTTGGACACGTTGTGCGTCTAACAAGGAAGAATCGATTCAATTTTGGTGAAGATCCTGATCCGGTTAGTAGAATTTTTTAAATTGATTCTTCACCATTGAGTGATATGGCCAACCAGGTGGAGGTATGCTCTCTACTGAGTGCCGTTCTCGTATTGCATGAATTACAAAGACGACGGGAAACTTTGGATAAACACACGCATGGTATATGGGATTTTAACTCGGGTTCCCTGCAGGTGCTAACAGCCAGGTGTTCAGATGGGAACACCGACGGGCCGACTTTGTTCACGCAAAGCTCACCAAAGCGCAATGGAGCTTCCGAATGATCGACTTGTGTCTTGAACATTTATTGGTGCATTGCACGAACATCATTTTGAATCTCATCAAAAATTAGCAATGGTGCTTAAATAAATAAATAAAAATTCAGATCGAACATGCGCATAAATTATGGCATTCATAATCGACATTGCATACTTTTCCTGATGATTGTGGCACCTCGTGCCCAGGGTGACCGTCACCCTCTGATACACACGTCACTGTCGCCCTCTTACACGTGTGCACGTCAATGTCCCACGAAAACGTATTTTCTCTTTCTTCCCTCTATGTTCAGAACCAGTGTGGTGTAGTTGCGCCTCATGAATTGCTGAGGGACTCGGTTGTAAAAGTAAAGCAAATCGACCGAGTAGTACTTCTGACCTCCCGAGGCTCCATTTTGTACACTTTAGTTTGCCTCACCAACAACATGGAAACTGCTTCGGCTTGATTGGTCCATGATTTGCCTCCTCCAGTGTATTAGCAACAATCCTCCCTCTGCCATCATTGGTGATTTTACTTTAAATTTTTAAAATTTCTACTGTAACTTTGTTATGTGTGCTTGCTTTAAAATGTGGGGATTTGCTCACCGTTAAGGGTAGAGCACCTGACCCTACCCCCCCCCCCACCCCCCCACCTTTAATGTTCCAACCACTGCAGATGGAATCGGCAAAACTCGGACTCTCGGTCGGAACCCCCGATGCTTTCCGAGAATCTACTTCCAGTTGAGCCACAGAGACCACCACGTCTGGCGACACCACCAAAATCTGCGATGGACTCGCAGGACGGTCTCGGACAGGGCGAGGATGTGTTCGCTCCGGTCGTCTCTGAGGTTTGCATTGTGGAGCGTGACCTTTGTAGCTGTTTGTTTGTTTGACTGCTCTCGCAATTTTAGCTTGTATTGGCACAGCTTTCATTTGTGGGCCAAAAACACAAATGTATTCTTTTTATAATTCATTGAGACGTTCTGCGACGATTATAACTCTGTTAGCAAAAGATATGAGGATCATCTTGGGATTCTAAAATGACAGTGCGGGCTCATCTGTTCGTTGTGATGTATGAAAGAAATTTGAGACTGTTTGCAGTTTTCATGGCTTTGTCTTGTAGTTTTCATTGCTTTGTTTTGTAGTTTTCATGGCTTTGTCTTGTAGTTTTCATTGCTTTGTTTTGTAGTTTTCATTGCTTTGTCTTGTAGTTTTCATTGCTTTGTTTTGTAGTTTTCATTGCTTTGTCTTGTAGTTTTCATTGCTTTGTCTTGTAGTTTTCATCGCTTTGTTTTGTAGTTTTCATCGCTTTGTCTTGTAGTTTTCATTGCTTTGTCTTGTAGTTTTCATCGCTTTGTTTTGTAGTTTTCATCGCTTTGTTTTGTAGTTTTCATTGCTTTGTTTTGTAGTTTTCATCGCTTTGTTTTGTAGTTTTCATTGCTTTGTTTTGTAGTTTTCATCGCTTTGTCTTGTAGTTTTCATTGCTTTGTTTTGTAGTTTTCATCGCTTTGTTTTGTAGTTTTCATCGCTTTGTTTTGTAGTTTTCATTGCTTTGTCTTGTAGTTTTCATTGCTTTGTTTTGTAGTTTTCATTGCTTTGTCTTGTAGTTTTCATTGCTTTGTCTTGTAGTTTTCATCGCTTTGTTTTGTAGTTTTCATCGCTTTGTCTTGTAGTTTTCATTGCTTTGTTTTGTAGTTTTCATTGCTTTGTTTTGTAGTTTTCATTGCTTTGTCTTGTAGTTTTCATTGCTTTGTTTTGTAGTTTTCATTGCTTTGTCTTGTAGTTTTCATTGCTTTGTCTTGTAGTTTTCATCGCTTTGTTTTGTAGTTTTCATCGCTTTGTCTTGTAGTTTTCATCGCTTTGTCTTGTAGTTTTCATTGCTTTGTTTTGTAGTTTTCATTGCTTTGTTTTGTAGTTTTCATTGCTTTGTTTTGTAGTTTTCATGGCTTTGTTTTGTAGTTTTCATTGCTTTGTCTTGTAGTTTTCATTGCTTTGTTTTGTAGTTTTCATCGCTTTGTTTTGTAGTTTTCATTGCTTTGTCTTGTAGTTTTCATTGCTTTGTTTTGTAGTTTTCATCGCTTTGTTTTGTAGTTTTCATCGCTTTGTTTTGTAGTTTTCATCACTTTGTATTGTAGTTTTCATTGCTTTGTTTTGTAGTTTTCATTGCTTTGTCTTGTAGTTTTCATCGCTTTGTTTTGTAGTTTTCATCACTTTGTATTGTAGTTTTCATTGCTTTGTTTTGTAGTTTTCATTGCTTTGTCTTGTAGTTTTCATTGCTTTGTTTTGTAGTTTTCATTGCTTTGTTTTGTAGTTTTCATCGCTTTGTCTTGTAGTTTTCATTGCTTTGTTTTGTAGTTTTCATTGCTTTGTTTTGTAGTTTTCATTGCTTTGTCTTGTAGTTTTCATCGCTTTGTTTTGTAGTTTTCATTGCTTTGTTTTGTAGTTTTCATTGCTTTGTTTTGTAGTTTTCATTGCTTTGTTTTGTAGTTTTCATTGCTTTGTTTTGTAGTTTTCATCGCTTTGTTTTGTAGTTTTCATCGCTTTGTCTTGTAGTTTTCATTGCTTTGTTTTGTAGTTTTCATTGCTTTGTTTTGTAGTTTTAATTGCTTTGTTTTGTAGTTTTCATCGCTTTGTTTTGTAGTTTTCATTGCTTTGTCTTGTAGTTTTCATTGCTTTGTTTTGTAGTTTTCATCGCTTTGTCTTGTAGTTTTCATCGCTTTGTCTTGTAGTTTTCATGGCTTTGTTTTGTAGTTTTCATTGCTTTGTTTTGTAGTTTTCATCGCTTTGTCTTGTGGTTTTCATTGCTTTGTCTTGTAGTTTTCATTGCTTTGTCTTCTAGTTTTCATGGCTTTGTTTTGTAGTTTTCATCGCTTTGTTTTGTAGTTTTCATTGCTTTGTTTTGTAGTTTTCATCGCTTTGTCTTGTAGTTTTCATTGCTTTGTTTTGTTGTTTTCATCGCTTTGTTTTGTAGTTTTCATTGCTTTGTTTTGTAGTTTTCATTGCTTTGTTTTGTAGTTTTCATCGCTTTGTTTTGTAGTTTTCATCGCTTTGTTTTGTAGTTTTAATTGCTTTGTTTTGTAGTTTTCATTGCTTTGTTTTGTAGTTTTCATTGCTTTGTTTTGTAGTTTTCATTGCTTTGTTTTGTAGTTTTCATCGCTTTGTTTTGTAGTTTTCATCGCTTTGTTTTGTAGTTTTAATTGCTTTGTTTTGTAGTTTTCATTTCTTTGTTTTGTAGTTTTCATTGCTTTGTCTTGTAGTTTTCATTGCTTTGTTTTGTAGTTTTCATCGCTTTGTTTTGTAGTTTTCATCGCTTTGTCTTGTAGTTTTCATTGCTTTGTTTTGTAGTTTTCATTGCTTTGTTTTGTAGTTTTCATTGCTTTGTTTTGTAGTTTTCATTGCTTTGTTTTGTAGTTTTCATCGCTTTGTTTTGTAGTTTTCATTGCTTTGTCTTGTAGTTTTCATTGCTTTGTTTTGTAGTTTTCATCGCTTTGTTTTGTAGTTTTCATCGCTTTGTCTTGTAGTTTTCATTGCTTTGTTTTGTAGTTTTCATTGCTTTGTTTTGTAGTTTTCATTGCTTTGTTTTGTAGTTTTCATCGCTTTGTTTTGTAGTTTTCATCGCTTTGTCTTGTAGTTTTCATTGCTTTGTCTTGTAGTTTTCATTGCTTTGTTTTGTAGTTTTCATTGCTTTGTTTTGTAGTTTTCATTGCTTTGTTTTGTAGTTTTCATCGCTTTGTTTTGTAGTTTTCATTGCTTTGTCTTGTAGTTTTCATTGCTTTGTTTTGTAGTTTTCATCGCTTTGTCTTGTAGTTTTCATTGCTTTGTTTTGTAGTTTTCATCGCTTTGTTTTGTAGTTTTCATCGCTTTGTTTTGTAGTTTTCATCGCTTTGTTTTGTAGTTTTCATTGCTTTGTCTTGTAGTTTTCATGGTTTTGTCTTGTAGTTTTCATGGCTTTGTTTTGTAGTTTTCATTGCTTTGTTTTGTAGTTTTCATTGCTTTGTTTTGTAGTTTTCATTGCTTTGTCTTGTAGTTTTCATGGCTTTGGCTTGTAGTTTTCATGGCTTTGTTTTGTAGTTTTCATCGCTTTGTTTTGTAGTTTTCATTGCTTTGTTTTGTAGTTTTCATTGCTTTGTTTTGTAGTTTTCATTGCTTTGTTTTGTAGTTTTCATTGCTTTGTCTTGTAGTTTTCATCGCTTTGTCTTGTAGTTTTCATGGCTTTGTTTTGTAGTTTTCATGGTTTTGTCTTGTAGTTTTCATCGCTTTGTCTTGTAGTTTTCATGGCTTTGTTTTGTAGTTTTCATTGCTTTGTTTTGTAGTTTTCATCGCTTTGTTTTGTAGTTTTCATCGCTTTGTTTAAACATTGCCTCAAAACAGGGAACCATGATTGTCATGGGGCCCGCACGGCCAACCCCTGCTCTAGCGGGGACGAAATGGCCTTAAAAAAAAAAAATTGCTTTGTTTTGTAGTTTTCATTGCTTTGTTTTGTAGTTTTCATTGCTTTTTTTTGTAGTTTTCATCGCTTTGTTTTGTAGTTTTCATTACTTTGTTTTGTAGTTTTCATTGCTTTGTTTTGTAGTTTTCATTGCTTTGTCTTGTAGTTTTCATTGCTTTGTCTTGTAGTTTTCATTGCTTTGTCTTGTAGTTTTCATTGCTTTGTTTTGTAGTTTTCATCGCTTTGTTTTGTAGTTTTCATCACTTTGTTTTGTAGTTTTCATCGTTTTGTCTTGTAGTTTTCATGGCTTTGTTTTGTAGTTTTCATTGCTTTGTCTTGTAGTTTTCATGGCTTTGTTTTGTAGTTTTCATGGCTTTGTTTTGTAGTTTTCATCGCTTTGTTTTGTCGTTTTCATTGCTTTGTCTTGTAGTTTTCATGGCTTTGTTTTGTAGTTTTCATGGCTTTGTTTTGTAGTTTTCATTGCTTTGTCTTGTAGTTTTCATGGCTTTGTTTTGTAGTTTTCATCGCTTTGTTTTGTAGTTTTCATTGCTTTGTTTTGTAGTTTTCATTGCTTTGTTTTGTAGTTTTCATTGCTTTGTTTTGTAGTTTTCATTGCTTTGTTTTGTAGTTTTCATTGCTTTGTCTTGTAGTTTTCATCGCTTTGTCTTGTAGTTTTCATGGCTTTGTTTTGTAGTTTTCATTGCTTTGTTTTGTAGTTTTCATCGCTTTGTTTTGTAGTTTTCATTGCTTTGTTTAAACATTGCCTCAAAACAGGGAACCATGATTGTCATGGGGCCCGCACGGCCAACCCCTGCTCTAGCGGGGACGAAATGGCCTTAAAAAAAAAAATTGCTTTGTTTTGTAGTTTTCATTGCTTTGTTTTGTAGTTTTCATCGCTTTGTTTTGTAGTTTTCATTACTTTGTTTTGTAGTTTTCATTGCTTTGTTTTGTAGTTTTCATTGCTTTGTTTTGTAGTTTTCATTGCTTTGTTTTGTAGTTTTCATCGCTTTGTTTTGTAGTTTTCATCACTTTGTTTTGTAGTTTTCATCGTTTTGTCTTGTAGTTTTCATGGCTTTGTTTTGTAGTTTCCATTGCTTTGTCTTGTAGTTTTCATGGTTTTGTCTTGTAGTTTTCATCGCTTTGTTTTGTAGTTTTCATTGCTTTGTCTTGTAGTTTTCATTGCTTTGTTTCGTAGTTTTCATTGCTTTGTTTCGTAGTTTTCATTGCTTTGTTTTGTAGTTTTCATTGCTTTGTTTTGTAGTTTTCATTGCTTTGTTTTGTAGTTTTCATTGCTTTGTTTTGTAGTTTTCATCACTTTGTATTGTAGTTTTCATTGCTTTGTTTTGTAGTTTTCATTGCTTTGTTTTGTAGTTTTCATTGCTTTGTTTTGTAGTTTTCATTGCTTTGTTTTGTAGTTTTCATTGCTTTGTTTTGTAGTTTTCATTGCTTTGTTTTGTAGTTTTCATTGCTTTGTCTTGCAGTTTTCATTGCTTTGTCTTGCAGTTTTCATCGATTTGTTTTGTAGTTTTCATCTCATTGTCTTTTAGTTTTCATCGTTTTGTTTTGTCGTTTTCATTACTTGCCGGAAAAAAATTCCGGCAAGTATGTTGGTTGGTTTGTTTGTCTGTCTGTCTGTCTGTCTGTTTGTGCGCAGTACTAGTCTACATCGTTGCACATAGCATCACCACACTTTACACACATATTTGCCTTGCCCTGGAATAGACTGTGCCCAATTTTTAACTCTCTAGGCCCAAGGCCTCTATTATGACATCATATATCGATAATTCGACAAGTACAATACTTCATCCAATCAAGATGCAATTTCTTGAGCGCCATGTCGGCATAAACTCGTGGAGAAAAAAAATGATGACGTCATTGGTCACGTGGTTCGGCCGCCATCTTGGGAAAACCGAAAAACTTGATCCAAAATACAATAACAACAACATGCATTTTAAGGCCATTTTCCCTGCAAGAGTGGGGGTTAGCCTTGCGGGCCCCATCACAATCTTCTCCATTTTGCCCTATTTTCTGCATCTCCCCTTGTTAACCCCTTGCCCGCATTTCTTCTTCCACCATCTTTAGCCAAATCTTTCTCGGTCTTCCCCGTCCTCTACTTCCTTCTACATTCATTTCCATCACTCTTCTCAACCAGTCACTTTAATCCTTCCTCAACACATGACCAAACCATCTCAACCTGTTCCTCTTCACAGCATCAATCACAGGCTCTATTCCCACATCTTTCGCAATTCATCATTTGTCTTCCTCTCTCTCAGCAACACTCCGCACATCCACCGAACCATTCGCATTTCCACCCTTTCCAGCCTTCGTTGCTGCTCTACATTCATGACCTATGTCTCGCTCCCATAAATCATAACACTTCTCACACATGCAGCACACACCTTTCCCTTCAGCTTCAACGACACTCCCCTCCCCATCAGCATGCCACTCAGTTCCCGAAACTTCTTCCATGCACATCTCACTCCAGCAACCGTTGCCGAGTCTGATCCACCTTCTCCATTCAGCATGTCTCCGAGATAGCAAAATGTTTTCACACCTTCCAACTTCACGCCATCTACAAGATCCAACTCAACATTTCCTCCATCTGCAGCTTCCTCTGTGCACACCTTACATTTGAATGTAGCTGCCACACTGGTTAATGACCCTCTCAGACCACTACATTTTTGATGAACCCACTCAGTGCACATTGTACATTGAATGGAGTTCACTCCGACACCCTTCCTGCACACAGCACATGGCCACTTCCAAGTTCTTTCCACCTCACCACATGCTTTACCACTTGCCATCACCTTTGTCTTTCCTATATTCACCTTCAGACCTTTTGTCTCCATACTTTCCTTCCACTTGTTCATCTTTTCCTTCAGTCCATCCATACTTTCCGCAATCAACACCAGATCATCTGCATACAACAACTCCCACGGTAAACCCTCCTTTACGGTCTGAGCCAGCACCTCCATCACAGCTACAAATAGTACTGGACTTCGTACCGACCCCTGATGCACTCCCACCTTCACCTCAAACTCACCACTGTTCCCGTCCTTCGTCCTTGCAGCTGTGCGCGCTCTTTTGTACATTGCCATCACAACTCTGATCAACCATTCCTCCACTTCTAACTTCCTCAATGCCCATGTCAATACTTTGCGTGGAACCCTATCGAATGCTTTCTCCAGATCAACAAACCCAAGAAACAACTTCTTCCTCTTCTCCATGTACTTCTGCAACTGCCTCACAATAAAGAGGAAGCGAGCGTCTGTCGGTCCTCTTCCTGGCATAAATCCAAACTGCATTTCGTCGATCTTCACCTTCTTCCTTATCCTCCTCTCCAACACCCTTTCCAATACCTTCATTCCATGCTCCAATAACTTTATCGCTCGGTACGAGCCACACTCCAGAGGGTCACCTTTCCCCTTGTATAGAGGGACAAGGGTAATCGGTTCCCAATCCACTGGAATGTGGCCTTCTTTCACCAGATTACAGATCTCTGTCATTCTCTTCACACCCCAACTTCCTGCTGCCTTCAACATATCTCCCACAACTCCCGTCGGCCCTCCCGCTTTTCTACTCTTCATTGCTTTTCTCGCTTCCTCAACTTCCTTCTCAGTTATCTTCTCTGCCGGTCCTAAAACTGGGTTACTCTCGATGTTGCCATCCCATTCATTCTCTGTATTCAACAGCATTTCCATATATCTTTTCCATCTTCCTTTAATTCCATCTGGGTCCCCAACGATTTGTCCCACTTCATCCTTCATGCAACTCACCCCCATCACATCAGACCTCTCTTTCGCTATCTGCTTTGCAATCCTGAATACCGCTCTCTGACCCTCTTCCGAATCCAAGCGTTCTCCAAACATTTTCCTACATGTCTCCTGCGCCTTTGCTACCTCTTTCTTTGCAGCCTTCTTGGCTGCCTTATAACTTTCATGCTCTGCTTTTTCTGCTCCCGTACCCTTCGCCTTCTGCCACTCCTTGAACTTCTTCCTCTTCTCGTCAATCCTCTTTCCAACTTCATCATCCCACCACCATGTTTCCGAGTGCCTCGGTGGTCCTTTTGTCCATCCACATACCTCACCAACGGCTCCCAACAGACTATCTTTCATGGACATCCAAACACTTTCAAGCTCAACCACATCATCCTCGACCCGACTCAGCCTCTCTTTTAATGCCTCCCTTACTGTCACCTCTTTAAACCTCCACACCTTCATTCTCGGTTGGTACTTCACCCGCCGAGCTCTTCTCGCACCTTTCACCCTTATGTCGCAGACAACCAAGTGGTGCTGTGAAACAGCCTCCTCCCCCGGGATCACCTTTGTGTTCCGGAGGTGCCCCCTATCTCGCCTACGCACCATCAGGTAGTCAACAGTTGTCGTCGACCCACCTGACGTGTATGTAACAAGCTTATTATCCCCTTTCTGGAACTGAGTATTACAAATCAGCTCCATCAGCAAACTCCAAAATCCTTTCACCTTCTCCATTTCTCACACCATATCTGTAACTGAGTTGTTAGGGTTAGGGTTGTTAGGGTTAGGGTCAAAAATTGTTTTTTTTTTACTAATAACTCTGTCAAACATTATCCGATTCCCTTCTAACCAACACCCCTGAAAAAAAATGTACATTCCGGCAAGTCCTCGGTCTCTGACCGATTTCCAGTCTCATTGTCTTTTAGTTTTCATCACTTTTTTTGTTGTTTTCATCTCATTGTCTTTTTATTTTCATCGCTTTGTCTTGTAGTTTTCACCCCTTTGTTTTGTCGTTTTCACCTCTTTATTTTGTAGTTTTCACCTCTTTATTTTGTAGTTTTCACCTTTATTTTGTAGTTTTCACCTTTATTTTGTAGTTTTCACCTTTATTTTGTAGTTTTCACCCCTTTATTTTGTAGTTTGCACCTTTATTTTGTAGTTTTCACCTTTATTTTGTAGTTTTCACCTTTATTTTGTAGTTTTCACCTTTATTTTGTAGTTTTCACCTTTATTTTGTAGTTTTCACCTTTATTTTGTAGTTTCCACCTTTATTTTGTAGTTTTCATTGCTTTTGTTTTGTAGTTTATCTCTGTTTTGTAGTTTTCACCTTTATTTTGTAGTTTTCACCTTTATTTTGTAGTTTTCACCTTTATTTTGTAGTTTTCACCTTTATTTTGTAGTTTTCACCTTTATTTTGTAGTTTTCACCTTTATTTTGTAGTTTTCACCTTTATTTTGTAGTTTCCACCTTTATTTTGTAGTTTTCATTGCTTTGTTTTGTAGTTTATCTCTGTTTTGTAGTTTTCATCTTTTTCTTGTAGTATTCATCGCCTTGTTTTGTAGTTTTCATCGCTTTGTTTTGTCGTTTTCATCGCTTTGTTTTGTAGTTTTCATCGCTTTTTGTAGTTTTCATCGCTTTGTTTTGTTGTTTTCATCGCTTTGTTTTGTAGTTTTCATCTCTTTCTTTTCGTTTTCATCTCTTTTTTTTTGTAGTTTTCATCGCTTTGTTTTGTAGTTTTCATCTCATTGTCTTTTCATTTTCATCTCTTTTTTGTAGTTTTCATCGCTTTGGTTTGTAGTTTTCATCGCTTTGGTTTGTAGTTTTCATCGCTTTGTTTAGTAGTTTTCATCGCTTTGTTTTGTAGTTTTCATCGCTTTGTTTTGTAGTTTTCATCGCTTTGTTTTGTAGTTTTCATCGCTTTGTTTTGTAGTTTTCATCGCTTTGTTTTGTAGTTTTCATCGCTTTGTTTTGTAGTTTTCATCGCTTTGTTTTGTAGTTTTCATCGCTTTGTTTTGTAGTTTTCATCGCTTTGTTTTGTAGTTTTCATCGCTTTGTTTAGTCGTTTTTATCGCTTTGTTTTTAAAGTTTCCATCGCTTTGTTTTGTAGTTTTCATTGCCATGTTTTGTAGTTTTCATCGCTTTGTTTTGTAGTTTTCATCGCTTTGTTTTGTAGTTTTCATCTCATTGTCTTTTCGTTTTCATCTCTCTTTTTTGTAGTTTTCATCTCTTTGTTTTGTAGTTTTCATCGCTTTGTTTTGTAGTTTTCATCGCTTTGTTTTGTAGTTTTCATCGCTTTGTTTTGTAGTTTTCATTGCTTTGTTTTATTGTTTTCATCGCTTTGTTTTGTCGTTTTCATCTTTGTCTTTTCGTTTTCATCTCTTTTTGTAGTTTTCATCGCTTTGTTTTGTAGTTTTCATTGCTTTGTTTTGTAGTTTTCATCTGTCTTTTTGTTTTCATCTCTTTTTTTGTAGTTTTCATCGCTTTGTTTTGTAGTTTTCATCGCTTTGTTTTGTAGTTTTCATCGCTTTGTTTTGTAGTTTTCATCACTTTGTTTTGTAGTTTTCATCACTTTGTTTTGTAGTTTTCATCGCTTTGTTTTGTCATTTCCATCTCATTGTCTTTTCGTTTTCATCTCTCTTTTTTGTAGTTTTCATTGCTTTGTCAACTTATTGTGGGCTTGATGTGATTGTGATTATGAATTTATGTTCCCCGTCATGTGCAGGATCAAAACGACAAAGTCACGCTCAAGACTGGCTTTGATTTCCTCGATAACTGGTAATGGTTGAAGTGCCATTACTATGTTTGTTTTCCACACAAACCCATTTGTCTTTCCATTTCCTGCTTTCCATTTTTTTCTTGCTTTCTTTACTTCCACGCCTATTCTTTACTTTTACCTCTTCTTCTTTTTCTTCAATGGCTCCAATTATTCCCACCTTTTGAGGTCATTGGCTGGGTGTTGGGGGGGCTACTCTCCCCCAAATCTTCGTGGAGCAATCTGACCAGGCCTGACATTCGACTAAGGCAGGTATTTGTGATTTGTTTTGGTGTGTCGACACTGGACGTTTAACATCCACTTAACTTCTACTGGGTTCAAACCATCCTCTTGACCCATCCGATGTGTCGCTTGCCTTTTTGTTTATCTATCTTAATGGAAGTAGAAGTGTCTAATGAAGATCTTGAGATTCTTAACCCACACTACACTGGTCATGCATTAATTACTCCTTCCTCCCTCTCTTAATTGCATTCCCTTTTCATAGATCACTGTGTAATCAAACATTCCAATGGGAAGGTCTTTGTTGGAATGGTTTTGTGTATCTTTATGATCATTAGAGCATTTGCCACTTGCCACAAAAAAAAAAAAAAAAGACCTTCATAAATGGTTTGCCTTGTTTGGCAAACCTTGATAAATACTGATTGTGTAATAAACCTCTGTTTGACCAGTTAGCCGCACTTTTTATATAATGTTTGTCTCGGTCGTTTCAATATGAATGTGAGTTTCACAGTGAATCTTCCATTATGTGATTTTTTTATTTATTTATCGCGGATACCGTAATTCACTGTTCCGTTTTTGGCACTCATCGGCCGCTCCTGTTCGGCACGCAGTGAAGCTTTCTTTACATACGAGAAAACCTACCTGCTTGCATTGATGCCTTCCAAGCACTTCTGCTTCTGTAACTTTACGCATAGTTAAAATGTTAGTCGCTGCGTACAAAGGCCTGTGGAGGTTGTGGTGATGGAACAACGTGTTCTTCCTTGGCAACCCACTTAACTTGCTCATTTTGATCTGTGTTAAAATCATTAATGGATCTTGAATACTAAAATGATATCGTTGATGTAGACATGACATTTGAAATAATCGTAAAGAAGTCACAGTTTTGAAATATACATTGGGTGAGGGTTAGGATGGGGCACTTTATTTGCCATGGTATCATCATGATCATGTACCACGCATGTTCTGTCGTCTATAATGTCAGCAGTTTCTTGGCTCGGCTTACAATCATGTACAGGTCGTCACTCCAACACAGGAAGTCAGGACAGGAATTTGTAATTTGTTTGGAGTGTCGGCGATAACTCATCTACTCTTTGTGAAGGACACCATGGAAACTTTAACGGCCACCAACTAATGTCAGCAGACATGACGCCCCAGTTTAACATCCATCCGAGGGCCGGCATACATGGTGATGAAGCACCCGGCTTGTGAAACACAAGAATGACAATTTATACCTGGGTCGGGATTCATACCGAGGCAAGACAACTCCGAGGCGAGTGTGCTTACCTCTCGGCCATCCTGCCAGTTTCAAGTGACTGCATTTTACTGTATTTGTAGTCTTTTAATATTGGCTTATCTCGAGACATGTCGATGCTTATTTTTTTTTTTATCCATTGTGCCCCAAGATTATTTAATTCATTTCTGACCAGCCAAACTTGTTGTTTTATGTCTATATTCCTTGTTCCTTAAAAGTCTATATTCCTGAAAAGCCATTTGTTTGTAGCTGGCATTGTAATTAATCATCAATCAGTTTAACTTTATTTCACCAAATATAACTGTTTTGGCATGTGTGTGTCATGACCACTTTGTAGAGATCAAAGTACACATAATTCAGTTAAAAGGTTGCATTATAAAAGCCTTTTTTTATTTTTTTTTGTTTACAGAATCCAGGCTTGTGTAAGAGCTACTGCGTAAAAAGATGGGTATCGGCGGTATTGCCCGTTCATTGATCAAATCTTGATCTAACCCAACTGTATCGTAGAAGAGAAAGCTGTGTTTTGAACAGGCCTCGCGTCTAAAGCTACAACTATTGACTATTTTTATATGGGTATTCGAGGCTTATTGGATAGCACCACAAAACAACTAAGGTAATATCTGGGTACGGATGCGCCACGGCACGAGGTGAGGAGTTTGCAGGTGAAAGGCGGTAAGAAGGTGTGGAAATGGAAGACCTTGAGGTGGCGATGGCCGGCAGACTTGATATCCTGGAGGGCGTAGAGCTCGACAATGGTCCACATGCTCGACAACGGTCGGGAAGACCGTTCCACATGCGAATGAAGATAAGTTTTAAATTTTAATCTTGTTTTGGTGGAATGTCTGTAACCTGTGGGTAAATTTTAATCTTGTTGTGGTGGAATTTTTGTAACCTGTGGGGTGGATTGGGGATTGTTCCCCCTCTCTGCTGTGCTGTCTGAGCCTCAAGCTTGGTTTAAAAAAGCTAAATGGTTTGCAAAATAATTTTCGTTGGTTTTTTCCCATTTGCAAAAGGTTGTCGAAAGACTATGGACAAATGTGCTCATCCTTCCCTGATAAGCAAAAGTGCATCATTTATGCATTTGGACCAGCTTTCTAACACTACTTATTTACCTTTTAACTATTATTTTATTGCCAGTGATTATTATGTATTTTGCTGTCATAAACAAATTATTTGTATTCCCCATTCTAAGCACGTTTTAATAAATATAATTGTTCGATTCAAAAAATTGTTATGCTTTTGCTCTTGCATTGCATTCAAACATCTCGTAGCAGGGCATTGGTTTGTAGAGTAGTTTAGTAGCATGACCAACATTGAGTTCAGCTTTTGGAGTTGTCATTTGAATTTTCATACTTCAGAAGATTGAGTCACTTCTTCTTGTCCACTCGGGGGCGACATTGTACTGGAAACTCAAGGTTAACCCAGAGTGGTCTTAGTCTATGGGGAGACATTCAGTCTATGGGGAGACATTCAGCCTAGCTCGATTTGGCTTTCAGCTGTCCTCGTGTGGGTTCGCATCCTGACGCACCTATAAACTGCCATCCTGGTGTTAACCATTTAGGGCGACGCATCGGTGAGTGCGCCATTTGTAAGAGGGACATTAAGCCAGAGGACCTGTCTCCTCATGCTGACCATTGGACATTAAAGATCCCACGCATGGTGTATTTAGGCGAGTTGTCGCCGGCACCCTGAACAAATTACACATTCTTGCTTCAATCCAAGTGGTTTGGTCTTGTTGAACATCTGTTGACCATGCTAGACTGCTTGCTACCTCAGTGGGGTAGTTTGCTGGGCAGCAGCTCCTGAGATTGTGCAGTAAATGCAGTAAATATTATGTTGGAGGGTAAAGGAATATCTAGGGCCAGGTATATCTGTATAGGTAACATGCTTCGACGGTCGCGATAGGGAATCTTCCCTGTAATAAGTTCTATGTGTAGTCCAGTTTGTCGGGATAAGCTGTATTGATGTCCCCACTACGAGGGAGCAGGGTGTGCTAAATAGTGCAGGGATTATGGATAAGATTCCTTTGTTCGTTGTCCCCTCTGTCGTCAAACCTGTGTCCCTTATGGCAACGCACTCATATAAACACTTAGATAGGTCCTTGGTGCGCAACAGTAATTAAATTCCCTTCCCTTACAATGACCTTGGAAGAATACCGGCAGGGAGCCAGATCGGGGCACCGCCGGATGGCCGCCGCCAGCCGCAACATTGCGTGAGACGAGCTATAACCACGCCACAGGTAACGTGTGATTGGTTGGCGTGGAAGGCGCGAACCTTGAACCAATCAGCGCGGAAGGCGCGAGACGGTTCAGGAGACTGCGGGAAGCTACGAGGCTTTGGTTGGTGGCACGCCAAAACTGACGTCAGATGCCAAGTGACAAAAGGACTCGCTGGCAGGATTCTGGAAGCTTTGCTCTGGGGGATTGAGTCGTGCTGACGGTTCACGCTTGGATTGCGTCGTGCTGAGGCTTCGCTCTTGGTATTGAGTTGTGCTGGCCCTTCGCTTGTCGTTGTTCGTCCTTGGCTCTTGGCTCTTCGTCTTGAGAGGTCCTGGTGGTCGTTGGTTCGCCATCTTCGTGGTGCTTGGAGCGGTGCTCAGTGCTTTTGGTGCTGTGAGCGAACGGACCTTGTGGGCGGTCGACGAGGAGCCTGGAGTGGGCGTTGGCTCGGGCCTGGCGGAGCGGACGGAGGGTTTCCTCACGCCGGAGCTTGGAGCCGCGTTGGACGGTGGACAAGACTGCAGACAGTTAAGACGCACCACATTTCACACGTACACGATGGACAGTTATTTTTGCAATTAATTCCCCTGTCTCGTATTTGGAAGTCGGTGTGCGGGATCCCGATTTAGGACATTTTATTACCGGCGCATATTTCCCTGTCCCGTGATTCCTTGTAAATAAACCCTTGCATTATTTTCCATTTCCATTCAACATCTTGTGTTCGTTGAGTCAATTCCCCTGCAGGATCGGAGCTGCGGTTGGATCGCTATAGGTAAGCGCTTCCGCCTCTTCCTCCATATCTTTCTCCCGTGCTTTTATAGTCGAATCCGAGTTGGTCGTCACCTCAATTAAATCCGTTTGGTCATTCGCGAGCCCTGGTATTAACCGGAGGGTATTCGTACGACAACTGGTGTCAGAAGTGAGGATACGGGCTCGACGGCCAAATTTTTTTGTCCGCGGCTACGATCGACACGGTCGGGCGTACATCGAGCCCGGCATTTGGATGAAAAATTTTCGTAGTCTGAGGCGAAAATTTTGTATAGTCGATTGGGCCTGCACGACGCGAAAGGTGCGTCATTAAATTTAGATCGATATCTGAGGTAAAAGTCGCGCGGCAAAGCGACCTCTTAACGGATGGAAGAGGTAAGCAATATGGAAGAAAGGAGAATGGAAGGTGCGTTGAGCCTTGTGGGTGAGTCGGAGGTAGATGGGGTAGAGAGCAGGAGTGGAGCTTTCCCCGCCGTCGGGACAGCCCCCATATATGCCCAGGCCTCAATGAAATTTATGAGGGAATTAATAAACGGTAGCAGTGAGAAAATGAATAACAATATGCGGGAAATGAAAAAGGGGTTGGAAAACAAAATGGATGCTCAGAGTGAGCGGATGGAAGGAATGAGTAATGAGATGGGAGAAATGAAAATAAAATGGACTCCCGAAGGAATGAATTGAGGGAGCTAATAAGGGGATGTAGTGAAAGATTGGATGCGCAGATGAAAGAAACGAAAACCCCATGTGAGCAAATGAATGAGATAAAGAAAGAACAAAGGAATGACTCACATGGGACTCAGGAGCAGGGAATTGCACCTGGAATGGAAAAATTGGAATCACAGTGGGAAGGAAGGGAAGGTAGAAATTTAAATGGGGAAAATTTGATTGCAGCATGTGAAGAGGTGAATGGGGAATGCCAACAGGTGAATGTGGAGTGCCAAAAGCCTGGTGTTGGCTTAGCGTTTAGGGTGCCGGCTTAGGATCCTGGGTTCGAATCCCGGTCAATTGCTAAATTAACACCAGGGGGGTTGACTCAGCCTGTCATCCTTCCGAGGTCGGCAAATTGAGTACCAGCTTGCTGGGATGAATGATCCCGGTGTGTACCCCGGTTTAGAATAGGTACACCGTATCCCTGCGCATCGTAAGAGGCGACTAAGGGTTGGCGTCAGGAAGGGCATCCGGCCATAACAACATTGCCTCAAACAGGGAACCATGATCGTCATGGGGCCCGCAAGGCTAACCCCTGCTCTCGTGGGGAAAATGGCCTTAAAACGATCATTCATTAATTAATTCAAGAGGTGAATGGGGAATGTGAAAATTGTAATGGGGGATGTTTCCCACATGGTGACCTGGAGGTTTATCGGGGCCGGGTGGATGCCACAACACCCCAACCAGGAGATGAATTTGGAATGGTGCAGTGCAATAGGGGGGGTCCGAGTAGTGGAGCCGGACCATGATTTGATCCAGCGACTGGGGACCTGGGACAGTCCCATGGAGGATGGTGCTCAGCTCCAAAGGAGTCAGGGGGTCCGAGGTGGTTTCTTAAGCCTGGGATGGCATTTATTGAGGGACACTAGGGGGAGGTGTTGTGGGTCACGCTGTGATGGTGGCACCGCGGACGGCCAACTTGGGCCTGATGTAGTGACCACCCAGGCATGCGGCCTGGCTCCCTCTCCCTGAGACTGGGACAGCCGGCATGTGGTGACCTGCCATGCCGTGCTGGTCTATGGACGCGGGTCAATCTGCATGGACAGGGATGGACATAGCCTACTGGACAACCATTGGAGCATCTGTGGAACGTGATGGTGTGAGAGTGACCTTCCACAGATGTTCTGTTATTATTTATGGACTCTCGGTTTGGGAAGAGAGCCATGGGATTGTTGAATTGGGAATTGGTAATGTGCCAGGCATATGGGCCATGCTCGGCTGGCATGTGTATGGCAAAGCATCTTTCTTTGGTGAGGTTAGGAAAATGTGAAAAATGTTTGGCATGTGTAATCTGAGGGTAGATGCAAATTTAAGGGTGGATTTTGTAAGGAGAAATGGTGGTCACTGACAGCAGTGACACCATTATTGATCCAGGTGTGTTTAGACCAAAGTGTTGGAGGCTGGAATAAAATTGACAAGGTAGCAGGACACAGCCTTCAACTGGTTGCGGGGGCGACTGTGCTGATATTTGGGACGCGGTGTCATGGGGATGTGGTTGGGTAGTCTGGGGGTCAACGTGGTGCTATGGGTGTCTGAGGTGTGTGGACCACGTCTTCTGGGTGGGTCTCCTGGTGGAGCATGGCTGTCGACTGGACCTTGGTGTGGTGAAGTGTGGGTGAGCACTGGGGGCTTCGGTTCTGTGGACTGGGGGACGAGGGCGGCGTAGGTGACGTGAGGGGAATGCCACGCACTGCGACCGTCTCCCCCAGGGCCGAGGCTGTGCGTGCGGTAGTGGTGTTGGCAGCAGGTGCTCACCACATTGGCCAGCTGGGGCTGGTGCCGCTGTGTTCCTCACAGGGGGGGCCGAAGGATGGATGGTGGGTCGCACCCTTATGGACACTCATGGGCCATGTTGGCATTTTGACTGCTCGGCTTGTCCCGATGACCCTTGCATGGTAGAGGTGCGGAGCTGTCGTGGCCACAGGTAGTTGTGTAGTGATGATCACCATTGGATGCGGACCCACATACCTGCCAGTATAGTGGGGACAAAAGTGAAATTTGGAAGAATTTGATTGGTCCAATGAGAAATTTGGGGATTTTGTGGGTGGATGGCACTTTTGGACCTGACCAACTGGTAATTACCTGCACATCAAGGTAGGGGTAAGGCCTTGATGGTTACTGTCCCAGGCTTCAGGACTTGCTTATGAAAATTGGGGGATATGTAATTTGGAGTTGGGGGCGAGTGAGAGTGATGACATGGCCAGTGAGGGGGATGGAATGTGTGCCAGAGTCTTGTGGGTGGCGTTTGTTTATGTGTGGAGGTGATGTGTTTTTATGTGGTCGTGAGGTTGGAGATAAGGCCGAGAAAAATATATTTGCGGTCTCTGGTCAGCGCGCGCATCGATTTTGACCCTGCACAACAACAATTTTTTTTTGTTTTAAATTTCCAACGGTACCTACAACAGCGCATGCCTGTTGTTGCTGGGCCGGCGCGCTATCTCGGGAAATACGGGTCTGTGAGGGTCGCCATTGGTATCGACGTTCGCGCATGGTTCTCCCCTACAAAACTACGTTTAGTTGTTTCAAATCCAACCAGCCGTTCCAAAGATATGAGTAGTGTTGTGTGCTGTGACGTCATGAATCCAATCAGCTGGATATTGTAATTTATTGAAACGAAGACGTTCTTTGTCGGGTTCGTGTGAAGCAACCAGAAGGCCAAGAGAGCTGCGGGTGGTCTCGTTAGTTAGGCCTGGATCCCATCTCGTTTGGCATGAAGTTGTAAGTGTCTGTGATAATCTGGTGGACTGGGAGAAGGGATCGTGAGAGACCATCGGCCTGTTATACCACTTGCGCATGCGCAGTGTTGACGCGATCGACGCATTGGGATGTTTAACGGTACGGCGAGGTGATCTCGAGAACGAAATGACAGTCTATAATATGCTTGAAGAACTTAATAATTTTCAGAATAAATACATTTTAAAATAACTTAAGCTTGTGTTCATTATTTACAAAAAAAGGCCTACAAGTCCCATTGGCTGTCTTTAATTTCTCTCTGGACGGCACCACGGCAGATGAGGAGGACCGCAAGGCATGAGGACACAAACAACAACACCTTTATAATTGCAATCCATGCTTTTCCAAAAAAAAAAAAACCGCATCGCCGCATCAATTCTGGAACTTTGGTCTGACCAGAGACGAGTAATATATTTTTTTCGACCTAATGTATGAGTGATTATTGTGTTTTGGAAATATGTGGTTAACTGTGAATGGGATTTCACATGAGGCAGGCCATGGCAACTCTTTTGTACCATCTATGGAAATGTGTTGGGAATGGAATGGCAGCGGGTGAGGAAATGTGTTTTTGGGATCTTGTGGGTGGGGAAGGTGTGTGTGTCCGCAGGTACAGATCAAGCTCTGAGGAGCGATGCCTGCGTCCCCCGTCACCCCCCTCTGCGAAAATTACCCCTGGCAGCCAGTGGTATCTGGAAATTGGAGCTCGTCGGTGGAGGGTCTGGTCGGGCGCCGTGGGGTAAAGGAGACTCCCGGCGACCCGTGTAGCTGCGTTGCAGGAGGCAACGGAGCTTGGTGTGTGGAGACCCTCACCGGCGGGGTAATGGCGGAAAGGGCTGTTTGGCTGTCATGGGGCCAAGAGGTAAAGGGGGTGGGGGGGGGGGGCAATGAACTTGTAATTCGGTTGACTTGTGTTTGGGACTTCGGGCACCACAGCCTGAAGCGCCCCCACCATCTTACTTGTGCTGTACCTCCCCGCTGCCTAGTTGAGAAATTAACGCATACGTATGTGACATCTATGTCAGGGGGTTGGGGGGGGGGGGTGCAATAAGTAAGTGCTGGTCATGATTTTTGTGCCTTAATGATTTTTGGAATGAGTATGAGTGGTTAAGGGGTTGTGTTGTATGAATGTGGGCGAAATCCACCGAGCCATGTCACTCGCCTGTAACGCCTGGACAGGGCCTGTGGAAATTTAAGGGTGCATTGGGATGGCCCCACAGGTAAGGTTGCGTCTTGTGGCATCCACCAGGGGATGCGGTCTGTACACTGGGGTATGTACAAATTAATGTTTAATAGAGTTTTGGAATTTTTGAAGTTTTCGTTAAGGTTAAGTTTCGTGGTTATGGTAGATTTTGAGTATTTGTTTGTTTGTTTCCTCCCACCACAGGAGCGACAAAATGAAATCATTGTACATATTTGCATGATTGTTAAGGGCATTAGCATGTTAAGGAGAATAGGTAGGAAGTCCAGCTCACTTCCCACAGCCCTCCTGATTTATTTCGTAGGTTAATTAAGTGTGAGATCGTAAGTGTTAAGACTGGAATGGTGGCGCCTGCAGTAAACATTGCAGGAGCTATGGTTCTGGGGGGGGGGGGGGGGGCGGGTTATGTCGAAGGGTAAAGGAATATCTCGGGCCAGATGGATCTGTATAGGTAACATGCTTCGACTGTCGCGATAGGGAATCTACCCTGTAATAAGTTATATGTGTAGTCCAGTTTGTCGGGATAAGCTGTATTGATGTCCCCGCTACGAGGGGTACAGGGCGTGCTAAATAGTGTAGGGATTATGGATAAGATTCCATTGTTCGTCATCCCCTCTGTCGTCAAACCTGTGTCCCTTATGGCAACGCACTCATATAAACACTTAGATAGGTCCTTAGTGCGCAACAGTAATTAAATTCCCTTCCCTTACAATGACCTTGGAAGAATACCGGCAGGAAGCCAGATCGGGGCACCGCCGGATGGCCGCCGCCAGCTGCACCACCTGCTGGCCTAGCAACATCGCGTGAGACGAGCTGTAACCACGCCACAGGGAACGTGTGATTGGTTGGCGCAGAAGGCGCGAGACGGTCCAGGAGACGGCCGGAAGCTACGACGCTCTGGTTGGTGGCGTGCCAACACTGACGTCACATACCAAGTGACAAAAGGACTCACTGGCAGGATTCTGGAAGCTTCACTCTGGGGGATTGAGTCGTGCTGACGGTTCGTGCTAGGATTGCGTCGTGCTGAGGCTTAGCTCTTGGTATTGAGTTGTGCTGGCCCTTCGCTTGTCGTTGTTCGTCCTTGGCTCTTGGCTCTTCGTCTTGAGAGGTCCTGGTGGTCGTTGGTTCGCCATCTTCGTGGTGCTTGGAGCGGTGCTCAGTGCTTTTGGTGCTGTGAGCGAATGGACCTCGTGGGCGGTCGACGAGCCTGGAGTGGGGTGTTGGCTCGGGCCTGGTGGAGTGCGTGGGCGAAGCGGGTGGAGTGTTTCCTCGCGCCGGAGCTTGGAGCCGCGTTGGACGGTGGACAAGACTGCAGACAGTTAAGACGCACCACATTTCACACGTACACGACGGACAGTTATTTTTGCAATTCATTACCCTGTCTCGTATTTGGAAGTCGGTGTGCGGGATCCCGATTTAGGACATTTTATTACCGGCTCGTATTTCCCTGTCCTGCGATTCCTTGTAAATAAACCCTTGCATTATTTTCCCTTTCTATTCAACATCTTGTGTTCGTTGAGTTAATTCCCCTGCAGGATCGGAGCTGCGGTTGGATCGCTATAAGGAAGCGCTTCCGCCTCTTCCTCTTCCTCTTCATTTCTTTCTCACATGCTTTTATAGTCGAATCCGAGTTGGTCATCGCCTCAATTAAATCCGTTTGGTCATTTGCGAGCCCTGGTATTAACCGGAGGGTATTCGCACGACAATATATTGAGGTATTCAAGTAATCGTGATTGAGAGATTGGACCATCTGAACTGCAGTAAAGTCTAGAATCCCATCGCCATCCTCCACATTTGAAACTATACTCCTGGGTCATTGTTTCAATGCAAGAACAAGACCTTCTACCTTGAGTGTGAATACATTTATATTAATTGTGTAAATATTATTGTTTGGTTTCATACGAGGGGATTCAAACGTTTCTCGAAACGAGGTACAATCATCAAACGTGCACCAAAGAAAAGTATAACGAAGTGTACTTGATACATAAATACCAGAGAGAGAGAGAGAGAGAGAGAGAGAGAGAGAGAGAGAGAGAGAGAGAGAGAGAGAGAGAGAGAGAGAGAGAGAGAGAGAAAAAGAAAGAGAAAAAGAAAAAGAGAAAGAAAAAGAAAAAAAGGGAGGAGGAGGAGGAGGAGGAGGAGGAGGAGGAGGAGGAGGAGGGGGAGGGGGGGGGGGGAGCAGATCAGAATACAATACAAATCGGATCACACAAAACGGTGACATGTGATCTCAACGGATGGACCGAATGTCACCGAGACACTGGACAATGAGCGTGTAGGGCCCGAATGTTGCACTTTTATCCATCGACCGCACCCAGCTGATCCTGGACTCTGCGTCCTTTCCTCCTGACAAGGTGGAAAAGCTTCTGTCAACCCTCGACTCTGATTCTGCAACTGGACCTGACGGCATCAGCCCACGGGTCCTAAAATCCTGTTCTTCCGCTCTTTCACTCCCTCTCTCTGTTCTCTTCACCCTCTCTTTTGCTCAAGGTGAACTGCCATCTGCTTGGAAATCAGCCAACATCACCGCTTTACACAACAAAGGTGCAAAAACAGATCCTAGCAACTACAGACCAATCAGCCTTCCCCCAATTATCAGCAAAGTCATGGAATCCATCATTGCTTCGGATATGAAATCTTTCCTCTTCTCCAATGCGGGAATGATCCCGGTGTGTACCCCGGTTTAGAATAGGTACACCGTATCCCTGCACATCGTAAGAGGTGACTAAGGGTTGGCGCCAGGAAGGGCATCCGGCCATAAAAACATTGCCTCAAACAGGGAACCATGATTGTCATGGGGCCCGCAAGGCTAACCCCCGCTCTTGTGGGGAAAATGGCCTTAAAACGATCATTCATTCATTCATTCATTCTCCAATGGCTTGATCTCTGATCATCAATTTGGTTTCAGATCAGGTCACTCTACTCTGGACATGCTGCTTCTGCTGTCTCAACAATGGATGGAGGTCCTCAATGCCAAACAGGACATTAGAGCTGTCTCCCTCGACATATCACGTGCCTTCGATACGGTCTGGCACCCCGCTCTGCTCACCAAACTCTCCTCCTTTGGTATCCATGGAAATCTCCACGCATGGCTGGCGGACTTCCTCTCTCGTCGTAGTCAACGTGTGGCCCTGAATGGGTTTCTCTCATCTCCTCTTCCTGTTCAGGCTGGAGTTCCCCAAGGCAGTGTTCTGGGCCCTGTGCTTTTTCTGGTCTTCATCAATGATCTCTCCGACTCTCTTGAAAATCCTCTCTATCTCTTTGCTGATGACTCCACTCTCTGCCGCTCCATTCCTCATCCCTCAGATCGGCAGTCTGCAGCCCCCTACTCTCTGCACACCTGGACAAAATCACTGACTGGGCAAACAAGTGGAACATGTCTTTCAATCCTGACAAATCTCACACTCCTACGATATCTCTTCGAAAAGACCGACTGGGCAACCCTCCCATCCACTTTCTGAATAAACCTCTCCAAGACGTTCTGTCACTCAAGCTTTTGGGTCTCACTATCTGCCATGATCTTTCCTGGGAAAACCACATTTCAAATCTGGCCTCCAACGCCAGTCGCCGACTGGGCATCCTCCGTCGTGCGAAGTCCTTCCTTGGCACACCTGAGCTCCTCACCACATACAAGGCTTTCATCCGCAGCTCAATGGAATACTGCTCTCCCCTCTGGGCTGGTGCTCCTGCCTCACACCTAGCTCGTCTTCATGCTGTTGAAACCAAAGCGTTCAGAATCGTTGAATCTCCCGTGATGAAGCTAACTCCAAGGGCCTCTCACTCACTCACCGCAGGCAGGTTGGTGGTCTTTCTGTCTCCTACCGACTCCTCTCCGGCCTTGCTCCTCCAGCTCTCTCTGGGCTCTGTCCCCCAAATATTCCTAAAGGTCGCACAAGATCTGCCTGCAACCCTCTTATGGTTAAACTGCCAAAATCAAGACTCTGCTCACCTTCACTCTTTCATTCCTCTTTTCTCCCACCTCTGGAACAAACTCCCCCACTCCCTTCAATCCCACTCCTCCCTCCAGGTCTTTAAAACAGCTGTTCACCACCATCTCTTATGTTCACCACCATCCCCCATCCAAAACCTTGAGCTTTTCTCCCCCCGCTAATTTCACCCCAAATCCTCTTTTTTGAAATACCAACTTATTTCCTGGAAGTCCTTGGTGTCCTTGTGTTTATACTTCTCCCACCCCCCCCCCCCCCTTCCCACGCCGCCTCCCCCCAAGCCCTCTCCCTCCCATACATTCCCGATGTCCCTCACAAATGTTGTTTATGTCCCTCCCCTTCTCTCCCCATCTTGTCTACCGCTCCCCTTTTTATATACTTTGGGTCTTTGTCTTTTTAATTTGTTTGTGTGATAAATGTTAGCTCTTTCACGAGCCTCGATTATGTATACAAAAAAAATAAAAAAATCGACCAGTTATTACTTATTACACCGGATGACTATCTCAGTTCTGGTGTATTTTCTGGTGACGGTAAATAAAGCTTTTTATGCCTCCGCCCCGAAGGTGGCCGGAGGCATTATGTTTTCGGGTTGTCCGGCCATCCATACGGGCTAAACCTCGTTTTTCTCAGCAACCACGTGTCCAATTGAGACGAAACTTTCAGGGTAGGAGTGACACCCATGCAGAATGTTTTTATGATAATTGTGACATCATAGGTCACATGGTATGGCAGCCATCTTCGATTAAATGCAAACAATTCCCTCTCCCTCTCCTTTGATCTTCCGATGTTCCTGTTCTCTGCTGTTGTACTTGTGTGCTTCCCTCTCTCTCATCATCTTGTCTCCCGCTCCCTTTATTCTGTTTTTTTATGTGTCCGTTTTTTTTGGGGGGGGGGGGGGGATTATGTTAACTCTCACACGAACCTCGATCTTGTATACAAAAAATAATAAAAAAAAAAATATCTATTATTTCTCGGAAACCGCTAAATGAAAAAATTTGAAACTTGGCACTTTGTGAAGTACTCACAATGGGGAACAAAAGCATGATAATGATGACATAATAGGTGATGTGGTATACCAGCCAAAATACTTCAATCGAATTCCTTATCCTAAAAATCTGAAATTGCATGCACATGATCTATGACCCATTTGTATTGAAATATTAAATTTATGACATCATAGGTCACACGGTTTGGCAGCCATAATGGATTTAACCTAAAACCTTAAAAAAGAATCTTCTCCCAAACCATCAAATCGATTGACTTGAAACTTTGTGTGTCATTGACCAGGCATCGCGATTAAAAGATTATCGCGAAAACATCATTGGTCACATGGTGTGGCAGCCATATTGGATTGAAGGAAAATAGTAAATAATTATATCTCTGAAACTGCTTACCCTATTGATGCGAAATTTTACAAATATCATCTAACACCTTTGTTGCACATAGTTTGAAAATGATGACATCATAGGTCATGTGGTTTGGCAGCCATATTGGATAGAAAAACGAACCTTATCCGATCAACACTAAACTTCACAAACGTGATCCCCTACCCATACATATGCAGAGTGTACATTTTTAAGGTCGTATGTCATGTGGTATGGCAGCCATATTGGCTTGAAAGCCGATATTAAAAAAAAAAAGCCCTTCTCTGAAACAGCTTCACCGATCGATGTGAAACCTGTCATGGCTGGTGAAAATGTGATACTTGAAAACAGCTGAAGGGATTTAAATCAAACTCGTTTGTTTTTAGGACAGTGAACAAGGGCATCTACCCGCTGTGGGACTATGTGGAGGCATATTGGCGACAGTCACATTGCTCTCGTTTAAATTGCCACGTGTGTGGTCGAAATCTTGTTGACATGGCCGAAGGAGGTCACTCACGGTCTGCATGTTTATGGCGTCACCGTGTAATTCATCTGTGGTGTGTTCAGTTACCCTTTCTTGTGGAACACTTGCCAAGTTACTGAGGCATTCATGCAAACGCTTCATCAAAACCGTTAAAGAACGGATGGCTTGGCAAGCGCTAGCTGTCTGCTTGGTATTGTTACACCCGCCCGCCCCCCCCCCCCCCCACCCCGCCGGACAACTCAACAGCAAACAAAACACTGACAAAATGATCGATTTTTAATTAAAAACTTTAAATATTAATCATAACTATTTTTGTTGGAATGAAAACATACGGTACCTTATTCAGTTTTAAACACTGTTTTAGTTTTTTTAATGTACATTATCTCAGGTGACTTTTGTGGATTTGGTTTGTTCCTCTGCATTCCTTCTTTCTGTGTAAGTGCTGATTCATCAGGATGAAGATTATCATGCTGCGAAGATACCGGTACGTCATGAGAAGGAGAACGTACCTTGTTTGGTTGGTGTATATGAGACTGCTGCTGCGATCGCTCCGAACAAAACATGCCTTACCTTTGTTTCCTCAAAACGGTACCTTTATTTAATGCTAGAAGACGCATTGTTCAGTCTTCAAATGCACACCAGAGGCCTATGAAATCAAAGAACTATGCAGAGCGACAAAAATAGCGGCGATTTATGGCCTGGTGAAGGAAAATGCTGTACCTGGCTAATGGGTGGTGCTTGTGATGCTGAGGGGGAAGGCGTGGCCTGGAGAATGGGCGGCGCTTGCACGGACATGAAGTCACCTTTATATACATGAGTAGCGTTGATACGCTCACCTCACAACACGTCGCTGCAGAGGCACGGGCTTGTTCAAACTGAGGATAATGATCGGACTGAACTTAAGTTGCTGTATTGTCATGATTTACACCAATCATAATACAAACATTTATTTTGTATAAATTAATTTGTAATATTTATGATATTATTTATTGTGCACCGCTCCTTTCCAATTCCATCTCGAGGCGCTGCATGACGTCTTTGCCGGGCACCGAAGAGGGCCCGGCGATGACGCTCGCTGAAAGGGAGTACTCAGTTTTCACTCCGGTTGAGTGTTTACTTGCAAAATCAAAGATTTTACCAGTATATTGGTTGGTCTTGTGTGTTCTTCAGGGTGGCTGTCTGTCTGTCTGTTTGTATCAGTCCCCTACAGGTCACAATTTTCAACCGATCTTCACGAAACTTCTCCAAGTTTTAGAGGTCGTCACAATAATTGAGAAGCCTATCGATTTTGAGGTCAAGTTTCTAAAATCGCCATTTTAAATCCGATTGACTTGAAAATAAAACGGCATTTGTACGTCACTAAATCGGGAAACAAACTTATTTTGACGTCAAAAGATCAAAGGTCAAATTTCTAAAATCATCAATTTTAATCTAAAAAGCATCAGTTTTCATCCAAGCTTTTTTTCTTTTCTTTTTTTCCGAGCTTTTTTTTTGTTTGTATACAAGATCGAGGCTCGTGTAAGAGCTAACATTAATCGCAAAAAGACAAACTGACATAAAACAGGAGATAAAGGGAGTGGGAGACAAGATGGGGAGAGAGAGGGAAGCACACAAGTTCAACATTTGAGAGCAGGGAGATCTGTGGGGGGGAGGAGGCATGGGAAGGGGTCGGGGGGGGGGGGCTGGGAATTTTGAGATATAAAACACATGGACACTGCTCGGACTTCCAGAAAAGAAGTCGGCATTTCAAAAAGTGGATCTGGGGTGAATTAACGGGGGCAGTAAAGATCAAGGTTATGGATGGGGCAAGATAAGAGATGGTGGTGAACAGCTGCTTTAAAGACCTGGAGGAAGGAGTGGGATTGAATAGAGTGAGGGAGTTTGTTCCAGAGGTGGGAGAAAAGAGGAATGAAAGAGTGAAGGTGAATAGAGAGTCTTGATTTTGGCAGTTTAACCATGAGGGTTGCTGGCAGATCTTGTGCGGACCTGTAGGAATATTTGGGGGACAGAGCGGGGTGAGCTAGGCCGGAGAGGAGTTGGTAGAAGACAGAAAGACCACCAACCTGCCTGCGGTGGGTGAGTGAAAGGCCCTCACAATCAACTTCATCACGGGAGATTCCAATGATTCTGAAAGCTTTGGTTTCAACAGCGTGAAGCCGAGCGAGGTGTGAGGCAGGAGCACCAGCCCAGAGGGGAAAACAGTATTCCATTGAGCTGCAGATGAAACCCTTGTATATGGTGATGAGTTCAGGTGTGCCGAGGAAGGACTTCGCACGACGGATGATGCCCAGTCGGCGTCTGGCTTTGGAGGCCAGCTTGGAAATGTGGTTTTCCCAGGAAAGATCATGGCAGATAGTGAGACCCAAACGTTTGAGTGACAGAACTTCTTGGAGAGGATTGTTCAGAAAGTAGATGGGAAGGTTTTCCAGACGATATTTTCGGAGAGACGTAGTGAGAGTGTGAGATTTGTCAGGTTTGAAAGACATGTTCCACTTTTTTGACCAGTCTGTGAATTTGTCCAGGTCTGCAGAGAGTGAGGAGGCTGCAGACTGCCGATCTGAGGGATGAGGTATGGAGCGGCAGAGAGTGGAGTCATCAGCAAAGAGATAGAGAGGATTTTCCAGAGAGTCGGAGAGATCATTGATACAACAACATCAACATGCATTTTAAGGCCATTTTCCCTGCGAGAGCGGGGGTTAGCCTTGCGATCCCCATGACGATCTTCTCCATCTTGGCCTATTTTCTGCATCTCTCCTTGTTAACCCCCTTGCCCGCATTTCTTCTTCCACCATCTTTGGCCAAGTCTTTCTCGGTCTTCCCCGTCCTCCACTTCCTTCTCCATTCATTTCCATCACTCTTCTCAACCAGTCACTTTCATCCTTCCTCAACACATGACCAAACCATCTCAACCTGTTCCTCTTCACAACATCAATCACAGGCTCTATTCCCATCATTTTTCGCAATTCATCATTTGTCTTCCTCTCTCTCGACGATACTACGCACATCCATCGAACCATTCGCATTTCCACCCTTTCCAGCCTTCGTTGCTGCTCTACGTTCATTACCCATGTCTCGCTCCCATAAATCATAACACTTCTCACACATGCAGCATACACCTTTCCCTTCAGCTTCAACGACACTCCCCTCCTCATCAGCATGCCACTCGGTTCCCGAAACTTCTTCCATGCACATCTCACTCCAGCAACCGTTGCCGAGTCTGATCCACCTTCTCCATTCAGCATGTCTCCGAGGTATCAAAATGTTTTCACACCTTCCAGCTTCATGCCGTCTCCAAGATCCAACTCAACATTTCCTCCATCTGCAGCTCCCTCTGTGCACACCTTACATTTGAATGTAGCTGCCACACTGGTTAATGACCCTCTCAGACCACTACATTTTTGATGAACCCACTCAGCGCACATTGTACATTGAATGGAGTTCACTCCGACACCCTTCCTGCACACAGCAGAGGGCCACTTCCCAGTTCTTTCCACCTCACCACATGCTTTACCACTTGCCATCACCTTCGTCTTTCCGATATTCACCTTCAGACCTTTTGTCTCCATATATTCCTTCCACTTGTTCATCTTTTCCTTCAGTTCATCCATACTTTCCGCAATCAACACCAGATCATCTGCATACAACAACTCCCACGGTAAACCCTCCTTTACGTTCTGAGCCAGTACCTCCATCACAGCTACAAATAGTAGTGGACTTAGTACCGACCCCTGATGCACTCCCACCTTCACCTCAAACTCACCACTGTTCCCGTCCTTCGTCCTTACAGCTGTGCGCGCTCTTTTGTACATTGCCATCACTACTCTGATCAACCATTCCTCCACTCCTAACTTCCTCATTGCCCATGTCAATACTTTGCGTGGAACCCTATCGAATGCTTTCGCCAGATCAACAAACCCAAGAAACAACTTCTTCCTCTTCTCCATGTACTTCTCCTGCAACTGCCTCACAATAAAAAGTGCGTCTGTCGTTCCTCTTCCTGGCATAAATCCAAACTGCATTTCGTCGATCTTTGCTTTCTTCCTTATCCTCCTCTCCAACACCCTTTCCAATACCTTCATTCCATGCTCCAATAACTTTATCGCTCGGTACGAGCCACACTCTTGAGGGTCACTTTTCCTCTTGTATAGAGGGACGAGGGTACTCAGTTCCCAATCCACTTGAATGCGGCCTTTCACCGCCAGATTACAGATCTCTGTCATTCTCTTCACACCCCAACTTCCTGCTGCCTTCAACATATCTCCCACAACTCCCGTCGGCCCTCCCGCTTTTCTACTCTTCATTGCTTTAATCGCTTCCACAACTTCCTTCTCAGTTATCTTCTCTGCCGGTCCTAAAACTGGGTTACTCTCTTTGTTGCCATCCCATTCATTCTCTGTATTCAACAGCATTTCCAGATATCTTTTCCATCTTCCTTTAATTCCATCTTGGTCCACAACGATTTGTCCCACTTCATCCTTCAAGCAACTCACCCCCATCACATCACACCTCTTTCGCTATCTGCTTTGCAATCCTGAATACTGCTCTCTGACCCTCTTCAGAATCCAAGCGTTCTCCGAACATTTTCCGACATGCCTCCTGCGCCTTTGCTACCTCTTTCTTTGCAGCCTTCTTGGCTGCCTTATAACTTTCATGCTCTGCTGTTTCTGCTCCCGTACCCTTCGCCTTCTGCCACTCCTTGAACTTCTTCCTCTTCTCGTCAATCCTCTTTCCAACTTCATCATCCCACCATCATGTTTCCGAGTGCCTCGGTGGTCCTTTTGTCCATCCACATACCTCACCAACGGCTCCCAACAGACTATCTTTCATTGACATCCAACCACTTTCAAGCTCAACCACATCATCCTCTACCCTACTCAGCCTCTCTTGTAATGCCTCCCTCACCGTCGCCTCTTTCAATCTCCACACCTTCATTCTCGGTTGGTACTTCACCCACCGAGCTCTCCTCGCAGCTTTCACCCTTATGTCACAGACAACCAAGTGGTGCTGTGAAACAGCCTCCTCCCCAGGATCACCTTTGTGTCCCGGAGGTGCCCACTGTCTCACGTACGCACCATCAGGTAGTCAACGGTTGTCGTCGACCCACCTGCCGTGTATGTAACAAGCTTATTATCCTCTTTCTGGAACTGAGTATTACAAATCAATAAATCAGCTCCATCAGCAAACTCCAAAATCCTTTCACCTTCTCCATTTCTCACACCATATCTGTAACCCCCATGAACTCCCTCAAAACCATCCATACTCCTTCCCACATGTCCATTTAGGTCTCCTCCTACCACAACAACTTCCTCATCTTACACGTTTTCCATCAGCTTCTCTATCGCACACCAGAACTTGTCCTTCTCCATCGCTCCGACCAACCTGCTGAGCATATCCCGAGATGACGTTCACCAAGAGCTTTCCAATCATCATTTTCACCATCATCAACCTATCACTCACTCTCTTCACACTCACCACACTGTCTACAAACTCCTCAGAAAACAGGACACCAACACCATTCATGCCCTCCAGGCACCCTTGCCACACAAACTTGTACGTCTGTCCCATGCCTACCCTTCACCACTCTCACACCACTTCCCTTCCATCTCGTCTCTTGCACACAACATATGTCCACTCTTCTTCTGACTAATACTTCCACCACTTCTCCTGATCTCCCTGTCATTGTCCCTACATTCCATGTCCCAAACCTCAGAAACCGATCTCCACTTCGGGCTGTACCCTGCCCATATGTAGTTGTAATTGTCATGGTTCTCTTTTTGAGGCAATGTTTTTATGGCCGGATGCCCTTCCTGACGCCAACCCTCTTAGTCGTCTCTTACGACACCCAGGGATACGGTGTACCTATTCTAATCCAGGGTATACACTGGGAAACGCTTAAGACATGGAAATTCTGGGGGGGGGGGGGGGGGCATCACGGCTGCGGGGGCCCCGTCAGCACCACGCCACGTTTGCCCGGTCAGCACCACGGCGGCCCGGTCAGCACCACACCCTTGGAAAGGACTTTGATGCACGTCGGCCCAGAGCCTGGCGCGAAGTCCAAGGACATCAGCACGTCATCCGAAAACAGCGCCGGTTGGTGCGAACCACTCGGTCAATGGCGCGAACCACTCGTTCAATGGCGCGAACCAGGTCCCGACACGCCCTTGCTCGCTTGGCCCCGATGAAGGCCTCGCTGGGTGTTCTCCAAACGGGCAAATTCGCCCAAGCCGCGCTGGATTTCGGCAGCGGAAGCCTTGCTCGCTCGGCCCCGATGAAGGCCTCGCTGGGTGTTCTCCAAACAGGGGCAGAATCACCCAAGCCGCGCTGGATTTCGGCGGCGGAAAGCAGCCACGAAGCGACGATATTCGGTCGGGCTTTTCGTTGAATCGATGCTGCTGAATATCACATTTGTCGGCCCAGAGCCTGGCGCGAAGTCCAAGGACATCAGCACGTCATCCGAAAACAGCTCCGAAAAACTCTTCCTCCGAGCTGCTCTTGAACCTCGTCAGGAATCGTCCCGGTTCGTCTCAGGCCTCCACGTCCTAGCGCAGGAAACCCTGCGCTAGGACGTTGATGATGATCATTGATGATGACCAGAAAAAGCACAGGGCCCAGAACACTGCCTTGGGGAACTCCAGCCTGAACAGGAAGGGGAGATTAGAGAAATCCATTCAGTGCCACACGTTGACTACGACCAGAGAGGAAGTCCGCAAGCCATGCGTGGAGATTTCCATGGATACTGTAGGAGGAGAGTTTGTTGAGCAGAGTGGGTGCCAGACCGTATCAAAGGCACGTGGTATGTCAAGGGAGACAGCTCTGATTTCCTGTTTGGCATTAAGGACCTCCATCTATTGTTGAGACAATAGAAGCAGGATGTCCAAAGTAGAATGACCTGCTCTGAATCCAAATTGATGATCTGAGATAATGTAATTTTAGAGGAGGAAGGATTTCATCTCAGAAGCAATGATTAATTGCATGACCTTGCTGATTATTGGGAGCAAGCTGATTGGTCTGTAGTTGCAAGGATCTGGTTTTTGCATCTTTTTGTGTAAAGCGGTAATGTTGGCTGATTTCAAAGCTGAAGGCAGATGATCTTGAGCAAAAGAGAATGTGAAGAGAACAAAGAGAAGGTGAGATAGAGCGGCAGAGCAGGATTTTAGGACCCGTGGGCTGATGCCATCTGGTCCAGTTGCAGAATCAGAGTCGAGGTTTGACAGAAACCTCCCCACCTTGTCGGGAGAGAAGGACACAGAGTCCAGGAGCAGCTGGGTTTGACTGGGTAAGGTGTGTACAGAGAGAGAGATGGGTTCGGGGCACAAGATTTTGAGGCAAACACAGAGTTGAGGCATTCAGCTTTGTCACATGCAGTGTCAGATGTGCAGCCATTTGAGGTAAGGGAGGGGATGGAAGGGGAACAAACACCAGAAACAGGTTTGACCAGACGCCACCAGGATTTGGAGGATGGAGATAGGTTTGAGAGTGGAGAGATATTGTTTCCTGGCTCTCCTAAGGGTAGACACACTTGTTCCGAGCTTTGTGAAAGGAGCTGAGATTGCCTTCAGTTGGATTAGCCTTCCATGAGGTGAAGGCAAGTTGTTTCAGGGCAACTGCCTCACCACGAGATTCAGTGTGCCATGGACTGGAGGAAGGGTGTGACAACTGAAGACGAGATGGGATAAATCTGTGCATGAGAGAGAGCGGTTTACTTTGGAAGAATTCCCAGGAAGAATTGATGTCAGAGGCAGTGGAGATGGGAGACCAGTCCAGATGATTGTTGGCTGCTTGAAGACCGTGCCAGTCTGCCTGAGTGAAATGCCAGACTCGTCGACGCTGAGGAGGCTCTCTGAGAATGGCCAGAGAGATGTCCACTTTAACAAGGACATGGTCAGATGAACTGATTGGAGCAGAAGAAGAGCAGCAGACATTTGCATGGAAGTTTGTCATAACCAAGTCTTGAAGAGAAGATACTCCATTCCATTGACTGAGATCCGGATCGGGAAATTGACAGATTGTGTCAGTCCCAGTGAGTCACAGAAGTCCTTTGCTGAGGTGCCATGGCTGGTGAGAGAGGAACCCACACCCAGCCAGCTGGCATGATGACAGTTGAAGTCGCCACATATGAGGAAGAGAGAGTTTGGATGACTGGATAGAAGTTGGTCCATGTTGTCAGACAGCGAGATGTAAATGGAGTCATCACTGTGTGGAGGACGGTACAGAACACATATAAACAAAAGGTGGGAGTGGAGGGTATGCTGTAGCCAGAGGTACTTTTGGGGGTGTGGTGGAGAGAGGGCAGTGCAAGAAGAGGGAGGAAGAGTTTTTGATAAAGATAGCAACCTCACCACCAGGACGAGGCTCAGGTCTATAATAACGGAGGAGGGAGTAACCAGGCAGAGATATTAAGGAATCAGAGATTCATCTTGAAGGAAGAAAGTTTCTGTTAAGCAGATTAAGTCTGGTTTGTCTGAAGCAACCAGTATGGAGAGATCAATCAGGTTTGAGCGAAGGCCCCGGATGTTTGAGGTTCATGCAGTTAAGGAAGAGGGAGCATCGGGTACAGGGGAGAGGAGGGGGAGGTAGGGAGAGCTGTTGATAGTGTGTCATAGATAGGGGAAAGGGAAGGATGAAGAGGACAAAAGGTTTGATGGTGATGGGATGAGGCACAGTGAGGTGTTGTTTGAGGGGAGGGCAGAGCAACGTAGAAGGTTGGTGAGGTATCTGATGGAAGGGAGAAGAAGTGGAGAGGAGGCCACTTTGAGGAGAAGGTGGGAGAATTGGAGAAAGATAGTAGGGGGGGAGTTTTGGAGGGGAGGGGTGAGGGAGTAGTTTAGGAGCGGAGGGGGGAGTTTAGAAAGTGGATGCTTAATGAAAAACGAACATTTATAACAAACAGGGTTTATTGTGATTTTCAAGTCAGAGATCCCTTTGAAAACTATAGAGGAGTGGTGGAATGAAGGTGAGTTATGGAATGTAGAAAGGAAGAGCTGCAAGAGATTGAATTTATTTTGGAAATGGAATGAATTGAAGAGGAAATTGAAAAAAGCCTTTTAAATGGGAAGAAAAACAGCATGTTGTAATAAAACACTGCAGGGGAAAGGTTCAACATATTTAAATAATATTTTAACAAAACTGTGAAAAACAATCTGAGAAAAGTCCCTGAAGTGAGTGCGTGGATTTGAGAAAGAGGAGAAAGGGTTGAATGAGTATGGTGGAAACTAGAGTTGGAAAGGTGAGTTTCGGCTGGAGAGGTACAAGAAAAAGGAGATCATTTGGGCGGGGCGAGACAACACGCACGTGGTTGTGGGTGGGGACCGCGAGGAGAGAAGTAAATAATTATATATATATATATATATATATATACTGTATATATATATATATATATATATATATATATATATATATATATATATATATATATATATATGTGTATATGTATATATATATATATATATATATATATATTTCTCAACAACAAATCAAAAATCAAAAGTTCTTTTCAACAATTTCAAATTTTTTTAATCTTAAATTTTCATCCGATTGACTTGAAATTTGAATGGGCTTTAAACATCAGCTAACTGAATTCAACCACCAACTATTTTGAGGTCAACCACTTTTTTGAGATTTCTGAAATCCTCAATTTTCATATGATTGACTTGAAATTTGAATGGGATTTTCATATCAGCTAAGTGAATTCAACCACCAACTATTTTTGAGATCAACATAGACCAAAAGGTCAACATAGGCCAAAGGTCAACCACTTTTTTTCAAAGTTCTAAATTCCTCAATTTTCATCCGATTGACTTGAAATCTGGATAGGATTTGCATATGAGCGAACTGAATTCACCCACCAACTATTTTTGAAATCAACATAGGTCACAAGGTCAACATAGGCCAAAGGTCAACCACTTTGTATCGAATTTCTAGAATCCTCAATTTTCATCCGATTGACTTGAAATTTGAATGGGATTTTCATTTCAGCTAACTGAATTCAACCACCAAGATAAAAATAGGCCAAAAGGTCAACAACCTTTTCAAATTTCTAAAATCCTCAATTTTCGTCTGATTGCCTTGAAATTTGAATAGGATTTTCGTTTCAGCTAACTGAATTCAACCACCAACTATTTTGGAGATCAAAAGGTCAACAACCTTTTCAAATATCCAAAATCCTCTATTTTCATCCGATTGACTTGAAATTTGAATAGGATTTTCATATCAGTTAACTGAATTCAACCACCAACTATTTTTGAGATCAACGTCGGTCAAAAGGTCAACATAGGACAAAAGTCAACCACTTTTTTCAAATTTCTAAAATCCTTAATTTTCATCCGATTGACTTGAAATCTGAATAGGATTTGCATGTTAGCTTACTGAAACCAACCACCGACTATTTTTGAGATCAACATAGGCCAAAAGGTCAACATAGGCCAAATTTCTAAAATTGTCAATTTTCATTCAATTAACTTAAAATTTGAAGACTTGCAAATCAGGTCACTGAATTCAACCACCAATTCTTTTTGATGTCAAAAGGATGCTCTATGAGTGCCATTTTACTTTGTTCTCTTTTGCCAAGTGTCGCTCTATGAGTGATTTTTCATTTGTTTGTTTTCCTGTTTGTCCAGGCGATATCTCGGCACAGTCGTGAGTAAGTGCTTAGGCAAAAATGGTATTTTTTGTTTTTTTGATTAATCGATTGATTGATTAGTTACTTAATTATTCTCGATTAATTAAGTACTTATTTATATCCTTTCTCTTCTGGGCATTATAACTCTGGCACCTTTTGAGCGAAGAAGCTGATATTTGGACACCACAATGACCAAGTGATTTGACTGTAAAGGGTATTTTTTTAATTCTTGATTAATCAATTAATCGATTAATTATTCCATTAATGACTTGATTAATTATTTTTTTAAGCTACAGATTCGGACGGTGGTGGTTTCGGTATTCTATTAGCTAATTGATTAATAAATTTACTTATTGTCCCCCGTCGCACCGCGGAGCGAAAGGGGGACTATGGTTGTCCCGTCCGTCCGTCCGTCCGTCCGTCCGTCTGTCTGTCTGTCTGTCTGTGCGTGCGTGCGTGCGTGCGTAAGCGAAGGACCGCATTCGAATTTGGTGTGTGGGTGCAACCCACGTCAAAATCCAGGATGGCCACCGCCATGTATGTCTGAACCTTGTGAGATGAATATCTTGAAAAATAAGCGAAGTACCAACTTCTAATCTGGTGTGTGGGTGTATCTCGGCATAAGGAAGAACGCTATTGAAAATTGGGTCGCCACGTCAAAATCCAAGATGGCCGACGCCATGTATGTCTGAACCTTGTGAGATGAATATCTTGAAAAATAAGCGAAGTACCAACTTCTAATTTGGTGTGTGGGTGTATCCCGGCATAAGGAAGAACGCTATTGAAAATTGGGTCGCCACGTCAAAATCCAAGATGGCCGCCACCATATATATGTCTGAACCTTGTGAGATGAATATCTTGAAAAATAAGCGAAGTACCAACTTCTAATCTGGTGTGTGGGTGTATCTAGGCATAAGGAAGAACGCTATTGAAAATTGGGTCGCCACGTCAAAATCCAAGATGGCCGCCTTGCGTCTTCCACTTTGTCAACTCGCATCACTTAACCAACGGGGGACCTTGGCGTAACGCTTGTTTTACCATTATTATTTATTTATTTTCATTATTAATCATTTATTTATTTTCTTTCTCATCTGGGCAATATCTCAGGCACCTTTTGGCCTATGAAGCTGATATTCTGACATGCCAGTGACCAAGTGATGTGGTTATAAAGGATATTTTTGATTTACTGATTCATCGATTTATTATTGATTGATTAATCAATAAAAATTTCTTTTTTTTCGATGAATGACATTTCATTTTCAAAAAGTTACAGCTTCAAATGAAACACTGGTGATTGAGGTATGCTATTATCTAATTGATTAAGAAATTATTTTCTGATTTTTTTTTTTTTTTTTTTTTAATTACACAATTAATCAATCAATTAATTGTACACCTTGTACACCTCTCCCTCCCAATACCGTCTCTATGTGCTACATGGCGGTATCGCTGGGATGTTATTCATTTATTTGGCATGGGGGCAGTGTACTTTGAATGTATCTGTACTTGTTTGTAATTTTTTTTGTAATCTAAAAAGGTCCAAGTGGTGTAAAGTTCTAAATAGTCAAGGGTCCAAGCTGTCTAATCGGTCTGAAGTATGTAAAGGGTCTAAATGGTGTTAAGGTCGAATGGGGTGTAAAGGCTTAAAGGGTATAAAAGTTTGGAAGTTTGGAAGGGTGAAGGGATCTAAAGGTGTCTAAAGTATTGAAAGGGTCTTAAAGGTAAAAGTAGTCTTGAGGGTCTTCAGGATCTTGGGGTTTAATGGGTCTAATGGGTCTTACAGGTCTTCAGTGTATTTTGGGTCTTTAGGGTCTTTTGGATATTTTGGGTCTTTATGGTTCTTCAGTGTATTTTAGGTATTTTACGTCTTCAGTATCTTTTGGGTCTTTGAAGTCTTCATGGTATTTTGGGTCATCATTTTCTTTAAGGGTCTTTTAGGTATTTTGTGTCCTCTGGATCTTTTGAGTCTTTAAGGGTCTTTTGAGTCTTTCAGGGTCTTTGTGGTCTTTTGGGGTCTTGGTGGTCTTAAGGGTCGAGGACTTAAAGGGTCTTCAAAAGTCTAAGGGATCTCAGCAGTCCAAGGGGTCGAAAGGTATTGTTGCGGATCTCTAAATGTCGGCCTTCCCCTTACCAAGGGGGGATTAATCCCCTTGTCTTTTATCTAGCCGACGCGATCCGTGGCTATCACGTTCCGTCCGGTCAGCGCTGAATAGGGTGTTAGGTCGAATTAGTCTTATTACCTAATTACCAGCGCCTCCCAGGAAGCAAGGAAATAACTCCACCCGAACCACGGTCTTAGTGGAAACGCCGAGCGATAGCGAGCCGCGATTCAGGCCGTTAACAGGAACTAACCCGATTGGAGCGGTTCCTAATTGTGCCACGTTTGCACAATGGAGAAATCACTAAAATGGTCGAATCAAGAGGAAAAGGAAGAACAGATTGGTTTATTAATTATTTACACAGGAAGAAGGAGAAGTACAGAATACACAGGGCAGCCTTAATAACAGTCTTATACTTATCCCCAGACAAACGGGCACACACACACACACACACACACACACACACACACACACACACACACACACACACACACACACACACACACACACACACATACACACACACACACACACACGGGGATGTAGATGGTCGTGGTTGAAGGTCCAAGGATGATGTCCACAGCTCGCTCCGGTCCCCGACTCGTACCACGAAGAAGATGGTAGACGGCAGGCAAGCTCTCTGCGTGTCGTTTGCGTGGATCGGACAATTATATCGGGAGAGGTGAGCTAGGCTGGGCGGTTATCTCACGGCTTAGCTGCGTACGTAATAAATGAACCGGCTGGCGGTTATACTGGCGGTCTCAGCAAGCCCAAAGCCAAACCCCCAACGAGTTCTTGCAATCAATGCCAAACGTGACAGTCCTCTTGATCAAAGCCCAATCGTGCAAGTCCTTTGTAAAGCGCATATACTCCCCAGTCCTTTGTAATGCGCGAATATCCTCAAGTGCTCATAAACCGCATAAGTCCTCTTACAAAGCCAAGCGCGATTCCTTCAGTCCTCTCCGCACAGTCCTGTCACGCGAGTCCTCTCCGCACAGTCCTGTGGAAGGGCTTTTTGTGCGCGATTATATAGCGCCGCCCAGCGAACCCTCTCGAATGTCCCAGCCACGTTCTCACCACGCCCCTTAAGCCATGCCCACTGAGCCCTGGTTGGTTGTTGGGGTCTTACCGGCTCCGCCCTTGATGTCTGCTTGACGTGGCCACACCCCCGACCGGCCCTCTTTTCAGGCCTTACCTCGTGGCATTTGGGCTGGTTTGAGCATAAACCCAAGAGTAGCGAACGCTGCTGGCAAGCAAGGTGCATTAGCCGAATCGGGACGCGGGTTGGATGCTGCCCAACGAGGTAGATTTGGAGGGTGGAGGCAAAATGAATGGGGCCTACTCTTATTTATTTCTTTAACACAACGCAGGTATCACTATTGGAAATGGCCTACTCTTACACATACTATGAAATAACTAACGTTCTAAGGTGACCTACGTGTTGCATGTGGACTAACTATGGGGGCAAAACCTTTAACCTTTATTAATCAAATATGTACACTTTCTCAGAACCGCAACACTATATTCCAACAATCCGTAATTAATAGACGTACATAATTAATAGACAGGAAGCAACCGGAGTTCAAACAGTGCGGTATTGACAGACATAATCACAGCTTCCCGAACTGTTTTTCGTTTATATATATATATTGTTACGGTTTTCGCTGCCTTTCCTGCCCTTACCAAGGGGAGATTAAGCCCTTTTTTCTTTTTGGGCCGGCGCAACCGAGAGACTTGAATCGCCCCTCCCGGGCAAACGCAAGGTAGGGTTTCAGGACAATTCTCGCACGTACCTAAATACCTGCGTCGCCACGGAAGCGGGGAATCAAGCCTCGCACGAGCCACGTGTAATTTGAGTACACCGAGCGGATTGCTTCCCACGTGGTCCGTGCAGTTTTCTAGTATTAGAACCCGATTAGAGTGGTTCTATTCGTACCACGCTTAGTCAATGATGGAAAAGACGAGACGGTCAAATAAAGGAAGAACACAGGTTTAATTACTATTATGTACAATGATCAGTAGAAGCACAGAGACACAGAGCAGTCTTAATCAGTCTTATGTTAACCCCAGACACGGGCCTGATCACACTCACAGGGTGGAAATGAAGGTAGGATGATCACACGCTGCCTTAGTCGTCCAGGAACAGCCCCGCCCGGCGTGGCTGTCCCTGGTCACAGCACGTCCCGCGATGAAGGCAAGCAGGCAGTGGGAGTGATCCTTGTAGTGAGTCTCTCGAACAAAGGGCACAGCAGGCAGGTGGGAGGGAAATGTACGCGTCTCTCAGCGTGGCTGGGCGGTTTTCCACAGCGCCTTTAGTTACCAGCACGCTATCACTCGCGTAACCCAATTGAGGTTCTGCCTCAAGCTCAACCGAGCGCTTAATTCGTAAGAGCGCTTATAGCTTAGTTCATGCGCGTCTTCTCTCAGAACTCGTAACTTGCTCAACACTCAACTCCCACAGAACTCTCAACTTGTTCAAGCGCCTCCTTCCACAGAACTGCACTATTTGTCAAGCGCCTCTCCCATAACTGGGGTGGGGGCTTCGCGCAACGGGTTATATGGCCAACCCCCTTAGCCCTCTCAAATGTTCCAACCACACCCTGTGACGCAGTGCCGCAGCCACTCCCTTCGAGCCCTGATTGGCGGTTCACGCTTACCATCAGCTTCTCCTCCGCCCTTCTTCGGTCTTGCCTCTATTTGCCAGGCCTGCCTCATGTTAATTCGCGCCAAAAAGCCAAAGGAGGCGTAAGGCGGCATAAGGCAATGAAGGACCTACTCTCATTATTCTACTCAACGCAAAACTAACACAGGAAAAGGACTATGCTCACACATACTAAGAAATAACTGAACGATCGCGAGGTTACATGTTTTAGTGTGACTAAACTATGAGGGGGAAATTTAACCTTTATTGTACAAACTCAAAACCGCAACAATATAATATATACAGTGCGTATCAAAAAAAAAGGTAATCCGAATTCAACGGGTTAATATGCAAAGGTTATTTAGTTTGACAATTTACATGTGGTTTACCAATTATGAGGAAATCCTCAGCTTTCCATTGATGCCTTTCATGCATCATTGCTGTCACACATGACCGAGTACATGTTCATTGAAAATGACAAGTTCAAATCGCATTTTTACAAGTTTGGCTAATCGGTGCAAGACAGTTTGAAATGGACGCATTAATTGTCAACTGTCAAGTTGATTATGTAAAATTGTTAAGCTGGTCTGGTAATCGTCGGTTGGGTCATCCTTTGTTTAAGATGGGCCAACAGTGTATGGGTTTAGAGACAGTCTGAGTCATTGAAAAGATGGTTCAACTTAGGACTGAATAGCGGACCTTCGTGGTTACAACCTTTCACCAAACTGGAAGTTTGCAGCGAACTCGTGATGCGTTAAGGGAACGTTTCCCAGAACGGGAGCCTCCAGCAGCCAAAATCATCTGGGCGAATGTTAGAAAATACCAAGAGCATGGCACTAGCCTCAACCGCAACAAGGGGAATTCTGGTAGGAGGCCTACTGGGCGATCGGAAATTAACATTGCAGCAGTAAGGCAGCATCCTAGGGATACCACCGCAAGACGAAATGGGACGGGATTGCCTTCGGCAACATTCAACCGAATCACAAGACTGGACCTCCACCAACATCCATATCGGATTCACATCCGGCATGGGGATTTTGCCCCTTATGCCAGGGGATTTTGCCAGGAGGCTGGTGCTTGCCGGATGGTTGATAGCACATTGCGAAGCAGATGTCAATTTCCTGCGGTATCTCGTTATCGGCGACGAAGCTGCTTTTGCCATGGACGGCAAGGTCAATACCCATAATGTTCTTGAATATGCACCGACAGGACAACCCCCGAAATTTAATTTTGACACCAACATGAATCGACAAAAGTGGACGTTTTGGTTGGGACTTTGTGGAAGTGGTCAGGTGATCGGACCATTTTTCTTTCAAAGGAATGTTAATGGTAACAGGTATCTGCAGATGATCAATGATGAAGTTTTACCGCAGCTGGAGAAGAACTTTGAGCGACAGGTTCGTGGTGTCTTCAGATATATCTGGTGGGCCCAAGACGGCGCCCCAGCACATCGTCTTATCGCTGTCCGAGATCGACTGAGGGAACTCTTTGGAGACCGAGTCATCGCCCTCAACCATGCAGTGGAATGGCCGCCAAGATCACCTGATCTCACACCATGTGATTATTTCCTTTGGGGACATTTAAAGAACAAGGTGTTTGTCACTCCTCCCCGTGATCTTGGCGAATTGCAGGGCCGTATACGACATGGTGGATGCTTTGCGCAATGACCCGGCTATGGTGAGACGAGCCGTTCAGGGCATGCTCCGCCGCTGTGAGCTTTGTGTTAAAAGGAGAGGTGGACATGTTGAAGGTGTGGGTGCATAAAGGCCAATCATTCCTGAGAAAAGTTCACATCTGACGTTCATTTTGCACCAATTATCCTGACTTGCATCGATTAGCCAAACTTGTAAAAATGCGATTTGAAGTCGTCATTTTCAATGAACATGTACTCGGTCATGTGTGACAGCAATGATGCATGGAAGGTATCAATGGAAAGCTGAGGATCTCCTCTTAATTAGTGAACCACATGTAAATTGTCAAAATAAATAACCTTTGTATATTAACCCCTTGAATTCGGATTACCTTTTTTTTGATACGCACTATATATATATAGATGATTACCTCGAACAGCACTCGGGAGAGAGCGCACACCTCCGCCAGGCTGAACACTTTACCTTTTGCGTCGCACTGCTAGGCAGGATCTGGATTCACACCTGAATCAAAATTGAATCGAGTCTTTGTCACACACCAACATGTCCACCAAGTTTCGTCCGAATCCGTTCACAATTTTGAGATGTCCTGTTAACAGACAAACTGGAGTGAAAACATAACCTGCATGCACCTTCGGTGGTGCAGGTAATCAAAAGATGTTGAGATAATGCCCACAGGTATTCCCACCTCTTGCAGGGTAAGTTTTTCTTCATTTTATTGATTCGCTCAAATCTTTCATTGCGGTTTAAGTTTTATCGATTTTATAATAATCCTTTTCGATAATCCTCGATTTAATTTTGCTTTAGCATGAGCCGTTTGTGGGCGAGTTTAAAATAAAATTCAATACCGGGGTGAAACATGCTACGTACACAGTACGTACACGGTACATCACTGGTGTACGAAGGACAAGCAAAGATGGGTTTGGGAAATGGTGCTGCACCATGTGAAGACCATTACCTCTGGGCATGCCCCCTCGCAAAACATGGGAAATGGTGCCGCACCATGTGAAGACCATTACCTCTGGTCATGCCCTCTCGCAAAACATGGGAAATGGTGCTGCACCATGTGAGGACCATTACCTCTGGTCGAGTCCTCTCGCAAAACATGGGAAATGGTGCCGCACCATGTGAAGACCATTACCCCTCTGGTCGAGCCCTCGCAAAACATGGGAAATAGTGCTGCACCACGTGAAGACCATTTCCCCTCTGGTCGAGCCCTCTCGCAAAACATGGGAAATGGTGCCGCACAATATGAAGACCATTACCCCTCTTGTCGAGCCCTCTCGCAAAACATGGGAAATGGTGCTGCACCATATGAAGATCATTACCTCTGGTCGAGCCCTCTCGCAAAACATGGGAAATGGTGCTGCACCATGTGAAGACCATTACCCCTCTGGTCATGCCCTCTCGCAAAACATGGGAAATGGTGCTGCACCATGTGAAGACCATTCCCCTCTGGGCATGCCCTCTCGCAAAACATGGGAAATGGTGCCGCACCATATGAATACCATTACCCCTCTGGTCGTGCCCTCTCGGAAAACATGGGAAATGGTGCCGCACCGTGTGAAGACAATTACCCCTCTGGTCATGTCCTCTCGCAAAACATGGGAAATGGTGCCACACCATATGAAGACCATTACCCCTCTGGTCGAGCCCTCTCGCAAAACATGGGAAATGGTGCTGCACCGTGTGAAGACCATTACCCCTCTGGTCGTGCCCTCTCGGAAAACATGGGAAATGGTGCCGCACCGTGTGAAGACCAATACCTCTGGTCGTGCCCTCTCGGAAAGCATCGTCCAAAAGGACCTCAAACTCCTGATGGAGTATCGTTGTAACAGCGATTATTGGAAGGTCCACAGCCGATTCCATGTTGAATGATCAACTTAAAATCGTTATTTTTACTCCTTTTGAGATGTAGTTGTTGTTTTGTCTTTTAAGAAGAAGACGGAAGGAGAGTTGATGTTACCACAGTCCTCAGAGAATGGGATAAACACAGCGACATTTTGTTTGTGCCCTTTTTTGTGAGTATGTTCTTCACCCTGTTCTCTGAGAAGGGCATTTAAACAAGAAAGGGTGGCTCCGCCACGGCCTATCATCCGCGGGTGGGCGCAGCGCTGTGACCCATACTATTGAATGCTCAATGGCGGCGCCTCTGATCAGGGGAGCGCATGCCTCGTGGTTATTGTCCGCGAGCCCCCCTCCTCCCCCCAAAGCCCCCCCACAGCCTTATCTGTTCTGTGCACCCTAATCCACCCTTTCTACTGCCATTTAAACCAGGATTATATGTGGGGTGGTTACAGTGGGATTTTGTGGGGGGGGGGGGGGGGGGGGGGGGTTAGACCTAACTTATGTGATGTTTTTCCCAAATAGTCAAATCAAGTTTGCAAAGATTCTTGAAAACAAGAATTCTTGCAATTTTTGTAAAATCGTTTTGAAATCACATAAAAGTCCGAGGGAACCGTTTTCCCACCTCTCGTGACGTCGGTCCCTGTTTTGCGCTCTCGTTAACTGTGCCCGTCGAGTCGTCGTGTAAAAGTGCTCGTGTGTGTTTCTGTTGCAATGCACGGAGCGACAGCTCCACAATGGAGGCAATCAAAACACAGAGGCACCAATTTCGCTAAATGCGGCCCTCCAACGGCCGATATCACGGCTTGGGATTACGCTCGGTGGGTGGGGGGCCTCGGACGCGATAGTATTAGCTCGGAAGAGGGGGGGCCTCGGACGCGATAGTATTAGCCTGGGGGGGGGGGTCGGACACGATGGTATTAACTCGGGAAAGGGGGTTCGGACGCGATAGTATTAGCCCGGGGGGGGGGGGGGCTCGGACGCGATAGTATTAGCTCGGGAGATGGAGGGGCCTCGGACGCGCCAGTATTAGCTCGGGAGGGGGGTGGGGGGGCTCGGACGCGACAGTATTAGCTCGGGAGAGGGGGGCCTCGGACGCGACAGTATTAGCTCGGGGGGGGGGCTTGGACGCGATAGTATTAACTCGGGGGGGGGGGGCTCGGAAGCAACGGTATTAGCTCGGGGGGGGGTGGGGGGCTCGGACGCGACAGTATTAGCTCGAGGGGGTGGGGGGCTCGGACGCGACAGTATTAGCTCGGGGGGGGGTGGGGGGCTCGGACGCGACAGTATTAGCTCGGGGGGCTCGGACGCGATAGTATTAGCTCGGGAGAGTGGGGGGGGGGGCTCGGACGCGACAGTATTAGCTCTGAGGGGTGGGGGGCTCGGACGCGACAGTATTAGCTCGGGGGGCTGGGTGGCTCGGACGCGACAGTATTAGCTTGGGGGGCTGGGTGGCTCGGACGCGACAGTATTAGCTCGAGGGGGTGGGGGGCTCCGACGCGAAAGTATTAGCTCGGGGGGGTGGGGAGGCTCGGACGCGACAGTATTAGCTCAGGGTGTGGGGGGCTCGGACGCGACAGTATTAGCTCGGGGGGGTGGGGAGGCTCGGACGCGACAGTATTAGCTCAGGGTGTGGGGGGCTCGGACGCGACAGTATTAGCTCGGGGGGCTGGGTGGCTCGGACGCGACAGTATTAGCTCAGGGGGGTGGGGAGGCTCGGACGCGACAGTATTAGCTCGGGGGGGTGGGGAGGCTCGGACGCGACAGTATTAGCTCGGGGGGCTGGGTGGCTCGGACTCGACAGTATTAGCTCGGGGGGCTGGGTGGCTCGGACGCGACAGTATTAGCTCGAGGGGGTGGGGGGCTCGGACGCGACAGTATTAGCTCGGGGGGATGGGGAGGCTCGGACGCGACAGTATTAGCTCGGGGTGTGGGGGGCTCGGACGCGACAGTATTAGCTCGGGGGGCTGGGTGGCTCGGACGCGACACTATTAGCTCAGGGGGGTGGGGAGGCTCGGACGCGAAAGTATTAGCTCGAGGGGGTGGGGGGCTCGGACGCGAAAGTATTAGCTCGGGGGGGTGGGGAGGCTCGGACGCGACAGTATTAGCTCGAGGGGGTGGGGGGCTCGGACGCGAAAGTATTAGCTCGGGGGGGTGGGGAGGCTCGGACGCGACAGTATTAGCTCAGGGTGTGGGGGGCTCGGACGCGACAGTATTAGCTCGGGGGGCTGGGTGGCTCGGACGCGACAGTATTAGCTCGGGGGGCTGGGTGGCTCGGACGCGACAGTATTAGCTCAGGGGGGTGGGCGGGGCTCGGAAGCGATGGTATTGGCGTGGTCGATTTTCCGAGCCATTCACGGAGCGCCCGGCGATATAGGGCACCACGGCAGTGTTGGCGAAGAAAGGCCCCTCGGATAAATCCGTTTGTCCCTGCGTGTTTGTGTTTTTGCCCTGGTTCTCCTGTTAATTGCATCTCCTTCACTTTTTGTTGTTTTTACGATATGCTTTCTTGCAACTGTCCATTTTCTGCACTTTTCCTTGTTTTTACGTTTTCGTTCCTGCAACTGTCAATTTCTGCACTTTTCCTTGTTTTTACTTTTTCGTTCCTGCAACTGTCAATTTTCTGCCCTTTTCCTTGTTTTTACTTTTTTCTTTCCTGCAACTGTCCGTTTTCTGCACTTTTTGTTGTTTTTACTTTATTCTTTCTTGCAACTGTCAATTTTCTGCACTTTTCCTTGTTTTTACTTTTTTCTTTCCTGCAACTGTCTGTTTTCTGCACTTTTTGGTGTTTTTACTCATTCTTTCCCTGCAACTGTCCATTTTCTGCACTTTTCCTTGTTTTTACTTTTTCGTTCCTGCAACTGTCAATTTTCTGCCCTTTTCCTTGTTTTTACTTTTTTCGTTCCTGCAACTGTCAATTTTCTGCCCTTTTCCTTGTTTTTACTTTTTTCTTTCCTGCAACTGTCCGTTTTCTGCACTTTTTGTTGTTTTTACTTTATTATTTCCTGCAACTGTCTGTTTTCTGCACTTTTCCTTGTTTTTACTTTATTCTTTCTTGCAACTGTCAATTTTCTGCACTTTTCCTTGTTTTTACTTTTTTCTTTCCTGCAACTGTCCGTTTTCTGCACTTTTTGTTGTTTTTACTTTTTTCTTTGTTGCAACTGTCCATTTTCTGCACTTTTGGTTGTTTTTACTTCATTTTTTCTTGCAACTGTCCATTTTCTGCACTTTTGGTTGTTTTTTAACTTTATTCTTTCCCTGCAACTGTCCATTTTCTGCCCTTTTTGTTGTTTTTACTTTTTTCTTTGTTGCAACTGTCCATTTTCTGCACTTTTGGTTGTTTTTACTTCATTTTTTCTTGCAACTGTCCATTTTCTGCACTTTTGGTTGTTTTTTAACTTTATTCTTTCCCTGCAACTGTCCATTTTCTGCCCTTTTTGTTGTTTTTACTTTATTCTTTCCCTGCAACTGTCCATTTTCTGCACTTTTTGTTGTTTTTACTTTTTTTATTTCCCTGCAACTGTTGCATTTTCTGCACTTTTTGTTGTTTTTACTTTTTCCTTTCTTGTAACTGTCCATTTTCTGTACTTTTTGTTGTTTTCGCTTCATTCTTTCACTGCAACTGTTCATTTTCTGCACTTTTTGTTGTTTTTACTTTATTCTTTCTTGCAACTGTCCATTTTCTGCACTCTGTTGTTTTTACTTTATTATTTCCCTGTAACTGTCGATTTTCTGCACTTTTTATTGTTTTTACTTTATTCTTTCTTGCAACTGTCCATTTTCTGCACTTTTTGTTTTGACTTTATTCTATCCCTGCAACTGTCCATTTTCTGCACTTTTTGTTTTTACTTTGTTCTTTCTTGCAACTGTCCATTTTCTGCACTTTTTGTTGTTTTTACTTTTTTTCTTTCTTGCAACTGTCCATTTTCTACACCTTTTTGTTTTTACTTTATTCTTTCTTGCAACTGTTGGGTTTGGCTAGCGGCTAGGGTGCCGGCTTAGGATCCCAGGATCCTGGGTTTGAACCCCGGTCGATCGCTGAATTAACGCCAGGGGGGTTGACTCAGCCTGTCATACCTTCCGAGGTCGGCTAATTGAGTACCAGTTCACTTGTAATTCCCTGCTTGTCGTAAAAGGCGACAAAAAGGGTTGGCGGCAGGAAGGGCATCCGGCCGTAAAACATTGCTTCAAAAAGGGGACCGAAAAACAACAACAACCACGGTCCCCAAAAAAGGCCAACCCCCGCTTTGCGGGGAAAAATGGCCTCTAAATGTGGTTATTTTTTTATATTATAACTGTCCATTTTCTGCACTTTTTGTTGTTTTGACTTTATTCTTTCCCTGCAACTGTTCATTTTCTGCACTTTTTGTTGTTTTTACTTTATTCTTTCTTGCAATTGTCCATTTTCTGCACTTTTTGTTTTTACTTTATTCTTTCTTGCAACTGTCCATTTTCTGCACTTTTTGTTGTTTTTACTTTATTCTTTCTTGCAATTGTCCATTTTCTGCACTTTTTGTTTTTACTTTATTCTTTCTTGCAATTGTCCATTTTCTGCACTTTTTGTTATTTTTACTTTTTTCCTTTCTTGCAACTGTCCATTTTCTACACTTTTTTGTATTTACTGTATTCTTTCTTGCAACTGTCCGTTTTCTGCACTTTTTGTTGTTTTGACTATTCTTTCCCTGCAACTGTCCATTTTCTGCACTTTTTGTTGTTTTTACTTTTTTCTTTCTTGCAACTGTCCATTTTCTGCACTTTTTGTTGTTTTTACTTTTTTTCTTTCTTGCAACTGTCCATTTTCTACACTTTTTTTGTTTTTACTTTATTCTTTCTTGCGACTGTCCATTTTCTGCACTTTTTGTTGTTTTGACTTTATTCTTTCCCTGCATCTGTCTATTTTTGCAATTTTTGGTCTCGTTACCTCCATCACCGAAGGTGGATGGATGTTTTATATTCACCCCTGTTTGGCTGTGAGTAGGATATCTCAAAAAGTTCTGGACGGATTTGGATGAAATTTGGTGGAGAGGTACAGTCTGTGACCTGGACAAAATCATTAGATTTTGGTGAACATCCGCATCTTCTGTGGTTGGCGTTTTTATCCAACAATCAGCTAACTCCGAGGGCCTTTCACTCACTCACTCACTGCAGGCAGGTAGGTGGTCTTTCTGTCTTCTACCGACTCATCTCCGGCCTTCCTCCCCCAGCTCTCTCTGTGCTTTATTCCAAACCCCCAAATATTCCTACAGGTCGCACAAGATCTGCCAGCAACCCTCTTATGGTGAAACTGCCAAAATCAAGACTCTCTGCTCACCTTCACTCTTTCATTCCCGTTTTCTCCCGCCACTGGAACAAACTCCCTCACTCTCTTCAATCCCACTCCTCCCTCCAGGTCTTTAAAACAGCTGTTCACCACCAGCTCTTATTTTCCCCCATCCAAAACCTTGATTTTTCTATCCCCGTTAAAACACCCCAAATCCACCTCTTTCAATCTCCAACTTCTTTCCTGAAATTCCTCGTAGTGTTCATTTACTTTATGCCATGTGCTCTTTATACCGTGTACCTCCTCCCCTCCTCACCCCCAGCCCTTTCCCTTCCACAGATGTCTCGATGTCCTTGTTCCCTACTGTTGTTGTGCTTGTATGCTTTCCTCTCTCCCGCTCTCATCTCCTGCTCTCTTCATTGTATGTTTTATGTGCCCGTGCATGTTTTCATGTTTAATGTGTTAGCTCTTACACAAGCCTCGGTTCTCTGTACAAAAAAAACGAATATACAGTACGTATCAAAAAAAAGGTAATCCGAATTCAAGGGGTTAATATGCAAAGTTTATTAATTTTGACAATTTACATGTGGTTTACTAATTAAGAGGAGATCCTCAGCTTTCCATTGATACCTTCCATGCATCATTGCTGTCACACATGACCGAGTACATGTTCATTGAAAATGACAAGTTCAAATCGCATTTTTACAAGTTTGGCTGATCGATGCAAGTCAGGATAATTGATGCAAAATGAACGTCAGATGTGAACTTTTCTCAGGAATGATTGGCCTTTATGCACCCACACCTTCAACATGTCCACCTCTCCTTTCAACACAAAGCTCACAGTGGCGGAGCATGCCCTAAACTGCTCGTCTCACCATAACCGGGTCATTGCGCAAAGCATCCACTTCATGTCGAATACGGCCCTGCAATTCGTCAAGATCACGGGGAGGAGTTACGAACACCTTGTTCTTTAAATGTACCCAAAGGAAATAATCACATGGTGTGAGGTCAAGTGATCTTGGCGGACATTCCACTGCATGGTTGAGGGCGATGACTCGGTCTCCAAAGAGTTCCCTCAGTCGATCTCGGACAGCGATAAGACGATGTGCTGGGGCGCCGTCTTGGGCCCACCAGAGATATCTGAAGACACCACGAACCTGTCGCTCAAAGCTCTCCTCCAGCTGTGGTAAAACTTCATCATTGATCATCTGCAGATACCTGTTACCATTGGCATTCCTTTGAAAGAAAAATGGTCCGATCACCTGACCACTTCCACAAAGTCCCAACCAAACAGGCCACTTTTGTCTTCATGTTGGTGTCAAAATTAAATTCCGGGGGTTGTCCTGTCGGTGCATATTCAAGAACATTTATGGGTATTGACCTTGCCGTCCATGGTGAAAGCAGCTTCGTCGCCGATAATGAGATACCGCAGGAAATTGACATCTGCTTCGCAATGTGCTATCAACCATCTGGCAAGCACCAGCCTCCTGGCAAAATCCCCTGGCGTAAGTTGATGCCGGATGTGAATCCGATATGATGTTGGTGGAGGTCCAGTCTTGTGATTCGGTTGAATGTTGCCGAAGGCAATCCGTCCCATTTCGTCTTGCGCTGGTATCCCTAGGATGCTCCAAAACTTGCTGCCTTACTGCTGCAATGTTCATTTCCGATCGCCCAGTGCGCCTCCTACCAGAATTCCCCTTGTTGCGTTTGAGGCTAGTGCCATGCTCTTGGTATTTTCTATCATTCGCCCAGATGGTTTTGGCTGCTGGAGGCTCCCGTTCTGGGAAACGATCCCTGAACGCATCATGAGTTCGCTGCAAACTTCGAGTTTGGTGAAACGTTGTAACCACGAAGGTCCGCTGTTCAGTCGCAAGTTGAACCATCTTTTCAATGACTCAGACTGTCTCTCAACCCATACACTGTAGGCCCATCTTAAATACCCATCTTAATCAAAGGATGATGCAACCGACGATTACCAGACCAGCTTAACAATTTTACATCATCGACTTGGCAGTCGACAAGTAATGCGTCCATTTAAAACTGTCTTGCACTGATGAGCCAAACTTGTAAAAATGCGATTTGAACTTGTCATTTTCAATGAACATGTACTCGGTCATGTGTGACAGCAATGATGCCAGAAAGGCATCAATGGAAAGCTGAGGATCTCCTCATAATTGGTAAACCACATGTAAATTGTCAAACTAAATAACCTTTGCATATTAACCCCTTGAATTCGGATTGCGTTTTTTTTGATACGCACTGTATATCTGGATCTGGATCCGAGAAATTTGTAAGTGTTTCTTCACCCCATTGAGGAATGGGACTAAAAACGGTATACAGCACCATATCTCAAAAAGTTTTGGATGGATTCAGACGAAACTTTGTGGACAGCTTGAGTGAACGTCAAGAACGAATTTATTACATTTTGGTGAAGATCCAAATCCAGATACGATAATTTAATTTTTTTTTTAAAGTGATTCCTCACCATTGAGTGATGGAGCCAAAGACTATAAATAGTATGATGTTTTACAAAAGTTGTGGACTGATTCTGACAAAACTAGTGATGAATTGGTCCGGCAACAAGAACAAGCCGATTAGATTTTGGTTCACGTCCGAATCCAGATCCGGTCTTTCAGTGGATACAAACCATAAACTGGTCAGCCTGGTGGAGGTATGCTCTCGACTGAGTGAGGTTCTAGCTTTCTGCTTCATCTCCATTATGCTATCACTTTTCGGTATTGGTTTGATGTTGAAAACATGTATTGCCATTTGCAAATGGTGTTTCATGTGAAGCCATAAAAAGAATGGATTGCCAGGAAGCTTCCTTCCCATTACAAGCAAAGTCATGGAATCCATCCTTGATATGCCTTGATATATACATTGATATGTATGTGAAGCCTTTGCTTTTCTCAAACAGCCCCATTGAATTCTCTTCCAGTCACTAATACAGTCGTGGCCAAAAATATTGGCACCATAGACTTAATATTTGGTAGCACAGACTGGACAAAATAACTGCAGTCAAGCGCTTCCTATAGCCATGATTGAGCTTCCTACACCTCTCTACTGCTGGCAGTTTGTCCTACTCTGCTTGTGCAAACTGCTCCAGTTCTCCCAGATTTGAAGGGTGCCTTCTCCCAACTGCTGTTTTCAGATCTCCCCACAGGTGTTCAATGGGATGTAGATCTCGACTCATTGTTGGCCACTTCAGAACAGTCAAGCGTCTTGCCTTGAACCATTCCTGGGTGATTTTTGAAGTGTGTTTGGGGTCATTGTCTGGCTGCAAGACCCATGACCTTCGATGGAGACACAGCTTTCTGACGCTTGGTTGAACTTTGTGCTCCAAAATGTCTTGGTAATCTCCTGATTTCATGATGCCATGCACACATTCAAGGTATCCAGTGCCAGAGGCAGCACATCAACCCCAAAACATCACTGAACCTCCTCCATGTTTGACTGTAGGGAAGGTGTTCTTTTCTTTGAAGGCTTCATTTTGCTTTCCGTAAACATAGAGATGATGTGCTTCACAAAAAGGCTCTAATTTGGTCTCATCTGTCCACAGGAAATTCTACCAGAAGGATTTTGGCTTGTTCAGGTGTGTTTTGGCAAACTCCAGTCAGCCTTTCTTATGTCTCTCTCTCAGTCCTGGTTCTCCTACCATAGGACCCCCTTTCATTGAGTTGGTGACGGTGGGTGTGAGTTGAAACGGTTGTACCTTGTGTCTGAAGGTTGGCTTGAATCCATTTAGCAGTTGATTGAGGTGCTTTCTCCGCCATTAGAATAATCCTTCGCTGCAATCTTCGGTCAGGTTTCCTCTTGCGTCCACGTCCATGGAGGTTGACTACAGTGCCATGGGCCTTAAACTTCCTGATAACATTGCGTATGGTGGACAAGGAACATCAAGATCTCTGGAGATGGACTTTTGTGGCCTTGAGATTGTCCATGCTTGGCTACAATCTTGTGTCTAACCTCCTCATACAATTCTTTGGTTTTCTTTTTTTTCTCCATGCTCATTGCGGTACACACAGTGACACAAAACGGCAGAATGACTCCTTTTCTCTATTCATACTGGTTGAAAGAGTGATTTTTATATTGCATGCACCTGCAACTAACTACAGGTGATTTAAATTCCAAAGTAAAGGAGAATCACCTGCTTGAAATCTAATTATTTCTCACAACTTCTAAAAAAGGTCTTACAACTTCACCTTTTTTTTGTTTTGTTCCACTGCAAACCAAAGAAATTCATATGTGGAAACCAAAATATTTTTCAATTTCAACAATTTTCTGGAGGAAATGGTGAATTATTTGAAAAAAGTGCAGGGGTGCCAATATTTTTGACCACGACTGCATCTGGACATGGTGCTGCTGCTCTCTATTATCTGTCTCCCAAATATATTGTTCTCTGAAGTCTCATTTGTGGAAATGCCTTCAGAGATTGTTGAGATTGGAGAAACTGCCGGAAGGCCAACAGTCTCAGCACTTCAAAAATCTCGGTTTCATGGGAGAATGGCCAGACAAGCCACTCCTGAGAAAAAGGCACATGACAGCACGCCTGGAATTTGCAAAAAGCACGTGAAAGGCTCTGAGAGCACGAGACAAAATGTTCTGTTGAAATCTTTGAACTTTTTGGCCTGAATGCAAAGCGCGACGTCTGGCAGAAACTGATACAGCTCATCACCATCCAACACCATCCCTACTGTGAAGCATGGTGGTGGCAGCATCATGCTATGGGGATGCTTTTTAGTGGCAGGGCCTGGTAGACTTGCAAGGATAGAGGGAAGAATGAATGGAGCCAAATACAGGTACAAGGTAAATCCTTGAGGAGAACCGGCTTCATAATGCAAAAGACCTTAGACTGTCGTGAAGATTTACGTTCCAACAGGACAATGACCCCAAGCATACAGCCCAAGCAACACTGGAAGGGCTTAAGAACAAGAACGTGAAAGTCCTTGAGTGGCCCAGCCAAAGTTCAGATTTGAATCCCATTGAGAATCCAACTTTACAGAGCTTAAGCAAATCTGTAAGGAAGAATGGGAAAAACTTCCCAAATCCAGAAAGGTGATGCAGACAAACCCAAGAAGATTCGAAGCTGTAATCATTGTCAAAGGTGCTTCTACCAAGTAATGACACAGGGGGTTGAATATTTATGTAAATCAGATATTTCTGTATTACATTTTTAATTATTTTGCAAAAATATCTAATAAAAAATCCACTTTGACATTATGGGATATTATGTGTAGATCAGTGACAAAAACAAAATCTGAATTTAATCCATTTTATGTTGAGGCTGGAAGAACAAAATTTGAAAAACGTCAAGGGGTGTGAATACTTTCTGAAAGCACAGTACATCTTCTCCAAAGATAATCGAAAGCTTTCTAAAGGCCTCCATTTCCCTCGCTTCGTTTTCTTTTTCTCTGGACATTCTCGGTGACGCGATGTTGCGTCCGCACACATAACTTCCCATGTGCGGACAAGGTACGTTCCTACTCCCCAATCTCAAAATACACCCTTACACTCCCCCCCACCCCCCATGGTTAACCCATGCCACCTTCCCCTTCCCTCCTCCATGGCTAACCCATGCTACCTCCCCCCCCTCCTCCATGGTTAACCTATGCCACCTCCCCCCCCCCCCACCCCACATCCATGGTTAACCCATGCCACCATTCCCCCTCCCCTCCATGGCGAACCCATGCCACCTCCCCCCTCCCCTCCATGGCTAACCCATGCCACCTCCCCCCCCCTCCCCTCCATGGCTAACCCATGCCACCTCCCCCCTCCCCTCCATGGCTAACCCATGCCACCTCCCCCCTCCCCTCCATGGCTAACCCATGCCACCTCCCCCCTCCCCTCCATGGCTAACCCATGCCACCTCCCCCCCCCTCCCCTCCATGGCTAACCCACACCACCTCTCCCCTCTCCCCCCTCCCCCATTCCAAGCGCAGCAGCTCAGCATGTACTGATGACAGGAGGGTTTTAGCCGCTAATCCATGGCGGATTTCATCCCAAAGCTGTGACAGTTTCTCTGGCGGTCGAATGACGCACTTTAATTTTCTCGACGGATTTTTAATACCGTCTCCAGCAGACCTCGTTTAAATCCCATCTCTCCATGCCTTGGTAGCTTCCAGCAAGTCATTGGCCCTCCTACTCTCTCCCCACACCAACAATTGATCATTGGGTCATTTTAAGGTACAGTAACGATCACGTGCTTACTGTACATCATTTGTATAGAATAAAATATACAACATGTTTATATAATCCAGTAAATCGTTTTATCAATAACATAAGACCTAATACATGGATTAATCATGGGTCAACTGCCCTAAAACGGTTCAATATTACTCCATATGGAACGCATAGATGGGCCCTAATATGGATATGGATTATTCCTTATGGGCCGTAATATGACCATTAGGATTACTACTGAAAACAATTTTCATCAATTGAACAAACTGGGATTCGCGACCTCGAGGAAGTGTTTGGATCATTCCAAGTGTGAGGTGATGGGGGTAGAGATTGGTGAGGATGGGCGGGGGTAAGGATGAGGGAGGTAGGGATGGGTGAGAATTGGGGGGTGGGGGGTAGGGATGGGTGAAGATGGGGGGTAGGGATGGGTGAGGATTGGGGGGTAGGGATGGGTGAGGATTGTGAGGTGTAGAGATTGGTAGGGATGGGTGAGGATGGGGGGTAGGGATGGGTGAGGATTGGGGGGGTAGGGATGGGTGAGGATTGGGGGGTAGGGATGGGTGAGGATTGGGGGGTAGGGATGGGTGAGGATTGGGAGGTGTAGAGATTGGTAGGGATGGGTGAGGATGGGGGGTAGGGATGGGTGAGGATGGGGGGTAGGGATGGGTGAGGATGGGGGGTAGGGATGCCACTGTGCTCTTGGGAACCTTCAATGCAGCAGAGTTTTTTTGTAGGCTTCCCCAGATCTGTGCCTCGCCACCATCCTGTCTCTGAGCTCTGTAGGCAGTTCCTTCGACCTCATGGCTTGGTTTTTGCTCTGATATGCATTGTCAGCTATGAGACCTTATATAGACAGGTGTGTGCCTTTCCACATCATGTCCAATCAGTTGAATTTACCACAGGTGGACTCCAATCAAGGTGTAGAAACATCTCAAAGATGATCAAGAGAAATGGGAGGCACCTGAGCTAAATTTCAAGTGGCATAGCAAAGGGTATGAATACTTATGTCAATGTGATATTTCAGTTTTTGACTTTTTAATAAATTTGCAAAACTTTTTCAAAATCCTGTTTTCTCCATGTCATTATGGGGTATTGAGTGTAGATTGATGAGGGAAAAAATGAATTTAAACGATTTCAGCATAAGGCTGCAATGTAACAAAATGTGAAAAAAGTGAAGGGGTCTGAATACTTTCTGAATGCTGTATGTTATGATTTAACTTTAGACGGCTTTTGATAGGCCTCAAGTACCTTTTTCAACGTTAGATGCTTTGCCTAAATAAGTAGTTTGCTATCTGCTGCTCCCTCTGCTTCGCATCGAACCACTGAAGTCACATGATCAAGTTGATTTGCATTTTGGGATTGTGTTCTGGGATAACAACCGGAATGACACATTTCCTCGAGGAATGCTAAATCCCTTGGTGTTAAGAGGTCCTGGTAATGCAGCTCTTGCCACTGTTGATGTCAAAGTGCACGAGTCTACCTTTAGAAAGAAGCTGCACAAATTTGATCTACATGGGAGGTGTGCCAGGAGGAAACCTTTGCTGTCCCGAAAGAACATCAGGGCAAGACTAAAGTGTGGTAGTAGTAGAGTTGGAAAGGTGAGTATTCATAGTAGTATTCATAGTTGTAGTGGTAGTTGTAGTGGTAGTAGTAGTAGTCAGAGTAGTGGTAGTAGTAGTAGTATTAGTAGTAGTAGTAGTAATAGCGGTAGTAGTTGTAGTAGTAGTAGTAGTAGTTGTAGTTGTAGTTCTTGTTGTTGTAAAAACCAGAGTTACAACATTGTCTCAGATTTGTGAGTTTAATTCTGAATCGATCTCTAGCAATACATGTAAGAAAACCAACAAGCAGCATATCAATATTCAGCATTCATAGGAATCAGTAATGGATTTGCAACTAGCGCAAGCAAGCCTTTAAATAGGACAAGATGTTCTTACCAAATATATACCTATTTATATTTAAATAGGACAAGATGTTCTTACCAAATATATACCTATTTATATTTAAATAGGACAAGATGTTCTTACCAAATATATACCTATATATTTAAATAGGACAAGATGTTCTTACCAAATAGATACCTATTTATATTTAAATAGGACAAGATGTTCTTACCAAATATATACCTATTTATATTTAAATAGGACAAGATGTTCTTACCAAATATATACCTATTTATATTTAAATAGGACAAGATGTTCTTACCAAATATATACCTATTTATATTTAAATAGGACAAGATGTTCTTACCAAATATATACCTATTTATATTTAAATAGGACAAGATGTTCTTACCAAATATATACCTATATATTTAAATAGGACAAGATGTTCTTACCAAATATATACCTATTTATATTTAAATAGGACAAAATGTTCTTACCAAATATATACCTATTTATATTTAAATAGGACAAGATGTTCTTACCAAATATATACCTATTTATATTTAAATAGGACAAGATGTTCTTACCAAATATATACCTATTTATATTTAAATAGGACAAGATGTTCTTACCAAATATATACCTATTTATATTTAAATAGGACAAGATGTTCTTACCAAATATATACCTATTTATATTTAAATAGGACAAGATGTTCTTACCAAATATATACCTATTTATATTTAAATAGGACAAAATGTTCTTACCAAATATATACCTATTTATATTTAAATAGCACAAAATGTTCTTACCAAATATATACCTATTTATATTTAAATAGGACAAAATGTTCTTACCAAATATATACCTATTTATATTTAAATAGGACAAGATGTTCTTACCAAATATATACCTATTTATATTTAAATAGCACAAAATGTTCTTACCAAATATATACCTATTTATATTTAAATAGGACAAAATGTTCTTACCAAATATATACCTATTTATATTTAAATAGGACAAGATGTTCTTACCAAATATATACCTATTTATATTTAAATAGGACAAAATGTTCTTACCAAATATATACCTATTTATATTTAAATAGGACAAGATGTTCTTACCAAATATATACCTATTTATATTTAAATAGCACAAAATGTTCTTACCAAATATATACCTATTTATATTTAAATAGGACAAAATGTTCTTACCAAATATATACCTATTTATATTTAAATAGGACAAGATGTTCTTACCAAATATATACCTATTTATATTTAAATAGGACAAAATGTTCTTACCAAATATATACCTATTTATATTTAAATAGGACAAGATGTTCTTACCAAATATATACCTATTTATATTTAAATAGGACAAGATGTTCTTACCAAATATATACCTATTTATATTTAAATAGCACAAAATGTTCTTACCAAATATATACCTATTTATATTTAAATAGGACAAGATGTTCTTACCAAATATATACCTATTTATATTTAAATAGGACAAGATGTTCTTACCAAATATATACCTATTTATATTTAAATAGCACAAAATGTTCTTACCAAATATATACCTATTTATATTTAAATAGCACAAAATGTTCTTACCAAATATATACCTATTTATATTTAAATAGCACAAGATGTTCTTACCAAATATATACCTATTTATATTTAAATAGGACAAGATGTTCTTACCAAATATATACCTATTTATATTTAAATAGCACAAAATGTTCTTACCAAATATATACCTATTTATATTTAAATAGGACAAGATGTTCTTACCAAATATATACCTATTTGTATTTAAATAGCACAAAATGTTCTTACCAAATATATACCTATTTATATTTAAATAGCACAAAATGTTCTTACCAAATATATACCTATTTATATTTAAATAGGACAAGATGTTCTTACCAAATATATACCTATTTATATTTAAATAGCACAAAATGTTCTTACCAAATATATACCTATTTATATTTAAATAGGACAAGATGTTCTTACCAAATATATACCTATTTATATTTAAATAGGACAAGATGTTCTTACCAAATATATACCTATTTATATTTAAATAGGACAAGATGTTCTTACCAAATATATACCTATTTATATTTAAATAGGACAAGATGTTCTTACCAAATATATACCTATTTATATTTAAATAGCACAAAATGTTCTTACCAAATATATACCTATTTATATTTAAATAGGACAAGATGTTCTTACCAAATATATACCTATTTATATTTAAATAGGACAAGATGTTCTTACCAAATATATACCTATTTATATTTAAATAGGACAAAATGTTCTTACCAAATATATACCTATTTATATTTAAATAGGACAAAATGTTCTTACCAAATATATACCTATTTATAGTCAAATAGGACAAGATGTTCTTACCAAATATACCTATTTATAGTTAAATAGGACAAGATGTTCTTACCAAATATATACCTATATATTTAAATAGGACAAGATGTTCTCACCAAATATATACCTATTTATAGTTAAATAGGACAAGATGTTCTTACCAAATATATACCTATTTATAGTTAAATAGGACAAGATGTTCTTACCAAATATATACATATTTATATTTAAATAGGACAAGATGTTCTTACCAAATATATACCTATTTATATTTAAATAGGACAAGATGTTCTTACCAAATATATACCTATTTATAGTTAAATAGGACAAGATGTTCTTACCAAATATATACCTATTTATAGTTAAATAGGACAAGATGTTCTTACCAAATATATACCTATTTATATTTAAATAGGACAAGATGTTCTTACCAAATATATACCAATTTATATTTAAATAGCACAAAATGTTCTTACCAAATACAGACTTGGCATTTAATGTGGAATATATTTTTTTCTTGACTTGGGTTTACTTTCTGAACTCGGTATATCAGTCTGGTGAGTTTCTTTTACGCTTCGGTGGTTTCTTTGTTAAAAGAACCATGTCACGTTGTCTGTCGCAGCAAGAAGTCAATAACAGGATTATATTACAGGTGGCGTGACAAAATGTACGGACAGGTACTTTTGACGATTGGCTTCACAATCGGGTATATAAGGGTTGATGCGTTCTGTATTAGTGGAAAACAACTGCTGCACGTCTACAAAAGTTATTGCCGCTTCCCCTGGAGATGGTCCGTCAACTCGACAATGCTGTTTGTCATTTAGTGGTGGCTTTATGAAATTCCGGCATGAAACAGCGTGCTATTGCTCAGGAGTATGGCATCACTCAAGGTCAGGTGTCAAAGATCCTGAAACGAAATGCTCAGAGGGGTGTCCCTACTCCAATACCGAGGTCAGGACGTCCCCACAGAACCACAAAGAGGGATGATCACCAGCTGCACCGGTTAGTCCGCAATGGCTGTACCACGTCAGCTAATCGGCTTAGGGCTGAGTGGCAGCAACTGACAAATGTGCCTGTATCCAGAAGGCTAGTCAACCAACGACTTGTTCAAGCAGGCTATCGTGCCAGGCGTCCCCTGAGAAAGCCACGCCTGACCAGACAACACAGCCAGCGCCGATTGCACTCGGCCAGAGAGCACCGTCAATGGCAGCCAGGACACTGGAATCACGTGACCTTCAGTGACGAGTCTAGATTTCTGGTCTATTGTCAAGATGGCCGTGCCCGAGTGCGCAGACAAGTGCATGAAGCCCACAACGAAGATTGTATAGTGCCAAGAGTCCAGGCTGGAGGTGATGGGGTGACCGTTTGGGCTGCTTTTCATGCAAGGGGCAAAACTGACCTGGTTGTTCTGAATGGAAACCTGAACCAGTTCAAGTACAGAGTCATTCTGGAAGAAACATTGCTTCCATTTGCTCGTGCAGCCTTTCGAGGAAACTTTGTCTCCAAGATGACAATGCACGGCCTCATCGTGCTCGCATGATCCAACACTTTCTTGCTGATCGTGGTGTAGAGTATATGGAGTGGCCTGCCATGTCCCCGGATATGAATCCGATAGAGAACTTGTGGGCAGAATTAACGCGTCAAATCGACCACTTGGACCAGCAGCCGACCTCTGTGCGTGAATTGCAGCAGACTATTGTCACTGCATGTCAAGCGATTCCTGTCCAAACCTTGGCAAATCTCCTGAACAGCATGCCTCGACGTGTACGTGCTCTCCTGAATGCTCGTGGGGGTTACACGAAGTACTGAACTGTAATTTTACTGTCCGTAATCCCAGTCATAATTTAGCTTTTGTTTTTGTTGAAAATTTTTTTGGCTTATGTGCAAAATAAAGAGATACTTCTGGAAAACGTACAGAAGTTTAACACAGTACTGTCCGTGAATTGAGTTCGATATCAGTTTACATCACTTTCAAGGATAAATTTATTTGCTTCGAAATGTCAAATGTGGTTTTTGTTTCTTTTAAAGGTCACATTAACAAAATCTAGAATAATTTCAACATAATTCCAATGAACTTTTGGTTGTAAGTCATCTTGAAAAGTAAGTTCACCCCCCCCCCCCCCCCCCAAAAAAAATATTCCATATTAAATGCCAAGTCTGTATATTTAAATAGCATAAAATGTTCTTACCAAATATATTGTTGTGGATATGAGGACTGTATATTTTTTTTTATTGTGTGCTGTACTATTGTGATTATTGTTTATTCTGTGCCTCCTGCCTCCGGAGCTGTGTAAAGACCAAAAGGGCGTCCCATAGTCCACAAGCATACACGTCAGCCAAGTAATAGAATATACCTGTCGATAGTTATCTCTTATTCTGTGTTTTAGGATAAGGCTGTGTCTTCCATTAATTGAAATACTCCATTGCACCAGTGAAAGAGATAGATTCCCTTCCATTCCCCCCTTTCCGTCAATTGCAATTCAAAGCGCCTTCCGCATTTTGGTCGGTTTTTCCCTCCAATAACCGCCATTGACCACGAGGCTCGAGTCGGGGAAGGAAGGCGTGTCTCCACCTCGTCATAGAGGGGAGGAGTGAGCCCGCCCCACTCGACCAACCATGAGCCAGGGGTTCGGCTAGAGAGGGCGGAGGAAGAGCGATCGGGGAGGGTCGCAAAGGTTGAGGGGCGGGGGCCTATATAACCCAAGGCAGGGCGTGTCCAAAAAGAGAGATGCGTTTTTACAGAGGAGAGCAGAAGACAGAAAGGCCTGGAGTTGGACTTTGAGTTGGTCTGAGTTGGTTGGGAGTCGGTCGTCAAGTGCAGAGTGGTGAAGAGTCAGTCAGTAGAGGTGGTGGTCAAGTGGTTGCGTTGGTTGCGGTGAGGAGTCGGTGGTAAAGAGTGAGGGACCAAGAAAGAGAGAGAAAGAGTCCTGAAGCAAGAGAGGAAGTTGTTGGACTGGGTGGGACTAAGGAAGGAGAGAGAACCCGTCACACCAATCCCCCAAGCTCCGCGTTGGCTCCACCAAGCGTTCAGCTCCACCAAGCTCTGCGTTGGCTCCACCAAGCTCCGCGTTGGCTCCACCAAGCGTTCAGCTCCACCAAGCTCCGCGTTGGCTCCACCAAGCGTTCAGCTCCACCAAGCTCCGCGTTGGCTCCACCAAGCGTTCAGCTCCACCAAGCTCCGCGTTGGCTCCACCAAGCGTTCAGCTCCACCAAGCTCCGCGTTGGCTCCACCAAGCGTTCAGCTCCACCAAGCTCCGCGTTGGCTCCACCAAGCGTTCAGCTCCACCAAGCTCCGCGTTGGCTCCACCAAGCGTTCAGCTCCACCAAGCTCCGCGTTGGCTCCACCAAGCGTTCACCTCCAGCCATCCACCTCCTGCAATTCCCCGTGTGAGTCGTCTTTTGTTTGTTCTGTCCTGGGTTAATTAAGTCTGTATAAGCTAGTATTTTCCCTGTGTCACCTGCGTCTTATGTGCTTGTAAATAAACGTGACTGCTTTCTTTTTGCTTGTGTGTAAATAGTCAATAAATTCAGTCGTATTTCCAAACCTTTCTTTGCCTTCGTTTTCCTCTTTGCATTGCGTCGTTTTCGTCTTTTCCCTCATTGAGCAGCTGGGGTGCGATACGGCCAAAGTCTGGGTGAATCGGGTGAGTTTTGTTAGGTCGCGGTCTTACACCACCGCTCGGTCTATAACATCTAACCGCGATCTATAACAATTGGTGTCTGGGAGTGGAATTCGGGTCCCGAACCAAATTTTTAAAACATCTAGAAAAAAAATTTTTGGTCAAAATTACGAGCTGCCGAAATTTGTTTTTTTAAAGCAAAACCCGAATTTTGAAATCGCGCCATGGCTGTTTAAGGCGACGGGATGCCGGTGGGAGAGATAGACGGGGTGGAATCGACCCAGGACCTCGGGGAAATGTATGTGGAGGAAAGGGAGGAGAAAAATGGCAATGTGGTTGCGGGGGTATCAGGTGCACAAAATGGCAGCCTCCCGTACGTGACGGCGATAGCCGGACCCGCAGTGCCAATGGACTGGGGTGTTTGTATGATGCATTTCAGTGCCGCTCTGAGGGGTGACAGTAAGGGATTTGATGCAATGATGGCTACCCAGGGGCTAGACGCGGAAAAAGCGAGGCACGAAGCAAGGTACAACCCGGTTGGATTTCAGGAGCAAATAAACGCCACGGTAAAAAGAATACAGGAAGACATTGACCGCAGGTTGGGCGAGCAGGTCCCACGGGTGCACGGGGAGGTAACGCGTGTCGAAAAGCGCTGGTTGAGCGAAGCGGAGGAAAGCACGGGTACAATGACGGGGGTAGAAATCGCGACACGGGGTTTGGAAAAGCCGGCGACCGATGAAGTAGAGGGAATTTTATTAAAGCCAACGGTCGCCGAGGTTAATAAAGAAAAAGCAGTAGCGGGAATTAAAATTGAAGAGATGACGGAGGTAACCCGGGAATTGCAGGGAGAAATGGATTATGTACAAAGTCCCTGCTCACATCACGATGATGTACTCGTTAATCCAAATGGAAGTTTGCAGGTTTTGGTGCAGGGAGGAAGAAGAACCCCGAAGGTGAGACGTGCTGTGTATTGTGCGGGGAGATTTTGTAAGAGGATGTTTAGCGACAAAAGAATTTTCGCGCGCTTGGGATCGAGGAAGCATCCGGGCGTTGGTGAAGGGTCCCGTGTGAGTGGAAATGGCACGCGTGGGAGAAAAAAGTGTGCGTCGGCGAGTGGGTGTGTTATAAAGTGTGGGAGTGAAACCGAGTGCGAGCGAGAATGCACGTCGGTGTGTACGGGGTGTGACACAGGGAGTGAGAGCAATACGGAGTGCACGCCCATGGTGAGTGTTACGGAGGACGTAACGGAGGAGAGGTGTGGACCGAAGTGTGCGCAAGAGGTGTGGTGTGTAGCAGAGAGAGCGTTGGTGGAATGTACGGACGGCGTTGGAACGCCAGGTTTTGTGAGGGTGAAAGAGGTAGCGTATGCTTGTAAGCATGCAAGTAAAGCGTCGACGGTAACCAGGGTAGTGGTTAGGGCGACGGATAGCCGATGCGAGCACTCGGGGCGTGGGGTGCTTTGTTGGGTGCGAGGCCCGGCGCGGATCGATGCTGCGTCGCTTCTCTTCGAAGCGTCGTTGCCGATTCGGGCTTGGCCCCGCCCCGCACGGTCGAGTCCGGGCTTTGTCGGGCGAGGCGACCGGTCCGGTTCGAGGGCGAGTGGGAGGAAGCGGAACGGTGCCCCCTCGTGGGGACGGGGCTCCGACCGGGGGAGATTGAGCCATCGGGCCCGGGACCGCAAGGTGCCGCGCCGAGATGGTGCGTGGAATCTCGGTCCAACCAAACCACCTCCCTTGAACCGAAAGCCGGACGGATTCAACCTGCAGGCAACCAAACCACCCGAATTCATTGCTCGGCTTTACGAAGCCGAGTTTAATGATGTCATGACGCACCGAGGCTAGGATATAGCGGACTGTGATGATGGTGATCGTGATAGTGATTTAAAACGAAATTTAGAAAAGTGAATAGAATTGGCAGTAAATGGAAAATTTTTGAATTGTTGGATTTGGACGAGCGAAATTGGTAGTGAGAGACCCCCGATGTGGTGGGATGGCAAATCCACCATCCCTCACAGGTGGGGGCAAAGGAGCAATAGTTTATGGGGTGGCTATGACAACCGAGCCAGGGAGGGCTTGGATAATTGTAGGGATCTAGCGAAGATGACATTAGGTAACGTTAAGTTTAGTTAGTGACTGATACCTGTAGTGGGGACGCAGGTAGATTAGTGTGGATGATAATGACGAGGGAGCGCAATAGTTTAAAGGGACGACTGGGAAGCGCAAGTTTCAGAGGGGAGTAGTTAGCTGAGATGATGCCGTGTGTGTGAGGATTGAACAGGTGTGATTGAACAGGTGTGATTGAACAGGTGTGATTGCACAGGTGTGCAACTGAACAGGTGTGTGGAGCAGTGTATGAGGGAGTAGTGGTGATTGTGTGTTGTGTTGACCAAATGGTCCAGGAAGAAAGGAGGGTGCAGGTGGCACCAGGTAGGATTGCACAGGTGTGCAACGACAGGTGAATGGAGGACAGGTGTATGGAATAAATGGTATGGAGTATTGGAATGGATGGTCGTGGAGTGAGTATGGCGGAAATTGTGGAGTGGAGTGGATGGTGCGAAGGTGTGAATGGGGGAAGAGTGGACCCCCATCACGGGTACCCGGGGCGGGTAGTGTAAGTGTTAGGTAGAGGGTACAGGTAAATTGTGGTTGGATATTGGCATCTGTGGTGCGGTTGCAGAATGGTGTTGTGAATGGGTGCATTAGTGTTGTGGAAATGGCTGGGCGTGTAGCCTGTTAGTGTGTGTAGTTGGTTGGGCACTCCACCACTGTGAGGATGTCGGCCAGGTGAGGCCGCAGGTGGGCTCTGGGAGCCGGTAGAGTTGTGGATGGGGCCCGAGGATCCGGAGGATGGACCCGGGTAGCCCAGTGCCAGAGAGGGCACCGAGTGGGGAGAGCGCCAGAGGGCCTTCCCCAGGTAGTTAGGTTAGGGTGAGGAGCAGGTAAGCTCGGAGGCAACTGCAGTGGTGGAGGTGTGCAGGTGGGTAGACCCACTGGGAGAGGTACACGCCACAGCCCAGAAATTGTGCGAGGGCACCGGGAGATGAATCGGGGGAGTGAGACCCCAAATTGAAAAGCACCACAGTTTGGCCAATGGGAATTGGTTTTTAGAACCCATAGTGTAAGAGGGCCAATGGTTTGGCCGGAGAAAGACCCCGGGTAGTGTAAAGTGTGTTAAAGTCATTTAGAAAATAGTTAGGATGAAGGATCTCCTCGCACCATCTGCATCCACTCACCTGAGGTGACAGGTACTCCGCACCATGCCATGTCTTATTATTTTTACTATGCAAATGTTTGGATTGTGAGACGCATCATGACGTGGGTGTGACATTGTGCGTAATTCCATCTCTCCCTCCTTATGAGGATTGATGATGAATTGGTGATGGCAAATTTTGAAGTAGAGGGATTGTGGAGACGAATTTGGTATAGGGGAAATATGGGGAAGACGTGACAGTAGTGACGAATTGGTAATGTGTAGGTTTTGTACATATGGGGTAAGGGCAAGGGTGGGCTAGGTAACAGGGGGGTGACGTACGGTAGGGACGAGCTTTCTCACTTCGCCCTCCGTACGCATTTCGCCTTGCATTGCCTTTTTGACGTGTACCCTTGTGACCTTACCCCTCGCTCAATTGTCTTTCTTTTGTCTCCCACATGACCTGTGCGCCGTTGGGCGCCGAGGGGAGCGTGCGTGGGTCGGCCATTGTGCGCCCGAAATTCCCAGAACCAGCTGTCTGCATCGATGCACCACATTATGGACCACATGCCTGTGGCCGAGCACCACTTATGGACCCCATGGGTTGGGGCATGGCCCCTCTGCTGGAACCGGCCATGAGGGCCCGAAATCTTGCTGGCGGACCTTGGCCACAGGGCACCGATGCCCCCCAGGTGAACCACACTAGTCGGCCCTGTGGGCCATAAATAAAATAAATAAGAAGGACACATTGGGCACACTTTATTGCAAATAGGCCGCCAGTAAGCAAAGCAAAAGAGAATGACAACATCTGGAAGACAAATAATAATAACCAGCAGAGGGAGCCGAAGAGCAAGAGATCACCTGCAGGGTTAGGGGTTGTTGGTTTATTTTTATGGAACACTGATGAACTATGGTGACTGCACCGATTGGTGCTTGGGTGTGTATTGGTGCGTTATTGGGTGCGTTCATGGTGCGTCGATGCAGAGCAGACTGTCTCCCCCCAGAAAGAACAATTACAGGTCCTGGGTTAGTTTTGTAAATAAAAATAGCGTCAGTGTAAATAATGCTTCCCACCGTCAGTGTATAGTTTGAAGACCATTCCGCAATTCGGTTAACTGTGGGCGTAAGTCTGTTAGGCAGGGTGCAATGGAGCAGCGGGACACATTTATTTATGTTTTAAAACTGTCGCACTCAGGGTCAGGTTAAAAATAGAGGGAACTACACCTACGTGTCACACTAAATAAAAGTTGTAGGCCCGGGACGTGCCTAAGAGGAGGAGGGTGCAGTGTTGTGGATATGAGGACTGTATATTCTTTTTAATTGTGTGCTGTACTATTGTGATTATTGTTTATTCTGTGCCTCCTGCCTCCGGAGCTGTGTAAAGACCAAAAGGGCGTCCCATAGTCCACAAGCATACACGTCAGCCAAGTAATAGAATATACCTGTCGATAGTTATCTCTTATTCTGTGTTTTAGGATAAGGCTGTGTCTTCCATTAATTGAAATACTCCATTGCACCAGTGAAAGAGATAGATTCCCTTCCATTCCCCCCTTTCCGTCAATTGCAATTCAAAGCGCCTTCCGCATTTTGGTCGGTTTTTCCCTCCAATAACCGCCATTGACCACGAGGCTCGAGTCGGGGAAGGAAGGCGTGTCTCCACCTCGTCATAGAGGGGAGGAGTGAGCCCGCCCCACTCGACCAACCATGAGCCAGGGGTTCGGCTAGAGAGGGCGGAGGAAGAGCGATCGGGGAGGGTCGCAAAGGTTGAGGGGCGGGGGCCTATATAACCCAAGGCAGGGCGTGTCCAAAAAGAGAGATGCGTTTATACAGAGGAGAGCAGAAGACAGAAAGGCCTGGAGTTGGACTTTGAGTTGGTCTGAGTTGGTTGGGAGTCGGTCGTCAAGTGCAGAGTGGTGAAGAGTCAGTCAGTAGAGGTGGTGGTCAAGTGGTTGCGTTGGTTGCGGTGAGGAGTCGGTGGTAAAGAGTGAGGGACCAAGAAAGAGAGAGAAAGAGTCCTGAAGCAAGAGAGGAAGTTGTTGGACTGGGTGGGACTAAGGAAGGAGAGAGAACCCGTCACACCAATCCCCCAAGCTCCGCGTTGGCTCCACCAAGCGTTCAGCTCCACCAAGCTCTGCGTTGGCTCCACCAAGCTCCGCGTTGGCTCCACCAAGCGTTCAGCTCCACCAAGCTCCGCGTTGGCTCCACCAAGTGTTCAGCTCCACCAAGCTCCGCGTTGGCTCCACCAAGCGTTCAGCTCCACCAAGCTCCGCATTGGCTCCACCAAGCGTTCAGCTCCACCAAGCTCCGCGTTGGCTCCACCAAGCGTTCAGCTCCACCAAGCTCCGCGTTGGCTCCACCAAGCGTTCAGCTCCACCAAGCTCCGCGTTGGCTCCACCAAGCGTTCAGCTCCACCAAGCTCCGCGTTGGCTCCACCAAGCGTTCACCTCCAGCCATCCACCTCCTGCAATTCCCCGTGTGAGTCGTCTTTTGTTTGTTCTGTCCTGGGTTAATTAAGTCTGTATAAGCTAGTATTTTCCCTGTGACACCTGCGTCTTATGTGCTTGTAAATAAACGTGACTGCTTTCTTTTTGCTTGTGTGTAAATAGTCAATAAATTCAGTCGTATTTCCAAACCTTTCTTTGCCTTCGTTTTCCTCTTTGCATTGCGTCGTTTTCGTCTTTTCCCTCATTGAGCAGCTGGGGTGCGATACGGCCAAAGTCTGGGTGAATCGGGTGAGTTTTGTTAGGTCGCGGTCTTACACCACCGCTCGGTCTATAACATCTAACCGCGATCTATAACAATATCGTTAAATAGGACAAAATGTTCTTACCAAATATATACCTATTTATATTCATGGTCCAACAGGATTATACAGAGGAAGCGCACCTGCTTCTAGTATGGGTTTGATTCCTGACCCGACTATAAACGGTTCTTTTGGCTCTTCGCAGGGAGGCGATGTCCCCAGGATGGAGGTTAAGCCGGTTGTCCCATCTGCTAGGACGGTGTCTTTCGCGAAGAGGAGGTGATTTATCGCCAGAATCCTGAACGAATTTACTTATGCTGGCAGGCCTGGTCAGCCAGTTCGTGAAGGGTGGGACCTAAAGTTCTCCCCTGCCAACCCAATATGGTGGGGATGATGGGAACGGTGGTAGTAGTCGTAGTAGTAGTAGTAGTAGTAGTCGAAGTCGTAGTCGTAGTAGTACTAGTGGTACAAGTAGTATTCATAGTTGTAGTGGTAGTGGTAGTGCTAGTAGTAGTAGTAGTAGTAATAATAGCGGTAGCAGTAGTAGTAGAAGTTGTTGTCATAGTAGTAGAAGTTGTAGTAGTAGTAGTATTAGTTGTTGTTGTTGTTGTTGTTGTTGTTGTTGTTGTTGTTGTTGTGAAAACCAGAGTTACAACATTGTCTCAGATTTGTGAGTTTAATTCTGAATCGATCTCTAGCAATACCTGTAAGAAAACCAACAAGCAACATATCAATATTCAGCATTCATAGGAATCAGCAATGGATTTGCAACTAGCACAAGCAAGCCTGGAACAAAGGAGTAATCGCACCGTCTAAGTATGCACAACATTACACACGATAAATGTCACAGGAATGTTCGTAGTGCTGTCGGTCTGAGTTCTTATAACTGTCGCGCAGTGGACAGAAGCCGCATAACACCTGGGTTCAAACTTAGACACAATTTCATTACATTCTCCCTGGTGTTAAAACTACACTACCCCTAGTGGCGGAGAACAAGCTAGCGAGCTATAGCAGCATAGAAACATCAGTTAGCAGCAGTCCATGTCAGTCCCAGCCGTAGCGATCAGGGCGGCGAATTTCTCTTCCAGCACACATCCGATAGGTGTCAGGAGCTTCAACCTCGAGACCTAATTCCCCCGCGTCGGAATAACCGCCTAACTCGGGTGACGGCGTTGGCTCCACAAAGCCATCTGGATCGGGCGCGTGTGGTGGTTGGGTTGACGGTGGATTCTCTATCATCGGATTAACCGGTCCGAAGTCCGGCCCAACAGCATCCCCGCATGGGGTAAGATGGCGCATCGAGACTGTCGACTCACGTCCATTTGGCAGCAGCACTCGAGCGTGCTCAGGGTTGGCTTGGAGGATACAAACCTTGTCAACGAGGGGGTCATATTTACTTGAGCAAACCGCGCATTTGAGGAAAGCCGGTCCGGGTTCAGCAAGCCAGCCCGGCAAAGGACGGATACCGCCAGAACGACATGAAAAACGAAACATACGGTTGTGGGAGTTTGATTACTAGCGGTGCACAATAAAGTCCTGATCGAGCTTAGCGCCCCGGGTACTACCCAGGTCCATCGGTCCAGCCCTAGTCCGCGGGACTTAAGGCTCAGAGTAATGGCTTTCCATATAATGCCATTAAATCGTTCCACCTGTCCGTTCGCCTGTGGCCTATATGGAGTAGTATAGCTAGAAGCTATATTTCGCTGGAGCAAGAAGGTTCTCACATCCTGGGACAAGAACACCGCTCCACGATCAGTGTGCACACAGGCCGGATTCCCAAACATAGAAAACAATTCCTGCAGACATCGGATAACCGTGGTAGGGGACATATCGCCGCACAGGAAAGCAAAAGGGAATCTGGAGAACTCATCAACTATCGTGAGAAGATAACGAGAACTACCCGTAGCCGGTATTCCCGGACAAGGCGGTAGACACGAAGGCGGCAGGGGTCCTTTGAAGTCCATTGCCAATCGCTCCCATGGCCGGGTAGCCTGGACCAACATACCCATCCAAGGGTTGTAGAAGCGAGGTTTGAGTTCAGCACAAACGGAACAAGTGCGACATAGCTGACGAATGTCCTCAATGGAGTAGGGCAAATTGCGACTGCGCACATAATGAGCTAAACGCGTCACGCCGGGATGGCACAATGTGTCCTGAAGAACCCGCAGGTCCTCAAAGGAGGTGAGACTTGCACACACTGCTGGCCGTGATAATGCATCCGCTGCGAGATTGTCCCGTCCAGGGCGATATCTGATAATGTAACAAAATTCGGCCAACTCAATCCTCCAGCGAGTGATTTTCTCATTCTTAATGCGCTGAGCATGACGCGTGTCATACATAAAAGCGACACTTTGTTGATCGGTAATGATCTCAAAACATTTGCCAAGCAAATATGGCCGCCAGCACCCGATAAACTCTACGATGGCGTACGCCTCCTTTTCAACAAACGAGTGTCGTTTTTCCGCAGAGGAGAGAGTCCGTGAAAAGAAGGCCACAGGTCGCCCCCCCTTGAGAGAGTGTGGCAGCTATCGCGTGGTCCGACGCATCGCTTCCCAAAACAAAGGACTTGTTTTCATCAATAGACGACACAGCAGCTCCAGCTATGTCAGACTTCAGGCCATGGAAAGCGGCCTTAGCGGCATGACCCATGGGGAACTCTTTGCAATCCACAAGTGGACGAAGCTTCTCAGAAAAATTTTGAACCCACTTTGAATAATGAGCAAAAAGCCCGAGAGCACGCTTCAAAGAAGCACGATGACGTGGCGGGGCGATGTCGTGCAAGGGTCGCAGTCGCTCCTTGTCTGGGGTGATAGTGCCGTGGGTCACGGTGTACCCCAGGAGATATATCGTTCGAGTGGAATAGCGACATTTAGCCTCGTTCATAGTCAGGCGGTACTTTTGCGCAACCTCGAGGAAGCGCTTCAGATTAGTATCATGATGAGCTTGATCGTACCCACAAACCGTGAGATTATCCAAGTAAACAAATACATCGGTTAAGCTCTCCTTAGCAATGATGTCATCCATGGCCCTTTGGAAGCAGGAACCCCATTTGTGACCCCAAAAGGCAGACGGGTGAACTGGTACAACCTCTGTCCGGATTCAAACCCGGTGTCGATACAATCTGCCTCAGAGATTGGAATGTGATGATACGCGCTGTGGAGATCTAAAGTACTATATACTGAATACTGTGCCACCTGTCGGACCAGAGAATCCAATCCCGGGAGTGGGTAGGCGTCCAATTGGGTAAACCGATTTATCATCTGCGAATAGTCGATTCCCATGCGTTTGCGCTGGGTGTCGGTCTGAACCACCAAAACTTGGGCCCTCCAAGGCGATCGACTAGGTTTGATTATGCCCTCCTTTAATAGCTGTGCAGTCTCCTCAGCAATGAATTGCGTGTCAGCCCGTGAATAAAGTCGCAATTTAACGGCAACCGGTGTACAGTCAGGAGTCACATTGGGAAACAGCGACAGTGGTTCAATTTCCATCCCTGCAAGAGCACACACAGCAAGAGTATCATCACCACCAAATTCCATTTCCAAGCGACCATGCCGACGGAGAAAATCGTGTCCTAGTAACACTTCTGCACATAACGCTGGTAAGACCATTAAGTGTACATCCGGAAACATTTGGCCATTAATCACAAGCTTCAGCCGGCATTCCCCTCGAGTGCGTAGCCATAGCCCTTGGGAAGCCATAAAAATTTGGCATGTTTCGGAATCGGCCAGCTATGCTTCGGAACAAGTCGTAAATCGACATAGCTATCAGTAGAACCCATGTCGATTAAGGCGTTCGCATTCTGCCCCTCAATCATAATTGGAATAACAGCGTTGGACAGTCCAGGTGGCCCGGTATTCGTCGAGTCATCCAGAGAGGGGGCTGGGGGGGGCACTCGAGGCATGCGCATGGACCCGACACCAGCTAGCGTCGACCGTGAAGCCGAACGTGCCCCAGGCGATGAAAGGATCCCAGTCAAGGGCGTTCGAGCCGAGCGCGGCGCCGATTGTCTCGTCGGCGAGTTGATCCTAGTCAAGGTCGCATGAGCTGCGCGGGGAGGTGATCCCACTCAAGGCCGCGGAGGGCGCCGATCGTCTCTCGAGACGAGAGAGAATCAGAGTCGAGCGAGTTCGCCGGCCCCGTGACGAATGACAAACCTTTGCAAAATGTCCTTTCCAAGAACACGAATGACATGTCGCTTCTCTCGCTGGACAAACTGACCTTGAATGATTCCGGTTCCCGCATAAAAAGCACTTAGCGTTACTTCCGGCTGATGGAGCGGCAGCGGCGGCGGCTGTCACACTCGGGTCGAGATCCTCGAGAGTGTCCGTTGTCCCCGATTCCGGCGGAGGGTGCAGCTTGCGTTTGCTCCACGATAGTAGCTCTCTCCGGTCGTGTCGTGCCGGTTAAACCCGCAGTGACGTACAGTCGTTCGTACGCTCCCGCTTGTGCCTGTGCTTCTTGGTACACGAGCGATAATTTATGAGCTTTTTCCAGCGTCAGATCCGTTTCTTCAAGCAATCTCTGTCGTATGATATGGGAGTGAAGACCAGAAACAAATTAATCTCTCATCAAATCATCACATACTTGTTCATGTATCCGTGTTTCTGTCGTGCAGTCCTTTGCTAATCGGCTAAGTTCCTGAACAAAGTGGTCGATGGTCTCCGATGGGTCTTGTCGCCAAGACGCGAGCAGATATCGAGTATAGACCACGCTCTGAGTCTTGATGTAGATTCATCACAATTCTTCCTCAGCGGCGTCGTACGTGGCGCACTGGGATATGTACGTGTAAACTATATGCGACACGTGGGAATTCAACACCACGAGCCTGGTTGCATCCGTGAGACCCTCCTGGGCTCCCAGATAGCTAGTCAGCAGACTTAGCCAATGCTGGAGCTGCGCAGACATATCCGGCGCCTGAGGATCCGCTCCGAAGATCGGAACTTGTATCAGCTTATGAGTCATGGTGTTCCCGTTCAAGACAAGAGAGGATTCAGAATTAATTATTGTAAAAACCAGAGTTACAACATTGTCTCAGATTTGTGAGTTTAATTCTGAATCAATCTCTAGCAATACCTGTAAGAAAACCAACAAGCAACATATCAATATTCAGCATTCATAGGAATCAGTAATGGATTTGCAACTAGCACAAGCAAGCCTGGAACGAAGGAATAATATGCACCATCTAAGTATGCACAACATTACACACAATAAATGTCACAGGAATGTTCGTAGCGCTGTCTGTCTGAGTTCTTATAACTGTCGTGCAGTGGACAGAAGCCGCATAACACCTGGGTTCAAACTTAGACACAATTTCATTACAGTAGTAGTAGTACAAGTAGTAGTCGTAGTAGTAGTAGTAGTAGTGGTAGTAGTAGTAGTGGTGTTAGTAGTGGTGGTGGTAGTAGTAGTAGTAGTAGTAGTAGTTGTCCACAACACGTGCCTTTCATGCAGCTTCACAGCAACTTTCACTCCTGTGTGCGCTTTGACCTGGAATGTGGAAACTTTGTGCGACTTCGTTTCGCGTGATTAAAGTTTCTGGCACTTTAAGCCCCTTCGGCCTCTCCTTAGGATCGATCGCCACCCACACGGGCTCGGAGCCGGGAAGACTTTGCATTCCGTGTGGAATTAATAACAATCTGGGGATACAGTCGTCTCGACACACAATAAGCACTAACGTTTACCAAGTACTCTGATCGAGACTTGCTCACAATGAATGGTCTGAGAAACACCAAGATTGTGTCACTTTTCATTAGATAAAAAAATGTTACATTTATAATAATTAGGAAATGTTTGTCGAATTAAAAACAAAACAAAACTTTTGTTGGACTATTGTATCTCGTTCAGAAGACATTGAACGGCTTCATACACAATGACCACCTGAAGCTCCTTTTAGAAAAGGTCATATCGACAATTACTTGGTTTTTATTTATAACGAGCCGATCGATAATAAATTGTACATTCGATATGACATTGACTTCGTTGTGATATAAATTTGTTGTATGTACACAGATTCAACGTCTCCCATTTACATTTATATGTATTATCTCATTCTTTATCGTCATTTGCCTCCAAATCGACTGGGCATCCTCCGTCGTGTGAAGTGCTTCCTTGGCACACCTGAGCTCCTCACTACATACAAGGCTTTCATCCACAGCTCAATGGAATACTGTTCTCCCCTCTGGGCCGGTGCTCCTGCCTCACACCGAGCTCGGCTTCACACTGTTGAAACCAAAGCCAAAGCATCACTCACTCACCGCAGGCAGGTAGGTGGTCTTTCTGTCTTCTACCGACTCCTCTTCGGCCTTGCTCCCCCAGCTCTCTCTGTGCTCTGTCCCCCAAATATTCCTACAGGTCGCACAAGATCTGCCAGCAACCCTCTTATGGTTAAACTGCCAAAATCTAGGCTCTCTATTCACCTTCACTCTTTCATTCCTCTTTTCTCCTGCCTCTGGAACAAACTCCCTCACTCTCTTCAATCCCACTCCTCCCTCCAGGTCTTTAAAATAGCTGTTCACCACCATCTCTTATCTTCCCCCATCCAAAACCTTGATCTTTTCTACCCCCATTAATCCACCCCAAATCCACCTATTTCCCGTTTCCCGTTTTCTTTCCTGAATGTCCCTGTAGCGTCCATCTTGTTTATCCCATGTAACCCACCCCAACCCTCTCCCTTCTACAGATATGTTCTGTGTGTTAGCGTTTACACGAGCCTCGACTTGGTACACAAAAAAAAAGTATATACAGGGTGAGTCAAAAGTAGTGCCCGATTTCTGTTTATATATATATATATATATTTCTGTCAGTTGATTGTTTGTTTGACATTTGTATTACAGTGTACAAGAAGGTATAAATAAATGAATGACATGTTTATCTAACCATTTATTCGGGGGAAAATGATTACAGAAGTGTATCAAGCTGTTTTACTTGCAATTTTCAAAGTGCCCTCCCTCGTGATCGATGCACAATTGCAGTCGAGCAGGCACAGAGTGGCACACACGCTTGCAGAGTTCGATATCAATTTCCTCAAACTTTGCAGTGATTTGAGCCTTCAATTCCTGAATGGTACGACGCTTTTCACGATAAACAAGGTCTTTCATGAGCCCCCAAAGAAAGAAATCTGGAGGTGTAAGGTCTGGGGAGCGTTATAAGGAGTCTTAAGCATTATAAGGAGCGTTATAAGTAAGCGTCTGGGGAGTGTAAGGTCTAAATGGTTAGATAAACATGTCATTCATTTATTTATACCTTCTTGTACACTGTAATACAAATATCAAACAAACAATCAACTGACAGAAATATATATTATATATATATATATATATATATATATATATATATATATATATTGTTGCGGAGATGAGGACTGTATTTTTTTGATTGTGTGCTGTATTATTATTATTATTGTTTATTCTGCGCCCCCCTACCTCCGTAGCTGTGTAAAGGTGAAAGGGCATCCCATAATTAGTCCACAAGCATACACGTCAGCCAAGTAATAGAAGACCCCTGTTGATAGTTATCTCTTATTCTGTGTTCTAGGGTAAGGCTGTGTCTCCCATTAATTGAAGTACTCCATTGCACCAGTGAAAGAGAATAGATCCCCTTTCATTCCCATCCCCAAAACCTCCGTTTCCTATCACATCCCCTTTCGTCATTGCTGAGCCCTCGATTCTCAATTACCTCCCCTCCAATAACCGCCATTGACCACGAGGCTCGAGTCGGGGAAGAAAGGCGTGTCCCCACCTCGTCATAGAGGGGAAGAGGGGCGTGCCCGCCCGTCGTCATCCAGGGCGGAGCCCGAGGGTCGCGCGACCAACCAGGGCCGAGGTGAGCACCCCGATGGGCGTGTCCAAAACGCCGGCGGCTGAATCGCTGGAGGCGCTATAAAAGGCGCGAACGGAAGTGAGTTGTGAGTTGGTCTGAGTTGGTTGAGAGTCGGTCGTCAAGTGGAGAGTGGTGAAGAGTCAGTCAGTAGAGGTGGTGGTCAAGTGGTTGCGTTGGTTGCGGTGAGGAGTTGGTGGTAGAGTGAGGGACCAAGAAAGAGTTGAGGGTGTGGACCAACGAGTCAGACAAGTCCTGGGAACGGAGCGGAGGCCGCAGCAGCAAGAACACCCAACAGCCAAAGGGGGCCTGAACGGCGGTTTGGAGCAGGACCGTAAAGGAACTGCGGCTGCTAAACGCGCCGGTTGAGCTGCAGGACCCCCTTGGACCTTTCCTCTCCCTCCAGCCATCCACCTCCTGCCTTTCCACCCTTCTTGTGTACGTGAGTTGTTTTGTTTGTTCTGTCCCTGGGTATTTAATTAAGTCTGTAGGTAAGCTAGAATTTGCACTGTGTCACCTGCGTCTTATGTGTTGTAAATAAACCTTGATTGCTCCTTTTTGCTTGTGTAAATAATAAATCCAATTACTCTTCTGCCCGTCTATTCGTTTTATTCCTTTTCCTCTTTGCATGCGTCGTTTTAGTCTTTTCCCCTCATTGAGCAGCTGCGGTGCGATCCGGCCAAAGTTCTGGGTGAATCGGGTGAGTCAGGGATCCTGTAACGGTCGCGGCAATACCACCGCTCGGTAAATAACATCTTAATCCGCGATCAGTAACAATTGGTGTCTGGGAGTGAGATTCGGGGCCCGAACCAAATTTTTAAAACATCTAGAAAAAAATTTGGTCAAAATTTGGAGCGGCCGAAATTTGTTTTGTTTTATAAAACCCGAATTTTGAAATCGCGCCATGGCTGGTCAAGGCGACGGGATGCCGGTGGGAGAGATAGACGGGGTAGAATCGACCCAGGACCTAGGGGAAATGTATGTGGATGAAAGGGAGGAGGAGAGCAATGAGGAGGCGGTTGAGGGGGTATCAGGTGCACAAAATGGCGTGCTCGCGCACGTGGTTGAAGGGTCCCAAAATAGCGGCGCAGTGGAGGGCGAGCCCGCGGTGGCGGCTGGGGACGCTGGGCAAACCGGGTTTGACCTCAGATTATTCTTGACCCAACTGAATGCAAAAATGGATAGGATGGGGGGCCAAATGGGGGTAATGGGGAACCGGATGGAAGCTCAGGGTGAGCGATTGGAGGGCCAAATGGGGGAAATGAGGGACGAAGCGAGGGGTACCAATGCCCAAATCGGGGAATTAGACAAGAAATTTGAAGGGATGAAACATGGGTTAACGGGGGTGGAAAATAGAATGGCTGCCCAGGAGAATCAAATAGAGGGGATGAAAAATGGGTTAATGGGGCTAGAAAATAGCATGGAAGGCAAATTGCGGGAGATAGGGGAGCAATCCGCCCGAGAAATTAAACAAATGGGAGAGCAGATAGAGGAGGTAAAAATCGGGGTAGAAACCAAACTGGATGCTCAGAGGGATGAATTGGGACAGATGAGGGCGGCATCTACAAAAAAAAGGGAGGAGATGAAGGAGGAGGTCTCGGGGCTACGCGAGGAGGTAAAGCGAGGTGAGAAGCGTATGGAGAAAGAAGTGAGGAATAATACGGCTAGGTTACAGGGGGGAATAGAAGATCTGACGGAGGAGGTGGAACAGCTGACAGAGGGACAAACGAAGTTAGTGGAGCAGGTTCAAAGGAACACTGCAGTACTCGGAGGGTTAAAGGCGACACAAAAAGAAATTAAAAACGAATTAATAGCGACGCAGAGGCAATGTCAGATGGTACGTGAGGAACTGACAATGAGGGTGGACGAGGTGACAGAGATAATGGAGACAAAGGACCGGGAGGTAAGGATGCACATAGAGACGGTCACGGTAGCCTTAGAGGACGAACTTGAGGAGACGCACCGAGAAATAAAAGAGGTTAAACAAAAATTAGAGGAAGTGGAAGAAGAGGTGAGTGAAATTAAAAAGGGACGGACAGAAACTAAAAGAGAAATCCAGGAGGAGGTGATGGAATATGTGCAAGGTCGGTGCTCAACTCATGATGTGATGCTCACTAACCGAATAAAGAGTTTGCAGGTGGCAAAGGAGGTGCGACGACGAGGTACGGAGGTGAGTGGCAATGTATATGATGTGAGGAAAGCTTCAGTCGGCTTGGGGATTGGGTTGGATCCGGGTGTTCGTGAGAGGCCGTTGGTGAAGTGTGCGACAGGTCTGGTGTGCGAAAAAAGAGGTGTGCGAGAATGTCCGACCATGGGGTGTGTGAGGAAAAAGTGCACGCCGAGGAGTGAGTGTGCCGTCAGGAGCGAGTTGGTCGAAGCGCGTGTGCGAGGGAGCACAGGGAAGCGCGGGGTGGTGAGTGTTACAGAGGATGTAACAAGAAAGTGTACGCCTGTGGTGAGTGTTACAGAGGGTGTAATGGGAGAGTGTGCGCAAGAGTGTGCGCGAGAAAGGTGTGTAACGGACAGGTGCATGAGGAAAGAGTGCGCTGTCGAGAGTAAGGGTGAGTGCGCGACCGAGAGTGGAGGTGAGAGTAGTGAGAGTGACACGGAGCGTGAGTTGGTTGTGACAGGTGAGAAAGGAAGCACACCTGGAATGGTAGAGCGTGTGTGGGAATGCACGCTGGAATTGGTCGTGAGGCACGTGGTTGGGTGTGCGAGTGAGGGCACACCTGTGATTGTCACAGAGGAGGTGACCGAGGAGGGGGCGCGAAGAGGTGTGTTGGTGAGGTGTGCGAGCGACGAATGTGTGCCAAGGTGTTCGGTGGTCAGGTGTGTGACCAAGTCTGTGAGCGGAATGAGTGTACCGAGGTGTGTAAGAAAAGGTACGACGAGGAGCATGGAAACGGCTGCATGTATGAGCAAGAAAGGGGTAGCGTATGCTTGTAAGCATCCAGGTGAGGCATCGACGGTAACCGGGTTAAAGGTAAGAACGACTTATAGCCGAATCGGGCCCTCGGTGCGCGTCGGGCAGCTTCGCGTGCCGCGAGGACCAGCGGGGATCCGAACCACGGCGGTTTCGAAAGAACCGCCGTACGCGATCCACGCTGTGCCTCGCTTGGAACGGCTGCGTCCGGGCTCCACTGGGCGGAGCGGGCAGCCCGATAGGAAGGGTCGTCATGGCGACCACTTTCTATTGAGACGTGCCGGCAGGTCGAGATCGGGACATTGGATGGCTCCACGCCGAGGTGGTGCGTGGGATCTCGGCCCGGGTAAGCCCCCGTCCCTGCACCGAGTGCCGGACGCATCCAGCCGCCGGCACCAAAGAACCCGCGTTCATTGCTCGGCTGTACGAAGCCGGGCTGTAGACGTGAATTGGCGCACCGAGAGGATGTAATAAGTAGACGGGTGATGAGGATAGTGTTTTGGCCCCGAAATTAGAAAAAAAAGCAAAATTTGATGATGGTAGAGTGATTGACAAATTTTTGATTTGTTGGAATTTGGTAAGCAAAATTTATAGTAAGAGATGCCCCATGTGATGGGATGGCCAATCCACCATCCCTCACAAGTGGGGGCAAATGCGCAATAGTTTATGGGGTGGCTATGACAACCGAGCCAGGGAGGGCTTGGTTATATTGATAGGGATCTAGCGAAGATGACATTAGGTAACGTTAAGGTTTAGATAGTGACTGATACCTGTAGTGGGGACGCAGGTAGTTTAGTGTGGTTGATAATGACGTGGGAGCGCAATAGTTTAAAGGGACGACTGGGAAGCGCAAGTTTCAGAAGGGAGTAGTTAGCTGAGATGATGCCGTGTGTTTGAGGATTGAACAGGTGTGATTGCACAGGTGTGCAACTGAACAGGTGTGTGGAGCAGTGTATGAGTGAGTAATGGTGAGGTGTGTTGTGTTGACCAAATGGTCCAGGAAGAGGAGGAGGGTGCAGGTGGCACCAGGTATGATTGCACAGGTGTGCAACGACAGGTGAATGGAGGACAGGTGTATGGAATAAATGGTATGGAGTATTGGAATGGATGGTCGTGGAGTGAGTATGGTGGAAATTGTGGAGTGGAGTGGATGGTGCGAAGGTGTGAATGGGGGAAGAGTGGACCCCCATCACGGATACCCGGGGCGGGTAGAGTAAGTGTTAGGTAGAGGGTATAGGTAAATTGTGGTTGGATATTGGCATCTGTGGTGCGGGTGAAAGAATGGTCTTTGGATGGGTGCATTAGTGTTGTGGAAATGGCTGGGCGTGTAGCCTGTTAGTGTGTGTAGTTGGTTTGGGCACTCCACCACTGTGAGGATGTCGGCCAGGTGAGGCCGCAGGTGGGCTCTGGGAGCCGGTAGTTGTGGATGGGGCCCGAGGATCCGGAGGACGGACCCGGGTAGCCCAGTGCCAGAGGGCAGAGCCAGGAGAGGGCCTTCCCCAGTTAGTTAGGTTAGGGTGAGGAGCTAGGTAAGCTCGGGTGGCAACTGCAGTGGTGGAGGTGTGCAGGTGGGTAGACCTGCTGGGAGAGCTACACGTCGCAGCCCAGAAATGGTGCAAAGGCACCGGGAGATGAATCGGGGGAGTGAGACCCCAAATTGAGAAGCACCACAGTTTGGTCAATGGGAATTGGTTTTTAGAACCCATAGTGTAAGTTGGCCAATGGATTGGCAGGGAGAGACCCCAGGTAGTGTAAAGTGTGTTAAAATCATTTAGAGGATAGTTAGGATGAAGGGTCTCCTCGCACCATCTGCATCCACTCACCTGAGGTGACAGGTACTCCGCACCATGCCATGTTTAATTATTTTTACTGTGCAAATGTTTGGATTGTGAGACGCATCATGATGTGGGTGTGACATTGTGCGTAATTCCATCTCTCCCTCCTTATGAGGATTGATGACGAATTGGGTGATGGCAAATTTTGGTTAGAGGGATTGTGGTGACGAATTTGGTATAGGGGAAATATGGGGAAGACGTGACAGTAGTGACGAATTTGTAAAGGTGTAGATTTTTGTACATATGGGGTAAGGGCAAGGGTAGGGTAGGTGACAGGGGGGTGACATACGGTAGGGACGAGCTTTCTCACTTCGCCCTCCGTAAGCATTTCGCCTTGCATTGCCTTATTGATGTGTACCCTTGTGACCTTACCCCTCGCTCAATTGTCTTTCCCCTTTTGTCTCCCACATGACCTGTGCGCCATTGGGTGCCGAGGGGAGCGTGCGTGGGTCGGCCATTGTGCGCCCTAAATTCCCAGAACCAGCTGTCTGCATCGATGCACCACATTATGGACCACATGTCTGTGGCCGAGCACCACTTATGGACCCCATGGGTTGGGGCATGGCCCCTCTGCTGGAACCGGCCATGAGGGCCCGAAATCTTGCTGGCGGACCTTGGCCACAGGGCACCGATGCCCCACAGGTGAACCACACTAGTCGGCCCTGTGGGCCATAAATAAAATAAATAAGAAGGACACATTGGGTGCAAGTTTTAATACAAATAGGCCGCCAGTAAGCAAAGCAAAAGAATGACAACATCTGGAAGACCAAATAATAATAACCAGCAGAGGGAGCCGAAGAGCAAGAGACCACCTGCAGGGTTAGGGGTTGTTGATTTATTTTTTATTCTTGAACAATGGTGACTGCACCGATTGGTGCTTGGGGATGTATGGGTGCGTTTTTGGGTGCTTTCATGGTGCGTCGATGCAGAGCAGACTGTCTTCCCCCCAGAAAGAACAATCACAGGTCCTGGGTTAGTCTTGTAAATAAAGTAGCGTCAATTGTAAATAACGCTTCCCACCGTCAGTGTATAGTTTGAAGACCATTCCGCAATTCGGTTAACTGTGGGCGTAAGTCTGTTAGGCAGGGTGCAATGGAGCAGCGGGACACATTTATTTATGTTTTAAAACTGTCGCACTCAGGGTCAGGTTAAAAGTAGAGGGAACTACACCTACGTGTCACACTAAAAATAAAAGTTGTAGGCCCGGGTCGTGCCTAAGAGGAGGAGGGTGCAGTGTTGCGGAGATGAGGACTGTATTTTTTTGATTGTGTGCTGTATTATTATTATTATTGTTTATTCTGCGCCCCCCTACCTCCGGAGCTGTGTAAAGGTGAAAGGGCATCCCATAATTAGTCCACAAGCATACACGTCAGCCAAGTAATAGAATACCCCTGTTGATAGTTATCTCTTATTCTGTGTTCTAGGGTAAGGCTGTGTCTCCCATTAATTGAAGTACTCCATTGCACCAGTGAAAGAGAATAGATCCCCTTTCATTCCCATCCCCAAAACCTCCGTTTCCTATCACATCCCCTTTCGTCATTGCTGAGCCCTCGATTCTCAATTACCTCCCCTCCAATAACCGCCATTGACCACAAGGCTCGAGTCGGGGAAGAAAGGCGTGTCCCCACCTCGTCATAGAGGGGAAGAGGGGCGTGCCCGCCCGTCGTCATCCAGGGCGGAGCCCGAGGGTCGCGCGACCAACCAGGGCCGAGGTGAGCACCCCGATGGGCGTGTCCAAAACGCCGGCGGCTGAATCGCTGGAGGCGCTATAAAAGGCGCGAACGGAAGTGAGTTGTGAGTTGGTCTGAGTTGGTTGAGAGTCGGTCATCAAGTGGAGAGTGGTGAAGAGTCAGTCAGTAGAGGTGGTGGTCAAGTGGTTGCGGTGAGGAGTCGGTGGTAAAGAGTGAGGGACCAAGAAAGAGTTGAGGGTGTGGACCAACGAGTCAGACAAGTCCTGGGAACGGAGCGGAGGCCGCAGCAGCAAGAACACCCAACAGCCAAAGGGGGCCTGAACGGCGGTTTGGAGCAGGACCGTAAAGGAACGGCGGCTGCTAAACGCGCCGGTTGAGCTGCAGGACCCCTTGGACCTTTCCTCTCCCTCCAGCCATCCACCTCCTGCCTTTCCACCCTTCTTGTGTACGTGAGTTGTTTTGTTTGTTCTGTCCCTGGGTATTTAATTAAGTCTGTAGGTAAGCTAGAATTTGCACTGTGTCACCTGCGTCTTATGTGTTGTAAATAAACCTTGATTGCTCCTTTTTGCTTGTGTAAATAATAAATCCAATTACTCTTCTGTCCGTCTATTCGTTTTATTCCTTTTCCTCTTTGCATGCGTCGTTTTAGTCTTTTCCCCTCATTGAGCAGCTGCGGTGCGATCCGGCCAAAGTTCTGGGTGAATCGGGTGAGTCAGGGATCCTGTAACGGTCGCGGCAATACCACCGCTCGGTAAATAACATCTTAATCCGCGATCAGTAACAATATATATATATATATATATATATATATATATATATATATATATATATATATATATTGTAACGGATTTGAGAATCCTGTAATTTTTGTAAATACCACCCTTTGTAAATGTCATGATTTGTGTAAATACCTCCATAATTGTAAAGGTCAAAGGTCGTCCCCTTAGTTAATTCATCGCATACACCTAGCCAATCTTAGAACCTCGAAATAGTTATTCTCTTATTCTATGTAGTTTAAGGCTCTGTTGCCCAGTAATTGACACTCCATTGCACCGAATCAAATAAGGATAGCTCCCCTTCAATAATTACATTTCCCAGCCAAACTCTCCCTCTCTGGGTAAAGCAGCTTGACAAGCGTGGGGTACGCGCCCCCTCAACTGGCCTGGCTTTGGAAGCGGCGTTCGCTGCTATGATGAATATGTGCTCCATGCTCTGTTTGGACAGGAAGGGCGGGGTCGCCGGGAAGAGGCAAGTCCAGGGTGCGCCACGAGGGGCGGGTCTGTTCAGCCCCATGCCCAAATAAGGATACAAGCCCGTGGCTCGCCGTGAGGGGCGGGCTGTTCAGCCCCATGCCCAAATAAGGATACAAGCCCGTGGCATTGCCATATAACGTCACGAAACAGAGCACGGGGGGGGGGGGGGGGGCGGTACCCAAAGAGACGGGGGCGTGTCACACCCGCGCTTGAGATATGCTATATGCGTGCGACAAAATTGCGGAGAAGAAGAGATACAGCAGGGTGGTGCCAAGAGAGAGCCCGAGCGATGTCGAGGCAAGAACCAGCCCTGCCGCATGCAACGAACGAGATACGTGTGTCGCCGCCGCCTTGCTCGCTTCCAGTCCGGAGAGGACCTGCTTGCTGTGTGCCCTGCCAAACCTTCCAGCCTTGTGGTCCCACCTTCCTCTCCCTCCAGCCAATCCAATCTGCAATCCCCCATTCGTGTACGTGAGTTTGTTTTGTGTGTCTTGTCCCTGGAGTATAAGTTAAGCTTGTATAGATAAGCTAGAAATTGCACTGTGTCTTCTGATCCTTCCATCCTTCTGTCTTTGTTTTCGTATCTTTCCTTCTCCTTGGTTACTTTTGATTGTGTACATAATAGTTAGTAATAAATTCCTGTTCCTCCTTACTCTGCCTTCTTTCCTTTACATCCGTTTCGTTTTAGTGATTTCCCCATTGGATACCTGTGGCACGATTTGGCCAACGTTTCAGGATCGGGTTTAGTCTTTGGTAATGGCTCGAACGTGGTGTTGCTAAAACCGCTCGGCAATTATAACATCTAAAACCGGGGTTCGAGCAGTACTTGCCTCTCTGTTCTGCGGAGGTGCGGATAAAGGTATTCGGGATAAACCCTGGACCCATAATCCTGATCCGTTCCATCCCACGGGAGAGCGTAACAAGTACCAGGAGCGGAGACGGTCAGCTTAACAAGACAAGGGGCTAACCACCTCTTGCTAAGGGGTAAGAGCCGTACTCCGTATCCGTAACATTTGGTGTCAGGAGCGAGATTCTGACCCGAAGTGCGCTTAACGCACTCAAATTACGAGTGGCCCAAGATTTGATTTTATTGAACATCCAAATTTTAAAATCGTGCCATGGATGCTCAAGGCGATCGGATGCTGGTGGGTGAGTTAGAAGGGGGGTGAGAAGCAACCCAGGACCCCAGGGAAATGTATATGGGGGAGAGAGAAGAGGAGAGCAATGAGTATGTGGTTGCAGAGGTCTCAGGCACACAAGATGGCGCCCTCGCGCACGAGAGTTCAGGTGCACAAAATGGCAGCGCTTCGCACGTGGTTGCGGCAGCCGAGCCCGAGATACCAGGGTACATGCGATTTTTAATGGACCAATTAATGGCAAAAATAGACGAATGTGGGGAGAGCATACAAAAATGTGGGGAGAGCATACAAAAATGTGTGGAGAGTGCACGGGAATGTGGGGAGACCATGGATCGCAGGATGGGCGAGAGGGTCCCAAGGGTGCACGACGAGGTAAAGCGGGTCGAGAAGCGCTGGCTGAGCGAAGCGGAGAAAAGCGCGGGTAAAATGACGGGTATAGAGATCGCGACCCGGGGTATGGGGCAGCCGGCGACCGCTGAGGTAGGAGAGAAAATTTTATTAAAGCCAGCGGTCGTTGAGGTGAATAAAGAAAAAGTAGTGGTGGTTATAGTTGAAATTGAAAAGACGACGGAGGTAGCCTGGGAATTGAAGGGAGAAATGGATTATGTGCAAAGTCCGTGCTCACACCTTGATGCCGTGCTTAATCCTTGATTTGCCGGTGGTGTTGGAGCGAAGAAGAAGAAGCGCCCAGGTGAGTCGTGCTGTGTATTGTGCGGGGAGATTTTGCAGGAGGATGTTTGGCACAGAAAGAATTTTCGTGCGCTTGGGATCGAGGAAGCATCCGGGCGTTGGTGAAGGGTCCCCTGTGAGTGGAAATGGCGCGCTTGTGGAAAAAAAGTGTGCATCGGGGAATGAGCGTGTTACGGAGCGCGAGTGTGAAACCAAGTGCGAGCGAGAATGCACGTCGGAGGGTCTGTGTGAAACAGAGTGTACGGAGTGTGACACGGAGAGTAAGGTGGTGGTGGAACGTGTGCGAGAGTGTACACCTGAGTTTGTTGTGGCGCGGGTGTGGGAGAGCCCATTGAAGCGCGTGAGTGGGTGGATGCGAGAGTGCACGCCCATGGTGAGTGGTACGGAGTACGTACCGAGGGAGAGTGCGCAAGATGGTGCGCGAGGTGTGTTAAGTAAGTGTGCGCGAGAGGTGTGGTGTGTAACAGGGAGTGTGGTGGTGGAATGGACGGAGTGTGTGGGATGCACTGGAGGCGCCGAGACGCCGGGTTTTGTGAGTGTGAAAAGGGTCGCGTATGCGAGTAAGGCATCGACGTTAAATGGGGCAGCGTTTAGGGCAACGGATAGCCGATGCGAGCACTCGGGGCGCGGGGCACTTTGTTGGATGCGAGGCCCGGCGCGGGTCGGTGTTGCGTCGCTTCTCTTCAAAGCGTCGTGGCCGATTCGGGCCTGGCTCCGCCCCGCACAGTCGAGTCCGGGCCTTGTCGGGCAAGGCGACCGGTCCAGTTCAGGGGCAGCTAGGAGGAAGCGGAACGGTGCCCCCTGGCAGGGACGGGGTTCCGACCGGGCGAGATTGAGCCATCGGGCCGGAGGCCGCAAGGAGCCGCGCCGAGATGGTGCGTGGAATCTCGGCCCGACCAAACCGCCTCCCCTGAACCGAATGCCGGACGGATTCAACCTGCAGGCAAACAAACCACCCGAATTCATTGCCCGGCTTTGCGAAGCCGAGTTTTAATGATGTGACGACGCACCGAGGCTCAGATATAGCGGACTGTGATGATGCTCGTGTTTTGGATTCGAAATTTTGGGATAGGGAATTTGTGATTGGTTGAGATTTGATGGCAAAATTGATAGTGGGAGATGCCCGATGTGGTGGGATGGCAACTCTGCCAACCCTCACACAAATAACAGAACACATGAGCTATGGGTTTATGGGGTTTATGGCAGTGTAAGCTCGCCGAGGGAGGGTTAGGATAATGTATAGGGACCTAGAGATGACCATAGGTAACGATAGATTTAAGTAGCGACATTGAACAGGTAGTGGGGACATAGAGAGGGTAGTTGAATTATAATGACGAGGGAGCGCAATAATGTAAGGGGCGACTGGGAAGCGCAAGTTTCAGAAGGGAGTAGTCAGATCAGATGATGGCGTGTGTTTGAGAATTGAAAGTGTATTCAGAAGTGTATTGTGAAAAGTGTGAGGTGATTGTGAGTTGTATTGAGCGTGGAAGTGTATGGAGCAGTGCATGAGGAATAATTGTGATTGTGGATTGTATTGAGCGTGGAAGTGTATGGAGCAGTGCATGAGGAACAATTGTGGTTGTGCATTGTATTGAATGATTGAGGAAGCCTGGGAGGAAGGAGGGTGCAAGTGCCACTAGGTGTGTGATTGCACAGGTGTGCAAGTGAACAGGTGTATGGAGCAGTGTATGAGTGAGTAATGGTGATTGTGTGCTGTGTTGAGCAAATGGTCCTGGAGGAAGGAGGGTGCAGGAAGCACTAGGTGTAGGAGTGATGGCACAGGTGTGCAAATACAGGTGTATGGAGCATGGTTGTATGGAATATATGGAGTATGGAATATATGGAGTATGGAATGGATGGTGTGGAGTGAGTATGGTGGAAACTGTGGAGTGGAGTGGAAGGTGCGAAGGTGTGAATGGGGGAAAGTGGACCCCTATCACGAATACCCGGGGAGGGTAGTTTAAGAGTTAGGTAGAGGGAGTAGGTAAATTGTGGTTGGATATTGGCATCTGTGGTGCGTGTGGAAGAATGGTGTTTGGATGGGTGCATTAGTGACGTGGAAATGGCTGGGCGTGTGGCCTGTTAGTGTGTGTAGTTAAATGGGCACTCCACCACTGTTAGGATGTCGGCCAGGTGAGGCCGCAGGTGGGCTCTGGGAGCCGTTAGTTGTGGATGGGGCCCGAGGATCCGGAGGACGGACCCGGTAGCCCAGTGCCAGAGGGCACCGGGTGGGGAGAGCGCCAGAGGGCCTTCCCCAGGTAGATAGGTTAGGGTAAGGAGCAGGTAAGCTCGGAGGCAACTGCAGTGGTGGAGGTGTGCAGGTGGGTAGACCTGCTGGGAGAGCCACACGACCCAGTCCTGAAATTGTGCAAAGGCACAGGGAGTTGAATCGGGGGAGTGAGACCCCAAATTGAGGAAGCACCACAGTTTGGTCAATGGGAATTTGGTTCTTAAAACCGCGTAGATTAAGATGGCCAATGGTTTTGCAGGGAAAGACCCCGGGTAGTGTAAAGTGTGTTAATGTCATTTAGGAAGTAGTTAGGATTGAAATCTCCTTGCACCATCTACATCCACTCACCTGAGGTGACAAAACTCCACACCATGCCATGTTTTTATTATTTTTGTGCAAATGTTTGGATTGTGAGACGCATCATGACGTGGGTGTGACATTGTGCTTTGTTGTTCCATCTCTTCCTCCGTAAGAGGGATTGATGATGAATTGGTGATGGCAAATTTTGGATTAGTGGGATTGTGATGAATTTGGCATCGGGGAGATATGGGGAAGACGTGACGGTAGCGACGAATTTGTAAATGTGTAGATTTTTGTAAATATGGGGTAAGGGGCAAGGGTAGAACAGGTAACGGGTGGGGTGACGTACGATAGGGACGAGCTTTTCTCCGCTCGGTCTCCAGGCGCACCTCACCTTGCATTGCCTTCATTGATGTGTACCCTTGTGACCTTACCCCTCGCTCACCTGTCTTCTCTGTCTTTCTTCCCCGACCCGAGGATTGTGCTCTCTGGGCATTGAGGGGGAGCGTGCGGGGGGCCGTGTCTGTGAGCCCGAAACTCTCGCAACCACAGCTGCCTGCATCCACGCACCACTTATGGACCACAGTCTGTGGCCGAGCACCACTTATGGACCCCACGGGTTGGGGCATGGCCCCTCTGCTGGGACCGGCCATGATGGCCCAAGAAGATCACAAAGAATTGAAAGACAACATCAGGAAGAACAACGGCCAGCAGAGGGAGCCGAAGAACAAGACCACCAGTGTTGTTTTTATTTGAACTGTGATGACTGTGCACTGATTGGTGCTTTATGGTGCTTTGGTGTTTTGGTGCTCTTTATTGGTGCTGGTGCATCGATGCAGTGCATGCTGTCTCCTCCCCTCCCACAGGAATTTCTTTTTGTTTCCCTAAAAGAAAAATCACAGGTCCTGGGTTGCGTTTTGTAAATAGTCCAATTAACGTCACTTGTAAATAATGCTCCCCACCGTTCATGTTTAGTTTGAAAATAATTCCGCAATTCGGTTATCCTGTGGGTGTGAATCTGTTAGGTAGGGTGCAATGCAGCAGAGGGACATACTTATTTGTGTTTTTAAATTGTCGCACTCAGGGTCAGGTTAATTGTAGAGGGAATTACACCTACGTGCCACACGAAGCTAAATTTTTATAGGCCCGGGACGTGCCTCAAGGAAGGAGGGTGCAGTGTAACGGATTTAAGAATCCTGTAATTTTTGTAAATACCACCCTTTGTAAATGTCATGATTTGTGTAAATACCTCCATAATTGTAAAGGTCAAAGGTCGTCCCCTTAGTTAATTCATCGCATACACCTAGCCAATCTTAGAACCTCTAAATAGTTATTCTCTTATTCTATGTAGTTTAAGGCTCTGTTGCCCAGTAATTGACACTCCATTGCACCGAATCAAATAAGGATAGCTCCCCTTCAATAATTACATTTCCCAGCCAAACTCTCCCTCTCTGGGTAAAGCAGCTTGACAAGCGTGGGGTACGTGCCCCCTCAACTGGCCTGGGTTTGGATGCGGCGTTCGCTGTTATGATGAATATGTGCTCCGTGCTCTGTTTGGACAGGAAGGGTGGGGTCGCCGGGAAGAGGCAAGCCCAGGGCGTGCCACGAGGGGCGGGGCTGTTCAGCCCCATGCCCAAATAAGGATGCAAGCCCGTGGCTCGCCGCGAGGGGCGCACTGTTCGACTCCATGCCCAAATAAGGTAGCAAGACCGTGGCATTGCCATATAAGGTCACGAAACAGAGCACGGGGGGCGGGGGGGCGGTACCCAAAGAGACGAGGGCGTGTCACACCCGCGCTTGAGATATGCTATATGCGTGCGAAAAAATCGCGGAGAATAAGAGATACAGCAGGGTGGTGCCAAGAGAGAGCCCAAGGCGTGTTGAGGCAAGAACCAGCCCTGCCGCGTGCAACGAACGAGATACGTGTGTCGCCGCCGCCTTGCTCGCTTCCAGCCTGGAGAGGACCTGCTTGCTGTGCGCCCTGCCAAACCTTCCAGCCTTGTGGTCCCACCTTCCTCTCCCTCCAGCCAATCCAATCTGCAATCCCCCATTCGTGTACGTGAGTTTGTTTTGTGTGTCTTGTCCCTGGGGTATAGGTTAAGCCTGTATAGATAAGCTAGAAATTGCACTGTGTCTTCTGATCCTTCCATCCTTCTGTCTTTATTTTCATATCTTTCCTTCCTTCTCCTTGGTTACTTTTGATTGTGTACATAATAGTTAGTAATAAATTCCTGTTCCTCCTTACTCTGCCTTCTTTCCTTTACATCCGTTTCATTTTAGTGATTTCCCCATTGGATACCTGTGGCACGATTTGGCCAACGTTTCAGGATCGGGTTTAGTCTTTGGTAATGGCTCGAACGTCGTGTTGCTAAAACCGCTCGGCAATTATAACATCTAAAACCGGGGTTCGAGCGGTACTTGCCTCCCTGTTCTGCGGAGGTGCGGATAAAGGTATTCGGGATAAACCCTGGACCCATAACCCTGATCCGTTCCATCCCGCGGGAGAGCGTTACAAGTACCAGGAGCAGAGACGGTCAGCTTAACAAGACAAGGGGCTAACCACCTCTTGTTAAGGGGGAAGAACCGTACTCCGTATCCGTAACTATATATATATATATATATATATATATATATATATATATATATATATATATATATATATATATATATATATATATATATACATATATACAGAAATCGGGCGCTACTTTTGACTCACCCTGTATATTGAAGTATACATTTTATTCTCATTGACTTTTATATCAATCTTTATTCATAGTAATGTGTAATTCGTTCGTTCTTAACTATCCACATTGACCACCAATTCATTCGGTATCGAGTATTTACACCCACCTGTAATTCAATCCTTTTGAAATGAAACCTCATAGTCGAGTTGTTGGAGAATCTTGTATATTTCGTTTCGCCCTCAACGGGTTGTTCGACTATTGTAACGTCCATCACTGCCTGTTTGTGTGTGTGTGTGTGTGTGTGTGTGTGTGTGTGTGTGTGTGTGTGTGTGTGTGTGTGTGTGTGTGTGTGTGTGTGTGTGTGTGTGTGTGTGTGTGTGTGTGTGTGTGTGTGTGTCCACGTCTTTATATTTTTGCTTTAAAAAAAAAAGGTTTCTACGTCCAATTTATGTAAAACTTTAAACGTAGGAGGGACTCCCGAAGTAGAATATTTTATTGATCGCAGACGTCATAAGTCACATTGTATAGCAGCCATAAAGGGAAAAAATGTGGACATCTCCGAAACGCCTCAACCGAAAAAAAATTAAACTTGGCATACGTCATATCAACTCTACATGGGATATATATTGTTATGAATTAGGGGTAGAGAAATATCTAGATCCAGGTAGATCTGCATAGGTAGGTGCTCGACTATCGTGTTAGGGAATCTACCTGTAATAAGTTCTGTGCTTAGCCATGTGTCGGAATAAGTTGTATCTGTGTCCCTGCCACGAGGGGGTGGGGCATGCTAATTAGTACAGGGATTATGGGTAAAATTCCCTCGTGTGTCGTTCCCTCTGTGAGCAACCCAGTGTCCATTATGGCAACACACTCATATACATTAGATCGATCCATTAGTGCACACATTAAATAATTCCCCACCACCACAATGACTTTGGAAGAATCAACAAGCAATAGCCACGCCCAGGAGAACATGTGATTGGTTGTGGTAAAAAGCTGGCCACTGATTGGTGAAAGGAAGGTGGAAGGAAGTGGGACACTGATTGGCCACCGACCATTGACACCTCAGCCAATCAGTGCGGAAGGCGCAAACACTCGGCCAATCAGTGCGGAAGGCGCAAAACCACTACTTTAAAGCAGGTCGCTGATTAGAGGGCAAGGGCCGGTGACGTCAGAAGGCGGGAAAGACCCCGAAGAAGTGAGGGACTGGTTGGTGGAGGAGGAGAGCTGACATCACACCGCAGGTGAGAAAACGACTCGCTCGCGGGCCTTCTGGGTTCGTCTTCCCTACGTTCTTTGCGGGCTCTTGGTGCTTGGGCTTTGTCTTGTCTTGGTGCTCTTGGTCTTGGTGCTTGGAGCGAGGCTTGGTGCTACGAGCAAACGGGACCTCGCGTGCGACCGACAGGCGAGCGAGGCGTGCCGCTGAGCAGACGAGACCGGGGCGAGCGGGTAGCTTGGGGCCTATCAAAGCGTGAACGAGGCGGACGGAGGCCTACTTCGCACCAACATCGGAGCCTGACCGACATCACACACCCAGACAGATAAGCTCACATCCACAAACACGACATTTTATTTTATTTTATTCTTTCCCCTGTGCTGTTGTTGAAGTGAGGTGTGCGGGATCCCGGTGTAGGAACCATACTTATTTGTGGCGCGTTTCATTGTTCTCGGGTTCCGCATAATAAATCGATTATTTTGTGCATTTTACCCCCGTGTTCGTTTGAGTTCATTCCCTGCAGGATCGGAGCTGCCGGCGAGATAGCTACAGGGAAGAGCTCGCCGCTTCTTCCTCTTCCTTCTTTCTTCCGTGCTAGCATCGTCGAATCCGTCATTGAATAAACGCCTCTATTAAAGTTCGCAAACACGAGTCGTCCGCCAGCACCAGTCATATGCAAGCACCAGTCGTCCGCAACCACCAGTCGTCCGTAAGCACCAGTCGTACGCAAGCACCAGTCGTCCGCAAGCACCAGTCGTCCGCAAGCACCAGTCGTCCACAAGCACCAGTCGTACGCAAGCACCAGTCGTACGCAAGCACCAGTCGTCCGCAAGCACCAGTCGTTAAAGACCCCTCGGTGTGTTTCGCGGTTAAACTGAGAAAATTACAAAATCAGACGGCAGGCCTGCCCGGCCGGTTCGTGAAAGACTTGGATCAAAAACATTCCCCTCCGATTCCATAGGGTGGGAATAACTTATTGAAACTTTTAATAATGAGTAGAAAACGATGCAGCATAAAAAGCAACGTGGGCATCAGGTGTCGAAGGCCTTTGTAAAAAGCAAGGTGGGCATCACATGTTGGAGGCCTTTGTGAAAAGCTAGGTGGGCATCAGGTGTCGAAGGCCTTTGTAAAAAGCAAGGTGGCATCACGTGTCGAAGGCCTTTGTAAAAAGCAAGGTGGGCATCACGTGTTGAAGGCGTCAAAAAATCATCAATAAAAACAATATGCAGTAATTATTATTTTTCAGTATTATAAATAAATGCACTATTATAATTACACGTGCAAATAAATAAATTACACTTACACCGCTCAGGGGTACCTGGGGTAATTTATTAGGTGAGGGCTAATTGGTTATAACCTCCATTCACAGGTGGGAGGTGTGTGGGTCCTTTTTTTTTTTTTTTTTTTTTTTGGATACAAGTTCGAGGCTCGTGAAAGAGCCAACATTAATCACACAAAAAGTCAAGCCGACACATAAAACACAAAATAAGGGGAGCGGTAGACAAGATGGGGAGAGAGGGGGAAGGACACAAACACAACATTTGAGAGCAGGGACATCGAGAGAAATGTGGGAGGGGGAGGGCTTGGGGGGAGGTGGGAGACATATAAAACATATGAACACTACAAGGACTTCCAGGAAAAAAGTTGGAATTTCAAAAAAGTGTATCTGGGGTGAATTAGCGGGGGTAGAAAAGATCAAGGTTTTGGATGGGGGAAGATAAGAGATGGTGGTGAACAGCTGTTTTAAAGACCTGGAAGGAGGAGTGGGATTGAAGGGATTGGGGGAGTTTGTTCCAGAGGCGGGAGAAAAGGGGAATGAAAGAGTGAAGGTGAGCAGAGAGCCTAGATTTTGGGAGTTCAACCATAAGAGGGTTGTGGGCAGATCTTGTTCGACCTGTAGGAATATTTGGGGGACAGAGCACAGAGAGAGCTGGGGGAGCATGGCCGGAGAGGAGTCGGTAGAAGACAGAAAGACCACCTACCTACTTGCGGTGAGTGAGTAAAAGGCCCTCGGAGTTAGCTTCATCGCAGGAGATTCCAATGATTCTGAAAGCTTTGGTTTCAACAGCGTGAAGCCGAGCTAGGTGTGAGGCAGGAGCACCAGCCCAGAGGGGGGAACAGTATTCCATTGAGCTGTGGATGAAAGCCTTGTATGTGGTGAGGAGCTCAGGTGTGCCAAGGAAGGACTTCGCAAGACGGAGGATGCCCAGTCGGCGACTGGCTTTGGAGGCCAGCTTGGAAATGTGGTTTTCCCAAGAAAGATCATGGCAGATAGTGAGACCCAAAAGCTTGAGCGACAGAACTTCTTGGAGAGGATTGTTGAGAAAGTAGATGGGAGGGTTTTCCAGTCGGTCTTTTTGAAGAGACATTGTAAGAGTGTGAGATTTGTCAGGATTGAAAGACATGTTCCACTTGTTTGACCAGTCAGTGATTTTGTCCAGGTCTTCAGAGAGTGAGGAGGCTGCAGACTGCCGATTTGAGGGATGAGGAATGGAGCGACAGAGAGTGGAGTCATCAGCAAAGAGATAGAGAGGATTTCCCAGAGAGTCGGAGAGATCATTGATGAAGACCAGAAAAAGCACAGGGCCCAGAACACTACCATGGGGAACTCCAGCCTGAACAGGAAGGGGAGATGAGAGAAACCCATTCAGGGTCACACGTTGACTACGACTCGAGAGGAAGTCCGCAAGCCATGCGAGGAGATTTCCATGGATACCACAGGAGGAAAGTTTGGTGAGCAGAGCTGGGTTTCTTCAGGTATATACACATATATAGAGGCTTCCCGCTCTTCCGGACCCAAAATCAAAGTGAACAACACCGACTGACGTTATTACAACAAATACAAAGAAAAGTAGAGAAAACAAGGAGATTTTTTTTGTCCTGGACAATATTTATTCCATCGCGCGACCGATCACGTGACATTGTATACGTAATATATAAATCGACGGTCGCCGTTACCGTTTATACATACAGGTGCATAGGCAGACGAGGAATGACAACACAAGTATTACACTGAACTATTGGAATTGTTTTGGAGGAAATTGTCTAAATAAAGGATAAAATAATGAAATAATAAACCAAGAAAGGAAGTTGCGAATATAATTCGGGGAAAGACTCAACTATGGCGGAAAAGATACCGTTAAATACAGGTAAATCATTTATTGGATAAAGGTATATTTTTTTAATGCTCGTACGTCTGACATGATTCCCAGGGAAGGAAGATATTATTGTCGGTTTTTCTTCTCGATGCACAAAAATGTTTCCAATGGATAAACAAACACTACAGGTGTTGGAAAGAACGAAATGAGGTTCGGAGATGCACTTTTGCATTCCTTTACGCATTTGTTTACTTGATCATTTACGACATACCTGTCGTTGTATAACACACACACACACACACACACACACACACACACACGAACACACCCACAAACATACACACACACACACACACACACAAATATACACACACACTCATACACACACGCACTCATATACACAAACACACCCACAGACATACACACACACTCATACACACGCACTCATATACACGAACACACATACACACACACACAAATATACACACACATTCATATACACGAACACACACACACACACACACACACACACACACACCTCAAACACCCAGGGTTGAGTCAAATGAATATCGATGTTCGTGAGTTGGGAACTCGTCACTAATTCGGTCTACGTGATGTTTTTGTGCGATTTAAAGTTTAAAATGTTAAACTCTCTGTCGAAGGTTTTCGTTTAAAAAGTACAATCGAAGTCTGATCATCCAATCAGGTTGGAGCATTGCGATCGAGCGTCTTCAAAGCACCTGAAACTTCCAGGACATGGTCTGATCTTTGTAATCCAAGCAGTCAGGACTTCCAAAGTTCAGCTTCCAGGTGGATCCCTGGTCCTTGTAATCCAGGCAATCGGGCGCCGCAAATCCTAGACCCGGTCCAGCATTCAGGTATCCTTGTCCGTGACCCGGGGACTGCCCGAGACCCAGAGGTGTTGACACGCACGATTGGCCTCCCATGGGATTCGCCACCGTGCCGGGAAGCTGCGGATGCATGGAGGACAGGTACGGGGCGCACTCCATACCACCAAAGTACGAGGCGCCGCCACCGTAACTCTGTGCGTACGTGGGTCCCTGTGTGTAGGTAACCGGGTAAATGGCCGAAGACCCTCGCTGATGGATTCCTCCGGTACACGAAGCTCCGGCAAGGAAAGCCTCGGGAGATCCCGAAGCCGGGCACCAGATCGACACGGGGGTTCCCGCCGATGATCCGGGAGGTGTGCAGGTGGAGTTTCTCCCTATTCCTGACACCGGAGAGTAATGGCCGCTCTCAGGAGACTCCTGATGCGGATCCACACCTGGGATGGGTCCCGCGAGGTTCTTCTTCTTCGGGGGTCTTGGCTTGCCTTGTCCACCGATTTGTTGCTGTTGTCGGCATTTCGCACGTCTGTTCTTGAACCACACCTGCACACGCCCGTTTGGACGATGTAAAAACAAAGGTGCATCAGTTCGGCTTTTCAAAAAATGGCCGCCGTTACAAACATCACTTACATGGAAAAAAAAATGCCGGGAACTCGTTCAATCGTCTACATTTTCGTACCTTCGCTACAACGATCAAGTAAACAAGAACAAGTTGTTACATTTCCCAGGTACTGTACATTCATTGCCCTATCACCTGTCATCTCGCCAAGTTACCCGGTATTTGTTTGTCCGTAACGGGAATAATACAACATGGTGTGTGAAGGACCGAGAAGGCGAGTGTCGATCTGCATCGACGGACAAGACAGACAGCAAATTCTGTCGATTAGAGGCGAAACCCGAGCGTATGTTAACCTCGGACGTTTCGAGCATTCGCCCTTCATCGGATTAAAACTCGGGTTCCAAACCTCGGACGTTTCGAGCATTCGCCCTTCATCGGATTAAAACCGGAGTTCCAAAGCTCGTACGTTTCGAGCATTCGCCCTTCATCGGATTAAAACTCGAGTTCCAAAGCTCGTACGTTTCGAGCATTCGCCCTTCATCGGATTAAAACTCGAGTTCCAAAGCTCGTACGTTTCGAGCATTCGCCCTTCATCGGATTAAAACTCGAGTTCCAAAGCTCGTACGTTTCGAGCATTCGCCCTTCATCGGATTAAAACTCGAGTTCCAAACCTCGGACGTTTCGAGCATTCGCCCTTCATCGGATTAAAACTCGAGTTCCAAACCTCGGACGTTTCGAGCATTCGCCCTTCATCGGATTAAAACTCGAGTTCCAAAGCTCGGACGTTTCGAGCATTCGCCCTTCATCGGATTAAAACTCGAGTTCCAAACCTCGGACGTTTCGAGCATTCGCCCTTCATCGGATTAAAACTCGAGTTCCAAACCTCGGACGTTTCGAGCATTCGCCCTTCATCGGATTAAAACTCGAGTTCCAAACCTCGGACGTTTCGAGCATTCGCCCTTCATCGGATTAAAACTCGAGTTCCAAACCTGAGCCACTCACGTTTCCCCACCGAGGTTCGTCTACTCTTATCGAATCTCACTTTATAACGTTTACCTGCGTTTTGTGCTGTAAACGAATTTTCTCGTCAAAATTAAATAATCGAAATATTTATATGAAATCAAAGCTTCACCTTCACCACCTCAAGTCCCCGTTAAACGTGCGATCCGGACGGAACGTTCGACGTACGTTACTGTCACCTGATTCACGTTTAATCCACGGAGGGAATCGTTTTCAGTTTTAATCCTTTACATTTACAACAAATTGAAAGGGGCAGAATCATTGTAATCACAGGTGATTTATTGCGTAAAAAATGGATTAATTTTTTTTACAGGTGTGTTCGGGTAACGATCTCTATATTCCAAGGTAGAGAGTAGACCACCGTGGAAATATAGCGATTCGTAACTACGCCGACCCTAGCAACGTTTCCTCGGATTACCTGTCCATCACAAGAAATACCAAATCCCAGGTAAGCGTTAAACTTCCAGTCACGTGCTGCAAAAACTCTTACCGTTCAGAGGTAAACTCTTACCGTTCAGGTGTAAACTCTTACATAACGCCGTTACCCGTCCCAAATTTTCTTTCATTTGCCCTTAATTGTTACGAAAAGGTAGATTCCGTTTCATGAAAAGAGGACGGTGTCCACACTGCCGGACAGGTGTGATTATGGTACCTGGACACGCGATTCGGGAAGGTTGATCTTCACAGCTACCTCCTCACGCATGAAGATGTCCGGATAACGAGTCTTTGCGAAAAGGGACTCGAGCAGGTCGAGCTGGGCCCGTGTGAAGGTGGTGCGCTCGCGGCGTTGCTTCCTCGGTGTACCTGCAATGGACGTCCAGCATGAGGTCGAACACGCACCTTCACGACATATAAACATACTATATGTGGGGCGCGTCGAACACACCTTCGGTCGTATAAACATGCTACATATATGGGGTGAAGGTGCACAGGTCGTTTTTAAAAACCTGGGTTTACACCTGCGTTGCTGCTCGCATCAGCGGATTGCCCATCGGTGCGTTATAGCTTCTCGGCGATCGCTGGAAGCAACATCACTTATGCTTCTTGCTCATCAAGCAATATCCTACCTTATAGTTTATTACCTGGAGTACCCGGCATTGCCCGGTGCTGTTCTTATCCTGTTGGCATTTTGAAGAAATAAAATGTTTTTTTTCCAGTTTTTTTTTTCTATTTTTCTTTTCTTTTCATTTTTTCCATTTTTTATTTTCTTTTTCCTTTTTCTAGTTTTTTTTTCTATTTTTTATTTTCTACTTTCTATTTTTTTGTGGGTGCTGAAAACACTTCCCGACTCTCACCCCATATGGAATGTAGTCGGGGATTATGTACTATTACCTGTCACATGCTACAAAGTATTCGGCACTGGAGCCAATTTAAAAAAACATCCCCCAAAAAATTGAACTTTTTTTTTTCTTTTTTTCCCAAAACACTCCTCGTCACTCACTGATGAACCTATAGATAGTGCGGTATGGACACGACACTACACAACTACCATTTCCTCTTGACTATCCCCCCCCCCCCCTCCAATGAATCCCCTTTTGTTGTGGGGGTCGCCAGGGAACCATTGTTGTCTCAAGTCTTTCATGAACCAGATACCTGTGGCTGACCGTGGTTTGCGCAAGAGTTTATAATTTATTTGATAAAATCGCCAAGAAGGAAAATATACAATAAGACGTTTGACGTCACCAACACCTGGTGCTGCCGGGGGGACTTCAGCTCAACATCCAATGGTTCTGCCTGCAAAGCACCAGGGTGAAAGTTTATCGGTAGGTCGAGGTTTACACCTAGGCTGCCAAAGGTGACTGTCTGCTTGGTTCATATATTGCGTATTCCCTGGCCAGGTCCCTAAAGACCGGATGGTTCCATGAGACGCTTCTAATCTCAGCTGAGGGATTTGTATATGTACATTCACTCAATAGGACTGCCATGGTTTTAGCCATACAACTGCCTTGGTTTTAGGTTTAGCCCAACAAATAACTGCCTTGGCTTTAGTCGTATAACTGCCTTGGTTTTAGGTTTAGCCCTACAAATAACTGCCTTGGCTTTAGTCGTATAACTGCCTTGGTTTTAGGTTTAGCCCTACAAATAACTGCCTTGGTTTTAACCCATACAACTGACTTGGTTTTAGGTTTAGCCCGACAAATAGCTGCCTTGGTTTTAGCCATACAACTGCCTTGGTTTTAGGTTTAGCCCTAAAAATAACTGCCTTGGTTTTAGCTATATAACTGCCTTGGTTATAGCCATACAACTGCCTTGATTTTCGATTTAGCCATACAAATGCCTTTGTTTTAGGTTTAGCCATAAAAATTGCCTTGGCTTTAGGTTTAGCCATACAACTGCCTTAGTTTTAGGTTTAGCCATAAAAATTGCCTTGATTTTAGGTTTAGACATACAACTACCTTGGTTTTAGGTTTTAGCCCTGTAACTAACTGCCTCGATTTTAGCCCGACAAGTGCCTCGGTTTTAGGTTTAGCCATATAACTGCATTGATTTTAGGTTTTAGCCAGACAAGTGCCTCGGTTTTAGCCTGACAAGTGCCTCGATTTTAGCCCTACAAGTGCCTCGATTTTAGCCCTACAAGTGCCTCGGTTTTAGCCCTACAAGTGCCTCGGTTTTAGCCCTACAAGTGCCTCGGTTTTAGCCCTGCAAGTGCCTCGGTTTTAGCCCCACAAGTGCCTCGGTTTTAGCCCCACAAGTGCCTCGGTTTTAGCCTCACAAGTTCCTCGGTTTTAGCCCCACAAGTGCCTCGGTTTTAGCCCTACGAGTGCCTCAGTTTTAGCCCTACACGTGCTTCGGTTTTAGCCCTACAACTGCCTCAGTTTTAGCCCCACAAGTGCCTCGGTTTTAGCCCTACAACTGCCTCGGTTTTAGCCCAAGTGCCTCGGTTTTAGCCCCACAAGTGCCTCGGTTTTAGCCCTACAACTGCCTCGGTTTTAGCCCTACGAGTGCCTCAGTTTTAGCCCTACACGTGCTTCGGTTTTAGCCCTACAAGTGCCTCGGTTTTAGCCCCACAAGTTCCTCGGTTTTAGCCCTAAAAGTGCCTCGGTTTTAGCCCTACAAGTGCCTCGGTTTTAGCCCTACAAGTGCCTCGGTTTTAGCCCTGCAAGTGCCTCGGGTTTAGCCCTACAAGTGCCTCGGTTTTAGCCCTACAAGTGCCTCGGTTTTAGCCCTACAAGTGCCTCGGTTTTAGCCCTGCAAGTGCATCGGTTTTAGCCCTACAAGTGCCTCGGGTTTAGCCCTACAAGTGCATCTGTTTTAGCCCTACAAGTGCCTCGGTTTTAGCCCTACAAGTGCATCGGTTTTAGCCCTACAAGTGCATCGGTTTTAGCCCTACAAATACCTCGGTTTTAGGTTTAGCCATATAACCAGTTTAAGGTGCGATCGTCGTTCCAGATCCAGGCACGTGCTTATTTAAGGACAATAGTTCAACATAAAACAATTCTACAAAAGTTTTGTTAAAACCACTTTGTACATTAGGAGTTAAAAACTTATTTTCCTTTACAAAAGCGATTTGTACTTTCACAGTAACAACAAATCGTGTAAATAAACGGATTGTCGTTATGAGATAACTTTAAATGTATGTGAGTTTATTTTTTAAATTGTAAACAATGTCGAGGCTCATGGAAGGACGGAGAACGATATCGTTAACTTTGATGACGAATAGTCGTGCGAATGGGAGATGATGGGACGAGCCCCGACGTTTTACTTCACATGCAACGATCGATGTTTAACGATGGTTCGAGTACAAGACCAAGGGTCATGTCCCGTGAGTGACCGAAAGAGGAATAATCGTCGTTGCGTGCGCAGGGTTAGCTCGCAGGTGTGTCGCACGGTCGCGCACACAGGGTCAACCCGCAGGTGTGTTGCACGATCGCGCACACAGGGTCAGCCCGCAGGTGTGTTGCACGGTCGCGCACACAGGGTCAGCCCGCAGGTGTGTTGCACGGTCGCGCACACAGAGTCAGCCCGCAGGTGTGTCGCACGGTCGCGCACACAGGGTCAGCCTGCAGGTGTGTTGCACGGTCGCGCACACAGGGTCAGCCCGCAGGTGTGTCGCACGGTCACGCACACAGGGTCAGCCCGCAGGTGTGTTGCACGGTCGCGCACACAGGATCAGCCCGCAGGTATGTTGCACGGTCGCGCACACAGGGTCAGCCCGCAGGTGTGTCGCACGGTCGCGCACACAGGGTCAACCCGCAGGTGTGTTGCACGGTCGCGCACACAGGGTCAGCCCGCAGGTGTGTCGCACGGTCCCGCACACAGGGTCAACCCGCAGGTGTGTTGCACGGTCGCGCACACAGGGTCAGCCCGCAGGTGTGTCGCACGGTCGCGCGCACAGGGTCAGCCCGCAGGTGTGTTGCACGGTCGCGCGCACAGGGTCAGCCCGCAGGTGTGTTGCACGGTCGCGCGCACAGGGTCAGCCCGCAGGTGTGTTGCACGGTCGCGCACACAGGGTCAGCCCGCAGGTGTGTCGCACGGTCGCGCGCACAGGGTCAGCCCGCAGGTATGTTGCACGGTCGCGCACACAGGGTCAGCCCGCAGGTGTGTTGCACGGTCGCTCGCTCCCGATCGAGATTCACACCAAATGCTCCCATCGGTCGGCGGAACAAATCCCAGTAAATGTACAATCACCAGGTGAATGGAGGCTCGGGCTTCGTACCGGGAAAGGTGACGTTTGGGTGAAGCAGGTCCATGGCGGCCGCGGTCGTGAAGCCGAGCCCGGTCATGGCGTACGGACTTTGCTTGAGATAGGACATCATGCTCGCAGGTGGACGCGGCGAGACGCAGGTCAAGACCCGGACGACTTCGACCGTGTACCTGTGCACCCCAGGTGTGAATGCTAACAGAGAGAGAGTGAGTGCACCCGCACTGAGCACCGCGGGACCAGGTGAGTGCAGCCGCACCGAGCACCGCGACCCGAGTCAGTGCACCCGCACCGAGCACCGTGGGACCAGGTGAGTGCAGCCGCACCGAACACCGCGGGACCAGGTGGGTGCAGCCGCACCGCGACCCGAGTCGGTGCACCCGCTCCGAGCACCGCGGGACCAGGTGAGTGCACCCGCACCTTCTACGAGTTGTTCTTCTCAATGGGCAACAACCTTTCAACCACTTCACCTACACCTCGTGCCATTCTGGCTTGAGATGGTCCCCCAACCCGACTCACCGAAACCGAATCTATCCCGACCAATCCCAATCCCAATCCCAATGCAAATGCAAATGCAAATCCTCATCCCCTCCCCCCCCCCCCCTCATCCTTTATCATCAGCAGCTCCTTAATCCCCGCTCCCCCATCGTAGCACCCCTCCCCCTTATCCAGTAAGCCCCGCCCCCATCGCACCACCCCTCCCCCTTATCCAGCAAGCCCCGCCCCTCGTCGCCCCATCCCTTTCCCCCTGCTGGGTCAAGATTGAAGGCTTCGGCCCGAGGGCGCTTATTAAACATTGTTATCTGATAATTAAACACACGCCACAATAAGCCGCCATTGAAAGACGCCGTGTGCGCCTAATTGCGCGCATTTGCATTCTCCCGCCCCTCCGATGACGTCACAATCAGCTCTAATTGTTTAAACGGCGAAGAAAGCGAGAAAAGCACAATCTCTGCAAGAGCGAAAAAAACAACAACAATCGCTCTTGTGCGAAACTCCCAACACAACCACGAAAACCACAAACCATGGAGGATGCGAAATTCCCAACACAACCACGAAAACCACAAACCATGGAGGATGCGAAATTCCCAACACAACCACGAAAACCACAAAGCATGGAAGATGCGAAATTCCCAACACAACCACGAAAACCACAAACCATGGACGATGCGAAATTCCCAACACAACCACGAAAACCACAAACCATGTAGGGTGCGAAATTCCCAACACAACCACGAAAACCACAAACCATGTAGGGTGCGAAATTCCCAACACAACCACGAAAACCACAAACCATGGACGAAGCGAAATTCCCAACACAACCACGAAAACCACAAACCATGGAGGATGCGAAATTCCCAACACAACCACGAAAACCACAAACCATGGAAGATGCGAAATTGCCAACACAACCACGAAAACCACAAACCATGGACGAAGCGAAATTCCCAACGCAACCACGAAAACCACAAACCATGGAGGATGCGAAATTCCCAACACAACCACGAAAACCACAAACCATGCACGAAGCGAAATTCCCAACACAACCACGAAAACAACAAAGCATGGACGAAGCGAAATTCCCAACGCAACCACGAAAACCACAAACCATGGAGGATGCGAAATTCCCAACACAACCACGAAAACCACAAACCATGCACGAAGCGAAATTCCCAACACAACCACGAAAACAACAAAGCATGGACGAAGCGAAATTCCCAACGCAACCACGAAAACCACAAACCATGGAGGATGCGAAATTCCCAACACAACCACGAAAACCACAAACCATGCACGAAGCGAAATTCCCAACACAACCACGAAAACAACAAAGCATGGAACATGCGAAATTCCCAACACAACCACGAAAACAACAAACCATAGACGAAGTGAAATTCCAAACACAACCACGAAAACCACAAACCATGGACGAAGCGAAATTCCCAACACAACCACGAAAACCACAAACCATGGAAGAGGCGAAATTCCCAACGCAACCACGAAAACCACAAACCATGGAGGATGCGAAATTCCCAACACAACCATGAAAACCACAAACCATGTAAGTTGTGAAATTCCCAACACAACCACGAAAACCACAAACCATGGACGATGTGAAACTCCCAACACAAACACCAAAACCACAAACCATGGAGGATGCGAAATTGCCAACACAACCACGAAAACCACAAACCATGGAGGATGCGAAATTCCCAACACAACCACGAAAACCACAAACCATGGAGATTGGAGGATGTGAAATTCCCAACACAACCACGAAAACCACAAACCATGGAGATTGGAGAGGCGAAATTCCCAACACAACCACGAAAACCACAAACCATGGAGATTGGAGGATGCGAAATTCCCAACACAACCACTAAAACCACAAACCATGGAGGATGTGAAACTCCCAACACAAACACCAAAACCACAAACCATGGAAGATGCGAAATTCCCAACACTACCACTAAAACTACAAACCATGGAGGATGCGAAATTCCCAACACAACCATGAAAACCACAAACCATGGAAGTTGTGGAATTCCCAACACAACCACGAAAACCACAAACCATGGAAGATGTGAAATTCCTAACACAACCATGAAAACCACAAACCATGGAAGTTGTGAAATTCCCAACACAACCATGAAAACTACAAACCATGGAGGATGTGAAACTCCCAACACAACCATGAAAACCACAAACCATGGAAGTTGTTAAATTCCCAACACAACCATGAAAACCACAAACCATGGAGGATGTGAAACTCCCAACACAACCATGAAAACCACAAACCATGGAGGATGTGAAACTCCCAACACAACCACGAAAACCACAAACCATGGAAGATGTGAAATTCCTAACACAACCATGAAAACCACAAACCATGGAAGTTGTGAAATTCCCAACACAACCATGAAAACCACAAACCATGAAAGATGTGAAATTCCCAACACAACCATGAAAACCACAAACCATGGAAGATGTGAAATTCCCAACACAACCATGAAAACCACAGACCATGGAAGATGTGAAATTCCCAACACAACCATGAAAACCACAAACCATGGAAGTTGTGAAATTCCCAACACAACCACGAAAACCACAAACCATGGATGATGTGAAATTCACAACACAAACACCAAAACCACAAATTATGGAGGATGCGAAATTGCCAACACAACCACGAAAACCACAAACCATGGAGGATGCGAAATTCCCAACACAACCACGAAAACCACAAACCATGGATGATGTGAAATTCCCAACACAAACACCAAAACCACAAATCATGGAGGATGCGAAATTGCCAACACAACCATGGAAACCACAAACCATGGAGGATGCGAAATTCCCAACACAACCACGAAAACCAAAAACCATGGAGGATGTGAAACTCCCAACACAACCATGAAAACCACAAACCATGGAGGATGTGAAATTCCCAACACAACCACGAAAACCACAAACCATGGAGGATGCGAAATTCCCAACACAACCACTAAAACCACAAACCATGGAGGTTGTGAAACTCCCAACACAACCATGAAAACCACAAACCATGGAAGAGGCGAAATTCCCAACGCAACCACGAAAACCACAAACCATGGAGGATGCGAAATTCCCAACACAACCATGAAAACCACAAACCATGTAAGTTGTGAAATTCCCAACACAACCACGAAAACCACAAACCATGGACGATGTGAAACTCCCAACACAAACACCAAAACCACAAACCATGGAGGATGCGAAATTGCCAACACAACCACGAAAACCACAAACCATGGAGGATGCGAAATTCCCAACACAACCACGAAAACCACAAACCATGGAGATTGGAGGATGTGAAATTCCCAACACAACCACGAAAACCACAAACCATGGAGATTGGAGAGGCGAAATTCCCAACACAACCACGAAAACCACAAACCATGGAGATTGGAGGATGCGAAATTCCCAACACAACCACTAAAACCACAAACCATGGAGGATGTGAAACTCCCAACACAACCATGAAAACCACAAACCATGGACGATGTGAAACTCCCAACACTAACACCAAAACCACAAACCATGGAAGATGCGAAATTCCCAACACAACCACTAAAACTACAAACCATGGAGGATGCGAAATTCCCAACACAACCATGAAAACCACAAACCATGGAAGTTGTGGAATTCCCAACACAACCACGAAAACCACAAACCATGGAAGATGTGAAATTCCTAACACAACCATGAAAACCACAAACCATGGAAGTTGTGAAATTCCCAACACAACCATGAAAACTACAAACCATGGAGGATGTGAAATTCCTAACACAACCATGAAAACCACAAACCATGGAAGTTGTTAAATTCCCAACACAACCATGAAAACCACAAACCATGGAGGATGTGAAATTCCTAACACAACCATGAAAACCACAAACCATGGAAGTTGTTAAATTCCCAACACAACCATGAAAACCACAAACCATGGAGGATGTGAAATTCCCAACACAACCACGAAAACCACAAACCATGGAGGATGCGAAATTCCCAACACAACCACTAAAACCACAAACCATGGAGGTTGTGAAACTCCCAACACAACCATGAAAACCACAAACCATGGAAGAGGCGAAATTCCCAACGCAACCACGAAAACCACAAACCATGGAGGATGCGAAATTCCCAACACAACCATGAAAACCACAAACCATGTAAGTTGTGAAATTCCCAACACAACCACGAAAACCACAAACCATGGACGATGTGAAACTCCCAACACAAACACCAAAACCACAAACCATGGAGGATGCGAAATTGCCAACACAACCACGAAAACCACAAACCATGGAGGATGCGAAATTCCCAACACAACCACGAAAACCACAAACCATGGAGATTGGAGGATGTGAAATTCCCAACACAACCACGAAAACCACAAACCATGGAGATTGGAGAGGCGAAATTCCCAACACAACCACGAAAACCACAAACCATGGAGATTGGAGGATGCGAAATTCCCAACACAACCACTAAAACCACAAACCATGGAGGATGTGAAACTCCCAAAACAACCATGAAAACCACAAACCATGGAAGTTGTGAAATTCCCAACACAACCACGAAAACCACAAACCATGGACGATGTGAAATTCCCAACACAAACACCAAAACCACAAATCATGGAGGATGCGAAATTGCCAACACAACCACGAAAACCACAAACCATGGAGGATGCGAAATTCCCAACACAACCACGAAAACCACAAACCATGGATGATGTGAAATTCCCAACACAAACACCAAAACCACAAATCATGGAGGATGCGAAATTGCCAACACAACCATGGAAACCACAAACCATGGAGGATGCGAAATTCCCAACACAACCACGAAAACCAAAAACCATGCAGGATGTGAAACTCCCAACACAACCATGAAAACCACAAACCATGGAGGATGTGAAATTCCCAACACAACCACGAAAACCACAAACCATGGAGGATGCGAAATTCCCAACACAACCACTAAAACCACAAACCATGGAGGTTGTGAAACTCCCAACACAACCATGAAAACCACAAACCATGGAGGATGCGAAATTCCCAAAACAACCATGAAAACCACAAACCATGGAAGTTGTGAAATTCCCAACACAACCACGAAAACCACAAACCATGGAGGATGCGAAATTCCCAACACAACCACTAAAACCACAAACCATGGAGGTTGTGAAACTCCCAACACAACCATGAAAACCACAAACCATGGAAGATGTGAAAGTCCCAACACAACCACTAAAACCACAAACCATGGAGGATGCGAAATTCCCAACACAACCACTAAAACCACAAACCATGGAGGATGCGAAATTCCCAACACAACCACGAAAACCACAAAGCATGGAGGATGTGAAACTCCCAACACAACCATGAAAACCACAAACCATGGAGGATGCGAAATTCCCAACACAACCACGAAAACCACAAACCATGGAGGATGCGAAATTCCCAACACAACCACGAAAACCACAAACCATGGAAGTTGTGAAATTCCCAAAACAACCATGAAAACCACAAACCATGGAGGATGCGAAATTCCCAAGACAACCACGAAAACCACAAACCATGGAAGTTGTGAAATTCCCAACACAACCACGAAAACCACAAACCATGGACGATGAGAAACTCCCAACACAAACACCAAAACCACAAATCATGGAGGATGCGAAATTGCCAACACAACCACGAAAACCACAAACCATGGAGGATGCGAAATTCCCAACACAACCACGAAAACCACAAACCATGGAGGATGTGAAACTCCCAACACAACCATGAAAACCACAAACCATGGAGGATGCGAAATTCCCAACACAACCACTAAAACCACAAACCATGGAGGATGTGAAACTCCCAACACAACCATGAAAACCACAAACCATGGAGGATGTGAAACTCCCAACACAACCACTAAAACCACAACCATGGAGGATGTGAAACTCCCCAACACAACCACTAAAACCACAAACCATGGAGGATGTGAAACTCCCAACACAACCACGAAAACCACAAACCATGGAGGATGCGAAATTCCCAACACAACCACTAAAACTACAAACCATGGAGGATGTGAAACTCCCAACACAACCATGAAAACCACAAACCATGGAGGATGTGAAACTCCCAACACAACCATGAAAACTACAAACCATGGAGGATGTGAAACTCCCAACACAACCATGAAAACCACAAACCATGGAGGATGTGAAATTCCCAACACAACCATGAAAACTACAAACCATGGAGGATGTGAAACTCCCAACACAACCATGAAAACCACAAACCATGGAGGATGTGAAACTCCCAACACAACCATGAAAACCACAAACCATTGAAGATGTGAAATTCCCAACACAACCATGAAAACCACAAACCATGGAGGATGTGAAACTCCCAACACAACCACGAAAACCACAAACCATGGAGGATGTGAAACTCGCAACACAACCATGAAAACCACAAACCATGGAGGATGCGAAATTCCCAACACAACCACGAAAATCACAAACCATGGAGGATGTGAAACTCGCAACACAACCACGAAAACCACAAACCATGGAGGATGTGAAACTCCCAACACAACCACGAAAACCACAAACCATGGAGGATGTGAAACTCGCAACATAACCATGAAAACCACAAACCATGGAGGATGTGAAACTCCCAACACAACCATGAAAACCACAAACCATGGAGAATGCGAAATTCCCAACACAACCACGAAAACCACAAACCATGGAGGATGTGAAACTCCCAACACAACCATGAAAACCACAAACCATGGAGAATGCGAAATTCCCAACACAACCACTAAAACCACAAACCATGGAGGATGTGAAACTCCCAACACAACCATGAAAACCACAAACCATGGAGGATGTGAAACTCCCAACACAACCACTAAAACCACAACCATGGAGGATGTGAAACTCCCCAACACAACCACTAAAACCACAAACCATGGAGGATGTGAAACTCCCCAACACAACCACTAAAACCACAAACCATGGAGGATGCGAAATTCCCAACACAACCACTAAAACTACAAACCATGGAGGATGTGAAACTCCCAACACAACCACTAAAACCACAAACCATGGAGGATGTGAAACTCCCAACACAACCACTAAAACCACAAACCATTGAAGATGTGAAACTCCCAACACAACCATGAAAACCACAAACCATGGAGGATGTGAAACTCCCAACACAACCACTAAAACCACAAACCATGGAGGATGTGAAACTCCCAACACAACCACTAAACCACAAACCATGGAGGATGCGAAATTCCCAACACAACCACGAAAACCACAAACCATGGAGGATGCGAAATTCCCAACACAACCACTAAAACTACAAACCATGGAGGATGTGAAACTCGCAACACAACCATGAAAACCACAAACCATGGAGGATGTGAAACTCCCAACACAACCACGAAAACCACAAACCATGGAGGATGTGAAACTCGCAACACAACCATGAAAACCACAAACCATGGAGGATGTGAAATTCCCAACACAACCATGAAAACCACAAACCATGGAGGATGTGAAACTCCCAACACAACCACGAAAACCACAAACCATGGACGAAGCGAAATTCCCAACACAACCACGAAAACCACAAACCATGGAGGATGTGAAACTCCCAACACAACCATGAAAACCACAAACCATGGAGGATGTGAAATTCCCAACACAACCATGAAAACCACAAACCATGCACGAAGCGAAATTCCCAACACAACCACGAAAACCACAAACCATGGAGGATGTGAAACTCCCAACACAACCATGAAAACCACAAACCATGGAGGATGTGAAACTCCCAACACAACCATGAAAACCACAAACCATGGAGGATGCGAAATTCCCAACACAACCACGAAAACCACAAACCATGGAGGATGTGAAACTCGCAACACAACCATGAAAACCACAAACCATGGAGGATGTGAAACTCCCAACACAACCACGAAAACCACAAACCATGGAGGATGTGAAACTCGCAACACAACCATGAAAACCACAAACCATGGAGGATGTGAAACTCCCAACACAACCATGAAAACCACAAACCATGGAAGATGTGAAATTCCCAAAACAACCATGAAAACCACAAACCATGGAAGTTGTGAAATTCCCAACACAACCACGAAAACCACAAACCATGGACGATGTGAAATTCCCAACACAAACACCATAACCACAAATCATGGAGGATGCGAAATTGCCAATACAACCACGAAAACCACAAACCATGCACGAAGCGAAATTCCCAACACAACCACGAAAACAACAAAGCATGGAACATGCGAAATTCCCAACACAACCACGAAACCAACAAACCATAGACGAAGCGAAATTCCCAACACAACCACGAAAACCACAAACCATGGAGGATGTGAAACTCCCAACACAACCACTAAAACCACAACCATGGAGGATGTGAAACTCCCCAACACAACCACTAAAACCACAAACCATGGAGGATGTGAAACTCCCAACACAACCACGAAAACCACAAACCATGGAGGATGCGAAATTCCCAACACAACCACTAAAACTACAAACCATGGAGGATGTGAAACTCCCAATACAACCATGAAAACCACAAACCATGGAGGATGTGAAACTCCCAACACAACCATGAAAACCACAAACCATGGAGGATGTGAAATTCCCAACACAACCATGAAAACTACAAACCATGGAGGATGTGAAACTCCCAACACAACCATGAAAACCACAAACCATGGAGGATGTGAAACTCCCAACACAACCATGAAAACCACAAACCATTGAAGATGTGAAATTCCCAACACAACCATGAAAACCACAAACCATGGAGGATGTGAAACTCCCAACACAACCACGAAAACCACAAACCATGGAGGATGTGAAACTCGCAACACAACCATGAAAACCACAAACCATGGAGGATGCGAAATTCCCAACACAACCACGAAAACCACAAACCATGGAGGATGTGAAACTCGCAACACAACCACGAAAACCACAAACCATGGAGGATGTGAAACTCCCAACACAACCACGAAAACCACAAACCATGGAGGATGTGAAACTCGCAACATAACCATGAAAACCACAAACCATGGAGGATGTGAAACTCCCAACACAACCATGAAAACCACAAACCATGGAGAATGCGAAATTCCCAACACAACCACGAAAACCACAAACCATGGGGGATGTGAAACTCCCAACACAACCATGAAAACCACAAACCATGGAGAATGCGAAATTCCCAACACAACCACTAAAACCACAAACCATGGAGGATGTGAAACTCCCAACACAACCATGAAAACCACAAACCATGGAGGATGTGAAACTCCCAACACAACCACTAAAACCACAACCATGGAGGATGTGAAACTCCCCAACACAACCACTAAAACCACAAACCATGGAGGATGTGAAACTCCCCAACACAACCACTAAAACCACAAACCATGGAGGATGCGAAATTCCCAACACAACCACTAAAACTACAAACCATGGAGGATGTGAAACTCCCAACACAACCACTAAAACCACAAACCATGGAGGATGTGAAACTCCCAACACAACCACTAAAACCACAAACCATTGAAGATGTGAAACTCCCAACACAACCATGAAAACCACAAACCATGGAGGATGTGAAACTCCCAACACAACCACTAAAACCACAAACCATGGAGGATGTGAAACTCCCAACACAACCACTAAAACCACAAACCATGGAGGATGCGAAATTCCCAACACAACCACGAAAACCACAAACCATGGAGGATGCGAAATTCCCAACACAACCACTAAAACTACAAACCATGGAGGATGTGAAACTCGCAACACAACCATGAAAACCACAAACCATGGAGGATGTGAAACTCCCAACACAACCACGAAAACCACAAACCATGGAGGATGTGAAACTCGCAACACAACCATGAAAACCACAAACCATGGAGGATGTGAAATTCCCAACACAACCATGAAAACCACAAACCATGGAGGATGTGAAACTCCCAACACAACCACGAAAACCACAAACCATGGACGAAGCGAAATTCCCAACACAACCACGAAAACCACAAACCATGGAGGATGTGAAACTCCCAACACAACCATGAAAACCACAAACCATGGAGGATGTGAAATTCCCAACACAACCATGAAAACCACAAACCATGCACGAAGCGAAATTCCCAACACAACCACGAAAACCACAAACCATGGAGGATGTGAAACTCCCAACACAACCATGAAAACCACAAACCATGGAGGATGTGAAACTCCCAACACAACCATGAAAACCACAAACCATGGAGGATGCGAAATTCCCAACACAACCACGAAAACCACAAACCATGGAGGATGTGAAACTCGCAACACAACCATGAAAACCACAAACCATGGAGGATGTGAAACTCCCAACACAACCACGAAAACCACAAACCATGGAGGATGTGAAACTCGCAACACAACCATGAAAACCACAAACCATGGAGGATGTGAAACTCCCAACACAACCATGAAAACCACAAACCATGGAAGATGTGAAATTCCCAAAACAACCATGAAAACCACAAACCATGGAAGTTGTGAAATTCCCAACACAACCACGAAAACCACAAACCATGGACGATGTGAAATTCCCAACACAAACACCATAACCACAAATCATGGAGGATGCGAAATTGCCAATACAACCACGAAAACCACAAACCATGCACGAAGCGAAATTCCCAACACAACCACGAAAACAACAAAGCATGGAACATGCGAAATTCCCAACACAACCACGAAACCAACAAACCATAGACGAAGCGAAATTCCCAACACAACCACGAAAACCACAAACCATGGAGGATGTGAAACTCCCAACACAACCACTAAAACCACAACCATGGAGGATGTGAAACTCCCCAACACAACCACTAAAACCACAAACCATGGAGGATGTGAAACTCCCAACACAACCACGAAAACCACAAACCATGGAGGATGCGAAATTCCCAACACAACCACTAAAACTACAAACCATGGAGGATGTGAAACTCCCAATACAACCATGAAAACCACAAACCATGGAGGATGTGAAACTCCCAACACAACCATGAAAACCACAAACCATGGAGGATGTGAAATTCCCAACACAACCATGAAAACTACAAACCATGGAGGATGTGAAACTCCCAACACAACCATGAAAACCACAAACCATGGAGGATGTGAAACTCCCAACACAACCATGAAAACCACAAACCATTGAAGATGTGAAATTCCCAACACAACCATGAAAACCACAAACCATGGAGGATGTGAAACTCCCAACACAACCACGAAAACCACAAACCATGGAGGATGTGAAACTCGCAACACAACCATGAAAACCACAAACCATGGAGGATGCGAAATTCCCAACACAACCACGAAAACCACAAACCATGGAGGATGTGAAACTCGCAACACAACCACGAAAACCACAAACCATGGAGGATGTGAAACTCCCAACACAACCACGAAAACCACAAACCATGGAGGATGTGAAACTCGCAACATAACCATGAAAACCACAAACCATGGAGGATGTGAAACTCCCAACACAACCATGAAAACCACAAACCATGGAGAATGCGAAATTCCCAACACAACCACGAAAACCACAAACCATGGGGGATGTGAAACTCCCAACACAACCATGAAAACCACAAACCATGGAGAATGCGAAATTCCCAACACAACCACTAAAACCACAAACCATGGAGGATGTGAAACTCCCAACACAACCATGAAAACCACAAACCATGGAGGATGTGAAACTCCCAACACAACCACTAAAACCACAACCATGGAGGATGTGAAACTCCCCAACACAACCACTAAAACCACAAACCATGGAGGATGTGAAACTCCCCAACACAACCACTAAAACCACAAACCATGGAGGATGCGAAATTCCCAACACAACCACTAAAACTACAAACCATGGAGGATGTGAAACTCCCAACACAACCACTAAAACCACAAACCATGGAGGATGTGAAACTCCCAACACAACCACTAAAACCACAAACCATTGAAGATGTGAAACTCCCAACACAACCATGAAAACCACAAACCATGGAGGATGTGAAACTCCCAACACAACCACTAAAACCACAAACCATGGAGGATGTGAAACTCCCAACACAACCACTAAAACCACAAACCATGGAGGATGCGAAATTCCCAACACAACCACGAAAACCACAAACCATGGAGGATGCGAAATTCCCAACACAACCACTAAAACTACAAACCATGGAGGATGTGAAACTCGCAACACAACCATGAAAACCACAAACCATGGAGGATGTGAAACTCCCAACACAACCACGAAAACCACAAACCATGGAGGATGTGAAACTCGCAACACAACCATGAAAACCACAAACCATGGAGGATGTGAAATTCCCAACACAACCATGAAAACCACAAACCATGGAGGATGTGAAACTCCCAACACAACCACGAAAACCACAAACCATGGACGAAGCGAAATTCCCAACACAACCACGAAAACCACAAACCATGGAGGATGTGAAACTCCCAACACAACCATGAAAACCACAAACCATGGAGGATGTGAAATTCCCAACACAACCATGAAAACCACAAACCATGCACGAAGCGAAATTCCCAACACAACCACGAAAACCACAAACCATGGAGGATGTGAAACTCCCAACACAACCATGAAAACCACAAACCATGGAGGATGTGAAACTCCCAACACAACCATGAAAACCACAAACCATGGAGGATGCGAAATTCCCAACACAACCACGAAAACCACAAACCATGGAGGATGTGAAACTCGCAACACAACCATGAAAACCACAAACCATGGAGGATGTGAAACTCCCAACACAACCACGAAAACCACAAACCATGGAGGATGTGAAACTCGCAACACAACCATGAAAACCACAAACCATGGAGGATGTGAAACTCCCAACACAACCATGAAAACCACAAACCATGGAAGATGTGAAATTCCCAAAACAACCATGAAAACCACAAACCATGGAAGTTGTGAAATTCCCAACACAACCACGAAAACCACAAACCATGGACGATGTGAAATTCCCAACACAAACACCATAACCACAAATCATGGAGGATGCGAAATTGCCAATACAACCACGAAAACCACAAACCATGCACGAAGCGAAATTCCCAACACAACCACGAAAACAACAAAGCATGGAACATGCGAAATTCCCAACACAACCACGAAACCAACAAACCATAGACGAAGCGAAATTCCCAACACAACCACGAAAACCACAAACCATGCACGAAGCGAAATTCCCAACACAACCACGAAAACCACAAACCATGTAAGAGGCGAAATTCCCAACGCAACCACGAAAACCACAAACCATGGAAGATGTGAAATTCCCAATACAACCATGAAAACCACAAACCATGGACGAAGCGAAATTCCCAACACAACCACGAAAACAACAAAGCATGGAACATGCGAAATTTCCAACACAGCCATGAAAACCACAAACCATGCACGAAGCGAAATTCCCAACACAACCACGAAAACCACAAACCATGGACGAAGCGAAATTCCCAACACAACCACGAAAACCACAAACCATGGACGAAGCGAAATTCCCAACACAACCACGAAAACCACAAACCATTGAAGAGGCGAAATTCCCAACGCAACCACGAAAACCACAAACCATGGACGAAGCGAAATTCCCAACGCAACCACGAAAACCACAAACCATGGACGAAGCGAAATTCCCAACACAACCACCAAAACAACAAAGCATGGAACATGCGAAATTCCCAACACAACCACGAAAACAACAAACCATAGACGAAGCGAAATTCCCAACACAACCATGAAAACCACAAACCATGCACGAAGCGAAATTCCCAACACAACCACGAAAACCACAAACCATGCATGAAGCGAAATTCCCAACACAACCACGAAAACCACAAACCATGGACGAAGCGAAATTCCCAACACAACCACGAAAACCACAAACCATGGACGAAGCGAAATTCCCAACACAACCACGAAAACCACAAACCATGCATGAAGCGAAATTCCCAACACAACCACCAAAACAACAAAGCATGGAACATGCGAAATTCCCAACACAACCACGAAAACAACAAACCATAGACGAAGCGAAATTCCCAACACAACCACGAAAACCACAAACCATGGACGAAGCGAAATTCCCAACACAACCACGAAAACCACAAACCATGCATGAAGCGAAATTCCCAACACAACCACGAAAACCACAAACCATGGACGAAGCGAAATTCCCAACACAACCATGAAAACCACAAACCATGCACGAAGCGAAATTCCCAACACAACCACGAAAACCACAAACCATGGACGAAGCGAAATTCCCAACACAACCACGAAAACCACAAATCATGCATGAAGCGAAATTCCCAACACAACCATGAAAACCACAAACCATGGAGGATGTGAAACTCCTAACACAACCATGAAAACCACAAACCATGGAAGTGTGAAATTCCCAACACAACCATGAAAACCACAAACCATGGAAGTTGTGAAATTCCCAACACAACCACGAAAACCACAAACCATGGACGATGTGAAATTCCCAACACAACCACGAAAATCACAAACCATGGAGGATGTGAAACTCCCAACACAACCATGAAAACCACAAACCATGGAGGATGCGAAATTCCCAACACAACCACTAAAACCACAAACCATGGAGGATGTGAAACTCCCAACACAACCATGAAAACCACAAACCATGCAGGATGTGAAACTCCCAACACAACCACTAAAACCACAAACCATGGAGGATGCGAAATTCCCAACACAACCACTAAAACCACAAACCATGGAGGATGCGAAATTCCCAACACAACCACGAAAACCACAAACCATGGAGGATGTGAAACTTCCAACACAAACACCAAAACCACAAATCATGGAGGATGCGAAATTCCCAACACAACCACGAAAACCACAAACCATGGAGGATGTGAAACTCCCAACACAACCACGAAAACCACAAACCATGGAGGATGTGAAACTTCCAACACAAACACCAAAACCACAAATCATGGAGGATGCGAAATTCCCAACACAACCACGAAAACCACAAACCATGGAGGATGTGAAACTCCCAACACAACCATGAAAACCACAAACCATGGAGGCTGCGAAATTCCCAACACAACCACTAAAACCACAAACCATGGAGGTTGTGAAACTCCCAACACAACCATGAAAACCACAAACCATGGAAGAGGCGAAATTCCCAACGCAACCACGAAAACCACAAACCATGGAGGATGCGAAATTCCCAACACAACCATGAAAACCACAAACCATGTAAGTTGTGAAATTCCCAACACAACCACGAAAACCACAAACCATGGACGATGTGAAACTCCCAACACAAACACCAAAACCACAAACCATGGAGGATGCGAAATTGCCAACACAACCACGAAAACCACAAACCATGGAGGATGCGAAATTCCCAACACAACCACGAAAACCACAAACCATGGAGATTGGAGGATGTGAAATTCCCAACACAACCACGAAAACCACAAACCATGGAGATTGGAGAGGCGAAATTCCCAACACAACCACGAAAACCACAAACCATGGAGATTGGAGGATGCGAAATTCCCAACACAACCACTAAAACCACAAACCATGGAGGATGTGAAACTCCCAACACAACCATGAAAACCACAAACCATGGACGATGTGAAACTCCCAACACTAACACCAAAACCACAAACCATGGAAGATGCGAAATTCCCAACACAACCACTAAAACTACAAACCATGGAGGATGCGAAATTCCCAACACAACCATGAAAACCACAAACCATGGAAGTTGTGGAATTCCCAACACAACCACGAAAACCACAAACCATGGAATATGTGAAATTCCTAACACAACCATGAAAACCACAAACCATGGAAGTTGTGAAATTCCCAACACAACCATGAAAACTACAAACCATGGAGGATGTGAAATTCCTAACACAACCATGAAAACCACAAACCATGGAAGTTGTTAAATTCCCAACACAACCATGAAAACCACAAACCATGGAGGATGTGAAATTCCTAACACAACCATGAAAACCACAAACCATGGAAGTTGTTAAATTCCCAACACAACCATGAAAACCACAAACCATGGAGGATGTGAAATTCCCAACACAACCACGAAAACCACAAACCATGGAGGATGCGAAATTCCCAACACAACCACTAAAACCACAAACCATGGAGGTTGTGAAACTCCCAACACAACCATGAAAACCACAAACCATGGAAGAGGCGAAATTCCCAACGCAACCACGAAAACCACAAACCATGGAGGATGCGAAATTCCCAACACAACCATGAAAACCACAAACCATGTAAGTTGTGAAATTCCCAACACAACCACGAAAACCACAAACCATGGACGATGTGAAACTCCCAACACAAACACCAAAACCACAAACCATGGAGGATGCGAAATTGCCAACACAACCACGAAAACCACAAACCATGGAGGATGCGAAATTCCCAACACAACCACGAAAACCACAAACCATGGAGATTGGAGGATGTGAAATTCCCAACACAACCACGAAAACCACAAACCATGGAGATTGGAGAGGCGAAATTCCCAACACAACCACGAAAACCACAAACCATGGAGATTGGAGGATGCGAAATTCCCAACACAACCACTAAAACCACAAACCATGGAGGATGTGAAACTCCCAAAACAACCATGAAAACCACAAACCATGGAAGTTGTGAAATTCCCAACACAACCACGAAAACCACAAACCATGGACGATGTGAAATTCCCAACACAAACACCAAAACCACAAATCATGGAGGATGCGAAATTGCCAACACAACCACGAAAACCACAAACCATGGAGGATGCGAAATTCCCAACACAACCACGAAAACCACAAACCATGGATGATGTGAAATTCCCAACACAAACACCAAAACCACAAATCATGGAGGATGCGAAATTGCCAACACAACCATGGAAACCACAAACCATGGAGGATGCGAAATTCCCAACACAACCACGAAAACCAAAAACCATGGAGGATGTGAAACTCCCAACACAACCATGAAAACCACAAACCATGGAGGATGTGAAATTCCCAACACAACCACGAAAACCACAAACCATGGAGGATGCGAAATTCCCAACACAACCACTAAAACCACAAACCATGGAGGTTGTGAAACTCCCAACACAACCATGAAAACCACAAACCATGGAGGATGCGAAATTCCCAAAACAACCATGAAAACCACAAACCATAGAAGTTGTGAAATTCCCAACACAACCACGAAAACCACAAACCATGGAGGATGCGAAATTCCCAACACAACCACTAAAACCACAAACCATGGAGGTTGTGAAACTCCCAACACAACCATGAAAACCACAAACCATGGAAGATGTGAAAGTCCCAACACAACCACTAAAACCACAAACCATGGAGGATGCGAAATTCCCAACACAACCACTAAAACCACAAACCATGGAGGATGCGAAATTCCCAACACAACCACGAAAACCACAAAGCATGGAGGATGTGAAACTCCCAACACAACCATGAAAACCACAAACCATGGAGGATGCGAAATTCCCAACACAACCACGAATACCACAAACCATGGAGGATGCGAAATTCCCAACACAACCACGAAAACCACAAACCATGGAAGTTGTGAAATTCCCAAAACAACCATGAAAACCACAAACCATGGAGGATGCGAAATTCCCAAGACAACCACGAAAACCACAAACCATGGAAGTTGTGAAATTCCCAACACAACCACGAAAACCACAAACCATGGACGATGAGAAACTCCCAACACAAACACCAAAACCACAAATCATGGAGGATGCGAAATTGCCAACACAACCACGAAAACCACAAACCATGGAGGATGCGAAATTCCCAACACAACCACGAAAACCACAAACCATGGAGGATGTGAAACTCCCAACACAACCATGAAAACCACAAACCATGGAGGATGCGAAATTCCCAACACAACCACTAAAACCACAAACCATGGAGGATGTGAAACTCCCAACACAACCATGAAAACCACAAACCATGGAGGATGTGAAACTCCCAACACAACCACTAAAACCACAACCATGGAGGATGTGAAACTCCCCAACACAACCACTAAAACCACAAACCATGGAGGATGTGAAACTCCCAACACAACCACGAAAACCACAAACCATGGAGGATGCGAAATTCCCAACACAACCACTAAAACTACAAACCATGGAGGATGTGAAACTCCCAACACAACCATGAAAACCACAAACCATGGAGGATGTGAAACTCCCAACACAACCATGAAAACTACAAACCATGGAGGATGTGAAACTCCCAACACAACCATGAAAACCACAAACCATGGAGGATGTGAAATTCCCAACACAACCATGAAAACTACAAACCATGGAGGATGTGAAACTCCCAACACAACCATGAAAACCACAAACCATGGAGGATGTGAAACTCCCAACACAACCATGAAAACCACAAACCATTGAAGATGTGAAATTCCCAACACAACCATGAAAACCACAAACCATGGAGGATGTGAAACTCCCAACACAACCACGAAAACCACAAACCATGGAGGATGTGAAACTCGCAACACAACCATGAAAACCACAAACCATGGAGGATGCGAAATTCCCAACACAACCACGAAAATCACAAACCATGGAGGATGTGAAACTCGCAACACAACCACGAAAACCACAAACCATGGAGGATGTGAAACTCCCAACACAACCACGAAAACCACAAACCATGGAGGATGTGAAACTCGCAACATAACCATGAAAACCACAAACCATGGAGGATGTGAAACTCCCAACACAACCATGAAAACCACAAACCATGGAGAATGCGAAATTCCCAACACAACCACGAAAACCACAAACCATGGAGGATGTGAAACTCCCAACACAACCATGAAAACCACAAACCATGGAGAATGCGAAATTCCCAACACAACCACTAAAACCACAAACCATGGAGGATGTGAAACTCCCAACACAACCATGAAAACCACAAACCATGGAGGATGTGAAACTCCCAACACAACCACTAAAACCACAACCATGGAGGATGTGAAACTCCCCAACACAACCACTAAAACCACAAACCATGGAGGATGTGAAACTCCCCAACACAACCACTAAAACCACAAACCATGGAGGATGCGAAATTCCCAACACAACCACTAAAACTACAAACCATGGAGGATGTGAAACTCCCAACACAACCACTAAAACCACAAACCATGGAGGATGTGAAACTCCCAACACAACCACTAAAACCACAAACCATTGAAGATGTGAAACTCCCAACACAACCATGAAAACCACAAACCATGGAGGATGTGAAACTCCCAACACAACCACTAAAACCACAAACCATGGAGGATGTGAAACTCCCAACACAACCACTAAACCACAAACCATGGAGGATGCGAAATTCCCAACACAACCACGAAAACCACAAACCATGGAGGATGCGAAATTCCCAACACAACCACTAAAACTACAAACCATGGAGGATGTGAAACTCGCAACACAACCATGAAAACCACAAACCATGGAGGATGTGAAACTCCCAACACAACCACGAAAACCACAAACCATGGAGGATGTGAAACTCGCAACACAACCATGAAAACCACAAACCATGGAGGATGTGAAATTCCCAACACAACCATGAAAACCACAAACCATGGAGGATGTGAAACTCCCAACACAACCACGAAAACCACAAACCATGGACGAAGCGAAATTCCCAACACAACCACGAAAACCACAAACCATGGAGGATGTGAAACTCCCAACACAACCATGAAAACCACAAACCATGGAGGATGTGAAATTCCCAACACAACCATGAAAACCACAAACCATGCACGAAGCGAAATTCCCAACACAACCACGAAAACCACAAACCATGGAGGATGTGAAACTCCCAACACAACCATGAAAACCACAAACCATGGAGGATGTGAAACTCCCAACACAACCATGAAAACCACAAACCATGGAGGATGCGAAATTCCCAACACAACCACGAAAACCACAAACCATGGAGGATGTGAAACTCGCAACACAACCATGAAAACCACAAACCATGGAGGATGTGAAACTCCCAACACAACCACGAAAACCACAAACCATGGAGGATGTGAAACTCGCAACACAACCATGAAAACCACAAACCATGGAGGATGTGAAACTCCCAACACAACCATGAAAACCACAAACCATGGAAGATGTGAAATTCCCAAAACAACCATGAAAACCACAAACCATGGAAGTTGTGAAATTCCCAACACAACCACGAAAACCACAAACCATGGACGATGTGAAATTCCCAACACAAACACCATAACCACAAATCATGGAGGATGCGAAATTGCCAATACAACCACGAAAACCACAAACCATGCACGAAGCGAAATTCCCAACACAACCACGAAAACAACAAAGCATGGAACATGCGAAATTCCCAACACAACCACGAAACCAACAAACCATAGACGAAGCGAAATTCCCAACACAACCACGAAAACCACAAACCATGGAGGATGTGAAACTCCCAACACAACCACTAAAACCACAACCATGGAGGATGTGAAACTCCCCAACACAACCACTAAAACCACAAACCATGGAGGATGTGAAACTCCCAACACAACCACGAAAACCACAAACCATGGAGGATGCGAAATTCCCAACACAACCACTAAAACTACAAACCATGGAGGATGTGAAACTCCCAATACAACCATGAAAACCACAAACCATGGAGGATGTGAAACTCCCAACACAACCATGAAAACCACAAACCATGGAGGATGTGAAATTCCCAACACAACCATGAAAACTACAAACCATGGAGGATGTGAAACTCCCAACACAACCATGAAAACCACAAACCATGGAGGATGTGAAACTCCCAACACAACCATGAAAACCACAAACCATTGAAGATGTGAAATTCCCAACACAACCATGAAAACCACAAACCATGGAGGATGTGAAACTCCCAACACAACCACGAAAACCACAAACCATGGAGGATGTGAAACTCGCAACACAACCATGAAAACCACAAACCATGGAGGATGCGAAATTCCCAACACAACCACGAAAACCACAAACCATGGAGGATGTGAAACTCGCAACACAACCACGAAAACCACAAACCATGGAGGATGTGAAACTCCCAACACAACCACGAAAACCACAAACCATGGAGGATGTGAAACTCGCAACATAACCATGAAAACCACAAACCATGGAGGATGTGAAACTCCCAACACAACCATGAAAACCACAAACCATGGAGAATGCGAAATTCCCAACACAACCACGAAAACCACAAACCATGGGGGATGTGAAACTCCCAACACAACCATGAAAACCACAAACCATGGAGAATGCGAAATTCCCAACACAACCACTAAAACCACAAACCATGGAGGATGTGAAACTCCCAACACAACCATGAAAACCACAAACCATGGAGGATGTGAAACTCCCAACACAACCACTAAAACCACAACCATGGAGGATGTGAAACTCCCCAACACAACCACTAAAACCACAAACCATGGAGGATGTGAAACTCCCCAACACAACCACTAAAACCACAAACCATGGAGGATGCGAAATTCCCAACACAACCACTAAAACTACAAACCATGGAGGATGTGAAACTCCCAACACAACCACTAAAACCACAAACCATGGAGGATGTGAAACTCCCAACACAACCACTAAAACCACAAACCATTGAAGATGTGAAACTCCCAACACAACCATGAAAACCACAAACCATGGAGGATGTGAAACTCCCAACACAACCACTAAAACCACAAACCATGGAGGATGTGAAACTCCCAACACAACCACTAAAACCACAAACCATGGAGGATGCGAAATTCCCAACACAACCACGAAAACCACAAACCATGGAGGATGCGAAATTCCCAACACAACCACTAAAACTACAAACCATGGAGGATGTGAAACTCGCAACACAACCATGAAAACCACAAACCATGGAGGATGTGAAACTCCCAACACAACCACGAAAACCACAAACCATGGAGGATGTGAAACTCGCAACACAACCATGAAAACCACAAACCATGGAGGATGTGAAATTCCCAACACAACCATGAAAACCACAAACCATGGAGGATGTGAAACTCCCAACACAACCACAAAAACCACAAACCATGGACGAAGCGAAATTCCCAACACAACCACGAAAACCACAAACCATGGAGGATGTGAAACTCCCAACACAACCATGAAAACCACAAACCATGGAGGATGTGAAATTCCCAACACAACCATGAAAACCACAAACCATGCACGAAGCGAAATTCCCAACACAACCACGAAAACCACAAACCATGGAGGATGTGAAACTCCCAACACAACCATGAAAACCACAAACCATGGAGGATGTGAAACTCCCAACACAACCATGAAAACCACAAACCATGGAGGATGCGAAATTCCCAACACAACCACGAAAACCACAAACCATGGAGGATGTGAAACTCGCAACACAACCATGAAAACCACAAACCATGGAGGATGTGAAACTCCCAACACAACCACGAAAACCACAAACCATGGAGGATGTGAAACTCGCAACACAACCATGAAAACCACAAACCATGGAGGATGTGAAACTCCCAACACAACCATGAAAACCACAAACCATGGAAGATATGAAATTCCCAAAACAACCATGAAAACCACAAACCATGGAAGTTGTGAAATTCCCAACACAACCACGAAAACCACAAACCATGGACGATGTGAAATTCCCAACACAAACACCATAACCACAAATCATGGAGGATGCGAAATTGCCAATACAACCACGAAAACCACAAACCATGCACGAAGCGAAATTCCCAACACAACCACGAAAACAACAAAGCATGGAACATGCGAAATTCCCAACACAACCACGAAACCAACAAACCATAGACGAAGCGAAATTCCCAACACAACCACGAAAACCACAAACCATGCACGAAGCGAAATTCCCAACACAACCACGAAAACCACAAACCATGTAAGAGGCGAAATTCCCAACGCAACCACGAAAACCACAAACCATGGAAGATGTGAAATTCCCAATACAACCATGAAAACCACAAACCATGGACGAAGCGAAATTCCCAACACAACCACGAAAACAACAAAGCATGGAACATGCGAAATTTCCAACACAGCCATGAAAACCACAAACCATGCACGAAGCGAAATTCCCAACACAACCACGAAAACCACAAACCATGGACGAAGCGAAATTCCCAACACAACCACGAAAACCACAAACCATGGACGAAGCGAAATTCCCAACACAACCACGAAAACCACAAACCATTGAAGAGGCGAAATTCCCAACGCAACCACGAAAACCACAAACCATGGACGAAGCGAAATTCCCAACACAACCACGAAAACCACAAACCATGGAAGTTGTGAAATTCCCAACACAACCACGAAAACCACAAACCATGGACGATGTGAAATTCCCAACACAACCACGAAAATCACAAACCATGGAGGATGTGAAACTCCCAACACAACCATGAAAACCACAAACCATGGAGGATGCGAAATTCCCAACACAACCACTAAAACCACAAACCATGGAGGATGTGAAACTCCCAACACAACCATGAAAACCACAAACCATGCAGGATGTGAAACTCCCAACACAACCACTAAAACCACAAACCATGGAGGATGCGAAATTCCCAACACAACCACTAAAACCACAAACCATGGAGGATGCGAAATTCCCAACACAACCACGAAAACCACAAACCATGGAGGATGTGAAACTTCCAACACAAACACCAAAACCACAAATCATGGAGGATGCGAAATTCCCAACACAACCACGAAAACCACAAACCATGGAGGATGTGAAACTCCCAACACAACCACGAAAACCACAAACCATGGAGGATGTGAAACTCCCAACACAACCATGAAAACCACAAACCATGGAGGCTGCGAAATTCCCAACACAACCACGAAAACCACAAACCATGGAGGATGTGAAACTCCCAACACAACCATGAAAACCACAAACCATGGAGGATGCGAAATTCCCAACACAACCACTAAAACCACAAACCATGGAGGATGTGAAACTCCCAACACAACCATGAAAACCACAAACCATGGAGGATGTGAAACTCCCAACACAACCACTAAAACCACAAACCATGGAGGATGCGAAATTCCCAACACAACCACTAAAACCACAAACCATGGAGGATGCGAAATTCCCAACACAACCACTAAAACCACAAACCATGGAGGATGCGAAATTCCCAACACAACCACGAAAACCACAAACCATGGAAGATGTGAAATTCTCAACACAACCACGAAAACCACAAACTATGGAGGATGCGAAATTCCCAACACAACCACTAAAACCACAAACCATGGAGGATGCGAAATTCCCAACACAACCACGAAAACCACAAACCATGGAAGATGTGAAAGTCCCAACACAACCATGAAAACCACAAACCATGGAGAATGCGAAATTCCCAACACAACCACTAAAACCACAAACCATGGAGGATGCGAAATTCCCAACACAACCACTAAAACCACAAACCATGGAGGATGCGAAATTCCCAACACAACCACTAAAACCACAAACCATGGAGGATGCGAAATTCCCAACACAACCACGAAAACCACAAACCACGGAAGATGTGAAAGTCCCAACACAACCACGAAAACCACAAACCATGGAGGATGGGGAATTCCCAACACAACTACGAAAACCACAAGCCATGGAGGATGGGGAATTCCCAACACAACCATGAAAACCACAAACCATGGAGGATGTGAAAGTTCCAACACAACCACGAAAACCACAAACCATGGAGGATGGGGAATTCTCAACACAACCACCAAAACCACAAACTATGGAGGATGTGAAAGTCCCAACACAACCACGAAAACCACAAACCATGGAGGATGGGGAATTCCCAACACAACCACCAAAACCACAAACCATGGACGATGTGAAACTCCCAACACAACCACTAAAACCACAAACCATGGAGGATGCGAAATTCCCAACACAACCACGAAAACCACAAACCATGGAAGATGTGAAATTCTCAACACAACCACCAAAACCACAAATTATGGAGGATGTGAAAGTCCCAACACAACCACGAAAACCACAAACCATGGAGGATGGGGAATTCCCAACACAACTACGAAAACCACAAACCATGGAGGATGGGGAATTCCCAACACAACCACGAAAACCACAAACCATGGAAGATGTGAAATTCTCAACACAACCACCAAAACCACAAACTATGGAGGATGTGAAAGTCCCAACACAACCACGAAAACCACAAATCATGGAGGATGTGAAAGTCCCAACACAACCACTAAAACCACAAACCATGGAGGATGCGAAATTCCCAACACAACCACGAAAACCACAAACCATGGAGGATGGGGAATTCCCAACACAACCACGAAAACCACAAACCATGGAGGATGGGGAATTCCAAACACAACCACCAAAACCACAAACCATGGAGGATGGGGAATTCCCAACACAACCACCAAAACCACAAACTATGGAGGATGTGAAATTCCCAACACAACCACGAAAACCACAAACCATGGAGGATGGGGAATTCCCAACACAACCACGAAAACCACAAACCATGGAGGATGGGGAATTCCCAACACAACCACGAAAACCACAAACCATGGAGGATGGGGAATTCCCAACACAACCACCAAAACCACAAACCATGGAGGATGGGGAATTCCCAACACAACCACCAAAACCACAAACCATGGAGGATGGGGAATTCCCAACACAACCACGAAAACCACAAATCATGGAAGAGTCGCGAGTGCGAAAGATTATTTCGAGATAAGACTAATTGGACTTTAATTCATCTTATGGGGGTTTGGGGGGAGGGGTGGAAATGGCGCTCAAAGTTCAAACGATGCGAGTTTCGTTCAGGAAAGTATATACTGTTTGTGTAAATGAGAGAATCGTTTACACATCTTACTTAATCGCCTCGTTTACTCGGAGGTCTCGTCATTTATAATCCATTCATCCTCGACTTGTGATAATTATTATTACAGAACAATCAATGGGATTAAACTTTGTTAAAGTTACTGACAAAAAGTTTAAATTACATTTATTCGTTTATCCTGCGACGACGACTCGTTGCTTGGAGCTGATTTACTTCCATTCCAGTAAATTGGAAGTTTATGGGTTTGCGAAATTTTTGGGGGGATTAAAAAGTTACCACGACAGATCGGGAGGGCCAAGGACCAATAAACAGACGCCTCTGATACCGTTTATTTGAATTTTTATTCACAAAGTTCAGCACTTTTCTTTTTCCCCACCTTCCCCCACACCAATTCTCACCCACCCCTCCCCCCTCCCACCCCCACACCAATTCTCACCCAACCCTTCCCCCTCCCACCCCACACCAATTGTCCCCCACCCGCCTTCCCCCCAAAACCTTTCCTTTCAGTCCCAAGAGCTCAATGCGAAACCCACACAAAGCTAAAGTTGGTTCATTTAATACTAGGTATTTGACTTGAACCAGATACCGCTTCAAGTCTGTCCCTCCTATAAATATCATGTGTGCAGGATGCACCACCAAGGTGATAAGTTGTGGTGTGCACGCATTCTCGTTATCATTTATATACACACACACATATATACATATATATATATATATACGAGGGTTAATCAAAAAGTAAAGGCAATATGTGTGTAAAACAAACACCCAATAAATTGCCTTGACTTTTTGATTTACCCTCATATATATATACATATATATATACATACATATATATATATATATATATATATATATATATATATATATATATATATATATATATATATATATATATATATATATATATATATATATATATACACACTGTATATATATATATATATATATATATATATATATATATATATGTATATATATATATATATATATATATATACACACTGTATATATATATATATATATATATATATATATATATATATATATATATATATATATATATATATATTGTTGCGGATCTCCGACGTCGACTCTCCCCTAATCATGGGGGGGGTTAATCCCCTTGTCCTTTTATCTGGCCGACGTGAGTCCTGGAAGTTATAACGTTCCTTCCGGTCGGTGGTAAATAGGGTTGTTGGTCGATTTTTAGTCCTATTACCTAATTACTACCACCGACCGTAAAGCAAGGGAATAACTCCCGCTCGAACCACGGATATTGATAGGATATGCGGAGCGGATCGCAATCCGCGATCCAAGCTGTTAACCAGTGACTAAACCCGATTGTAGCAGTTCCGAATCGTGCCACGCTTACCCAATTAGAGAAAAGACTGATGCGATCGGATAAGAGGAAACCAGGAAAATAGGAAGAACAAAGCAATTTATTAACAAATGTACAAAAAGAAGAGGAAACGAAAGGAATGTACAAGAAAGAAAGAGGAAGGATAAGCACACAGGGCAGTCTAAATTACGGTCTTAACTTATTCCCTGGACAAACGGGCCCGTCTCACATACAAACACTCACACGGGGATTGCAGATGGTAGGTTTATGGTCACCAGCGCGTCCAGGCTCCAGTCCGGCTCCGGTCCATGCGATGGAAAACCCGGCAGGCAGCTCTTCGTATAGCGTAACGCGAGCGGACACTTATAACGACGGGGGGACGGCTGCTATACTGCATACATACTTTGTGCACTACTCGCGCCAAACGCCCACCTCTCCAATGTCCTGCTTTGGAATCCCAATGCCAGCGAGCCCTCTGTAATCACGACAGTCCTCAGCGCTTTCCACAACGATCAGTCCTGGACGGTCCTCTGTGAGAGTCCTTTCACAAGCGCATATATTCTCGAGTCCTTTCACAAGCGCATATATTCTCGAGTCCTGTTAGCGCAAGCTTCCTCGGCAAGTCCTTGGTAATCAGCGCCAGTGAGTAAGTCCTGTAAAAGGGCTTTGTGCGCTGGCTTTTATAAGTGAAGCCAGCGAACGCTCCGCGAGCCCCAACCACACCCAGTCAGGCGATGTCACTTCAGCCCTGGTTGGCTGGTTAATGCTTACCGGCCCCGCCCTGTCGGCTGGGTGACGTGGCCACACCTCCTCCTTGGTGCTCCACCCCCTTTTTCCGGGCTTCACCTCGTGGCTTATGGCGGCATTGAGCGAGCTCACGGGCAGCGAAGGCTGCTGCTGCTGGCCAAGGAGCGTACCAAATTGGGAGGGGCCATGGGGCACAGGCTGGGGAGCGCGCTTAATGGCATCGCTTGGAGGGAGGTTGCAAAATGAATGAAAGGGCCTACTCATATTTAATCGATGCAACGCAGATTCAACTATTGGAAAATGGCCTTATCTAACACATACTAAGAAATAACTGATGTCCTATGGTGACCTACGTGTTGCTTGTGGCCTATCTATGAGGTGCTACCTTTAACCTTTTAATAATGGGATATTTACAAGAGTGTGGGTTCTAAAACCGCAACAACATTTATACACTCTGAATGTGCTGCACAGTCAATCTGCCTCGGGTCTGCTTCGGGTTCGTCTCGGGTCCACCTTGTGTCCACCTCGGGTTAGTCTCAGGTTCGTCTTGGGTCAACCATGTGTCCGCCTCTGGTTAGTCTCAGGTTCGTCTCGGGTCCACCTTGTGTCCGCCTCGGGTTAGTCTCAGGTTCGTCTCGGGTCCACCTTGTGTCCACATCGGGTTAGTCTCAGGTTCGTCTCAGGTTCATCTCGGGTTCACCTCGGGTTAGTCTCAGGTTCGTCTCAGGTCCACCTTGTGTCCGCCTCGTGTCCGCCTCGGGTTAGTCTCAGTTTCGCCTCGGGTCCACCTTGTGTCCACCTCTGGTCCACCTCGGGTTAGTCTCAGGTTCGCCTCGAATCCACCTTGGTTCCACCTCTGGTCCACCTCGGGTTAGTCTCAGGTTCGTCTCGGGTCCACCTTGTGTCCACCTCGGGTTAGTCTCAGGTTCGTCTCGGGTCCACCTTGTATCCACCTCGGGTTAGTCTCAGGTCCGTCTCGGGTCCACCTTGTGTCCACTTCGTGTCCACCTCGGGTCTGTCTTAGGTCCGCGTCGGCTCCACCTTGTGTCCGCCTCGTGTCCGCCTCGGGTTAGTCTCAGGTTCATCTCGAGTCCACCTTGTGTCCACCTTGTGTCCGCCTCGTGTCCGCCTCGGGCTAGTCTCAGGTTCGTCTCGGGTCCACCTTGTGTCCACCTTGTGTCCGCCTCGTGTCCACCTTGTGTCCACCTTGTGTCCGCCTCGTGTCCGCCTCGGGCTAGTCTCAGGTTCGTCTCGGGTCCACCTTGTGTCCACCTCGGGTTAGTCTCAGGTTCGTCTCGGGTCCACCTTGTATCCACCTCGGGTTAGTCTCAGGTCCGTCTCGGGTCCACCTTGTGTCCACCTCGGGTTAGTCTCAGGTTCGTCTCGGGTCCACCTTGTATCCACCTCGGGTTAGTCTCAGGTCCGTCTCGGGTCCACCTTGTGTCCACTTCGTGTCCACCTCGGGTCTGTCTTAGGTCCGCGTCGGCTCCACCTTGTGTCCGCCTCGTGTCCACCTCGGGTTAGTCTCAGGTTCGCCTCGGGTCCACCTTGTGTCCACCTCGGGTTAGTCTCAGGTCCGTCTCGGGTCCACCTCTGGTCCGTCTCGGGTTCGTCTCAGGTCCACCTCGGGTTAGTCTCAGGTTCGCCTCGGGTCCACCTTGTGTCCACATCTGGTCCGTCTCGGGTCCACCTTGGGTCCGCCTCGTGTCCACCTCGGGTCCGTCTCAGGTCCGCGTCGGCTCCACCTAGTGTCCACATCTGGTCCGTCTCGGGTCCACCTTGTGTCCGCCTCGTGTCCACCTCGGGTCCGTCTCAGGTCCGCGTCGGCTCCACCTAGTGTCCACATCTGGGCCGCCTCGTGTCCACCTTGGATCCGCCTCGTGTCTGCCCCACAAAAAAGCAATTAAGCACCTCGGCCCAGGACAGGGTCACGTAATTACAAGCGATGCTTTCATGATGAATTAATCAGATAACCCGAGAGATGAAGCGGCCATTCGCTCGTCAGGATGCTCCAGATGGAACCGTTATCCTCTATCCTTAATTAAATGCACTTGGAGCGTCATCCTCGCATCATTCCCTCTAATTACTACACTCAAACCCACAACTACCGGCCTTGTGAGTCTCAGGGACTCGACACGTGTTCGCAGGGTCAACCCCCATCCCTTTCCCGTTCCCCAGGGTGACGCACCTGTTGCTCCATGGGTACGTAGACCCTGCACCAGAGCTTCGTGTGAGGGTTCTTTATGGCCATATATTCCACTTTAAAATGCAACAAATAAGTAAATCTCATTTCCAGACTTAAGAGCGGCGACATCGCAAAATATTCCTCAAGATATTTACAATATTTTTAAAATCGATATTTCAAAAATCCTCAACACCACTTCGATAAATGAACGGATGAACCTTTCTTGCTCCTTTCGTTGAAGGACCGAGCTGAAACTTCGAGCCAATGGTTCATATTCGCATCCACATAATGCTCTCCATGCACATTGTTTCCACTGTGCATCTGCGTACGTACTTTGTCGAACTGATAAATGAGGAAGACTGCCATGCCATCGCTTTTTATCTTCTCCACCATCTAGTTTTGCATATCTGATCATATTGAATTGTTCTTCAAATTAGAAGCAGGTCGTTCACAGGAAACTTGCGCCTGATGAATTTGTTTATTGTGCATAAGCTGTTACCACATGCGACACCAAACATACACCATGTTTTTACAAATTTGTAGATGATCCCGGCGATCTCCGGCCATGTGCCTCAGCTCTCTCTCCGACAAGTCACCATTCAGGAAACCATTCCACATTACTGAACCATTCAGCATTATGAAACAATTCAGCATTACTAAACCATTCAGCATTACTAAACCATTCAGCATTACTAAACCATTCAGCATTACTAAACCATTCAGCATTACTAAACCACCCAGCATTACGAAACCATTCAGCATTACTAAACCACTCAGCATTACTAAATCATTCAGCATTACTAAACCACTCAGCATTACTAAATCATTCAGCATTACTAAACCACTCAGCATTACTAAACCATTCAGCATTACTAAACCACTCAGCATTACCAAATCATTCAGCATTACTGAATCATTCAGCATTACTAAACCATTCAGCATTACGAAACCATTCAGCATTACTAAACCACTCAGCATTACTAAATCATTCAGCATTACGAAATCATTCAGCATTACTAAATCATTCAACATTACTAAACCATTCAGCATTACGAAACAATTCAGCATTACTAAACCACTCAGCATTACTAAATCATTCAGCATTACTAAACCATTCAGCATTACGAAACAATTCAGCATGACTAAACCACTCAGCATTACTAAATCATTCAGCATTACTAAACCATTCAGCATTACGAAACCATTCAGCATTACAAAAGCACTCAGCATTACTAAATCATTCAACATTACCAAACCATTCAGCATTACGAAACAATTCAGCATTACTAAACAACTCAGCATTACTAAATCATTCAGCATTACTAAACCATTCAGCATTACGAAACAATTCAGCATGACTAAACCATTCAGCATTACTAAACCATTAATCATTACTAAACCACCCAGCATTATGAAACCATTCAGCATTACGAAACCATTCAGCATTACTAAACCATTCAGCATTACTAAACCACTCAGCATTACTAAACCATTCAGCATTACTAAACCATTCACCATTACTAAACCACTCAGCATTACTAAATCATTCAGCATTACTAAACCACTCAACATTACTAAATCATTCAGCATTACTAAACCACCCAGCATTACGAAACCATTCAGCATTACTAAACCACTCAGCATTACTAAATCATTCAGCATTACTAAATCATTCAGCATTACTAAACCACCCAGCATTATGAAACCATTCAGCATTACTAAACCATTCACCATTACTAAACCACTCAGCATTACTAAACCACTCAGCATTACTAAACCACTCAACATTACTAAATCATTCAGCATTACTAAACCACCCAGCATTACGAAACCATTCAGCATTACTAAACCACTCAGCATTACTAAATCATTCAGCATTACTAAATCATTCAACATTACCAAACCATTCAGCATTACGAAACAATTCAGCATTACTAAACCACTCAGCATTACTAAATCATTCAGCATTACTAAACCATTCAGCATTACGAAACAATTCAGCATAACTAAACCATTCAGCATTACAAAACCATTAATCATTACTAAACCACCCAGCATTACGAAACCACTCAGCATTACTAAATCATTCAGCATTACTAAATCATTCAGCATTACTAAACCACTCAGCATTACTAAACCATTCAGCATTACTAAACCATTCACCATTACTAAACCACTCAGCATTACTAAATCATTCAGCATTACTAAGCCACTCAACATTACTAAATCATTCAGCATTACTAAACCACCCAGCATTACGAAACCATTCAGCATTACTAAACCACTCAGCATTACTAAATCATTCAGCATTACTAAATCATTCAGCATTACTAAACCACCCAGCATTATGAAACCATTCAGCATTACTAAACCACTCAGCATTACTAAATCATTCAGCATTACTAAACCATTCAGCATTACGAAACAATTTAGCATTACGAAACCACTCAGCATTACTAAATCATTCAGCATTACGAAACCATTCAGCATTACGAAACAATTCAGCATTACTAAACCACTCAGCATTACTAAACCACCCAGCATTACTAAACCATTCAGCATTACGAAACAATTCAGCATTATTAAACCACTCAGCATTACTAAATCATTCAGCATTACTAAACCATTCAGCATTATGAAACCATTCAGCATTACTAAACCACTCAACATTACTAAACCACCCAGCATTACTAAACCATTCAGCATTACTAAACCACTCAACATTACTAAATCATTCAGCATTACTAAACCATTCAGCATTACGAAACAATTCAGCATTACTAAATCATTCAGCATTACTAAATCATTCAGCATTACTAAACCATTCAGCATTACGAAACCATTCAGCATTACTAAACCACTCAACATTACTAAACCACCCAGCATTACTAAACCATTCAGCATTACTAAACCACTCAACATTACTAAACCACTCAGCATTACTAAACCATTCAGCATTACTAAACCACTCAACATTACTAAACCACTCAGCATTACTAAACCATTCAGCATTACTAAACCACTCAACATTACTAAACCACTCAGCATTACTAAACCATTCAGCATTACGAAACCACTCAACATTACTAAACCACTCAGCATTACTAAACCACTCAGCATTACTAAACCACTCGGCATTACTAAATCATTCAGCATTACTAAACCACCCAGCATTACGAAACCATTCAGCATTACTAAACCACTCAGCATTACTAAACCACCCAGCATTACTAAACCATTCAGCATTACTAAACCACTCAGCATTACTAAACCACTCAGCATTACTAAACCACTCAGCATTACTAAACCACTCAGCATTACTAAACCACTTAACATTACTAAACCACTCAGCATTACTAAACCACTCAACATTACTAAACCACTCAGCATTACTAAACCACTCAGCATTAAATATGTGTTTTTCCAATCATGTTGTTCATCTTTTAAAGGGGCATTAAATGTTTCCCAATTGTATTTTTTGTCTTAAATAGCGCATTAAATGTGTGTTTCCCAATCATGTTTGTCTTTTAATAAATAATAATAATAATAATAATTCATTTATTTTGTCAGGTTCACTATGTTTTTTCGTTCAAAATTTTGGTAGATTAGCAAAACTATACATTTTTGGAATATTCAGCGCATGAGGAATCCAAAAATTAATGTTTACATTTGCGTAGACACCTTTGCGAAAATGACACTCAGGACAGTGATGAAGATCTGTAAAAGCATATTCCTGAACGGTATAGACCTCGTAGATCCTGTGTATAGGACTTATAGTTCAATCTGATACTACCTATAACTTCCTATAACAACCTATAACTTCAAAGGACTTGCAATATCATGTATTGTGTAATACAGTTATATCACAAATATAAAGACAATGGTTTTCAATTACCTTTGTTTGTTGCTTTTCTATAATCCTGAGCACTATTTTGAGGCCTTTATTGGATTCCTTGACCCAGAAAACATAGGATTAGCATATTTAATTAAGTCTCTAGGTTGACTAGAAGCCGAGATCGCGCAAAATATGTATTTTATGGCGGCCATTTTCAAAATCCAAAATGGCGGCCATGCAGGTGTCTGTGCAAATGCCAACATTGATCTTCAGATTCTCCATGCTCTGAAGATTCCAAAAATGTACAGGTTTGCTAATCCCAAAATTTTGAAAGAAATTATATTTTTGTTAACATAGTGAACCTGACTATCTTCATCACTGTCCTGAGTGTCATTTTCGCAAAGGTGTCTACGCAAATGTAAACATTAATTTTTGGATTCCTCAGGCTCTGAATATTCCAAAAATGTATAGTTTTGCTAATCTACCAAAATTTTGAACGAAATTATATTTGTTAACATAGTGAACCTGACTAATAGCACATCTGGTGGTTTTTGGGGAGGATTATACTCAACTATATCACACTGTTTGTAGATTGCCTAGCATCTGATTGATAAAACGGTGGTGATCAGAATTGGAGTATAAATCCCCTATCGGCCAATTTTTGATGGCGGACAGATGGATGCAGGCACACTGAGACTGAGCTCCTTTTTTCTTTTTTTCTTTTTTTTGTATACAAGATCGAGGCTCGTGAAAGAGCGAACATTAATCACACAGAAAGACAAACAGACACATAAAACAAATAACATCGGGAGCGGTAGACAAGATGGGGAGAGAGGGGGAAGGACACAAACACAACATTTGAGAGCAGGGACCGAGAGACATGGAGACATCGAGAGAACTGTGGGAGGGAGAGGGCTTTGGGGGGGGTGGCATGGGAAGGGGGGGGGTGGCATGGGAAGGGGGGGGGGGGGTGGGAGAGGTATAAAACACAAGGGGACCGAAATTAGCGGGGGTAGAAAAGATCAAGGTTTTGGATGGGGGAGGATAAGAGAAGGTGGTGAACAGCTGTTTAGACCTGGAGGGTGGAGTGGGATTGAAGAGAGTGAGGGAGTTTGTTCCAGAGGCGGGAGAAAAGAGGAATGAAGGAGTGAAGGTGAGCAGAGAGTCTTGATTTTGGCAGTTTAACCATAAGAGGGTTGCAGGCAGATCTTGTGCGACCTGTAGGAATATTTGCTGGACAGAGCCCAGAGAGAGCTGGGGGGGCAAGGCCGGAGAGGAGTCGGTAGAAGACGGAAAGACCACCAACCTGCCCGCGGTGAGTGAGTGAAAGGCCCTTGGAGTTAGCTTCATCGCGAGAGATTCCAATGATTCTGAACGCTTTGGTTTCAACAGCGTGAAGACGGGCTAGGTGTGAGGCAGGAGCACCAGCCCAGAGGGGAGAGCAGTATTCCATAGAGCTGCGGATGAAAGCCTTGTACGTGGTGAGGAGCTCAGGTGTGCCAAGGAAGGACTTCGCACGACGGAGGATGCCCAGTCGGCGACTGGCTTTGGAGGCCAGATTGGAAATGTGGTTTTCCCAGGAAAGATCATGGCAGATAGTGAGACCCAAAAGCTTGAGTGACAGAACTTCTTGGAGAGGATTATTCAGAAAGTGGATGGGAGATTTAGGGGTCTTTATGATTTAGGGGTCTGAAAGTGTATTCAAAGGTCGAAGGGATCTCAGCCGGCTAAAGGGTTAAAAGGTACATTTCAATTGTACGTAATTAATTGATAGACGTACGTAATTAATCGAGCTCTTATCCGAGCCTTGACTTAGTGTGCAAAAAAAAAGATACAAAAGTATGCCTCGCGCACAGAAACGTGCACGCGTACACACACGCACACACACACAGACACACACACACACACATACACACACACACACACCTCATCCATTAATAGTCGATATAATTGATCGATAGAAGGATGAGACTGGGATGACATGGGGTCTTCATATACTGTAAATAATCCATTCTGACAAAATTGAGATGTAATTCGTATCACAAACGCGTATGCGGGAAGAAAAGTCACAAAACGACCTGAAAAGAATTGAAACCAATTTACAATCTCCCGCTGGAACGTCACCATTGGTGGAAATGCCCACGATGGTTATAGACCAGAGCACATGATCGAACCGGCCAAGGCACCTGCTAACAAGATCCTTGGCATTCATATTGCGGACAGGAAAATAGCCGGCTTAAAGTCTTCATTAAATAAAGCGTGTTCTACATGGAGGAGCAGGTGACCGTTTCGGTACACCTGGGATAAAATCCAGACCATGTCGCACAGAAGAGCGACATAGCACGAAGATGATGAGTGTCGAAGTGGAAGAGTGAAGAGCGGCCATAAAACGAAGTAATTGCACTCATAGCGCTTTCCTCGCACAATGGTTGCTTGTTCATTAGGATGGTTGATCGTTGCTGGCTTCACATTTAGTTTGGGTTCAAATTCCAGCCAAAGTGCAAGCTAATCCACAATGTCCCTTCTACCGCTGTCTCAGTAGGGGGCGCTGTTTGGTTAAACATGTTAGTCTTGGGGACTGCGAGCTTAAGCCGGCTATCTCGTCAGCAATGACGTACAGGACACAATGTTGGTACGCATCACCCAGTTTTCCTCCCGATCCAACTTCTCTCATTTTATATTCCCAGCCTGTAATCGGCTGTTTTGGACATGATGCATATTACATTGACTTTTGTTAGATGAATCTTTTTAAAGAGACGAGACCCATGCGGCAGGTATGACAGAACATGTCATACCTGCCTTATGACAGAACAGGTATGACAGAACAATAAAGTTTATACACGTGTTTTTATAACGATTGATCTAAGTTTCCTTTTAATTGGCCATTTAAAATTTTGGGGGACCACAGGTGCTCTGTGGATGAGGGCATTGGGGCGTTTGAATTGGCCTAAGCCTCTTTTTATTATAAAAAGATTGAAAGAAAATATCAAAACTTCAAAGCAAGAAGATTCAAAACCATCAACAAAACCAAGGCAATAACAATACATCAAAACTATCAACAAAACCAAGTCAATAACAATAAATCAAAATGATAAACAAAACCAAGTCAATAACAATAAATCAAATCCGGAATCAAAACCAAGTCAATAACAATAAATCAAAACCGTAATCAAAACCAAGTCAATAACAATAAATCAAAACCATCAACAAAACCAAGTCAATAACAATAAATCAAAATGTTAAACAAAACCAAGTCAATAACAATAAATCAAATCCGGAATCAAAACCAAGTCAATAACAATAAATCAAAACCGTAATCAAAACCAAGTCAATAACAATAAATCAAAACCATCAACAAAACCAAGTCAATAACAACAAATCAAAATGATAAACAAAACCAAGTCAAAAACAATAAATCAAATCCGGAATCAAAACCAAGTCAATAACAATAAATCAAAACCGTAATCAAAACCAAGTCAATAACAATAAATCAAATCCGTAATCAAAACCATGTCAATAACAATAAATCGAAACGTTAATCACAACCAAGTCAATAACAACAAATCAAAATGATAATCAAAACCAAGTCAATAACAATAAATGAAAACCATAATCAAAATCAAGTCAATAACAATAAATCAAATCCGTAATCAAAACCAAGTCAATAACAATAAATCGAAACCGTAATCAAAACCAAGTCAATAACAATAAATCAAAACGATATTCAAAACCAAGTCAATAACAACAAATCAAATCCGTAATCAAAACCAAGTCCATAACAATAAATCAAAATGATAATCAAAACCAAGTCAATAACAATAAATCAAATCCGTAATCAAAACCAAGTCAATAACAATAAATCAAAACCGCAATCAATACCAAGTCAATAACAATAAATCAAAACCATAATCAAAACCAAGTCAATAACAATAAATCAAAACCATAATCAAAACCAAGTCAATAACAATAAATCAAAACCATAATCCAAACCAAGTCAATAACAATAAATCAAAACCATCAACAAACTAAGTCAATAACAATAAATCAAAACCGTAATCAAAACCACCAAGTCAATAACAATAAATCAAAACCAAGTCAATAACAATAAATCCAAACCGTAATCAAAACCAAGTCAATAACAATAAATCAAAACCATCAACAAAACCAATTCAATAACAATAAATCAAAACCATAATCAAAACCAAGTCAATAACAATAAATCAAAACCTTTGATCAAAACCAAGTCAATAACAATAAATCAAAACCATAATCAAAATCAAGTCAATAACAATAAATCAAAACCGTAATCAAAACCAAGTCAACAACAATAAATCAAAACCATCAACAAAACCAATTCAATAACAATAAATCAAAACCATAATCAAAACCAAGTCAATAACAATAAATCAAAACCATATTCAAAACCAAGTCAATAACAATAAATCAAAACGATAAACAAAACCAAGTCAATAACAATAAATCAAAACCGTAATCAAAACCAAGTCAATAACAAAAAATCAAAACCGTAATCAAAACCAAGTCAATAACAATAAATGAAAACCATAATCAAAATCAAGTCAATAACAGTAAATCAAAATGATAATCAAAACCAAGTCAATAACAATAAATCAAAATGATAATCAAAACCAAGTCAATAACAATAAATCAAAACCGTAATCAAAACCAAGTCAATAACAATAAATCAAAATGATAATCAAAACCAAGTCAATAACAATAAATCGAAACGATAATCAAAACCAAGTCAATAACAATAAATCAAAACCATCAACAAAACCAATTCAATAACAATAAATCAAAACCATAATCAAAACCAAGTCAATAACAATAAATCAAAACCATATTCAAAACCAAGTCAATAACAATAAATCAAAACCGTAATCAAAACCAAGTCAATAACAATAAATCAAAATGATAATCAAAACCAAGTCAATAACAATAAATCAAAACCATAATCAAAACCAAGTCAATAACAATCAATCAAAACGATAAACAAAACCAAGTCAATAACAATAAATCAAAACCGTAATCAAAACCAAGTCAATAACAATAAATCAAAACCAAGTCAATAACAATAGATCGAAACGATAATCAAAACCAAGTCAATAACAATAAATCAAAACCATAATCAAAACCAAGTCAATAACAATAAATCAAAACCGTAATCAAAACCAAGTCAATAACAACAAATGAAAACCATAATCAAAATCAAGTCAATAACAATAAATCAAAATGATAATCAAAACCAAGTCAATAACAATAAATCAAAATGATAATCAAAACCAAGTAAATAACAATAAATCAAAACCGTAATCAAAACCAAGTCAATAACAATAAATCGAAACCGCAATCAAAACCAAGTCAATAACAATAAATCAAAACCGTAATCAAAACCAAGTCAATAACAATAAATCAAAACCGTAATCAATACCAAGTCAATAACAATAAATCAAAACCATATTCAAAACCAAGTCAATAACAATAAATCAAAATGATAATCAAAACCAAGTCAATAACAATAAATCAAAACCGTAATCCAAACCAAGTCAATAACAATAAATCTAAACGATAATCAAAACCAAGTCAATAACAATAAATCAAAATGATAATCAAAACCAAGTCAATAACAATAAATCAAAACCGTAATCAAAACCATGTCAATAACAATAAATCGAAACGATAATCAAAACCAAGTCAATAACAACAAATCAAAATGATAATCAAAACCAAGTCAATAACAATAAATCAAAATGATAATCAAAATCAAGTCAATAACAATAAATCAAATCCGTAATCAAAACCAAGTCAATAACAATAAATCAAAACCGTAATCAAAACCAAGTCAATAACAATAAATCAAAACCGTAATCAAAACCACCAAGTCAATAACAATAAATCAAAACCAAGTCAATAACAATAGATCGAAACAATAATCAAAACCAAGTCAATAACAATAAATCCAAACCGTAATCAAAACCAAGTCAATAACAATAAATCAAAACCATCAACAAAACCAATTCAATAACAATAAATCAAAACCATAATCAAAACCAATTCAATCACAATAAATCAAAACCATATTCAAAACCAAGTCAATAACAATAAATCAAAACCGTAATCAAAACCAAGTCAATTACAATAAATCAAAACCATCAACAAAACCAATTCAATAACAATAAATCAAAACCATATTCAAAATCAAGTCAATAACAATAAATCAAAACCGTAATCAAAACCAAGTCAACAACAATAAATCAAAACCATCAACAAAACCAATTCAATAACAATAAATCAAAACCATAATCAAAACCAAGTCAATAACAATAAATCAAAACCATATTCAAAACCAAGTCAATAGCAATAAATCAAGACGATAAACAAAACCAAGTCAATAACAATAAATCAAAACCGTAATCAATACCAAGTCAATAACAATAAATCAAAACTGTAATCAAAACCAAGTCAATAACAATAAATCAAAACCGCAATCAAAACCAAGTCAATAACAATAAATCAAAACCATCAACAAAACCAAGTCAATAACAATAAATCAAAATGATAAACAAAACCAAATCAATAACAATAAATCAAATCCGAAATCAAAATCAAGTCAATAACAATAAATCAAAACCGTAATCAATACCAAGTCAATAACAATAAATCAAAACCATAATCAAAACCAAGTCAATAACAATAAATCAAAATGATAAACAAAATCAAGTCAATAACAATAAATCAAAACCATAATCAAAACCAAGTCAATAACAATAAATCAAAACCATAATCAAAACCAAGTCAATAACAATAAATCAAAACCATCCACAAAACTAATTCAATAACAATAAATCAAAACCATATTCAAAACCAAGTCAATAACAATAAATCAAAATGATAAACAAAACCAAGTCAATAACAATAAATCAAAACCGTAATCAATACCAAGTCAATAACAATAAATCAAAACCATAATCAAAACCAAGTCAAAAACAATAAATCAAAACCATAATCAAAACCAAGTCAATAACAATAAATCAAAACCATAATCAAAACCAAGTCAATAACAATAAATCAAAACCATCAACAAAACCAATGCAATAACAATAAATCAAAACCATATTCAAAATCAAGTCAATAACAATAAATCGAAACGATAATCAAAACCAAGTCAATAACAATAAATCAAAACCAATTCAATGACAACGAGAAAGCATCTGAAAATGCAAAGCCCGTCTGCGTTTGTTTGTAACAGACGTCTTCTTCTTCCCCATCCTCAGTATGCTTAAAATAACGAAAACAGTTCAAAGTTAATAACACCATCCACAAATACCACACCATGATACCAAATACCCCAAAAACAGTTGAAGAAAATATAGAATTAAAATAAATGATTTTATGCAGCCTTGACATTTGAGCTTTAGATCTAAAGAAAAAAAAATCAGCTTCAAGGGTTTTGATTGGTGAACCAATTCTTTGAACCGAAATGCAAATCCTTAAATTTTCAGGTCAATTGGACAAAAATTGTCTATTTTATGCAACCTTGACCTTTTGATCTAAAAAAAGAAAAAAACAATAGACTCCTACCATTTTATGAGTGAACCAATTGAGTAACATGATATGCAAATTCTTTAAATTTTAGGTTAATCAGATGAAAATCGGCGATTTTACACAACCTTGACCTTTGACCTTTTGATCTAAAAAAAAAACGAATCAGCTTGTAGCTTTTTATTAGTGAACCAATTTAATGACACAATATGCAGATTCTTAAAATTTCAGGTCAATTGGATGAAAACTAATGATTTTAGGTGATGCTGACCTTTAACCTTTTGACCTTTTGACAAAATTATTAATCTGTCTTCTCCATATTATCATAATAAAGCTTTGTTGAAAATTTGATGACAAAACTCAAATGGTAAATTGAAATTTCAGGTCAATTGGATGAAAATTGATGATTTATGTGACACTGACCTCTAACCTTTTGACAAAATTATTAATTTGCCTTCTCCATATATTATTACTAGGGCATGCCCGTACTATATATATATCTAAAATTATATCCCCCCCCTCTATTTACATGAAATGGTTTGGTCCAAAGCGAACGGCTTGCGAGTACGGTGACAATCCCCCCCCTCTATTTACATGAAATGGTTTGGTCCAAAGCGAACGGCTTGCGAGTACGGTGACAATCCCCCCCCTCTATTTACATGAAATGGTTTGGTCCAAAGCGAACGGCTTGCGGAGTTTGGTAAAGAAATCGCCATAGCGTGCACAAACGCGCAGGAAAGCGAAAGAATCGCAAATTAGTTTTAATTAGTTTTAAAACATAGTTTAACGCCAACATAGCGGCAACATAGTTTGCCAACGTGAAATAAATGAATACGCTCTCAAATGTGCCGTCCGAGGCAGAGTCTGTTCGCCACGTTCGGCACACGTGATAGCTCGCTGCTCTCTGATTGGTTGAATCGTTTTTTGGACATAGCTCGGTAACTACTTGTCCGATTAATATGAAACCTTGAAAAGGCACATCCTCAGGTCCCCAGCAATATACCTGGCAAGTTTCAAGTATATCGGACCGGTAGTTGTCGAGAAACAGCGGTCGCATACACACAGACACACACACACAGAGAGATTACTGGAATTATAGATAGATTAATAGCGCAAACGTATATGGTTATGTTTATTTGTGACCACAACGTCTTCTTCTTCTTCTTCTTCTGCTTCTTCTTCAGCTTAAATTAACACCCAAAAAACACAGTACGTGAACTCTTAATTACGTACTGTTGGAATATACCTTTTGACCCTTTAGACTGGCGAGACCCCTCAGACCTTTGACGACCCTTTAAGTCCCTTAAGCCCACCAAGTCCCCTAAAGACCCGAATACCCTTAAAGACTGCAAAGATGCAAGCTACCCCGAAGACTCAAAATTCCCTTAAAGACCCAGAGGAACCTGAACACCCAAACGACCCTGAAGACCTAAAAGACCCCGAAGACCCAAAACACCCTGAATACCCAAAATACCCTGAAGAACCAAAATACCCCAAAGACCCTTAAAGACCCAGGGGAACCAAAATACCCAAAAGACCACGAATACCCAAAACACCGTGAAGACCCAAAATACTCTTAAAGACCCCCGAAGACCCAAAATACCATTGAAGGCCGAGAGGATCGAAAACACCCTGAAGACCTAAATGGTCCCAAAGACCCTGAAGACCCAAAACACCCTGAAGACCCAAAACACCTTGAAGACCTCAAAGAGCCTGAAGACCCAAAAGACCTTGAAATACCCGAAGAACCAAAATACCCCAAAAGACCCGTAAAGACACAGAGGAACAAAATACCCTTAAGACCCAAAAGCCCCTGAAGGCACTGAAGACCAAAAATACCCCAAAGACCCCAAAGACCCAAAACACCACAAAGACCCAAAATACCCTTAAAGGCCCAGAGGATTCAAAAGACCACGAAGACCCAAATGGCCCTGAAGACCCAAAACACCCTGAAGACTCTGAAGACCCAAAAAACCCCAAAGACCCAAACACCCTGAAGACCAAACCACCCTGAAGACCCAAAACACCCTGGAGACCCAAAATGACATTAAAGACCCTGAAGATGCTGAAGACCCTTAAAGACCCAAAAAGACCCCAAAGGCCCAAAATACAGAAAAGATGCTGAAGACCCTTAAAGACCCAGAAGACCCAAAATACCACAAATCCTGAAACGACCCCAAAGACCCTTAAAGACCCAGAAGACCCAAAACACCCCGAAGACCCTTAAATACACTGAAGACCCCAAATACCCTGAAGACCCAAAATACCCTTAAATACCCTAAATAACCAAAATACTCTAAAGACCCTTAAAGACACAGAGGAACAAAAAGACCCTTAAGACTGAAAAGCACCTGAAGACCCCTAAAGACCATGAAGACACCAAAGATCCAAAAAGACCCAAAAAGACCCAAAATACCCTTAAAGGCCCAGAGGATTCAAAAGACCCTGAAGACCCAAATGGCCCTGAAGACCCATAACACCCTGAAGACTCTGAAGACCCAAAATACCCCAAAGACCCAAAACACCCCAAAGACCCGAACACCCTGAATACCCAAAACACCCTGAAGACCCAAAACACCCTGGAGACCCAAAATTACATTAAAGACCCTGAAGATGCTGAAGACCCTTAAAGACCCAAAATACCCCAAAGGCCCAAAATACAGAAAATATGCTAAAGACCCTTAAATACCCAGAAGATGCAAAATACCACTAATCCTGAAAAGACCCCAAAGACCCTTAAATATTCAGAAGACCCAAAACACCCAGAAGACCCTTAAATACTCTGAAGACCCCAAAAACCCCAAAAACCCAGCTGCTGTCTCAACAATGGATGGAGGTCCTCAATGCCAAACAGGAAATCAGAGCCGTCTCCCTTGACATATCACGTGCCTTCGATACAGTCTGGCACCCAACTCTGCTCACCAAACTCTCCTCCTATGGTATCCATGGAAATCTCCATGCATGGCTTGCGGACTTCCTCTCTGGTCGTAGACAACGTGTGGCCCTGAATGGATTTCTCTCATCTCCCCTTCCTGTTCAGGCTGGAGTTCCCCATGGCAGAGTTCTGGGCCCTGTGCTTTTTCTGGTCTTTATCAATGATCTCTCCGACTCTCTGGAAAATCCTCTCTATCTCTTTGCTGAAGACTCCACTCTCTGCAGCTCCATTCCTATTCCCTCAGATCGGCAGTCTGCAGCCTCCTCACTCTCTGAAGACCTGGACAAAATAACAGACTGGTCAAACAAGTGGAACATGTCTTTCAATCCTGACAAATCTCACACTCTTACTATGTCTATCCGAAAAGATCGACTGGACAACCCCCCCATCTACTTTCTCAACAATCCTCTCCAAGAAGTTCTGTCACTCAAGCTTTTGGGTCTCACTATCTGCCATGATCTTTCTTGGGAAAACCACATTTCCAAGCTGGCCTCCAAAGCCAGTGGCCGACTGGGCATCCTCCGTCGTGGGAAGTCCTTCCTCGGCACACCTGAGCTCCTCACCAAATACAAGGCTTTCATCCGCAGCTCAATGGAATTCTGTTCTCCCCTATGGGCCGGTGCTCCTGCCTCACACCTAGCTCGGCTTCACGCTGTTGAAACCAAAGCTTTCAGAATCATTGGAATCTCCCGTGATGAAGCTATCTCCGTGGGCCTTTCACTCACTCACCGCAGACAGGTAGGTGGTCTTTCTGTCTTCTACCGACTCCTCTCCGGCCTTGCTCCCCCAGCTCTCTCTGTGCTTTGTCCTCCAAATATTCCTACAGGTCGCACAAGATCTGCCAGCAACCCTCTGATGGTTAAACTGCCGAAATCTCGGCTCTCTGCTCACCTTCACTCTTTCATTCCTCTTTTCTCCCGCCTCTGGAACAAACTCCCACACTCCCTTCAATCCCACTCCTCCCTCCAGGTCTTTAAAACAGCTGTTCACCACCATCTCTTATCTTTCCCCATCCAAAACCTTGATCTTTTCTACCCCCACTAATTCACCCCAGATCCACCTTGTTTGAAATTCCAACTTCTTTCCTGGAAGTCCATATGTTTTATACCTCTCCCACCCCCCCTTTCCATGCCTCCCCCCCCCCAAAGCCCTCTCCCTCCCACAGGTCTCTCGATGTCCCTGCTCTCAGATGTTGTGTTTGTGTTCCTCCCCCTCTCGCCCCATCTTGTCTACCGCTCCACATGTTATATGTTTTATGTGTCGGTTTGGCTTTCTGTGTGATTAATGTTAGCTCTTTCACGAGCCTCGATCTTGTATTCAAAAAAAAAAAAAAAAAAAAAGATGCAAAATACCCCAAAGACCCAAAATAACACAAATCCCGAAAAGACCACAAAGACCCAGAAGACCCAAAACACCCTGAAGACACAAAATAACCTAAAAGACACAAACTCCCCCCCCCCCCCTCCACCCCCGCCCCGAAGATCCAAAAGACCCTTAAAGAATCCGAAGAACCGAAATACACCAAAGACCCTTAAAGACCCAATGGAACCAAATGACCCAAAATACCCCGAAGACACAAAATACCCCGAAGTCTCAAAAGACCCCGAGGACCCAAAATACGCCAAATATCCAAAATACCCTGAAGACCCAAAAGTCCCTGAATACCCAAAAAGACCCTGAAGACCCAAAATACAGCAAAGACTGAAAAGATCCCAAAGACCCCAAAATACCACAAAGACCGAAAAGACGCAGAAGACACATGTAATCATGTTTCAATAGCATATGTAATTAATAGACATACTCAGTGTAATTAATAGATGTACTCAGGTTTCCATAGCATGTAATTAATGGACGTACTGCACTCATATTACAATAGTATGTATTTAATAGACGTACACAGTCAGGGTTCAATGGTATGTAATTAATAGACGTACTCACATTTCAATAGCATGTAATTTATAGACGTACTCTGGTTTTAATTGTACGTAATTAATCAACGTAGTTAGGTTTCATTAGTAGTAATTAATAGACGTATTCAAGTTTCAATGATATCTTTTTTTGTTATAATGGAGTAAACGTATGTGCTTATGTATGTATATTTGTGACCAAAATGTCTTCTTCTTCAAAATTTGAAACAATTCCATCGTGTTATTTATATATTTAAAGCTAACCGAAGAAACACATTCATGAGTTATCCGTATTCATCAGCGCTACTTTTTTTTTTGGTATACAAGATCGAGGCTCGTGTAAGAGCTAACATCAATCACAAAAAAACAAACGGACACGATGGTGGGTGGTGGTGGAAGAAACCAACGGATGGTGGGGACACACAAAACATACAATGAAGGGAGCGGGAGACAAGATGGGGAGAGAGAGGGAGGCACACGAGTACAACAGCAGAGAAACAGGGACATCGAAAGATCTGTGGGAGGGCTTGGGGGAAGGAGGCATGGGGAGGCGGGGGAGGGCGGGGGTTGGGAGAGGTATAAAATACATGGACACTGCTACAACTTCCAGGAAAGAAGTCGGTATTTAAAAAAAAGTGGATCCGGGGTGAATTAACGGGGGTAGAAGAGATCAAGGTTTTGGATGGGGGAAGATAAGAAATGGTGGTGAACAGCTGTTTTAAAGACCTGGAGGGAGGAGTGGGATTGAAGAGAGTGAGGGAGATTGTTCCAGAGGCGGGAGAAAAGAGGAATGAAAGAGTGAAGGTGAGCAGAGAGCCTAGACTTTGGCAGTTTAACCATAAGAGGGTTGCTGGCAGATCTTGTGCGACCTGTAGGAATATTTGGGGGACAGAGCCCAGAGAGAGCTGGGGGAGCAAGGCCGGAGAGGAGTCGGTAGAAGACAGAAAGACCACCAACCTGCCTGAGGTGAGGGCTGGAAGTCGCATTTATATTCCGTAGATTTTCCACGGGTCCCAGGTCGTTAATTATATTCTTCATGAAGTGTCTTAAATACACATAGAAGTTATAATTGTGGGTGGAGTAAGGGCAGCTGTCCAACCAATTGGGAGGAAGGATTGTTACAGACAGACAAACACACTCACCAACAAGGTTATCATCTATCTATAATTCCAGTAATCTCTGTGTGTATGTATGTATGTATGTATGTATGTATGTCTGTGACCGCTGTTTCTCGACAACCACGGGTCCGATATACTTTAAACTTGCCAGGTATATTGCTGGGGACCCGAGGATGTGCCTTTTCAAGGTTTCATATTAATCGGACAAGTAGTTAGCGAGCTATGTCCAAAAAACGATTCAACCAATCAGAGAGCAGCGAGCTATCACGTGTGCCGAACGTGGCGAACAGACTCTGCCTCGGACGGCACATTTGAGAGCGTATTCATTTATTTCACGTTGGCAAACTATGTTGGCGTTAAACTATGTTTTAAAACTAATTAAAACTACTTTGCGATTCTTTCGCTTTCCTGCGCGTTTGTGCACGCTATGGCGATTTCTTTACCAAACTCCGCAAGCCGTTCGCTTTGGACCAAACCATTTCATGTAAATAGAGGGGGGGGGATTGTCACCGTACTCGCAAGCCGTTCGCTTTGGACCAAACCATTTCATGTAAATAGAGGGGGGGGATTGTCACCGTACTCGCAAGCCGTTCGCTTTGGACCAAACCATTTCATGTAAATAGAGGGGGGGGGATATAATTTTAGATATATATATAGTACGGGCATGCCCTAGTTATTATAAAGATGAGTCTGCGAAATTGGGAAGTTCACCTGTTGAGCAGAACCATGCAACATTTGCTCCAGAATTCTGGAAGTCGATCTTCGCGATGGTCATGTTCAGCATCTCGGCTTTGTTGTGTTTTCTTTGGTGGCATAATGGTGATATTAAAACGTAAGTTTCGCTTTGCAGTTCAAACTTTCGAGATTCCATGCGGTATGGGGGCACAACTTTGCGTCACATCCGGTTTGCGACAGTGCCTCCATTTCAGCGTGGTGAAATCAACACTTCAGCAACAAGTCGCCTTTGTAGCGAAAAACGACTGTTCACAAATGGCTGGTGAAAATTAATTTGATTATAGTGTAAATCAGCAGCTGCCAAGACAGACCTCTCTCGAAGATAGCATCCTGGTGCCAAGAAAACTCCATGAAGGCGACACCACTTGTTGTGCGCTGCAGTTTAGGCAGAAATTTTTTTATTTGTTCAGGTTGGTGGAAAAAATTCAACCTACTCTTTATATGAAGGGCACCAAAACAACAACAACAGGCATTTTAAGGCCATTTTCCCTGATAGAGCGGGGGTTAGCCTTGTGGGCACCATGACAATCTTCTCCATTTTGCCCTATTTTCTGCATCTCCCCTTGTTAACCCCCTTGCCCGCATTTCTTCTTCCACCATCTTTAGCCAAGTCTTTCTCAGTCTTGCCCGTCTTCTACTTCCTTCCACATTCATTTCCATCACTTCTCAACCAGTCACTTTCATCCTTCCTCAACACATGACCAAACCATCTCAACCTGTTCCTCTTCACAGCATCAATCACAGGCTCTATTCCCATCATCTTTCGCAATTAATCATTTCTCTTCCTCTCTCTCAATGATACTCCACACATCCACCGACCCATTCGCATTTCCACCCTTTCCAACCATCGTTTAGCTCTACGTTCATTACCCATGTCTCACTCCCATAAATCATAACACTTCTCACACATGCAGCATACACCTTTCCCTTCAGCTTCAACGACACTCCCCTCCTCATCAGCACGCCACTCAGTTCCCGAAACTTCTTCCATGCACATCTCACTCGAGCAACTGTTGCCAAGTCTGATCCACCTTCCCCATTCAGCATGTCTCCTATGTAGCAAAATTTTTCACACCTTCCAGCTTCACGTTGTCTCCAAGATCCAACTCAACATTTCCTCCATCTGCAGCTCCCTCTGTGCACACCTTACACTTGAATGTAACTGCCACACTGGTTAATGACCCTCTCAAACCACTACATTTTTGATGAACCCACTCAGCGCACATTGTACATTGAATGGAATTCACTCCAACAACCCTTCCTGCACGCAGCACACGGCCATTTCCCAGTTCTTTCCATCTCACCACATGCTTTACCACTTGCCATCACCTTCGTTTTTCCGTTATGCATTTCATTCATTCATTCATTCCTTCCACTTGTTCATCTTCTCCTTCAGTTTATCCATACTCTCCCCAATCAACACCAGATCATCTGCATACAACAACTCCCATGGTAAACCCTCCTTTACGTTCTGAGCCAGCACCTCCATCACAGCTACAAATAGTAGTGGACTTAGTACCGACCCCTGATGCACTCCCACCTTCACCTCAAACTCACCAATGTTCCCGTCCCTCGTCCTTACAGCTGTGTGCGCTCTTTTGTACATTGCCATCACTAGGGCATGCCCGTACTATATCTATATCTAAAATTATATCCCCCCCCCTCTATTTACATGAAATGGTTTGGTCCAAAGCGAACGGCTTGCGAGTGGTGACAATCCCCCCCCTCTATTTACATGAAATGGTTCGGTCCAAAGCGAACGGCTTCCGGAGTTTGGTAAAGAAATCGCCATAGCGTGCACAAACGCGCAGGAAAGCGAATGAATCGCAAATTCGTTTTTATTAGTTTTAAAACATCGTTTAACGCCAACATAGCGCCAACATAGTTTGCAAACGTGAAATAAATGAATACGCTTTCAAATGTGCCATCCGAGGCAGAGTGTGTCCGCCACGTTCGGCACACGCGATCGTTCGCTGCTCTCTGATTGGTTGAATCGTTTTTTGGACATAGCTCGGTAAGTAATTGTCCGATTAATATGAAACCTTGAAAAGGCACATCCTCGGGTCCCCAGCAATATACCTGGCAAGTTAAAAGTATATCGGACCCGTGGTTGTCGAGAAACAGCGGTCACAGACAAACGTACAGATGTACAGACAGACAGACAGAGATTACTGGAATTATAGATAGATTACTCTGATCAACCATTCCTCCACTCCTAACTTCCTCAATGCCCATGTCAATACTTCGTGTGGAACCCTTTCGAATGCTTTCTCCAGATCAACAAACCCAAGAAACAACTTCTTCCTCTTCTCCATGTACTTCTCCTGCAACTGCCTCACAATAAAAAGCGCATCTGTCGTTCCTCTTCCTGGCATAAATCCAAACTGCATTTCGTCGATCTTCACTTTCTTCCTTATCCTCCTCTCCAACACCCTTTCCAATACCTTCATTCCATGCTCCAATAACTTTATCGCTCGGTACGAGCCACACTCCAGAGGGTCACCTTTCCCCTTGTATAGAGGGACGAGGGTACTCAGTTCCCAGTCCACTGGAATGCGGCCTTCTTTCACCACCAGATTACAGATCTCTGTCATTCTCTTCACACCCCAACTTCCTGCTGCCTTCAACATATCTCCCACAACTCCCGTCGGCCCTCCCGCTTTTCTACTCTTCATTGCTTTTATCGCTTCCTCAACTTCCTTCTCAGTTATCTTCTCTGCCGGTCATAAAACTGGGTTACTCTCCATGTTGCCATCCCATTCATTCTCTGCATTCAACAGCATTTCCATATATCTCTTCCATCTTCCAATTAATTCCATCTGGGTCCACAACGATTTGTCCCACTTCATCCTTCAAGAAACTCACCCCCATCACATCACACCTCTCTTTCGCTATCTGCTTTGCAATCCTGAATACCGCTCTCTGACCCTCTTCCGAATCCAAGCGTTCTCCAAACATTTTCCTACATGCCTCCTGCGCCTTTGCTACCTCTTGCTTTGCAGCCTTCTTGGCTGCCTTATAACTTTCATGCTCTGCTGTTTCTGCTCCCGTACCCTTCGCCTTCTGCCACGCCTTGAACTTCTTCCTCTTCTCGTCAATCCTCTTTACAACTTCATCATCCCACCACCATGTTTCCGAGTGCCTCGGTGGTCCTTTTGTCCATCCACATACCTCACCAACGGCTCCCAAAAGACTAGCTTTCATTGACATCCACCTACTTTCAAGCTCAAACACATCATCCTCTACCCTACTCAGCCTCTCTTTTAATGCCTCCCTTACTGTCACCTCTTTCAACCTCCACACCTTCATTCTCGGTTGGTACTTCACCCGCCGAGCTCTCCTCACACCTTTCACCCTTATGTCGCAGACAACCAAGTGGTGCTGTGAAACAGCCTCCTCCCCCGGGATCACCTTTGTGATCACCTTACCATGGGGCAGTGTACTTTGAATGTAGCTGTACTTGTTATTTATTTATTTGGTATGGGGGGTGGTGTACTTTGAATGTATCTGTACTTGTTATTTATTTATTTGGTATGCGGTGTGGTGTACTTTGAATGTATCTGTACTTGTTATTTATTTATTTGGTATTGGGGGGCTGTGTACTTTGAATGTATCTGTACTTGTTATTTATTTATTTAGTATTGGGGGGCTGTGTACTTTGAATGTATCTGTACTTGTTATTTATTTATTTGGTATTGGGGGGTGGTGTACCTTGAATGTATCTGTACTTGTTATTTGTTTATTTATTTATTTGGTATGTGGGGGTGGAGGGGGGGGGGCGGTGTCCTTTGAATGTATCTGTACTTGTTATTTATTTATTTGGTATTAGGGGTGGCGGGGCGGTGTACTTTGAATGTATCTGTACTTGTTATTTATTTATTTGGTATGGGGCGGGCGGTGTACTTTGAATGTATCTGTACTTGTTATTTGTTTATTTATTTATTTGGTATGTGGGGGTGGAGGGGGGGCGGTGTCCTTTGAATGTATCTGTACTTGTTATTTATTTATTTGGTATGGGGCGGGCGGTGTACTTTGAATGTATCTGTACTTGTTATTTATTTATTTGGTATTGGGGGTGGCGGGGCGGTGTACTTTGAATGTATCTGTACTTGTTATTTATTTATTTATTTATTTGGCAAGGGGGTGTACTTTGAATGTATCTTTTCTTGTTATTTATTTATTTATTTATTTGGCGAGGGGGGGCGCGGTGTACTTTGAATGTATCTGTACTTGTTATTTATTTATTTGGTCGGGGGGGGGCAGTGTACTGTGAATGTATCTGTACTTGTTATTTATTCATTTGGTATTGGGGGGGGGGGGGGTGTACTTTGAATGTATCTGTACTTGTTATTTATTCATTTGGTATGGGGGGCGGTGTACTTTGAATGTATCTGTACTTGTTATTTATATATTTGGTATTGGGGGGGGGGGGGTGTACTTTGAATGTATCTTTTCTTGTTATTTATTTATTTATTTATTTGGCGAGGGGGGGGGCGCGGTGTACTTTGAATGTATTTGTACTTGTTATTTATTTATTTGGTCGGGGGGGCAGTGTACTTTGAATGTATCTGTACTTGTTATTTATTTATTTCGTATTGGGGGGGGGGGGGTGTACTTTGAATGTATATGTACTTGTTATTTATTTATTTGGTATCGGGGGCAGTGTACTTTGAATGTATCTGTACTTGTTATTTATTTATTTGTTATGGGGGGGGGGGCGGTGTACTTTGAACATCTCTGTACTTGTTATTTATTTATTTGGTATGGGGCGGGCGGTGTACTTTGAATGTATCTGTACTTGTTATTTATTTATTTGGTATGGGGGGTGGTGTACTTTGAATGTATCTGTACTTGTTATTTATTTATTTGGTATGGGGGGCAGTGTACTTTGAATGTATCTGCACTTGTTATTTATTTATTTGGTATGGGGGGGGGGGGCGGTGAACTATGAATGTATCTGTACTTGTTATTTATTTATTTGGTATGGGGGGTGGTGTACTTTGAATGTATCTGTACTTGTTATTTATTTATTTGGTATGGGGGGCAGTGTACTTTGAATGTATCTGCACTTGTTATTTATTTATTTGGTATGGGGGGGGGGGGCGGTGAACTATGAATGTATCTGTACTTGTTATTTATTTATTTTGTATGGGGGGCGGTGTACTTTGAATGTATCTGTACTTGTTCTTTATTTATTTGGTATGGGGGGCAGTTTTGGTCTGGTTTTGCATCACTAGCACAAGTGTGGAAAGTGGTTTTGCGGGCCAGCGGGTTAACAAGGGGAGATGCAGAAAATAGGGCAAAATGGAGAACATTGTCATGGGGACCGCAAGGCTAACCCCCGCTCTTGCAGGGAAAATGGCCTTTAAAATGCCTGTTGTTGTTGTTGTTTGGGGGGCAGTGTACTTTGAATGTATCTGTACTTGCTATTTATTTATTTGGTATGGGGGGCAGTGCACTTTGAATGTATCTGTACTTGTTATTTATTTATTTGGTATGGGGCGGGCGGTGTACTTTGAATGTATCTGTACTTGTTATTTATTTATTTGGTATGGGGGGGGGGCAGTGTACTTTGAATGTATCTGTACTTGTTATTTATTTATTTGGTATGGGGGGTGGTGTACTTTGAATGTATCTGTACTTGTTATTTATTTATTTGGTATGGGGGGTGGTGTACTTTGAATGTATCTGCACTTGTTATTTATTTATTTGGTATGGGGGGCAGTGTACTTTGAATGCATCTGCACTTGTTATTTATTTATTTGGTATGGGGGGGGGGGGGTGGTGGACTTTGAATGTATCTGCACTTGTTATTTATTTATTTGGTATGGGGGGCAGTGTACTTTGAATGTATCTGCACTTGTTATTTATTTATTTGGTATGGGGGGGCGGTGTACTATGAATGTATCTGTACTTGTTATTATTTATTTTGTATGGGGGGCGGTGTACTTTGAATGTATCTGTACTTGTTATTTTTTTATTTGGTATGGGGGGTGGTGTACTTTGAATGTATCTGTACTTGTTATTTATTTATTTGGTATGGGGGGCGGTGTACTTTGAATGTATCTGTACTTGTTATTTATTTATTTGGTATGGGGGGCGGTGTACTTTGAATGTATCTGCACTTGTTATTTATTTATTTGGTATGGGGAGCGGTGTACTGTGAACGTCTCTGTACTTGTTGTTTATTTATTTGGTATGGGGGGTGGTGTACTTTGAATGTATCTGCACTTGTTATTTATTTCTTTGGTATGGGGGGCGGTGTAGTTTGAACGTATCTGTACTTGTTATTTATTTATTTGGTATGGGGGGTGGTGTATTTTGAATGTATCTGCACTTGTTATTTATTTATTTGGTATCGGGGGTGGTGTACTTTGAATGTATCTGTACTTGTTATTTATTTATTTGGTATGGGGGGCATGATTTTAAAGTGATTTTAATGAATGCAAGGGCACCATGTCCAAATTGATAACATGTTCTTTGCCCTTTATAATAACAGTAGAAGAACATTACACCTAAAGAGTCAATTACTTGGACCGAGTTTGGCTGCTGGGACGTCAGAAAGCGTCGCAAGAGAAACAGTCAAATTAACAGAGTGGCAGATGGCATATAGAAGTGGGATTCGAACTTGGACCCCTTGGACCAACAATCGACGCACAATTCTCAATCCAAGCAGAGATAACTTTGGTAATTCGGAGCAGTTTCAACTGTAGACCTCTGCGGACCGACACGACCCGACTGCCATGCTGACACCCGTGTCCCTGCCAAGACTCGCTCTTCCCCAGGGTTGCCCTTTTCCAAACCGCCATGCCTGGCTTGTCTGATACCGGCCTCCAATTTACCGGCGTGTAATCAGGACGGGGCGACCATTATAATTAGCGCTAAACGTTAATTTTTTCCGGCGCAGAGACCGTGAAATTGCGCGGCTGTTCCGCACGGGTGCGAGTCACAAGACAATAGTCTGTTTACACTTTGTTTACGAAACAATCATTCCCATCGTGGATTGGCGCGTTTGGTAGCAGAATGGAACATTTCTTCTTTTCTGCACTTTCTTTGTGAGCGTCCGGCTGTAGAGACCAAAGTGGGGTTTCCATCTAATATATATTTATTTATCGCCATGATAACTATTATAGTAGTAAACATTCAGTATTTATAACAAACAAAATGATGAAGGTAAACTGCCCCAAAAATTCGTTTGGTTTCGTCTTTGTTCAATTCCTGACCCGGCCATAAACTTTTGGATTGGTGCTTTGCAGACAGGGCATCAACTTTGTTAATCAATTCTTCTTTTCTTCGGGAGTTTTTTTCGCAGCTTTTTCACAATCGCTGAGGATTTCTAATTCTCCTCTCATGACAGTTTTCTCCAGGGTCTTGCTCACATTTTGATAGCACATGTGTCCAAATCCGACTTACCGTTCAGGTGTCGCATCACAATCGGTAGTCACACGTCCTAATTACCCTGCGCTCACGAAGCGAAAAGTAGGGTTAGGCATTCGGCTGCGTCCGTGTGCTGTGTCTGCATTTTAAAAATTAATTTTCTCGGCAACCGTTGGTCCGATTGACACAAAATTTTACTATCGGAGCGCCTACGCCTGTAGAATCCTTTTACGGCGTAGGCGTAGCCCATAGGGTAAAGTCGTCTCGAACAGTGTATGTATGTATGTATGTATGTATGTATGTATGTATGTATGTATGTATGTATGTATCAGTATGTCCCCTCAAACGTACACCAATCAGAGCTGAGGATCTGGTCACATGACAGGGGTGATGTAATGTCATTACGGTGGTACGACGGCTGACTCCACACACCGCCATTTTGATTCCTATGCGTTCAGGCCGGACATATCGTTGAACCTGTCATGTCTCACAATCTGCATGCTCTACCTTTACGTTTTTCATTCAGTGTGAAACACAAACAAACACGTGAAACACATGAAGTAAAACACGTGAAAATAGGGATTTTATATCACACTCGATTGTTATCGTTGCTGTGGTAGTTGTTGTTTGTGTGTTTTTATGTGTTGTTTTATATATTTTTCTATTGCTTCACAAGGTATCACTACTGTATATATAATTTTGAATACTCATTCCGTGTCCTAAAGGGTTTCTACTGTTGTAGAATAATAAATATTTCCGTTCAAACTGCTGTATGACGAAACCATACATCAGCGCTTCTTCCTCTTCTTCAAATTCGCAAAGAGGCTTTTGGTAATGGCAGATTCGTGATTAAACAAACGATTTTTACAGCGCAGATGTTTGGTTCCTGTGTTTAGAGCGTTTGTCTCTCCGAATGTATATTTGTCCCTCACATATTTATCCCACATATTGGATGAGTTTTATAACCGACAATTACGCTTCTCAAAGGTAGAACGTGAAGCCATTTGGCTTTGCCAGTTATGTTTCTTTCATCGCCCTTTGGGGAACGTTCATATATTACGTCGTATACCTGGTTGGGGTAAATTATCACACTTGATGATTGGCGGGAACTGAAACTATAACAGGGTGATGATATATGACAGGGAGAGGGGTGCATGTGCCCCCCAGATCATATATAATTAAAGGTTTGATTAAGGGCTCTTCAAACATTTCTTATGACTGCCTCCAACCGCCCTAAGCCTGGTGTTGGCTAAACGGTTAGGGTGGAGGCTTGGGATCCTTGGGTCCTGAGTTTGAATCCCAGTCAGCTGTTGACTCAGGTGGAGTTGACTGACCTGTCATCCTTCCCAGGTTGGCAAAATGAGTACCAACTCACTGGGTCCTCTCTTCAGGAGGTTGGTGGCAGGATTTGCACTCGGGCCGCCGTAAAACACCTCATTCCGTAACACACACAGTGGTGTGTGTCGGGTGGTGCTGAGGTCACTTTGATAGTGTTGACTAACTCACCAACATATAGACTATACCAGTGTCTCGATGCATTCTCTCTCGTTTCCATGGTAACAGACAGCTTAGAGACTTAGAGTACTTCAAAATAATTTAATATTTACATTATTTGCTGCTGGTTTCTCCACCCAGGTCATACTATCCTCTAAAACTAAAGTATTGTAACGATTTTGAGAAGTGTGTAACGAATTTGAGAAGTGTAACGGTTTTTGAGAAGTGTAACAATTTTGGAGGAAGTGTAACGAATGTGGAAACGTTACAATGTGAACGTTACAAAAGTATGGTAACGTCCTCGTAATGTAAATAATGGTCGCAGCCGTCCTCCTAGTTAATTCCATGAAACTTACACGCAGGTCACGATATATCTTTTAAATAGTGTATTTCCTTATTCCATGTAGGCTAAATATGTGTTTCCCACTAGATTGACTTTGCATTGTATCAAACAAAATAAGCGTAGGCCCTTCCAATTTCCCCAAACATCTCCGCTCTCCAAAGTTCCTTTCAAAAGGGGAGTTGTTTTCAATCCCGCAGGCCGCCATTGCCCATGTGCTTTGAGTCGGAGAAGAAAGGCGTGTCTCCACCTCGTCATAAGAGGGAAGGAGTGAACCAGCCCTAACAGCCAATCAGCACCGTGGTGAGCGACCCGGTAGGCGTGCCCTCGGAGCCGGCGGCTTGATTCTGCCCGAGGTGATAAAAGCGACTGTAAGGGACTGCTTTAAGAGAGGCCTTGGGAGATGACCTGGGAGGAGCGAAGAGGCGGCACCAAGAAGAGCGGTGAGATGCGAAACGCTCCAAGCCAAAGAGGAGAGGTACTCGGCAAGGAAACCAGCTTTGGAGAGACGCGCTGAAAGGAGGGGGACGGCTCCACCACAAGAAGAGGAGCAGGTGTGCCGAACCAGCGCGTGACGTCTACCGCGGCGGATACGCGACGGAGGGTTTTCCCGCCAAAACCGCGAGGAATTGAGAGCTGCTGCCTCCCGACTTTGCCTCCCTCTCAAGCAATCCACCTCAAGCCCTACCTGCCTGCATTATCCCCTGTGTAAGTGTGAACGTCCTGTCCTGCTCGTTGTCTTGGGGTTAAGTAAAAATGAATAGTGTAAGTTAACGATTCGCTGTGTTACTGCTTCTTCCATCCATTGCTTGTGTGTGTATAATAAATCTGTTCTTCCTCCGTATTCTTCTTCTTCTTCTTTTTCATTCTCTTTCGGTCGCTTTAGAGGTTTCCCGATTGAATATCTGTGGGGCGATCTGGTCAACGTCGGGTGGAATCGGGTTCTAATCGGGGAGTAACTGTTCGGACGCGGTTAAATACACCACCGCTCGGTCAAACTAACATCCAAAACCACGTCCGTAACATTTGGTGTCGAGGAGTTGGATTCGGACCTGGGACTAAATTTGTTAGGCCCAAATTTTGGAACACCAATTGTACTATTAGAGTAACAATTGGTGTCGAGGAGGGAGATCGGACCCGAAATCGGACCCGAAGCGCGCTTAACGCGCTCAAAATTACAAGCTGCCGAAATTTATTTTGTTTTATAAAGCAAAACCCGAATTTTGAGATCGCGCCATGGACAATCAAGGCGATCGGATGTCGGTGGGAGAGATAGACAGGGTGGAATCGACCCAGGACCTCGGGGAAATGTATGTGGAGGAAAGGGAGGAGGAGAAAAATGGCAATGTGGTTGCGGAGGTTTCAGACGCACAAAATGGCGCTCTCGCGCACGTGGTTGAGGGGGCCACGGCCGCGGAACCAATGAGCGCGACCCAAATGCAAGCCTTCATGACCCAATTCATGGTGGAAATGCAGAAAAAAAACGATAGTGAGAAAATGGAAAGCAGCAAAATGGGGGCCCTTATGGACAGGCTAGAAGCCAAAATGGGGGTAATGGGAAACCAAATGGGGGTAATGGGGAACCGGATGGATGCTCAGGGTGAGCGATTGGAGGGCCAAATGGGAGTAATGAGGGACGAAGCGAGGGGTACCGGTGAGGGATTAGACAAGAAATTTGAGGGGTTAGACAATGGGATAAAAGAGGTGCAAAATGGGTTAATGGGGTTAGAAAATAGGATGGAAGGCAAATTGCGGGAGATAGGGGAGCAATCCGCCCGAGAAATCAAACAAATGGGAGAGCAGATAGAGGAGGTGAAAATCGGGGTAGAAACCAAACTGGATGCTCAGAGGGATGAATTGGGACAGATGAGGGTGGCATCTACAAAAGAGATGGAGGAAATACGACGAGGGGTAAGTGAGGAGGTTTCGGGGCTGCGCGAGGAGGTAAAGCGAGGTGAGAAGCGTATGGAGAAAGAGGTGAGAAATAATACGGCTAAGTTACAAGGGGGAATAGAAGATCTGACGAAGGGAGTAGAACAGCTGACAGTCGGACAAAGGGAACTAGCGGACCAAGTGGAAAAGAACACTGCAATCATAGGAGGGTTAAAGGCGACACAAAAAGAAATTAAAAACGAATTAATAGCGACGCAGAGGCAATGTCAGATGGTACGTGAGGAACTGACAATGAGGGTGGACGAGGTGACAGAGATAATGGAGACAAAGGACCGGCAGGTGAGGATGCACATAGAGACGGTCACGGTAGCCTTAGAGGACGAACTTGAGGAGACGCACCGAGAAATAAAAGAGGTTAAACAAAAATTAGACGAAGTGGAAGAAGAGGTGAGTGAAATTAAGAAGAGACGGACAGAAACTAAGAGAGAAATAAAGGAGGAGATAGCGGAATATGTACAAGGTCGGTGCTCAACTCATAATGTGATGCTCACTAACCAAATAAAGAGTTTGCAGGTGGCAAAGGAGGAGCGGAGACAAGGTACGGAGGTGAGTGGCAATGTATATGATGTGAGGAAAGCTTCAGTCGGCTTGGGGATTGGTTTGGATCCGGGTGTTCGTGAGAGGCCGTTGGTGAAGTGTGCGACAGGTCAGGTGTGCGAAAAAAGAGGTGTGCGAGAATGTCCGACCATGGGGTGTGTGAGGAAAAAGTGCACGCCGAGGAGTGAGTGTGCCGTCAAGAGTGAGTTGGTCGAAGCGCGTGTGCGAGGGGGTACATGGAAGCGCGGTGTGGTGAGTGTTACAGAGGAAGTAACGAAAAAGTGTGCGCAAGAGGATGCGCGAGAAAGGTGTGTAACGGACGGGTGCATGGGGAAAGCGCATGCTGTCAAGAGTAAGGGAGAATGCATGCCTGTGGTGAGTGTTACAGAGGATGTAACGGGACAATGTGCGGAAGAGTGTGCGCGAGAAAGGTGTGTAACGGACAGGTGCATGAGGAAAGAGTACGCTGTCGAGAGTAAGGGTGAGTGCGTTGTCAAGAGTCGTGGTGAGAGTAGTGAGAGTGACAAGGAGCGTGAGTTGGTTGTGACAGGTGAGCGAGGATGTACACCTGGAATGGAAGGATGCACACCTGGAATGGTAGAGCGTGAGTGGGAATGCATGCTGGAATTGGTCGTGAGGCACGTGGAGGGGTGTGCGAGTGAAAACACACCTGTGATGGTCACAGAGGAGGTGACCGAGGAAGGGGCGCGAAGAGGTGTGTTGGTGAGGTGTGCGAGCGACGAATGTGTGCCAAGGTGTTCGGTGGTCAGGTGTGTGACCAAGTCGGCGAGCGGAATGAGTGTACCGAGGTGTGTAAGGAAAGGTACGAGGAGCATTGGAACGGCTGCATGTATGAGCAAGAAAGGGGTAGCGTATGCATGTAAGCGTCCAGGTGAGGCGTCGACGGTAACCGGTTTAGCGGTTAGGGCGACTTATAGCCGAATCGGGCCCTCGGTGCGCGTCGGGCAGCTTCGCGTGCCGCGAGGACCAGCGGGGATCCGAACCACGGCGGTTTCGAAAGAACCGCCGTACGCGATCCACGCTGTGCCTCGCTTGGAACGGCCGCGTCCGGGCTCCACTAGGCGGAGCGGGCAGCTCGATAGGAAGGGTCGTCATGGCGACCACTTGCTATTGAGACGTGCCGGCAGGTCGAGATCGGGACATTGGATGGCTCCACGCCGAGGTGGTGCGTGGGATCTCGGCCCGGGTAAGCCCCCGCCCCTGCCCCGAATGCGGGACGCATCCAGCCGCCGGCACAAAAGAATCCGCGTTCATTGCTCGGCTGTACGAAGCCGGGCTGGAGACGTGAATTGGCGCACCGAGAGGATGTAATAAGTAGACGGGTGATGGTGATAGTGATAGTGAATTGATACGAAATTTAGAAAAGTGAGTAGAATTGGCAGTAAATGGAAAATTTTTGAATTGGTTGGAATCTGGACGAACAAAATTGATAGTGAGAGACCCCCGATGTGGAGGGATGGCAAATCCACCATCCCTCACAGACGTGGGGCAAATGCGCAATAGCTTATGGGGTGTATGGCAGTGAAAACTAGCCCGGGTGGGTTAGGTTATATTGATAGGGATCTAGCGAAGATGACATTAGGTAACATTAAGATTAGTTAGTGACTGATACCTGTAGTGGGGACGCAGGTAGATTAGTGTGGATGATAATGACGTGGGAGCGCAATAGTTTAAAGGGACGACTGGGAAGCGCAAGTTTCAGAGGGGAGTAGTTAGCTGAGATGATGCCGTGTGTGTGAGGATTGAACAGGTGAGAATTGAACAGGTGTGATTGCACAGGTGTGCAACTGAACAGGTGTGTGGAGCAGTGTATGAGGGAGTAGTGGTGATTGCGTGTTGTGTTGACCAAATGGTCCAGGAAGAAAGGAGGGTGCAGGTGGCACCAGGTGTGAGGGCACAGGTGTGCAACAACAGGTGTATGTGGCTGTGTGGAATAAATGGTAGTGTGGAATATCTGGAGTATTGGAATGGATGGTCGTGGAGTGAGAATGGTGGAAATTGTGGAGTGGAGTGGATGGTGCGAAGGTGTGAATGGGGGAAGAGTGGACCCCCATCACGGATACCCGGGGCGGGTAGTGTAAGTGTTAGGTAGAGGGTACAGGTAAATTGTGGTTGGATATTGGCATCTGTGGTGCGGATGCAGAATGTTATGTGGATGGGTGCATTAGTGTTGTGGAAATGGCTGGGCGTGTAGCCTGTTAGTGTGTGTAGTTGTTTGGGCGCTCCACCACTGTAAGGATGTCGGCCAGGTGAGGCCGCAGGTGGGCTCTGGGAGCCGGTAGTTGTGGATGGGGCCCGAGGATCCGGAGGACGGACCCGGGTAGCCCAGTGCCAGAGGGCACCAGGGGGTGACAGAGCCAGGAGAGGGCCTGCCCCAGTTAGTTAGGTTAGGGTGAGGAGCTAGGTAAGCTCGGGTGGCAACTACAGTGGTGGAGGTGTGCAGGTGGGTAGACCTGCTGGGAGAGCTACACGTCGCAGCCCAGAAATTGTGCGAGGCACCGGGAGATGAATCGGGGGAGTGAGACCCCAAATTGAGAAGCACCACAGTTTGGTCAATGGGAATTGGTTTTTAGAACCCGTAGTGTAAGTTGGCCAATGGATTGGCAGGGAAAGACCCCGGGTAGTGTAAAGTGTGTTAATGTCATTTAGAGGATAGTTAGGATGAAGGATCTCCTCGCACCATCTGCATCCACTCACCTGAGGTGACAGGTACTCCACACCATGCCATGTTTTGTTATTTTTACTGTGCAAATGGTTGGATGGTGAGACGCATCATGACGTGGGTGTGACATTGTGCTTTGATGTTCCATCTCTGCCTCCTTATGAGGATTGATGATGAATTGGTGATGGCAAATTTTGAAGTAGAGGGATTGTGGTGACGAATTTGGTATAGGGGAAATATGGGGAAGACCTGACAGTAGTGACGAATTGGTAATGTGTAGATTTTGTACATATGGGGTAAGGGCAAGGGCAAGGGTAGGGTAGGTGACAGGGGGGTGACATACGGTAGGGACGAGCTTTCTCACTTCGCCCTCCGTACGCATTTCGCCTTGCATTGCCTTATTGACGTGTACCCTTGTGACCTTACCCCTCGCTCAATTGTCTTTCTTTTGTCTCCCACATGACCTGCGCGCCATTGGGTGCCGAGGGGAGCGTGCGTGAGGTGGCCATTGTGCGCCCGAGATTCCCAGAACCAGCATGCATTGCGTTGATGTACCACTTCATGGACCGCTGTTCTGCAGCCAAGTACCACTTGATGGACCCCAGGTTCTGGGGCAGGGCACCTCTGTTGGAGACCGGCCATAGTGGCCAGGGAATCTTGCTTGCGGACCTCGGTAAGGTGGCACCTATGCCAAACAGGTGGACCACCCTGAGTTGGCCCCTGAGGCCCTAAATAAAAACGAACACAAGTTGTGCTTTTTATTATGTCCAAATAGGCCGCATGAAGCCAGAAGACATCGGGAAGAACATCGGCCCAGCAGAGAAAGAGAAGACCACCACCAGTTGTTTTGTTGTGTTTCTTATGAACCATGGTGACTGCGCACCGGGTGGTGCTTTTGGTGCTTTGTGGTGCTTTTGGTGCTTTTGGGTGCTTTGGTGGTATTGGTACTGGTGCATCGATGCAATGCGTGCTGTCTCCTCCCTCCCAACAGGAATTTCTTTCTCTTGTTCCCTAAAAAGGAAAAAAAAAACACAGGTCCTGGGTTGCGTTGTAAATAAGAAATCACGTCATTGTAAATAATGCTCCCCACCGTAAATGTATAGTTTGAGAATAATTCCGTAATTCGGTTAGCTGTGGGCTTGAGTCTGTTAGACAGGGTGCAATGCAATAGGGGGACATACTTATTTGTGTTTTAAAATTGTCACACTCAGGGTCAGGTTAATTGTAGAGGGAATTACACCTACGTGTCACACTAAGTTAAAGTTTAGTAGGCCCGAGTACGGGCCTGAAGAAAGGAGGGTGCAGTGTAACGATTTTGAGAAGTGTGTAACGAATTTGAGAAGTGTAACGGTTTTTGAGAAGTGTAACAATTTTGGAGGAAGTGTAACGAATGTGGAAACGTTACAATGTGAACGTTACAAAAGTATGGTAACATCCTCGTAATGTAAATAATGGTCGCAGCCGTCCTCCTAGATAATTCCATGAAACTTACACGCAGGTCACGATATATCTTTTAAATAGTGTATTTCCTTATTCCATGTAGGCTAAATATGTGTTTCCCACTAGATTGACTTTGCATTGTATCAAACAAAATAAGCGTAGGCCCTTCCAATTTCCCCAAACATCTCCGCTCTCCAAAGTTCCTTTCAAAAGGGGAGTTGTTTTCAATCCCGCAGGCCGCCATTGCCCATGTGCTTTGAGTCGGAGAAGAAAGGCGTGTCTCCACCTCGTCATAAGAGGGAAGGAGTGAACCAGCCCTAACAGCCAATCAGCACCGCGGTGAGCGACCCGGTAGGCGTGCCCTCGGAGCCGGCGGCTTGATTCTGCCCGAGGTGATAAAAGCGACTGTAAGGGACTGCTTTAAGAGAGGCCTTGGGAGATGACCTGGGAGGAGCGAAGAGGCGGCACCAAGAAGAGCGGTGAGATGCGAAACGCTCCAAGCCAAAGAGGAGAGGTACTCGGCAAGGAAACCAGCTTTGGAGAGACGCGCTGAAAGGAGGGGGACGGCTCCACCACAAGAAGAGGAGCAGGTGTGCCGAACCAGCGCGTGACGTCTACCGCGGCGGATACGCGACGGAGGGTTTTCCCGCCAAAACCGCGAGGAATTGAGAGCTGCTGCCTCCCGACTTTGCCTCCCTCTCAAGCAATCCACCTCAAGCCCTACCTGCCTGCATTATCCCCTGTGTAAGTGTGAACGTCCTGTCCTGCTCGTTGTCTTGGGGTTAAGTAAAAATGAATAGTGTAAGTTAACGATTCGCTGTGTTACTGCTTCTTCCATCCATTGCTTGTGTGTGTATAATAAATCTGTTCTTCCTCCGTATTCTTCTTCTTCTTCTTTTTCATTCTCTTTCGGTCGCTTTAGAGGTTTCCCGATTGAATATCTGTGGGGCGATCTGGTCAACGTCGGGTGGAATCGGGTTCTAATCGGGGAGTAACTGTTCGGACGCGGTTAAATACACCACCGCTCGGTCAAACTAACATCCAAAACCGCGTCCGTAACAGTATCAAACAAGCCCGGCTACGCCGCTGTTGGACCTTTGGTCTTGCTTTTTCATAATTATGACGTCATAGGTCATGTGGTACAAACGCCGTCTTGTAAAACCGTCACACCTCTATATCTCCCAAACCGCTCAATGGAAAAAGTTGAAACAAGGCTCATTGTGAAGTATTACCCATGGGGAATAAGATATGTCAATGATGATGTCGTCGGTGCTTTCGTTATGACGTCATCATTCGACAAGTTTTACACTTCATCCGATCAGTATGAATTTTTTTCTCTGCAACTGTTGCTTCAATGGACATTGAATTTTCACCATAGGAGCACCTCCTCCAGTAGAACTTTTTATATGATAATTATGACATCATATGTCACGTGGTACATCTTGGAAAAACTGAAAAAAGTTGCACCTCTATTTCTCCAAAAATGCTCCATGGAAAAATTTGAAACATGGCTCCTTGTAAAGAATTCTGCATGGGGAATAGGTGTTGTTAACGATGACATCATTGGTGCCTTAATTAGGACGTTATAAGTCCGACAGGGACAACACTTAGTCTGATTTATTTTGAAATTTCTTGAGCATGATCTACGCAATTATTATATTAGAGAATGTAAATTTATGATTTAATCGCTCACATTGTCTGGCAGCCATATTGGATCAAAGAAAAAAAACTCTTCAAAAACAAAAGAGTTGCCTCGCACAAAGTTGACTGTGCAGGGTAAGTATTCTATGAATACCATGTAGTTAAAAACTGCAATCTTTCCATATGTGTCTGCACAGCAAACACATGTGAATAAGGGTTACATGCATTAGCACATTGATGGTGTAAATTAATTGCCCTATAATTTATTCATGTTGTCTTAGAGCATGTTGTCTAAGACATACTGAATGTTTTAGCATGTTGTCTAAGACATAGGGCAAAGGGGGGCATTAAGCTCCAGGGGGCATTAGGCTCCACTACATTGTAAATGCATTACCTAGGCTATATTTGTCAAGTAGTAGATTTGTTATTGCCTAAAGTTCAGTTATAGACGTTGGGTGCTAATGTGTTATGATTTATATGATGTCTAAAAATGCTATTTCATAAAGTAAATAAAGGGTTTTTGCTTCGTTTTAGTTTTAGATGAGGAAAGGCTTAAAATGAGGTCATGCTGAACGAATTGTATACGTGTGCTTTTTTCGAGGCTGGTCGTAAAACCACGCCCACATGCGCTTGTTTTAGCGTAATGCTAGTAGAATGACATGATCGTTAACCATATATATTTTGTTTTAATCTCAGCAACGCATGACTCTGTATAAACATGCTTTGGATTACTCATGTACACAAACCCATAAAATATATGGGTTTGTTTGGCTAAGCATACACTCTTCTCTTTGTGAGTTACAGTTCTGTTTTCTCGGAGCCCAGAAAAACAATTGGTCCAAATGATAAAGGAAAGGCTGACTCCCCCGAATGATAACGGTGGGAGGAACCTCTCCCAGTGTTGTTTGTTCCCTCGGAGATTTCCTGATAAAACGTGTCCCTATATAAATGGACTGGGAATCAATGTGTTTTCAGGAAGGCTTGACGTGGCATGTTCTTGCTGTAGATTGCTGTAGACGTCGGTCTCCTCCGGATCTGTATAAGTTGGTTCTTTAATAAAGCTGCGCCATTCCAGGCTATTGTGGACTTCTTTTGCAAACGAAGAGCTGATTCTTCACAGATGGTACCAGGAGTGGGGTGTCAACAGACGCGGAGGACGGGAAACGGAGCCCGAGGGACAGGAGGAAGGCTGACCTGAGGCCGGCGCCGGCACGCTGATTTGATTAAAGGTGGGAGTTGTTTTATATTAGAGGGCTATTATTCCAAATTCGTACCTTCCTCCTTCGAGCGGGTTCAGTCTCCTTGTCTTCCCCGCTGTCTGCACTCGAACAGAAATTGTAAGTAGAGGCTCATTTAGGCCTCAGAATGGCGTAGCTTTGTTAAAGCCAGGATAAATAAATAATAGTAAGGATAAACCAGTAAGGACTTAACAGTAAGCTTAAAGTTACAGTTAGCACCAGGAGGGGAAAATGAGGTCGGACAGCCATATAGGTTGAAACCAGGTGGCCAAGATTTTTCCAGGAAGGAACAGCCCAGAGACAAGATGGGGTATGCCATTGCATGCCAGGGAACGAAGGGCTGTGGCTAACTTAGGCTAACTTAGGTAGAACTTAAGAGGGCCATAGGAACATGGCCAGTAAAAGGATTTGCGCAGGATATCGGTGAAGATATCGGTGAAGATAACGTTCGGTAAGGGTAACGTTATAACTTAACAAGGGAGAGGGGAAAATGAGGTCGGACAGCCATATAGGCTGAAACCAGGTGGCCAAGATTTTTCCAGGAAGGAACAGCCCAGAGACAAGATGGGGTATGCCATTGCATGCCAGGGAAAAATGGGCCAGGTGAAACAATTAAGGAGGTAGTTAAGCAAGCAAATCAGCGGCTAATGCCGCTCGTCCATAATCCGGACCAAGACCCCGCGAAAGGGGAGGTAGCCACCATGCCCCCAACCCCCCCCCCAAGACCTGAGCTCAGCCCCGGGGCTCTAGGCAACACCCCAACACCCCCCGCCCTGCCTCCCCTTTCCACCTCAACCCACCCCCCGTCCAAACCCGTCCCAAAAAAAAAATCCTTTTCCTTGAATGAGAGACGTAACATGAATGAGGAATGAATGTATATTGGGATGTTAATTGACGTGTGTGTCTGGCCAATGTGTTTGTCTGTATGACATATGCAAAGCAGAGGGTTTCGGTGTGAAGCTTTGTAAGTGATCTGCTCGACTTGGGGGAAATTCAGGCCGGGAATGTCCATTTTAACGTCTATCCGAGAGAACAGGCGAGGTCCTGAACTGAGTCCGGATTTTCATCTGTTTGGGAGTTGTTTGGGAAGCGAATTGATATAAATCGGGTCAGGAAAGCACCCGGAGTGCCCTTGTCGATCTACTGTTGATATGAAGCGGGTTTCTTGGAAATGGTTGCAGGATGGGCTGTTTTTTTTCGCTAAATTCAGAATTCGAATCAATATGTGTGTTTTACTTGAATTGAAGAGTTCATTCAATGGCAGATATTGTGGATTGTATGTGTGGGATGTATCGCTGAGGCAGCTCACCTTTGAAATTGGTGTCATATAGTGCATTTTGGGGTCGGGTGCGATGAGGTTGCTCAGAGTGCCGGCGATAACTCGCCCACTCTCAGAGGAAGTGTGTGCCCAAATGCATTGTGGGTCATTTCGACTTTGCTGGATGTCGGACGTTCACATGTCAGTATCTTGTCAGAATCTTCTTCTTCATATCATGTCCTTCATCCTTCATCTTCTTGTCAGAATTAGACATGAGTCATGAGCCATGTCGGAATAGTGGCCGGCTGTGACATATATGCCAGGCAATGTCACAGGACGAATACGTTACTTATAAGATGGATTTTTATTTAAGATGGATTTATATGGATGGATTTATTTAAGATGGCTAAAATAAACGATTTCAAGACAGAGTAATTAATTTCCGGAGTCAAGTTCCAACAGGAAGTCTTGTTCATACAGTAAGGTACAGTGCGGAGTGGCGGCTGGAAGATGCATCGAAGCATTTGGGATGATCGATGCGCCGGACAAAGGGTATGCTGGCGAACGATGCTGATAAGGTTAAGTTATTAAAACGCATATGGGTCTGGAGGCAGATAATGTGGGACAAGCTGCCTCACGGGCGCTGCAGGGAGAGTATTTGGAAATTCAATAATTTGAACAGAAATGTCACGTTTTCAACAGAACGCTGATCCGAGGAAGGAGGACGGTTGAGGTTTCAACTGTCGGTATGTGGTGTGGCTTGTGCCAAGGTGTGGGCGCGAGGAGGTGCGTTGATGAAGCGTTGTGCGAACGAGGAAGGATGTGCGATGGGCATTGTGAAGCACGCCTCGTACGGAAGGTCCTTGGACGAAGTGTGACGGTTGTTGGATTCGTAGAAGTTAGCATTATGCTATGTAGAGCCACATTAATGGTCATTTGTCCATTGTCGCCGGACTTGCATTACTTGTGGGATAATAAAGCGCTGGTTACCCCAATTCGAAGTTTGACCTTTTAAAATTTAGTTGACCTTTGTTCGAGATATGCAAGGGAAAGGTCAGAGGGAATTCACTAACCTTGGAAGAACGACAGGCGGAGTCAGTCTACAGGGTGTTGCTTTAACGACAGGATATAGAACCTAAATCTGGAGAGAATATCGGGACATATATTGTGGGTAAAACCAAAATCATGTACGTAATTAATGAACAGAGAATATCGAGTCCTGTTTGTCGTTGTAATTGTCGTTGATGTCCCGATTCAGGGGTCTCAAGAAATAAACAGACTTCCGGTGCCGACTGGACGCGTCAGGTACAGTACGCTGGAATTTAATTTAAGTCATGTCAAGAGGAGGACATTTGTGAGGATGAAGAGATGCAAGTAACGTGGATTAAATTGTGGTATCACGAGCTGGGTGCCAGAGATATTGTGGTTATTATAACTCACTGATTATAGGGGGCGCCGGGCGCACCGAGTACAGATCGGGTTGCATGATGGAGCACGCAGGCATGGATTTTGGCTTTGCGAGGCCCCGGATAGAAATTGGCATTTCGATGCTGTGGATTATATTATGCCTGCCCGGAAAGGGGATGTCCTGTGCTGGGGCTGGCGACATGCCTCTGTTATTTGTCTGTCTGTCGGTCTGATTGTAAGTCTTTGGTACTGGGAGGGCTAATTGAGTGCTCAGGCGTCATTGTTCCATGGAGGCAGGAGCTGTGAGTCACAAAATGTAAACGGGAACTTTGTGTAATCATCAAGTTTTTCCATCAAGGAAGGGGTGATGAAAAGTTATTTGTTTTAGTGTGAAGTAGGTTGGTTGCTTATTTGTCACAGTAAGATGAGAGTTGTGTTTTTAAGCTTGGTCTTTGAATGAATTGTTGCTTGGAATGTGTTGATTGGAAAAGTGATTTCTGATCGCTGATCCGATCTGGTTTTGAATTGTTTGATTTAATTTTGAATTGATTGGAGGTAATAAGGATTTGTGTTGATTTCCTGATTTGAGTTCATCTGGAAACGAAGACAGATGGGATTAATGTGTATATCAGGAACAATTTGGAAAGGAAATATGGATATATGACATTACTAAAATATAACCAAGCAATTGAGAGTTCTTGGGTTAATGGGATATAAATAAATGCATCTACAAGTTGATGGTTTATAAAAATTTAGGTCTGGATGATACTTAAACGATGAACAATGTTGGCAATATACAAAGAATGTGACTTGTTTTTTGGGGGGAAGGCGGCTACAGTGGTTGATATTGGTTGTGGGTTGTCCGGGGTGCTTCGATTTGCATAAAGGGTGAAGATTGGGATATTACATTATTTTAAGTAAGTATTGGTATGAGTAATTACAGAAGTAATTATGAGTTATTATGAGTAATTAGTGGTATGAGTATTAGTTATGAGTTCCAGGTGTTGAGCTAGTTATGCTAGTTATCCAGCTAGTTATGAGTAAGTGATTATTTTAGTAAAATTACATGTTTCGCTGTGTTGTGGATCTGGGGACAAGCTAGTTTGATGGGTACCCTGGGGTCTTCGGCGTGTCTATGTGTTTGTCTGGCTGTTACACTAGACTCTGGGATGTGTTTTCATGAGACGAATTTCAGAATTGATGACAATTCAGTGAGTATGGTGGACAACGTGAAGTGGCTGGTGTGAAGGAAGGGGTTGGGAAAGATGGACCCCCTTCACGAATACCCAGTAGGGTAGCTTAATTTCAGACATAACAGTGAGAATCTATTGTGAGCGAATCACAGTGGGTGAGGAAAACATTGTGTGTGACCAGACACCAGAACTGACCAGAATTGAAATTGGAAGTAGACCAGGTTATTTCTATTATTTGTTTATTCGTGAAAATAAATAAATAATAGGGGGAGGTTCATGGAGGTTAATGGTGGTTTGTTTGTATTAATCGAGGTTAATGGTGGTTTGTGTTTGTGTTAATGGAGGTTAAAGGTGGTTGGTTTGTGGTAATTCTAGTTGAAACTCTCGCTGAAGTAATTTTCGTTTATTTTTATTTTTTTGATTCGATTTGAGAGTTGAGATGATTGATTTTTTATTAATTTTATAATTTTATTTTTATTGATGTTGGAAACAGGTAATGGGATGCTGAGAGAAGGATGGAATTTAATTTGAATTGGACTGGATTAAATGGGATTGAATTTAAAAATTGAATATTGAATAAAATTGGATCCACTTGGAAAAAAAGTGGATTAGGAAATTGGAGACCTGTAGACCAGGCGCTCCCAGGAGACTTGTGGATCAGGTGTTCCACCAGAGGAAAAAGACCAGGTGTTCGTGGAGCACTTCACCTGCAAGAACGCCTTGGAACCAAGGTGGAAGGGACCAGTCCAGGTGTTGCTGACTACACCAACGGCAGTCTTTTGCGAGGGCAAGACTTCGTGGATCCACGCCACGCACTGTAAGTTGGCCATACAAGCACCAGACACTACACCACAGAAACCACAGTAAGGATGGGCCTAATCATAGGTACAATACTATTGATAGCGACAGCAGCTAGGGGAAACTCCGATTCCAATAGATGCGAAAACGAAACCCGACACCTCACCGTAACATGGGGACAAAGAGTATCACTACCATGTTTCGAACAGAAAGCCCTGCACACAAATTGGGTGAACATAAATTGGCTAGCACTGTCGGCAGGGCCTGGACGCGTTGGCATGGTACTACAAAAGCAACGAGAGTTCCGGGAAGACGGGCAAGCTAGCATTAAGACCTTGGCCCAACCAGGATACCAATGGGGAACCCCTGATTTTAAGCTACAAACACGCACACGCCTAGGGAAAGACATGACCATGCAGGTCCGGTGCAGCGTCTGGACCCCTGGCGCGGCCGGTGGCGAAAGGAACTACATACCATGCATCGAATACATACTCACGCCACAACCCCAGAATAAGGCCCCAAAGAAGGGTGAAAACACATATTGGAAAGTGGCCAGGGAGGTGGCAACAATTCAAAATAGGACACACTGCTGGTCGTGCATGCGCTTTCCCCAAGCAGGCACCACAGGAATACACATGATAGTGCTACCTCTGTCCCTCAATGACCTCTGCTCACAACCTATCGATTCCCCATGTTTAGTCACCACGCTGGAAAGAGAAGGGGTTGACAACGGCAAGAGTTGCAATCGACAATTTAATTATCGCCCGTCAATGATTGCCCATGTGGCCGAGAGGCCTGCCCCCGTCTGGGTCAAACCACAGAAAGGGAGGGTCTGCCTCCAGGGTTCCGGCCACTTGCGTATGGGAGAATCAGAATGCGCCTACACTCTCCCCGGGAAGCTGGGACAAGGGAGCTCGGGGATTACATTACGAATAGTACTGCAAGATAAACACAACCACAACATAACGGCTATAACATTCTCTAGGGGGGTTAGTAGGATTAATGGGGTGGTAAAGGGACTCCAGTGCTTATCCACCCACCTGGTCCCACCCCATGGGACAATGTTTATATGCGGCGACAAGGCTTACCCCTATTTACCAAATAATTGGGGGGGCACATGTTATCTGGGTTCAGTCCTTCCTGACGTTGAGATACTGGATGAGCTAGACCCAAAGTCCTTGGACAGGCGTTATAAGAGGTCAGTCATGAACGAAGATGGAACCACTAAACTACACGGGAGCCTAGGGGAAAAGGTGTTTGGTTTCTTCTTCCCAGGAGCGGGCACAGTCATGGATAGTTTCCGGATAGATAAATTGGCTTTGGCCCTAGAAAAGGTGGCAAACGACACCGCTACGGCTCATGACATACTATTGGATCGATCGGATCGCGCGCGAAAATTCTTATACATTTAGCTGGCTCACTGACTGGTTCCAGGGATGGACGGGCACCATAGTGAAGTGGTTATTGACCGCACTGGCTGTGATAATCGGGGTAGTAATTTGGGGGGCACTAATGAAATCTCTAGTCCTCCTCTGTATGAGAAAGTATTTTACAGGATGGAAAGTGAAGAAGCCGCCGACAACAACTATGGCTCTGACCACAGAGGCCGTCGACCTGAACGGGTCCTTCAACAAGGCAGTTGCGACCAGCGCTCCAGAAAATTGTATTGAATTTTGTGACGACTGTGATACTTGTGTGGATCCCATGTGGGAACTGGCTGCTGCCTGTAACGGTGTATGTGATGACTGTGATACTTGTGCTATAAACCCCTTGCGTGTACTGGCTAACGCTGCTTATGTATTACAAGCTGACAGCTGCACGCCCCCTTCCGACCCAACTATGGATCTGATTGCGACACTGGGTCTGGCGGTTGAGGGACCCGACGCGGATGTCCTAGACCCGCAAGCCGACCAGGCGCCCATGGGAGACTTTGACATAAAGGAAGTCCCTCTCTTTTCTTCAAATGTTTCGGATCTCTTTGATCCAAATGTTTCGGATCTCTTTGATCCACATGTTGCGGATCTCTTTGCTTCAAGTGATTCGGATTCGGATTTTTACGCTCTGTACCCTGACCAGGAAATTGAGACACAAGATACTGACGACATTTTGTATTCCCCAGAACAGCAACACGTGAGGGACCTCATGGGCATGACCGTTGATTAACTTCGAAGATCTGCAAGGACTGCGTCTGCAAAGGGTGGGGGGAGCCAGTTCCGCAGGGGAAGTGATGCACCCTCTGGCGGAGCAGAACCTCATCTGGACCAGACGTCTTCGTTGTGGATCCGAAACGTTAATGAACTTTCATGTTTTGAGCCCTCAGGCTCCGAGCACGCACCACACGACACGTTCGCCAAATGCACGGGCGAGGCGCTATGGGCGCACGGTATGCCCTTGGGAGATACCCGCATTACACGATGGTCTTTCAATAAAGCCCGATGTGGCACGTTGTCTCTTAAGATACTTTGTCTCGACGAGACAAGAGGAAGGAATGTCAAGTAGTAGATTTGTTATTGCCTAAAGTTCAGTTATAGACGTTGGGTGCTAATGTGTTATGATTTATATGATGTCTAAAAATGCTATTTCATAAAGTAAATAAAGGGTTTTTGCTTCGTTTTAGTTTTAGATGAGGAAAGGCTTAAAATGAGGTCATGCTGAACGAATTGTATACGTGTGCTTTTTTCGAGGCTGGTCGTAAAACCACGCCCACATGCGCTTGTTTTAGCGTAATGCTAGTAGAATGACATGATCGTTAACCATATATATTTTGTTTTAATCTCAGCAACGCATGACTCTGTATAAACATGCTTTGGATTACTCATGTACACAAACCCATAAAATATATGGGTTTGTTTGGCTAAGCATACACTCTTCTCTTTGTGAGTTACAGTTCTGTTTTCTCGGAGCCCAGAAAAACAATTGGTCCAAATGATAAAGGAAAGGCTGACTCCCCCGAATGATAACGGTGGGAGGAACCTCTCCCAGTGTTGTTTGTTCCCTCGGAGATTTCCTGATAAAACGTGTCCCTATATAAATGGACTGGGAATCAATGTGTTTTCAGGAAGGCTTGACGTGGCATGTTCTTGCTGTAGATTGCTGTAGACGTCGGTCTCCTCCGGATCTGTATAAGTTGGTTCTTTAATAAAGCTGCGCCATTCCAGGCTATTGTGGACTTCTTTTGCAAACGAAGAGCTGATTCTTCACATATTTACCTTCAAGATTTACAATGTAGTGGAGCCTAATGCCCCCTGGAGCTTAATGCCCCCCCCTTTGCCCTACTGAATAATTATAGAACAATAGAATTAGGCAATGATTCGACAAATGTACTTATGAATTATTTTTTTTACCATCGCGTTCATGACGTCATGATGTATGTGTGTGTAAATTTTCAAATCAATCGGAACATCGACGGTCGAAATCTGAACTTTCCCAATCAGGGAAAGCTCAAAATTACCCAGTGCAGTTCGGGTTAAGATCTCAGGGTCTTTAGTTCGAGCTCCTGCCATGCCGTTGAAATAGCACCAGGTGGGTTCACTCAGCCTGCCATCATTCCAAGGTCAGCACAATGAGTTACAGGTAACAGGGGCACTGCATCAGCGGCACAGTTGCGCTCCTAGAAGATGATGATGCGAGAAGAAATGCCACCTGGAAAAGAGTAGAATGCTGGAGGGGTGAGGAGAGAAAAAAGTTGGGGGCGGAGAGGAGCGAGGGAAAAAGTTCAAAAATTGCATAAATAATGTCGTGTCCCCGGAGTTAAGACCCCTGGGTGATAAATGACCGAACGTTGTTAACTCCGAGGCGTATTTCGAAACTTGGCGGGATTATCTTTTCACATGCGCGGGAAAGCCCGAGGCTTTATCGGACGGCCGCCACGGGGTTATTACTCGACCCACAAACACAAATACGAGACAGCAGAATTCACAATACAAGAATGAAATGCAAAAATAAAGGATTTCATGAAAATAAAGCACGGAAATAAAATGAATGGTGAGGTAAATCTATAATCCTACTGTGAGACGTTTTCACTTTGACTCGTATACAGACAAGGGGAAATCGAAAGTAAAAATAAATAATGGCTTTTTTATAGTGCCGGCACTTATCTCTCTCAACGAGGTCGTTGAGGAAATGGCTGTTCAAGGTGGCCTGGAGCCACTCACGCAGGAACCGATCCAACAATGGAGTGGAGTCGCTCTCCACACCACCACGTACGTGAGGTGCCAAGAGTCCCACAAACTGTCACCCCCACCTTCTCCTCATGGGCAAACAGGCCACGAAGGCTAACACCACTATTTCTCAGCACCAGCAACCCGAACCAGAAACAGCCGCAGCTGAGCGACCCGAAAAGACCAAGAGACTAAGCGTGTCCACTTGCCACCAAACCAAGAGAGAGCGAGAGAGGGGAAAATGCACCCTCCCCTCTTCTCGCTGACGTCACCCTCGAACCAATCCCCACGCACCACCACTTCAGTCCATGGCCATGACCAATCGTTCCCTTCATGACGGGGCCTCAAGGCCTTGACGCCCATCGAGAATGTAATTAGCACAAAACCACCCTCCTCATGGCGACATGCAAACACTCTTACCCACACAGTCGGCATACTTAAGACAGAGATTCTTCTTCTTTGCAGCATACGGTCCATTCTAAACGATGCATTCCTAACTTTCCTGAGGTATTTCTTCACCTACCCCCACAAACGTGACAATCATAATTAGATGCCACATTGCTATTCCCGATTCTAAAAGCTTTCGATAGTACTGTTACGTTTGTGGAAGGGGGGGGAGGGGGGTAGGAATAACATACACTCATACACATAGGAATGTAGAGGTTAGCATGGACCGTGTGATGAGTTGGAAGCCTATTTCTATGTACATAAGCAGGGTAAACTTTGAGCTTAAGAGTGTTTACGTGTCACCACACGGAGGGTGTTTTTGTGTTAGTTAGATAGGGCTTAAGGATAATTCCCAGTATGTAATTGCCTACTGTAAGTTTCCCCTATGTGTTTTTTTTTTTTACAACTACAAGGCCGCCATTCAAAACTCCATTAACCAACCACAACAACCGACACAATGCCGACAGAGACCCGGACATTACGATCAGTAAATAAGCCCCACCTCCGACGATCATAATCGGCAATACGCCCCGCCCAGTAGAGACGGAAAATTGGTGGGTCGTCAAGAAGGCCGTGAGGCCCCACCCCCGAAGTGCATGATTGGACAGTGTGACGGCAGAGCTGGAGAGACTTCGAGAACAGAAGAGGAAGAACCAGTCTCTCTCGCTCTCTCTCTCTCTCTCTCTCTCTCTCTCTCTGGTGCTGGCTTTGTGGCGGGCAGTCGCATTTCTCTTGTGTGCCGTGAGGGGAACATTTCGGAGCTTAATGGAGCCTTTGCCACGTTGAAGTAGGGGGTGTTGTTCCACTCGGTGCCTTTCGGGGGAGGAGAGAGCCGTGTCTCGCTTGGCTGTGGAAGCAAGGAAGGGCCGGTTGGCTGCTTGTTTCACGCCTGGGCGTTTTTGATGTGTGGTTGACCGGCACCATTGTGGACGCGTCGACGCTCGGTCCTTTCATTGACCGACCGGACCCGTTCAACGACCACCAAGCGTCAAAAAGTCCTCGTTGAGGCGGAGCTGAGTGTTAGTCGACTAAGAACATTTATTTTTCTTCTATCTTCCCCCTTGTCCGTATTTATGTCAGCTGGAGGGTCCCCAGAGTTATCTTTATAGTTTTACCTCAGCATTCATTTTTACTAGCCGAAACCCGTGGAACATCCACGGAAGGGAGGATGTGGTGTATGGATAGAGTGTACCATTATGGATGGCATAGGGGATTTGCTTGTCCGAGTAAGAGTTAGGAAGAAAGATGAGAATGAAGAGTGCATATATGAACAACGATCGCCGACACCGGCACAAATGCATGCTCTGGATTGTCCACTCAGTGGACGGCTTGCTTTCGCCTTCGCCTGTCCAATCAGCAGACGGCTTGCTTCGCCTTCGCCCAGCAGACGCCAATACGATGGCTTCGTAAGATGGCGTCGTATCGGTAGTTAATCGGATGCTTTTGGGCCCCAACGTCGGCTAATTCAGATTTTTCGAGTATGGCTGTACGTGATAAACAAAGAGCGCGGTTCGTAGATCGTAAATCCATTAGTGCCGTGGGCATCGGGTCAGTGGGTGCGGCGTTAAAGGGATAACAAAGTCGAGTCCTTACGCTATTATTATATAGATTGTCTTGCCTTAATTTCATTAAATTTCTTATTGTGACATTTTTCATTGTTGTATTGTTGATTTTCCTTGTCGTATTTCTGAGTTTGTGGGTTCGAGGAATAAACCCTGTGGCGGCAGTCTGAGGTAAGCACTGTGGTTTTCTTTGCCTGCGCACACCAAAAAAAAGTACCGCCAAGTTTCGAACTGCTGCCTCAGCCTCGGAGTTAACTGTTCGGCTATCCGTCCAAAGCTGGTTTTCATCGGCCGTGGACGTGATAGTACTTATTTGACAAGTGACGCAATTACGCAAACGTAATGACCTTCACAGGAAGTTCAACTCCACATCAATGTGACAAAAGGACCGCAACTTGAGGCCAAAGGTAGTGTCGAACCAGAATTATGAACGACTTGCAGATAGAAAATTTGTTTGACTTTGCTTTATGATTACTCTTATTCCTTTAGGGAAAATTGTGCAAATCTTTACCCCTGAACCAGTGTTTATTTATAAATGGAAAAGGAAAAAAGGACTGAGGGTGCAAGGGGAGGTAAGGAGGTCACCTTCCTAGAATCCAAAAGTAATGGTGCATTGCTTGTCATTTTGTAGGAGATGTAGCTAGGATACGCTCGCACTATTAGGAATTATCTCCTTAATCCGTCCTGCCGCATAAACATTCCCATTACCACGCACTGGCTTAAGGTTGCTTAATTTCACTGTTTTACCTGCTCAAATGTGCGATTTAGAAAACCGCTTGATTAGAAACCACAGATTAAAATAATATTCGTGCCCGGCCTTTGATGGAACTTTTATACAACCTCCTATTCGAGCCGAAACGGCTCGGTCATTGTGTTGAATATACACACATGTGTATATATATATATATATATATATATATATATATATATATATATATATATATATATATATATATATACCATCAGGAGTAGGAGGGGGTAGAAGGAGGCAGGAGATGGAGGGGAAAGATATACTACATATACATCTTTTGGGGTTGGGTGGCTTTGATAGGCCCCTCCGTTATGGGGGAAGAGGGGAAGGGAAGGAGGAATATTTTTCCCGTGCAAAGAGTGCTTCATAAGTTGTTTCACAGGTTACAAAAAGGAAATTGTAATACCCTCTGCCATCACCACCAGGTGGTGCTACACGGTACACTTTTACATAGGGAATGACGCCCTCTCCTGGCCTCCCCCACACCCCGAATGAGGCCGCAGCCACATAGCCTATGTTACCCCCCACACAAAGTTGTATTTGCATTTGTACTCTCAGTAACGTATATGAGAATTTATAGCTGGAGTACCTGGCGTTGCTCATGCGAAAAAGAAACATTATCACATTTGATGACGTTCAGAAAGAAGAAGACTTACCACCAACAGTAACACACACACACATACACACATGCACATAGTAGACATTATTTTGCTCCTTCAGCTGACAGTTTTGTTCAGTTTCAGTATCACACACAGTAACACACACACCCGTAGTAACACACTCACACACACACACACACACACACACACACACACACACACACACACACACACACACACACACATATATAGTAACAACACACATGCACATAGTAACACGCACACATAATAACACACACAGAAACACACACATAATAACACACACACACACACACACACACACACACACACACACACACACAGTAACACACACACACACACACACACACACACACACACACACATATATAGTAACAACACACATGCACATAGTAACACGCACACATAATAACACACACAAAAACACACACATAACTAGAACGGGCACTCGGTAGAGCGCATACCTTCGCCGCAGCTACTGTTCTGTACTTGGCATGGGAGTGTAGGGAACAGAACAGTGAACAGTTTGGTGCTGATTTCATGCAAATCGGATAAGAATTGACCGAGTTATGACAAACAAGATCGGGCATTGAATTCTGAACATTTTGGCATTAGTTGCATGCCAATTGGATAAAAATTGACCGCGCTATGGTAAAAATACGATTTTGACCTTTTCGTGACCTTGACCTTGACCTTTGACCCGATTGCTCCCAAAATCTAATCAAATGTGTCCCGTATAATAACCAATCATCCCACCAAATTTCATGCAATTCGGTTGAATACTTTTTGAGTTATGCGAATAACATACACACACACACACACACAGACATACAAATAAATACACAGCGATCAAAACATAACCTTCCGCTTTTGCGAAGGTAATAACACACACACACACACACACACACACAGTAACACACACACACACACACACACACACACACACACACACACACACACACACACACACACACACACACACACACATATATAGTAACAACACACATGCATATAGTAACACGCACACATAATAACACACACAGAAACACACACATAACTAGAATCCGGGCACTCGGTAGAGCGCATACCTTCGCCGCAGCTACTGTTCTGTACTTGGCATGGGAGTGTATGCGATGTGAAACTTTATGTGAAATGCGATCGATTTTTAAAAATCAGAATTTGAGCAAATCTGTTTCATTCGTCTGTTAATATGCCTCCCCGATTGACAAATCTGCAATTTGAATTTCATTTGAGGTTGAAATGATTGCGGTAGATCGCGTTATAGTGATGACGTCTTGGATGGACATCCTCTTCTTCAGTCGCTCATAACTTTGAGTGAAATACGATCGAGTTAAAAATAGTCAGAATTTGAGCAAATCTGTTTCATTCGTTTGTTAAAATGCCTCATCTCTTGACAAATCTGCAATTATAATTTTTTTGAGGTTGAAATGATCGCGGGAGATCGCGTTATAGTGATGACGTCCTGGATGGACATCTTCTTCTTCAGTCGCTCATAACTTTGAGTGAAATACGATCGAGTTAAAAATAGTCAGAATTTGAGCAAATCTGTTTCCCAAAATCTAATCAAATGTGTCCCGTATAATAACCAATCATCCCACCAAATTTCATGCAATTCGGTTGAATACTTTTTGAGTTATGCGATTAACATACACACACACAGACATACAAATAAATACACAGCGATCAAAACATAACCTTCCGCTTTTGCGAAGGTAATAACACACACACACACACACAGACACACACAGTAACACACACACACAGTAACACACACACACACACACAGAAACACATACACACACACAGAAACACACACACACACACACACACAGTAACACGCACACCAGCACCGATTTCGTATACGGTATAGTGAGATGCGCATATCTATCACCGGCACCGATCTGGTATAGTGAGATGCAGTTTTTTTTTGGTTTTTGGGGGGTTTTTTGTATGCAAGATCGAGGCTCGTGAAAGAGCTAACATTAATCACACAAAAAGTCAAACTGACACACAAAACACAAAAAATAAGGGGAGTGACAGACAAGATGGGGAGAGGGGGGGAAGGACACAAACACAACATTTGAGAGCAGGGACACCGGGAGAAATGTGGGAGGGGGAGGGCTTTGGGGGAGGTGGGAGAGGTATAAAACATATGAACACCACAAGGACTTCCAGGAAAGAAATTGGAATTTCAAAAAAAAAAAAAGAGTGTATCTGGGGTGAATTAGCGGGGGTAGAAAAGATCAAGGTTTTGAATGGGGGAAGATAAGAGATGGTGGTGAACAGCTGTTTTAAAGACCTGGAGGGAGGAGTGGGATTGAAGAGAGTGGGGGACTTTGTTCCAGAGGCGGGAGAAAAGGGGAATGAAAGAGTGAAGGTTAGCAGAGAGCCTAGATTTTGGCAGTTTAACCATAAGAGGGTTGCAGGCAGATCTTGTGCGACCTGAAGGAATATTGGGGGGACAGAGCACAGAGAGAGCTGGGGGAGCAAGGCCGGAGAGGAGTCGGTAGAAGACAGAAAGACCACCAACCTGTCTGCGGTGAGTGAGTGAAAGGTCCTCGGAGTTCACTTCATCGCAGGAGATTCCAATGATTCTGAAAGCTTTGGTTTCAACAGCGTGAAGCCGAGCTAGGTGTGAGGCAGGAGCACCAGCCCAGAGGGGGGAACAGTATTCCATTGAGCTGCGGATGAAAGCCTTGTATGTGGTGAGGAGCTCAGGTGTGCCAAGGAAGGACTTCGCACAACGGAGGATGCCCAGTCGGCGACTGGCTTTGGAGGCCAGCTTGGAAATGTGGTTTTCCCAAGAAAGATCATGGCAGATAGTGAGACCCAAAAGCTTGAGCGACAGAACTTCTTGGAGAGGATTGTTGAGAAAGTAGATGGGAGGGTTTTCCAGTCGGTCTTTTTGGAGAGACATCGTAAGAGTGTGCGATTTGTCAGGATTGAAAGACATGTTCCACTTGTTTGAACAGTCTGTGATTTTGTCCAGGTCTGCAGAGAGTGAGGAGGCTGCAGACTGCCGATCTGAGGGATGAGGAATGGAGCGGCAGATAGTGGAGTCATCAGCAAAGAGATAAAGAGGCTTTTGCAGAGAGTCGGAGAGATCATTGATGAAGACCAGAAATAGCACAGGGCCCAGAACACTACCTTGGGGATCTCCAGCCAGAACAGGAGGGGAGATGAGAGAAACCCATTCAGGGCCACACGTTGCCTTCGACCACAGAGGAAGTCCGCAAGCCATGAGTGGAGATTTCCATGGATACCATAGGAGGAGAGTTTGGTGAGCAGAGCTGGGTGCCAGACCGTATCGAAGGCACGTGATATGTCAAGTGAGACAGCTCTGATTTCCTGTTTGGCATTGAGGACCTCCATCCATTGTGGAGACAGCAGAAGCAACATGTCCAGAGTAGAATGACCTGGTCTGAATCCAAATTGATGATCAGAGATCAAGCCATTGGAGAAGAGGAAGGATTTGATATCCGAAGCAATGATGGATTCCATGACCTTGCTGATAATTGGGAGAAGGCTGATTGGTCTGTAGTTGCAAGGATCTGTTTTTGCACCTTTTTTGTGTAAAGCGGTAATGTTTGCTGATTTCCAAGATGCTGGCAGATGACCTTGAGCAAAAGATAGGGTGAAAAGAACAGTGAGAGGGTGAGATAGAGCGGCAGAGCAGGATTTTAGGACCCGTGGGCTGATGCCGTCTGGTCCAGTTGCAGAATCAGAGTCGAGGTTTGACAGAAACTTCTCCACCTTGTCAGGAGAGAAGGACACAGAGTCCAGGAGCAGTTGGGTTCGACTGGGAAAGGTGGGAACAGAGAGAGATGGGTTAGGGACACAAGATTTTGAGGCAAACACAGAGTTGAGGCATTCGGCGTTGTCATGTATGGTGTCAACTGTGTAGCCATTTGAGGTAAGGGAGGGGTGGAGGGGGAACAAACACCAGAAACGGATTTGACCAGACGTTTTACCTGATAAAGTTAAATAAATAAATAAACAACTAGAATCCGGGCACTCGGTAGAGCGCATACCTTCGCCGCAGCTACTGTTCTGTACTTGGCATGGGAGTGTATGCGATGTGAAACTTTATGTGAAATGCGATCGATTTTTAAAAATCAGAATTTGAGCAAATCTGTTTCATTCGTCTGTTAATATGCCTCCCCGATTGACAAATCTGCAATTTGAATTTCATTTGAGGTTGAAATGATTGCGGGAGATCGCGTTATAGTGATGACGTCTGGATGGACATCCTCTTCTTCAGTCGCTCATAACTTTGAGTGAAATACGATCGAGTTAAAAATAGTCAGAATTTGAGCAAATCTGTTTCATTCGTTTGTTAATATGCCTCATCTCTTGACAAATCTGCAATTATAATTTTTTTTGAGGTTGAAATGATCGCGGGAGATTGCGTTATAGTGATGACGTCCTGGATGGACATCTTCTTCTTCAGTCGCGCATAACTTTGAGTGAAATACGATCGAGTTAAAAATAGTCAGAATTTGAGCAAATCTGTTTCATTCGTTTGTTAATATGCCTCATCTATTGTCAAATCTGCAATTATAATTTTTTTTGAGGTTGAAATGATCGCGGGAGATCGCGTTATAGTGATGACGTCCTGGATGGACATCTTCTTCTTCAGTCGCTCATAACTTTGAGTGAAATACGATCGAGTTAAAAATAGTCAGAATTTGAGCAAATCTGTTTCCCAAAATCTAATCAAATGTGTCCCGTATAATAACCAATCATCCCACCAAATTTCATGCAATTCGGTTGAATACTTTTTGAGTTATGCGATTAACATACACACACACAGACATACAAATAAATACACAGCGATCAAAACATAACCTTCCGCTTTTGCGAAGGTAACTAGAATCCGGGCACTCGGTAGAGCGCATACCTTCGCCGCAGCTACTGTTCTGTACTTGGCATGGGAGTGTATGCGATGTGAAACTTTATGTGAAATGCGATCGATTTTTAAAAATCAGAATTTGAGCAAATCTGTTTCATTCGTCTGTTAATATGCCTCCCCGATTGACAAATCTGCAATTTGAATTTCATTTGAGGTTGAAATGATTGCGGGAGATCGCGTTATAGTGATGACGTCTTGGATGGACATCCTCTTCTTCAGTCGCTCATAACTTTGAGTGAAATACGATCGAGTTAAAAATAGTCAGAATTTGAGCAAATCTGTTTCATTCGTTTGTTAATATGCCTCATCTCTTGACAAATCTGCAATTATAATTTTTTTTGAGGTTGAAATGATCGCGGGAGATTGCGTTATAGTGATGACGTCCTGGATGGACATCTTCTTCTTCAGTCGCGCATAACTTTGAGTGAAATACGATCGAGTTAAAAATAGTCAGAATTTGAGCAAATCTGTTTCATTCGTTTGTTAATATGCCTCATCTATTGTCAAATCTGCAATTATAATTTTTTTTGAGGTTGAAATGATCGCGGGAGATCGCGTTATAGTGATGACGTCCTGGATGGATATCTTCTTCTTCAGTCGCTCATAACTTTGAGTGAAATACGATCGAGTTAAAAATAGTCAGAATTTGAGCAAATCTGTTTCCCAAAATCTAATCAAATGTGTCCCGTATAATAACCAATCATCCCACCAAATTTCATGCAATTCGGTTGAATACTTTTTGAGTTATGCGATTAACATACACACACACAGACATACAAATAAATACACAGCGATCAAAACATAACCTTCCGCTTTTGCGAAGGTAACTAAAAAGCTTAACCGAGCTTAACCTTAACCGACACCTCACCACCACGTAATTCAAACCTTGTCCAGGAGCAGTTGGATACCATAGGAGGAGAGCCGATCCAACCCTCTTATGGTTAAACTGCCCAAATCAAGACTTTCTGCTCACCTTCACTCCTTCATTCCTCTTTTCTCCCGCCTCTGGAACAAACTCCCTCACTCTCTTCAATCCCACTCCACCCTCCAGGTCTTTAAAACAGCTGTTCACCACCATCTCTTATCCTCCCCCATCCAAAACCTTGATCTTTTCTACCCCCGCTAATTTCGGTCCCCTTGTGTTTTATACTTCTCCCCCCCCCCCACCCCCCTCCCCTTCCCACGCCTCCTGCCCCCAAGCCCTCTCCCTCCCACACTTCTCCCTGCTCTCAAATGTTGTGGTTGTGTGCTTACCCTTCTCTCCCCATCTTGTCTTCCGCTCCCTCTTTTTATATATTTTGTTTGTCTGGTTGATTTGTTTGTGAAATAAATGTTAGCTCTTTCACGAGCCTCGATTCAGTATACAAAAAAAAAAAAAAAAAAAAAAAATTCAAAACACCTCGCCACCACGTAATTCAAAACACCTCACGACCACGTAATTCAAAACACCTCACCGCCACGTGATTCAAAACACTTCACCACCAGGTGATTCAAAACACATCGCCACCACGTAATTCAAAACATCTCACCACCACGTAATTCAAAACACCTCACGACCACGTAATTCAAAACACCTCACCACCACGTGATTCAAAAGACTTCACCACCAGGTGATTCAAAACACCTCACCACCACGTAATTGAAAACACCTCACCACCACGTGATTCAAAACACTTCACCACCAGGTGATTCAAAACACATCACCACCACGTAATTCAAAACACCTCACCACCAAGTAATTCAAAACACCTCACCACCACGTTATTTAAAACACCTCACCACCACGTAATTCAAAACACCTCACCACCATGTGATTTAAAAACACCTCACCACCAGGTGATTCAAAACACATCACCACCACGTAATTCAAAACACCTCACCACCACGTGATTCAAAACACTTCACCACCAGGTGATTCAAAACACATCACCACCACGTAATTCAAAACACATCACCACCACGTGATTCAAAACACCTCACCACCACGTAATTCAAAACACCTCACCACCATGTAATTCAAAACACATCACCACCACGTGATTCAAAACACATCACCACCACGTGATTCAAAACACCTCACCACCACGTAATTCAAAACACCTCACCACCACGTGATTCAAAACACCTCACCACCACATGATTCAAAACACCTCACCACCACGTAATTCAAAACACATCACCACCACGTAATTCAAAACACATCACCACCACGTGATTCAAAACACCTCACCACCACGTAATTCAAAACACCTCACCACCACGTGATTCAAAACACCTCACCACCACGTGATTCAAAACACTTCACCACCACATGATTCAAAACACCTCACCACCAAGTAATTCAAAACACCTCACCACCACGTAATTCAAAACACCTCACCACCACGTATTTCAAAACACCTCACCACCATGTAATTCAAAACACCTCACCACCAAGTAATTCAAAACACCTCACCACCAGGTGATTCAAGACACCTCACCACCACATGATTCAAAACACCTCACCACCACGTGATTCAAAACACCTCACCACCATGTAATTCAAAACACCTCACCACCACGTAATTCAAAACACCTCACCACCATGTTATTAAAAACACTTCACAACCACGTAATTCAAAACACCTCACCACCACGTAATTCAAAACACCTCACCACCATGTAATTCAAAACACCTCACCACCAAGTAATTCAAAACACCTCACCACCAGGTGATTCAAGACACCTCACCACCACATGATTCAAAACACCTCACCACCAGGTGATTCAAAACACCTCACTACCATGTAATTCAAAACACCTCACCACCACGTAATTCAAAACACCTCACCACCATGTTATTAAAAACACTTCACAACCACGTAATTCAAAACACCTCACCACCATGTTATTAAAAACACTTCACAACCTCGGAAACAAAAGTTTGAGGGAGTAGTTCAGTGACAACACAGACACTGCCCAGATACGTAAATATATAGTTAGATGACTGTACCTGAGTTGCTGTTTTGTCATGGTTTACCTCAATCATAATACAATCAATTATATTGCACAAATGCATTTGTAATATACGTGATATTACATTTTATAAACAATTGAAGTTGAAGATTTAAGTTGAAAAAAAAAAATTCAAATCAATTTTCCAAAAAATTAAAAATATATATTTTTTAAAAATTAAAAAAAATACGCTTAGGACATACCCACGGGAGAGATAGGTGCATACCAGAAGTTTGGTACTATTTCACAAAATGTTGAGAGAGTAGTTCAGTGACAAGACAAGACAACCCAGACACTGCACAGATATATATATATATATATAGATACTCGCTTGGCTCGACTCGCTGCGCTCGCCTCACCAAGCGTCGTTACTAAAGAACGGGCTTATTTTAGCTGAGGATAATGACTGTACCTGAGTTGATGTGTTGTCATGATTTACACCAATCATAATACAAACAATTATTTTGTACAAATGTATTTGTTGTTTGTGATATTACATTTTCATAGGAAATTTAGGTTGAAGATTTAGGTTGAATGTTTTTTTTTCAAGAAAGAACCCCTCAGCACACATTGGGGAGGGGAAGGTGCAGACTGGAAGGTTGGGACGATTACACCTCACCACCACTTAATTCAAAACACCTCACCACCACGTAATTCAAAACTCCTCACCACCACGTAATTCAAAACACCTCACCACCAAGTAATTTAAAACACCTCACCACCAAGTAATTTAAAACACCTCACCACCAAGTAATTTAAAACACCTCACCACCAAGTAATTCAAAACACCTCACCACCAAGTAATTTAAAACACCTCACCACCAAGTAATTTAAAACACCTCACCACCAAGTAATTTAAAACACCTCACAGCCATAAAACACGTAATAAAAACACCTCACCACCACGAAATTAAAAACACCTCACCACCACGAAATTGAAAACACCTCACAGTCATAAAACACGTAATAAAAACACCTCACCACCACGGAATTACAAACACCTCACAGCCATAAAACACGTAATAAAAACATCTCACAGCCACGAAATTAAAAACACCTCACCACCACGTCATTTAAAAACACCTCATCACCAACTAATTCAAAACACCTCACCACCACGTAATTCAAAACACCTCACCACCACGTAATTCAAAACACCTCACCACCATGTGATTTAAAAACACCTCACCACCGATATTCACCTTCAGACCTTTTGTCTCCATACATTCCTTCCACTTGTTCATCTTCTCCTTCAGTTCATCCATACTTTCCGCAATCAACACCAGATCATCTGCATACAACAACTCCCACGGTAAACCATCCTTTACGTTCCGAGCCAGCACCTCCATCACAGCTACAAATAGTAGTGGACTTAGTACCGACCCCTGATGCACTCCCACCTTCACCTCAAACTCACCACTGTTCCCGTCCTTCGTCCTTACAGCTGTGCGTGCTCTTTTGTACATTGCCGTCAATACTCTGATCAACCATTCCTCCACTCCTGACTTCCTCAATGCCCATGTCACTACTTCACGTGGAACCCTATCGCATGCTTTCTCCAGATCAACAAACCCAAGAATCAACTTCTTCCTCTTCTCCATGCACTTCTCATGCAACTGGCTCACAATAAAAAGCGCGTCTGTCGTTCGTCTTCCTGGCATGAATCCAAACTGCATTTCGTCAATCTTCGCTTTCTTCCTTGTCCTCCTCTCCAACACCCTTTCCAATACCTTCATTCCATGCTCCAATAACTTTATCGCTCGATACGAGCCACAGTACAGAGGGCCACCTTTCCCCTTGTACAGAGGGACGAGAGTACTCAGTTCCCAATGCACTGGAATGCGGCCTTCTTTCACCACCAGATTGCAGATCTCTGTCATTCTCTTCACACCCAAATTTCCCGCTGCTTTCAACATATCTCCCATAACTCCCGTAGGCCCTCCCGCTTTTCTACTCTTCATTGCTTTTATCGCTTCCTCAACTTCCTTCTCAGTTATCTTCTCTGCCAGTCCTAAAACTGGGTTACCCTCTATGTTGCCATCCCATTCATTCTCTGCATTCAACAGTATTTCCATATATCTCTTCCATCTTCCTTTTTATTCCATCTGGGTCCACAACGATTTGTCCCACTTCGTCCTTCAAGCAACTCACCCCCATTACATCACAGCTCTCTTTCGCTATCTGCTTTTCAATCCTGAATCCCACTCTCTGACCCTCTTCCAAATCCAAGCGTTCTCCGAACATTTTTCTGCATGCCTCCTGTGCCTGCATGCTACCTATTTCTTTGCAGCCTTCTAACTTTCATGCTCTGCCTTTTCTGCCCCCATTCCCTTCGCCTTCTGCCACTCCTGGAACGTCTTCCTCTTATCGTCAATCTTCTTTCCAACTTCATCATCCCACCACCATGTTTCCGAGTGCCTCGGTGGTCCTTTTGTCCATCCACATACCTCACCAATGGCTCCCAACAGACTATCTTTCATTGACATCCAACCACTTTCAAGCTCAACCACATCAGCCTCTACCATACTCAGCCTCTCTTTTAATGCCTCCCTCACTGTCACCTCTTTCAACCTCCACACCTTCATTCTCGGTTGGTACTTCACACGCCGAGCTCTCCTCGCACCTTTCACCATTATGTCGCAGACAACCAAGTGGTGCTGTGAAACAGCCTCCTCCCCAAGGATCACCTTTGTGTCCCAGAGGTGCCCCCTATCTCGCCTACGCACCAGCAGGTAGTCAATGGTTGTCGTCGACCCACCTGACGTGTATGTAACAAGCTTATTATCCTCTTTCTGGAACTGAGTAATACAAATCAACAAGTCCGCTCCATTAGCAAACTCCAAAATCCTTTCACCTTCTCCATTTCTCACACCATATCCGTAAAACCCATGAACTCCCTCCAAACCGTCCATACTCCTTCCCACATGTCCATTTAGGTCTCCTCGTACCACAACAACTTCCTCATCTTTCACATTTTACATCAGCTTCTCTATCGCACACCAGAACTTGTCCTTCTCTTCATGGCTCCGACCAACCTGCGGAGCATATCCCGAGATGACGTTCACCAAGAGCTTTCCAATCATCATTTTCACCATCATCAACCTTTCACTCACTCTAGTCGCACTCACCACACTGTCTACAAACTCCTCAGAAAACAGGCACCAACACCATTCACGCCTTCTGGGCACCCTTGCCACACCAACTTGCATTTCTGTCCCTGCCTACCCTTCACCATTCTCACACCACTTCCCTTCCATCTCGTCTCCTGCACACAACATATGTCCACTCTTCTTCTGACCAATACTTCCACCACTTCTCCTGATCTCCCTGTCATTGTCCCTACATTCCATGTCCCAAACCTCAGAAACCGATGTCCACGTCGGGCATCAGACATTTCGTCATCATAAATGGAGAGATTTCCACCCTTGCTGCGATCGGGTTCCCCACCTTGAGTTTTGACGAGAGGGAGTGGGGTCCCCCACGGGGTACTTTTGGCTGTACCCTGCCCATATGTAGTTGTAATTGTCATGGTTCTCTTTTTGAGGCAATGTTTTTATGGCCGGATGCCTTTCCTGACACCAACCCTTTTAGTCACCTCTTACGACACGCAGGGATATGGTGTACCTATTCTAAACTGGGGTACACACCGGGACATAGATATATATATATATGTTGGAAACTGCAGCGGTCCCCTTCGCCTGGAGACGGCTTCCCGACGAGTCCAGTCAAATTCAGTTCTCAAGCAGCAGGTTTATTGTTCATTCAACACAGCCGTGGAGAATTCATCACGACGAGCCAGAACTCACTCGCTCGTGACCTCGCCGAGAAAAACTCTAAATGAAAATCGTGCCGCGCCCAGATTTATGCAACCAACGATCAGATACGAGTAAAGCAATAACGTTTGATCTGTCTTTCATTTGCCATCTGGCCAGCAAGAGAGAAACCAAGACGAAGGCCTGTTACTGAGATATTTACGATCCCATTCCGGCCTGTTGCAACGTTATCAGCGTCCAGCCAAATTCCTGCGCTCTGAGAGAGAGAACTCCCCTTAGAAAGTAATTTTCACAAGGTTTTGACATAAACCAGACATTGTCAGGAGTTCGCACGAAGCCCGAGGGAGTTGAGCATATGCGTATTCACTCGCGCAAACTCAAAGATGTGAAACTTAAAGGAATTAGCTGTGGTTATTATTTATCGTTAGCAAAGATTACTGCAAGTTAACTAGAAATTAGTACAAGTTACAAATCCCATAATATAGATCCATTTCCCCACATTGTGCCTTTTGTTTCTAAAGAAACCATATCGCAGAAACAATTGGTCGGAGTAGAATCGCAGAAGCCTCTTATTCCACGGCAGTGCACTTCCTTATGTCATTTTGCGCCCGGAGCGTCTTCCAACTTGCACTCGGAGCGGCGTCGGCATCTTGCTGAAATTCACCCCATGCGAAGGGCGAAAGCGCAACAGGCATGTACAAAACTAAGGCGAAGCAACCCCCGAAATCCCCTCGTCCAATGGTGGCAAATTATCCCCAATCAGACCTTCGATGTTGACTGAAATGACACTTGCATGATCGGCGCCATTTTGCAGTGATGCATTCTCCAATGGCTCGTTCTCCTGCTGTGCTTGCCCTGTTATAGCATAGAGGAAATCCATATCCTCCATGTCGAAAACCCCGTAGGGATCAAAATCACATTATTTTAGGATAAGGGGAGACCTGGGTGGGGAATAAAACATTGGTTGGGAGTGGCTTAGGGATAAGCAATCATTGCTGCCTAAAGACGAGTCGTCCAAGTACTCATTCCGATCGGCGGACAGGACCATAGCCTTCGCCGGCGCTTCCTTCGGTTTCCATCCTGCAAAGTACTTTCTCACAGTCACACACACAAGCAATAGAGCTTTCATTAGTATCATCAGCAACACAATCACAATGATCACTCCTATAGCGGCTAACACCCATCTTACTATTTTCCCACCCCAATATTGAAACCAAGCGGTTATCCCTAAGTCCTCACGATCTAGCCTATCTCTGGTCAGGCCCAAGCCCACCTTCTTAATTTCATCAATTGCCACCTGAACACCCTCCCTTGGGTCTGGGATCCAAGTGCAACATTTCCCTTCTATGATCCCACATACACCTCCCCTTTCAGCCAGTAACATGTCTCGGGCTACCCGGTTTTGTATCACCATGGTCCTCATTTCAGTTACTGCGTTTAATATTTCCTGATGAGCCTGCGCCGTTTGGTTCACCACCTTTTCTCGGGCCAAGGAAAATTTATCCAAGTGGTAGCTGTTCATTACCGTACCACAAAAGGGGCAGAAGAAGCCCACTGCCTTCTCCAAACCGTGGCCATTCAGCGTGGTCTGCCCGTCCTCGTCCCACATGGTGTGTCTTTTATGGCGGCCTCTCGATGGTATGTCCTGTAACACCTGGCGTTTGTATCGACTTGACGAAGGGTATAAGTCCTGGACCTCCTTTGCCATTTCCAATTCAGGTGTTACTGTGGCCAGGTAGCAACGCCCTCCCTACTGATCTGGTAAGTAAGGGTTTGTGACTTGAAGTGACGTCGTAATGATGAACCCTTTCCTCATTTCCCAGAGTTCCTACCTCCCAATGCCCCACCAATTCGGTGGAGACCACCGGGGTCTGTTTCAATCATCCCATCATCCACCCGACACTCTCCGGAGGCCAACCTTGAGCCGTTGTAACCGTGACATGCGCCGTGACTCCCCTTGGGTATCGGGTTTCATCCTGTTGGTCTTCTGAGAGACCAACGTCAATGCCTATTCCGTTGCAGCCCACCCACACCTGTAAAGGATGTAAGTTAGAGTTCTGTCCGAACACATTTTTGACGTCCGCTCGGTAATCCTCGTTGTCCCCTTTCGCATCGTAATACGCAGTGCAGTGGGGTGGGTCGTATCTAATGTCCGTCGTAATTCGATTCACCTGTAACCAATTTCCCAGTCCCTTACCTTCCGAACACACCATGTCTATTATATGTATCAAATTTGTCAGAGCCCCTTCACCCAGCCTCCACCAATATACAGTAGGGCCAGCGCGGGACAATGCTGCCATCAACAGGTCGTGTTTCGATTCGGCAACATCTACAAAAACTCCTTGTTCTGTGCATGATATTCGGCAGCCCAATCGACATAGTAAATCCCATCCCAATAAATATTTTGGGGCGGTGGTGGTCATCAGGAATGCATGCTTGGCTTCAAACGGGCCGCACACCATTCTCACTTCTTCCGAAATTGGGAGCGCTTGTGGTAAGCCCGAGACGCCCATTATTTGAACATTTTTATGTGTGGGGCGCAATGATGGTAATTGCCCCCTCATTAATAGTACTACGAGTCGCCCCCGTATCTACAAGGAACTATATCTGTCGTCCATCCATGTCCAGAGTCAAGGTCGGCTCCTCTGTACGTGTCATGGTCACAAGGGGACATTCTTTGGGCGGCTCACTCTCGTCCCATCAAAAGGACGTCTGCTTTTCCCATTGGGGCCATTTTCGGGCTTTCGGGCATTCATGTCGCCAGTGCCCAACTTGCCATAGAGGAAACATGCCCCTAGGGGAACCTGAGGTGCCGAAGGTGTCAATCCCTGTTTTCCCTGGCTCTGGCGCTGCTGCCTGTCCGGCTGCTGGCGCTGGTGTGGGGCCGGTTGGCCCCGCCGTCCTTGTGTCTGCGTTCCCACTTGCCTGTCATAGTCTAAGTCGGAGTCGTCGTCCCCTTTGTCCCCTTCGTCCCCGGGCGAATTACCCCTAAAGGTTCGGGGTCTGTGATTGTATTGCCCCCGGGGGGCGTGATTTCTCTCCCGGATAAACATTTGTAGCATCTCGTCCTTCACGTCTTTGTTTATCTTACCCCCCTGACCGCAACTACATGCTGCATCATACAGTGCCATGGGTGTTTTCGTTTTCCAGTCCAGGCAAACTGTCTTTAGTTGCACGTTTATTGGAGGCAAAAATCCCTCCATCAACAGACTAGTTAGCAATGATCCTGGCAACTCCACTAGTACTGTGTATCCTCCATGATTTAGCATAGCCTGGGTCAGTCGGTCCAAGTAGTCATGTGGATTTTCCTCGGGTCTTTGACATGTCCGAACCACCTTATTTCAGTCTAGCTCCCTGGGGTGAGCTCCCGTCTGATTGTCTCGAGTAATCCCTCTACCCGGGCCCTAAAGTTCTTCCCCAACAACCCTGGGGGATGGTGGGGGGTCACATCCGCCCATTGCACCAACATTTTTGCTCGGTTCCACACCGTTCGGGGGAGGACATACTGGCACAGGCAAGACACGTCATCATAGGTGGCTTCGTGTTGTTCTAGCCAGGATTGCAACAGCTCTTGCACCCTCCGGGGATCCTCTTTTAAGTAGGGTCTTATTTTCTCTTCCATTGCGGCCAGCTCCTGGGCCGACCATGAGACATGGATCACCCGGGGAACTGCCCGCCCGTGTGCTGTCCATCCTGTGGATACCTCTCTGTCATGTATGCAGTGCAAATGTTCACCGTTGTATCCCTACACCGGGACCGGGTCGTATCCCTACGCCAGAGCTCGGATGGCGCTGCTGTGAATCGGGCCTTGATCGGCAGAGTGAATAAACGCGTACGACAATTGATCGCAGTTTGTCGAGATACTTTACATGGCGACGAAGGTAAACATCTAGACCATGACATCTTTCGGCCATATCGATGAATTCGACCCTCATGAGGGGGATTTTGACACGTATTCTGAGCGGTTGTCTTTCTACTTCGAGGCGAACGGCATTGCGACCGAAGGCCGGATGAAGGCCGTCTTCCTGTCCGTTTGCGGAGGTGAGACGTTCACGCTCGTTAAAAACCTGATTCGGCCTCGGACAATCCAGGAGCTCACGTATGCAGAGCTCAAGGCCGCTTTGAAGGAACATTGCAACCCATCTCCTTCAGTCATCCTGTGTCGGTTTAATTTTTACATGTGCAGACAGCAGCAAGGTCAGTCGATCGCAGACTTCATTGCACACCTCAAAAAACTGTCACATCTGTGTGAGTTTGGGGACACGATCGATGACATGCTTCGTGATTTGCTGGTGGTTGGCATGTCCGATGACCGCACTCGTAGACGCCTGCTTGCTGAGAGAAGACTGACGTTCCAAAATGCCAGAGACACCGCCATTTCCATGGAAAGTGCTGAACGCAACGCTACAAGCATCGGTGCCACTCGCTCATCTGGTACCAGCCCTGCTGTGAATCGGTTGGATCATGTTCAGCCACAACGTTGGAACAAGGCTCCTCGTCAGAAGCCAGTGCAGTCTCAAACCCACAACAACTGTTTTCGGTGCAACGGAAAGCACCCTCCGGAGACGTGTCGGTTCAAAGATGCCACCTGCCATTTCTGTTCGAAAACTGGCCATATTGCTCCAGCTTGCATCACTCGCAAATCGGGAAAAGGAAAAGCTGCTGACAAGATTCATCAGTTTATCGGTTCGGAGGAACCCGAGCTTGACCAGGTGAGCTCTGTTTCCGACAACTCAGAATCGTATGACCTGCTTCATATTGATTCTCACCATAGGCGGGACCCTCTTCTTGCCAATGTTGTCGTCAACAATCGACCATTGCAAATGGAGGTCGACACTGGTGCGGCCGTCTCGCTCATCAGCCATGCTGTTTTCACAAACCTGTGGAGTGATGCTGACCGACCCCATCTGAAACCTACTACCTATGGACTCTCCACCTATACAGGTGAGAAGATTGTTCCCTGCGGTACATGTGATGTCACGGTGGGCTACGATAACCGTGAGTTTCACCTACCCCTGATCGTCATTCCTGGAAAGGGCCCTTCCTTACTCGGCAGGAACTGGTTGAGCATAATTCAACTGAAGTGGGAAAGCATTCATCAACTCCGGGCAGCCAACGTTTCTCCTACCGCAGCATACACACTCAAAAATGTGCTGGATACGTACCCGGATGTCTTCAAGGATGAGCTTGGAACCTTGAAAGGACATACGGCTAAACTCAGGGTTGACCGGGATGCCAATCCTATATTTTGCAGGGCTCGCCCAGTCCCTTTCGCCCTGCGTGAGCGGATTGACAAGGAACTGGATCATCTTGAAAATCTGGGGATCATCGAGCAAATCCAGTATGCCGAATGGGCGGCGCCCATCGTTCCGGTCATAAAATCGGACCAGTCCATCCGCATATGTGGAGATTATAAAATGACCGTGAACAGGTGTTCTTCATTGGATAAATATCCAATCCCGAGGATCGAAGACCTCTATGCTCGTCTCACGGGAGGCAAGACTTTTACGAAACTCGATCTCAAATCCGCCTATCTACAGCTCTGCTTGGACGAGAATTCGAAACAGTATCTTACCATCAACACGCATCGTGGGTTGTATAGGTACCACCGACTTAGTTTTGGAGTGAAATCTGCACCTGGAATTTATCAGCGTGTCATGGACAGTTTGTTTGCCGCCGAACGCAACGTCGTTTGTTACCAGGATGATATTCTGGTTACTGGTCGTACGGACGCGGAACATCTACAGAACCTGGAGAGAGTTCTGAAGAAGATTTCGGACTCCGGCCTACGTTTGCGTCGAGACAAGTGCAAGTTTATGGTGCCATCAGTCACGTACCTGGGTCATACGATTGATGCCGAGGGTCTACACCCGACAGATGAGAAAGTCCGAGCTATCAAGGATGCTCCTTCTCCACGAGATGTGACCGAATTGAAGTCATACCTCGGTTTGCTTCAGTTCTATGGTCGTTACATCCCGAATGTGACTGACGTTTTGGGCCCCCTTTATCGGCTTTTGAGGAAAGGAGTCTCCTGGAGCTGGGGGTCTACTGAACAATCAGCATTCCAGACCTCTAAGGATCTGCTCAAATCGTCCAATGTTCTCGTTCATTTTGATCCAGAGAAGGATCTTGTGCTGACATGCGATGCCTGTCGGTATGGAGTGGGGAGTGTATTATCGCACGTGATGCCTGATGGTACGGAAAGACTTGTTGCATTTGCATCCAGAACGTTGTCCCCGGCAGAGAAAAACTATTCCCAACTTGACAAGGAAGGATTGGGAATCGTTTTCGGCGTCGGCAAATTTCGCCAGTACCTTCTTGGACATCATTTCACGATTCGCACTGATCACAAGCCGCTGATCAGTCTGTTTGGTCCAACTAAGGCGACATCTGACACACTACCGCCCAGGATCATCCGCTGGTCCCTGTTTCTCGCTGCTTATGACTACACCATATGTTATAAGCCCGGTTCGTCTATCACAAATGCAGATGCCATGAGTCGGTTACCCCTTCCAGAATCCGTTGATGATTCGCCTACACCAGGATCCATTATCGCACTGATGGATCATCTGGAAGATTGTGCTGTCGATTCCGGCCAGATCCGCACTCATACTCGACGAGACCCTGTTCTGTCCAGAACTGTCCAGGCTGTACAGCTTGGATGGCATTTGCTACCTGAGGGTGACCCAGATTTTGCGGCTTTTAAAGCACGTAAAAACGAACTCAGCGTGGAAAATGGTTGCCTACTCTGGGGATGTCGTGTCGTGATCCCGAAAAATCTGCGTTCCAGGGTCATGGATGAAATCCATGACTGTCACCCCGGGATTGTGAAGATGAAGTCACTCGCCAGAAACTATGTGTGGTGGCCGAATCTTGATGCTGATATCGAACATCATGTTCGACATTGTTACCCCTGCCAGAGCACCCGGAATACACCTGCGAAAGCGCCACTGCATCCCTGGGAATGGCCCAGCGAACCGTGGCATCGCCTACATCTCGATTATGCCGGGCCTATTAACGGCAGCATGATTCTAATAATTACGGACGCGCACACAAAATGGATTGATGCCTATGTGACGCGTGGTACTACGTCAGCCATTGTCATCGAAAGACTCAGACGCTGTTTCGCCACTCATGGTCTGCCCAGGATGATCGTGAGTGATAACGGTTCGTGTTTTTCCAGTACCGAGTTTGCCAAGTTCACACGTCGGAACGGCATCAAACATAAGTTTGTCAGCCCACATCACCAGGCTTCAAATGGCTTGGCCGAACGATCCGTGGGAATCATCAAATCCGGATTGCAGAAACTTCAGGAGGGAACCCTGGAAACAAAGCTGTCTCGTCTCCTGTTCAAATACCGCATCACGCCACAATCAACAACCGGTGCAGCTCCGTCTGAGTTATTGATGAAACGACACTTGAGATCGACACTTGACAATCTCAAACCAGACATATCATCAAATGTTTATCAGAGCCAGCTTAATCAAAAGTTGGTGCACGATAAGACGTCCAACAGTCGATGTATCAACATTGGAGATCCAGTGTTTGCCCGAAATTTTGGTGCAGGTGCGACGTGGCTACCGGGAGACATCATCGAGAAGCCAGGTCCACTGTCCAGTGTGATTCGCCTGCAGGACGGCCGCGAAATTCGTCGACATCAGGACCACATAACCTACCGTCACTGTGAGTCGATGGAGCCTGTAGCATCATCACAGTCAGGACAACAGTTCGACCCTCCACTGCCGGAGATCGTCGTGGCCGCTCCAGCCGGCTCGGATGCCCCGAAAACCTCTGCAAACGCTACACCCTTTGTGGCGACCAAAGGAATCACCTCGGACTCTGTATCCACTGGTACACCGCGACCCAAAGGAATCACCTCGGACTCTGTATCCACCGGTACACCGCGACGCTCAATGCGTGAGAGAAAAGCACCCGACCGGTTGAATCTTTGAAGATGTTTTTTTTTTCACGTTGACACATGTTCTATTTTCACGTATTTTCATTATTCTCATAACCGTTTGCACACATATTTTCACATGTTTTGGAAATGTTGCTTTTGAAATGTCAATTCTGGAAATCTAGCACGTATTGCTCTTGGTAATTTTGGACTTAAAGGGGAGGATGTCATGTATGCAGTGCAAATGTTCACCGTTGTATCCCTACACCGGGACCGGGTCGTATCCCTACGCCAGAGCTCGGATGGCGCTGCTGTGAATCGGGCCTTGATCGGCAGAGTGAATAAACGCGTACGACAATTGATCGCAGTTTGTCGAGATACTTTACACTCTCGCATTGGCAACATCCCATAATTGGTGATGTCTAGGTTACCCCACCTGGCTAAGCGGGAGTTGTCCAGGGAGTGGTCCCTCCTTAAATAAGGGACCTGTGGTTCCAGGGGTTCTGTGTACCCCCCTGGCATGGGGTATTCCATCGGGTGCGCCCTCGCACCCATCCCGCTTGCCTGACGCCCATATTGGCCCGGTGGTGGGTACAGGGGCCGAGTTTCCTGCCCCAAGGCCACAATAGGTGACCATCCTAGGCTCAGGCCCGGGCCCCATTGGTATACTAGTGGGGGCGGTTGGTGACAAGAGGTCAAAGGCCGACCATTCGGCCCCTGTGTGGTGCTGCACCCTGGGAGCGGGGGCAGGGGTGAGAATGGGGGCCGAGAGGACAAGGGAGGGCTGTGGAGGTGGTGGGGGCTGTTGTTGAGGGGAGGGCTGTAGGGGCTGTGGAATAGGTGAGGGCTATAGAGGCTGTGGAAGAGGGGAGGGCTGTGGAAGCGGGGAGGGCTGTAGGGGCTGTGAAGAGGGGAGGGCTGTAGGGGCTGTGGAAGATGGGAGGGCTGTAGGGGCTGTGGAAGAGGGGAGGGCTGTAGGGGCTGTGGAAGAGGGGAGGGCTGTGGAAGAGGTGGTGCACCAAGAGGGGGTTGAGGGGAGTGAGGAAGAGGTGGCAGGGTATGGGTGAGTTGGGAGGGCAGCGCCTGGTACTCGGGGAAATAGTCCATGTACGGGAGGGGTGGGTATGGGAAGGAGGGAGCAGTGGGAGCGGAGGGAGCAGTGGAGGGGAGAGTATGGCGGGGAGGTGGGGTGGTGGGCTGGTAGGAATCCTTCGTCTGTCTGGATACATTCTGTCCTTCGTCTGGATACATTCTGTCCTTCGTCTGGATACATTCTGTCCTTCGTTTCCTACCTGGGGATTCCAATCCTGTACTCCAGGAGGATCCACTTCTCTGAAGGTTCCTACCTGTCTTCCTACCTGGCCCGGTGTTGTGGGCCTTCCTTTTTCCCTTGAGATCACCTGCCCTGTCTCGGGATCTGTATAGTGAATCATCGGCATTAATCTCTGGGTTATCTGCCGATTCAATTCCTGCACAGTTTTTTCCTGAACTCTATCTGCCTGTTCTTTCTCTCCTTTAAGTTTCAGCACTATCCTGCTAAACTGGCCTGTTTAGCAGTATTTTTTCCTTTCACTGCTTCATCTTTCCACCAACTATACGCTTTCCAATCGATCTTGATTTTTCTCTCCTTCTCTGCTTTGTCCAAAATCGCATAAAGCACTTCCACCGCTTCCAGCGTGAAAGTCCCCTACTGTGGCCACGGTTCGCTCAGGTTTTTCGTCAGTTCAGCCCATCTCTTTCCTGATTTAACTGCAGCATTCCCATATTTAATAAACGTAAAAAATGCTGGGGTCTTCTTGAGAGGCTCGCTCTCCTTGTTGGTGTGTTCCCCGTCTTTGTTAGTAGTCAGGTTCACTATGTTTTTTCGTTCAAAATTTTGGTAGATTAGAAAAACTATACATTTTTGGAATATTCAGAGCATGAGGGATCCAAAAATTAATGTTTACATTTGCGTAGACACCTTTGCGAAAATGACACTCAGGACAGTTATGAAGATCTGTAAAAGCATATTCCTGAACGGTATAGACCTCGTAGATCCTGTGTATAGGACTTATAGTTCAATCTGATACTACCTATAACTTCCTATAACAACCTATAACTTCAAAGGACTTGCAATATCATGTATTATGTAATACAGTTATATTGTAGCGACCCATGGGTCCCCCAAAGCTCGAGACCAGCAACAGAATCTCCTGGCCCAAGCCGGTGACGTAACCGGCGGCCAAACCGCGGCGCCGAGGTTATAATCCTTTGCACCTGTCGGTCACATGACCACCAAAGCGTGCCTCGCCTGAGAGGTGGGGCTTTGGTTCTGATGTATGCTTTTTGGTTTGGATATATATGCGAACCCGATAAACGGGTTTTCAGAGTTCCCGAGATGATTATACAATAAACATCTTCTCGGACGAGTTTGTGTCTTGTCCGTCACTTCGTCCGTCTCAAGCAGGAGCGCTGCTCCTTCACTGGTGACCCCGAGTTTACGACACACGATGGACACGGCAGTGTCCCTCAAACTGCCCACTTTCTGGGAAGCACATGCCGCCGTCTGGTTCGCTCAGGCGGACTCCCAGTTCGCCCTGCGTGGCATTACGGAGGACACCACGAAATACCATTACATGGTCGCCGCGCTCGGTTCCGTGACCACCGCCCGCTGCCTGAGCCTCCTCCAGAGCCCGCCCACTGACGGCAAGTACGACGCCATCAAGGCACTTCTTCTGGGCGCTTTCGCCCTCTCCCCGGCTTATAGCGCACGACGCCTGCTCGACCTTCCTGAGCTCGGCGATACGCGCCCGTCCGAACGTATGGACTACATGCTCGCGTTGCTCGGCGAGCATCCCTCGGATTTCCTTTTCCAAGAGCTTTTTCTCCGCCAGCTCCCGGCCCAGGTCCGGGTCACCCTGGCAAGCACGACCATCACGAACCCCCGCGACCTCGCCAGGGAGGCCGACAAGATCGATTCGGCAAGCCAGCTCATCGGAGCGGCGAGCCAGCTCGTCGGGGTGGCTGCCGGGAGCCCGCCCGCCGCCCAGTCGGCGCCAGCGGCACGGTTTCCCGCCCACCCGCCCGACGCCCGCGACGCAGCTTCCTTCCCGGAGGCCGCCGGGCCGGCGCGACTGGCAGCGGCGACGCCGCGTCACCCGGTCCCGACGTGTCGACCGGAGCCCCCGCCAGACCCGGCCTGGTGTTATTTCCACGCCAGGTTCGGGCGGCAGGCCCGATCATGTCGACCCCCGTGCACGTTCGGCAAGTCGGGAAACGGTCGGGCCGGCGCTCACTACCAGCCATGACCGCCGGCCGTTCCGGAAACCTGCTATTCATCGTGGACCAAGTGTCGGGGCAGCGTTTTCTCTGCGACACCGGCGCTCAGCTGAGCGTCATTCCCGCTTCGGCGGAGACAGGCGGGCCGCCATTTGCGGCCCCTCCTTAATCGCGGCCAACGGCTCCGCCATCCGCACCTTCGGCCCACGCACCGTCGCCCTCCGCTTCGGCAGCCAGCTCTTTCGCTGGGAGTTCGTGATGGCGGACGTCCCCATGGCTTTGCTCAGGGCCGATTTCCTTTGCGCCCATGGGCTGCTGGTCAACGTTAAACGTCGGCGTCTCATCAACGCTGAAACTTTCAGCTCGCTGGCGTGCGCCTTGAGCTGTTCCGCGCCCACCGAGCTTTCCTGCGTCCTCCCGTTGGCAGACGACTTCGCGCGTCTCCTCGCGGAGTTCCCGGCCCTCACGCGACCGACGTTTTCAGCCGTCGCGGTGCGTCACAGCATCGAGCATCACATTCCCACTACGGGCCCGCCGGTGTACGCCCGAGCTCGCCGTCTCGACCCAGCCAAACTCGCCATCGCCAAGGCCGAGTTCGCCGCGCTGGAGCGCCTCGGCATCGTGCGGCGCTCCGACAGCGCCTGGGCCTCGCCGCTGCACATCGTCCCGAAGCCGTGGGGCGGATGGCGGCCATGCGGCGACTACCGCCGCCTCAACGACGCCACTACCCCTGAAAGGTACCCCGTCCCACACATCCAGGATTTTTCTGCCCGGTTGGCGGGGCGGACCATTTTTTCAAAAGTGGACCTGATTCGGGGGTACCACCAGGTGCCCGTCCGCCCGGCCGACATCCCGAAGATGGCCGTTATTACACCTTTCGGCCTCTTCGAATTCCTCCGGATGCCCTTCGGCCTCAAAAACGCGGCACAGGCGTTCCAGCGCCTGATGGACGGCGTGCTGCGCGACTTGCCATTCCTCTTTACCTACCTGGACGACATCCTCGTCGCCAGCACGTCCAGAGCTGAGCACCTCCTCCACCTCCGGACGCTGTTCGGCCGCCTCAGCGAGCACGGCTTGATCGTCAACCCAGCCAAATGTCACTTTGGTGCGGCGACGATCGACTTTTTGGGCCACCACATCACCCGGAACGGCGCCGTACCGCTACCGGCCAAAGTCGAGGACATCGCCGCTTTCCTGCACCCCCGCTCCGTCAAGGCGCTGCAGGAGTTCCTCGGGATGGTGAACTTTTACCACCGCTTCGTGCCCTGAGCTGCGCAACTCATGCGGCCCTTGTACACCACCCTCCGTGGCCAGCCGGCGAAGCACGACGTCGTCTGGTCCACGGACATGGACGCTGCTTTCACCGGCGCGAAACGGGCCCTCGCCAACGCCACGCTGCTGGCCCACCCGGTACCCCATGCTCCCATCGCCCTCACCACGGACGCCTCCGACTACGCCGTGGGCGCGGTTCATGAGCAATGGGTAAACGGGGCCTGGCAGCCGCTCGCGTTCTTCAGCCGGCAACTCCTGCCCAACGAGTTGAAGTACAGCACTTTCGACCGCGAGCTCCTCGGGCTGTACCTGGCCGTCCGCCATTTTCGCCACCTCCTGGAGGGCCGCCCGTTCACGGCCTTTGTCGACCACAAGTCATTGATTTTCGCCATGGCCAAGGTCACGGAGCCGTAGTCGGCCCGCCAGCAGGGCCACCTCTCCGCCGTGTCGGAATACACCACGGACATCCGGGACGTCGCCGGAAAGGACAATGCCGTGGCCGACTGCCTTTCTCGAGCCGACGCCAACGCCGTCCACCTTGGCGTCGATTTCGCCCTGATGGCGACGGACCAGGCCACCGATGGCATGGTGCAGGCGCTCCGGGTGGTGGACACAGGCCTCCGCTTGGCTGACGTCCCCTTAGCGGACACGGTCCTGCTTTGTGACGTCTCCCAAGGCCGACCTCGCCCCGTTGTGCCGGTCACCTGGTGGCGGCGCATTTTTGCTTCGCTCCACGGCCTCTCACACTCGGGCCGGAAGGCGTCCTAGAGGCTGGTGTCGGCACGTTTCGTCTGGCACGGGTTGCGACGGGACGTCTGCGACTGGGCCAACGCCTGCACACCCTGCCAGCAGGCCAAGGTCCACCATCACACCCAGGCTCCGCTGGCTCCTTTCACCGTGCCCGAGCGACGTTTCGACCACGTCCACGTGGACCTGGTGGGTCCCCTGCCCCCATCGCAGGGGTTCACCCACCTGCTTACCATGGTGGACAGGACCACCAGGTGGCCGGAGGCCATGCCCCTCGCCTCCACCACCACCGCCGACGTGGCCCAGGCGTTCATCGCCACCTGGGTCGCGCGTTTCGGCGCACCGGCGGACATCTCGTCGGACCGCGGCCCACAGTTCACGTCCGAACTGTGGGGCACGGTCGCCCGCACGTTGGGCGTTACCCTGCACCGCACCACGAGCTACCACCCCCAGGCCAATGGGTTGTGCGAGCGGTTACACCGCTCCATGAAGGCCGCACTCATGGCCGGCCTCCAGGATGACGGCTGGGCCGACCGGCTCCCGTGGGTCCTTTTGGGCCTCCGCACGGCTCCAAAGGAGGACCTCCAGGCGTCCACCGCTGAGCTGGTGTACGGCCAGGCCCTCCACGTCCCGGGCGAGTTCGTGCCCGACGCCACCAGCCCCTGGTCCGCCGCGCGCCAGCGCACGGACTTCCAGGAGGCCGCCCAACATTTCCCCGCGGTGCCCACGTCCCGCCACGGCGACCCCCAATCCTACGTCCCCCCAGCACTCCGCATGGCGGAGTACGTCTTTGTGCACCACGACGCGCACCGGGGGCCGCTCCGGCCACCATACGACGGACCCTTCCGGGTCCTACGACGGGACAACAATTCCTTCGTCGTCAGCATCGGCGGCCGGGCAGACCGGATTTCGGTGGACCGCCTTGAGCCGGCCCACATGGGCGTCGGCCAGCCGCCACGGCTGGCTCTCCCACCGCGGCGTGGCCGCCCCCCGTCCACTGCACCCCGCGTCCGGCCACCCGCCACCACACCGGACCCCCCCCCCACCCACCCCCCCCCCCCCCCTACTGGTGGAAGGGTGGAAGGGCTGGAAGGGGTTGAAGTGCTGGTGGAAGGGCTGGAAATGCTGGTGGAAGGGCTTGAAATGCTGGTGGAAGGGGTTGAAATGCTGGTGGAAGGGCTGGAAATGCTGGTGGAAGGGGTTGAAATGCTGGTGGAAGGGGTTGAATTGCTGGTGGAAGGGCTGGAAATGCTGGTGGAAGGGCTTGAAATGCTGGTGGAAGGGGTTGAAATGCTGGTGGAAGGGGTTGAATTGCTGGTGGAAGGGATTGAAATGCTGGTGGAAGGGATTGAAATGCTGGTGGAAGGGCTTGAAATGCTGGTGGACGGGGTTGAAATGCTGGTGGAAGGGGTTGAATTGCTGGTGGAAGGGGTTGAAATGCTGGTGGAAGGGGTTGAATTGCTGGTGGAAGGGGTTGAAAAGCTGGTGGAAGGGCTTGAAATGCTGGTGGAAGGGGTTGAAATGCTGGTGGAAGGGGTTGAATTGCTGGTGGAAGGGCTGGAAATGCTGGTGGAAGGGGTTGAAATGCTGGTGGAAGGGCTTGAAATGCTGGTGGAGGGGGTTGAAATGCTGGTGGAAGGGGTTGAAATGCTGGTGGAAGGGCTTGAAATGCTGGTGGAGGGGGTTGAAATGCTGGTGGAAGGGGTTGAAATGCTGGTGGAAGGGGTTGAAATGCTGGTGGAAGGGCTTGAAATGCTGGTGGAGGGGGTTGAAATGCTGGTGGAAGGGGTTGAATTGCTGGTGGAAGGGCTTGAAATGCTGGTGGAGGGGATTGAAATGCAGGTGGAAGGGGTTGAATTGCTGGTGGAAGGGCTGGAAATGCTGGTGGAGGGGATTGAAATGCTGGTTGAAGGGGTTGAATTGCTGGTGGAAGGGCTGGAAATGCTGGTGGAAGAGGTTGAAATGCTGGTGGAGGGGGTTGAAGTGCTGGTGGAAGGGCTGGAAATGCTGGTGGAAGGGCTGGGAATGCTGGTGGAAGGCGTTGAAGTGCTGGTGGAAGGGCTGGAAATGCTGGTGGAAGGGCTTGAAATGCTGGTGGAAGGGGTTGAAATGCTGGTGGAAGAGGTTGAAATGCTGGTGGAAGAGGTTGAAATGCTGGTGGAAGGGGTTGAAATGCTGGTGGAAGAGGTTGAAATGCTGGTGGAAGGGGTTGAAGTGCTGGTGGAAGGGCTTGAAATGCTGGTGGAAGGGCTGGAAATGCTGGTGGAAGGGGTTGAAATGCTGGTGGAAGGGCTGGAATTGCTGGTGGAAGGGGTTGAAATGCTGGTGGAAGGGGTTGAAATGCTGGTGGAAGGGCTTGAAATGCTGGTGGAAGGGCTTGAAATGCTGGTGGAAGGGGTTGAAATGCTGGTGGAAGGGCTTGAAATGCTGGTGGAAGGGCTGGAAATGCTGGTGGAAGGGATTGAAATGCTGGTGGAAGGGCTGGAAATGCTGGTGGAAGGGGTTGAAATGCTGGTGGAAGGGGTTGAAATGCTGGTGGAAGGGGTTGAAATGCTGGTGGAAGGGCTTGAAATGCTGGTGGAAGGGGTTGAAATGCTGGTGGAAGGGGTTGAAATGTTGGTGGAAGGGGTTGAATTGCTGGTGGAAGGGGTTGAAATGCTGGTGGAAGGGGTTGAAATGTTGGTGGAAGGGGTTGAATTGCTGGTGGAAGGGGTTGAAATGCTGGTGGAAGGGCTTGAAATGCTGGTGGAAGGGGTTGAATTGCTGGTGGAAGGGGTTGAAATGTTGGTGGAAGGGGTTGAAATGCTGGTGGAAGGGGTTGAAATGCTGGTGGAAGGGGTTGAAATGTTGGTGGAAGGGGTTGAATTGCTGGTGGAAGGGGTTTAAATGCTGGTGGAAGGGCTTGAAATGCTGGTGGAAGGGGTTGAATTGCTGGTGGAAGGGGTTGAAATGTTGGTGGAAGGGGTTGAATTGCTGGTGGAAGGGGTTGAAATGTTGGTGGAAGGGCTGGAAATGCTGGTGGAAGGGCTTGAAATGCTGGTGGAAGGGCTTGAAATGCTGGTGGAAGGGCTTGAAATGCTGGTGGAAGGGGTTGAAATGCTGGTGGAAGGGGTTGAAATGTTGGTGGAAGGGGTTGAAATGCTGGTGGAAGGGGTTGAAATGTTGGTGGAAGGGGTTGAAATGCTGGTGGAAGGGCTTGAAATGCTGGTGGAAGGGGTTGAATTGCTGGTGGAAGGGCTGGAAATGCTGGTGGAAGGGGTTGAAATGCTGGTGGAAGGGCTTGAAATGCTGGTGGAGGGGGTTGAAATGCTGGTGGAAGGGGTTGAAATGTTGGTGGAAGGGGTTGAATTGCTGGTGGAAGGGGTTGAAATGTTGGTGGAAGGGCTGGAAATGCTGGTGGAAGGGCTTGAAATGCTGGTGGAAGGGCTTGAAATGCTGGTGGAAGGGCTTGAAATGCTGGTGGAAGGGGTTGAAATGCTGGTGGAAGGGCTTGAAATGCTGGTGGAAGGGGTTGAAATGTTGGTGGAAGGGGTTGAAATGCTGGTGGAAGGGCTTGAAATGCTGGTGGAAGGGGTTGAATTGCTGGTGGAAGGGCTGGAAATGCTGGTGGAAGGGGTTGAAATGCTGGTGGAAGGGCTTGAAATGCTGGTGGAGGGGGTTGAAATGCTGGTGGAAGGGGTTGAAATGCTGGTGGAAGGGGTTGAAATGCTGGTGGAAGGGCTTGAAATGCTGGTGGAGGGGGTTGAAATGCTGGTGGAAGGGGTTGAAATGCTGGTGGAAGGGGTTGAAATGCTGGTGGAAGGGCTGGAAATGCTGGTGGAAGGGGTTGAAATGCTGGTGGAAGGGGTTGAAATGCTGGTGGAAGGGGTTGAAATGCTGGTGGAAGGGCTTGAAATGCTGGTGGAAGGGGTTGAAATGCTGGTGGAAGGGGTTGAAATGCTGGTGGAAGGGGTTGAAATGCTGGTGGAAGGGCTGGAAATGCTGGTGGAAGGGGTTGAAATGCTGGTGGAAGGGCTTGAAATGCTGGTGGAAGGGGTTGAAATGCTGGTGGAAGGGGTTGAAATGCTGGTGGAAGGGCTTGAAATGCTGGTGGAAGGGCTGGAAATGCTGGTGGAAGGGATTGAAATGCTGGTGGAAGGGCTGGAAATGCTGGTGGAAGGGATTGAAATGCTGGTGGAAGGGCTGGAAATGCTGGTGGAAGGGGTTGAAATGCTGGTGGAAGGGGTTGAAATGCTGGTGGAAGGGCTGGAAATGCTGGTGGAAGGGATTGAAATGCTGGTGGAAGGGCTGGAAATGCTGGTGGAAGGGGTTGAAATGCTGGTGGAAGGGGTTGAAATGCTGGTGGAAGAGGTTGAAATGCTGGTGGAAGGGTTTGAAATGCTGGTGGAAGGGGTTGAAATGCTGGTGGAAGGGCTTGAATTGCTGGTGGAAGGGCTTGAAATGCTGGTGGAAGGGGTTGAAATGCTGGTGGAAGGGCTGGAAATGCTGGTGGAAGGGCTTGAAATGCTGGTGGAAGGGGTTGAAATGCTGGTGGAAGGGCTTGAAATGCTGGTGGAAGGGGTTGAAATGCTGGTGGAAGAGGTTGAAATGCTGGTGGAAGGGCTTGAAATGCTGGTGGAAGGGGTTGAAATGCTGGTGGAAGGGGTTGAAATGCTGGTGGAAGGGCTTGAAATGCTGGTGGAAGGCCTTGAAATGCTGGTGGAAGGGGTTGAAATGCTGGTGGAAGGGCTTGAAATGCTGGTGGAAGGGCTTGAAATGCTGGTGGAAGAGGTTGAAATGCTGGTGGAAGGGCTTGAAATGCTGGTGGAAGGGGTTGAAATGCTGGTGGAAGGGCTTGAAATGCTGGTGGAAGGGGTTGAAATGCTGGTGGAAGGGGTTGCAATGCTGGTGGAAGGGCTTGAAATGCTGGTGGAAGGGCTTGAAATGCTGGTGGAAGAGGTTGAAATGCTGGTGGAAGGGGTTGAAATGCTGGTGGAAGGGCTTGAAATGCTGGTGGAATGGCTGCAAATGCTGGTGGAATGGGTTGAAATGCTGGTGGAAGGGGTTGAAATGCTGGTGGGAGGGCTGGAAATGCTGGTGGAAGGGCTGGAAATGCTGGTGGAAGGGGTTGAAATGCTGGTGGAAGGGGTTGAAATGCTGGTGGAAGGGGTTGAAATGCTGGTGGAAGGGCTGGAAATGCTGGTGGAAGGGCTGGAAATGCTGGTGGAAGGGCTTGAAATGCTGGTGGAAGGGGTTGAAATGCTGGTGGAAGGGGTTGAAATGCTGGTGGAAGGGCTTGAAATGCTGGTGGAAGGGGTTGAAATGCTGGTGGAAGGGGTTGAAATGCTGGTGGAAGGGGTTGAAATGCTGGTGGAAGGGCTTGAAATGCTGGTGGAAGGGGTTGAAATGCTGGTGGAAGGGCTTGAAATGCTGGTGGAAGGGCTGGAAATGCTGGTGGAAGGGATTGAAATGCTGGTGGAAGGGCTGGAAATGCTGGTGGAAGGGGTTGAAATGCTGGTGGAAGGGCTTGAAATGCTGGTGGAAGGGATTGAAATGCTGGTGGAAGGGCTGGAAATGCTGGTGGAAGGGGTTGAAATGCTGGTGGAAGGGCTTGAAATGCTGGTGGAAGGGCTGGAAATGCTGGTGGAAGGGGTTGAAATGCTGGTGGAAGGGCTGGAAATGCTGGTGGAAGGGGTTGAAATGCTGGTGGAAGGGGTTGAATTGCTGGTGGAAGGGCTGGAAATGCTGGTGGAGGGGATTGAAATGCTGGTGGAAGGGGTTGAAATGCTGGTGCAAGGGGATTGAAATGCTGGTGGAAGGGGTTGAAATGCTGGTGGAAGGGCTTGAAATGCTGGTGGAGGGGATTGAAATGCTGGTGGAAGGGGTTGAATTGCTGGTGGAAGGTCTGGAAATGCTGGTGGAAGAGGTTGAAATGCTGGTGGAGGGGGTTGAAGTGCTGGTGGAAGGGGTTGAAATGCTGGTGGAAGGGGTTGAAATGCTGGTGGAAGGGCTGGAAATGCTGGTGGAAGGGGTTGAAATGCTGGTGGAAGGGCTGGAAATGCTGGTGGAAGGGGTTGAAATGCTGGTGGAAGAGGTTGAAATGCTGGTGGAAGGGGTTGAAATGCTGGTGGAAGGGGTTGAATTGCTGGTGGAAGGGCTTGAAATGCTGGTGGAAGAGGTTGAAATGCTGGTGGAAGAGGTTGAAATGCTGGTGGAAGGGGTTGAAATGCTGGTGGAAGGGGTTGAATTGCTGGTGGAAGGGCTTGAAATGCTGGTGGAGGGGATTGAAATGCTGGTGGAGGGGGTTGAAGTGCTGGTGGAAGGGCTGGAAATGCTGGTGGAAGGGCTGGAAATGCTGGTGGAAGGGCTGGAAATGCTGGTGGAAGGGGTTGAAATGCTGGTGGAAGAGGTTGAAATGCTGGTGGAAGGGGTTGAAATGCTGGTGGAAGAGGTTGAAATGCTGGTGGAAGGGGTTGAAATGCTGGTGGAAGGGGTTGAAGTGCTGGTGGAAGGGCTGGAAATGCTGGTGGAAGGGGTTGGAATGCTGGTGGAAGAGGTTGAAATGCTGGTGGAAGGGGTTGAAATGCTGGTGGAAGGGGTTGAAGTGCTGGTGGAAGGGCTGGAAATGCTGGTGGAAGGGCTGGAAATGCTGGTGGAGGGGATTGAAATGCTGGTGGAAGGGCTGGAAATGCTGGTGGAAGGGGTTGAATTGCTGGTGGAAGGGGTTGAAATGCTGGTGGAAGGGGTTGAAGTGCTGGTGGAAAGGGCTGGAAATGCTGGTGGAAGGGCTGGAAATGCTGGTGGAGGGGGTTGAAGTGCTGGTGGAGGGGGTTGAAATGCTGGTGGAAGGGCTTGAAATGCTGGTGGAAGGGGTTGAATTGCTGGTGGAAGGGGTTGAAATGCTGGTGGAAGGGGTTGGAATGCTGGTGGAAGAGGTTGAAATGCTGGTGGAAGGGGTTGAAATGCTGGTGGAAGGGGTTGAAGTGCTGGTGGAAGGGCTGGAAATGCTGGTGGAAGGGCTGGAAATGCTGGTGGAAGGGATTGAAATGCTGGTGGAAGGGCTGGAAATGCTGGTGGAAGGGCTGGAAATGCTGGTGGAGGGGGTTGAAATGCTGGTGGAGGGGGTTGAAATGCTGGTGGAAGGGCTTGAAATGCTGGTGGAAGGGGTTGAATTGCTGGTGGAAGGGGTTGAAATGCTGGTGGAAGGGGTTGAAATGCTGGTGGAAGGGGTTGAAGTGCTGGTGGAAGGGCTGGAAATGCTGGTGGAAGAGGTTGAATTGCTGGTGGAAGGGGTTGAAATGCTGGTGGAAGGGGTTGAAATGCTGGTGGAAGAGGTTGAAATGCTGGTGGAAGGGGTTGAAATGCTGGTGGAAGAGGTTGAAATGCTGGTGGAAGGGCTGGAAATGCTGGTGGAAGAGGTTGAATTGCTGGTGGAAGGGGTTGAAATGCTGGTGGAAGGGGTTGAAATGCTGGTGGAAGGGGTTGAAATGCTGGTGGAAGGGCTGGAAATGCTGGTGGAAGAGGTTGAATTGCTGGTGGAAGGGGTTGAAATGCTGGTGGAAGGGGTTGAAGTGCTGGTGGAAGGGCTGGAAATGCTGGTGGAAGGGCTGGAAATGCTGGTGGAAGGGGTTGAAGTGCTGGTGGAAGGGGTTGAAATGCTGGTGGAAGAGGTTGAAATGCTGGTGGAAGGGGTTGAAATGCTGGTGGAAGGGCTTGAAATGCTGGTGGAAGGGCTGGAAATGCTGGTGGAAGGGGTTGAAATGCTGGTGGAAGGGCTTGAAATGCTGGTGGAAAGGGTTGAAATGCTGGTGGGAGGGCTGGAAATGCTGGTGGAAGGGCTTGAAATGCTGGTGGAAGGGGTTGAAATGCTGGTGGAAGAGGTTGAATTGCTGGTGGAAGGCGTTGAAATGCTGGTGGAAGGGGTTGAAATGCTGGTGGGAGGGCTGGAAATGCTGGTGGAAGGGGTTGAAATGCTGGTGGAAGGGGTTGAAATGCTGGTGGAAGGGCTTGAAATGCTGGTGGAGGGGGTTGAAATGCTGGTGGAAGGGGTTGAATTGCTGGTGGAAGGGCTGGAAATGCTGGTGGAAGGGCTTGAAATGCTGGTGGAAGGGGTTGAAATGCTGGTGGAAGGGGTTGAAATGCTGGTGGAGGGGGTTGAAATGCTGGTGGAAGGGCTTGAAATGCTGGTGGAGGGGGTTGAAATGCTGGTGGAGGGGGTTGAAATGCTGGTGGAAGGGGTTGAATTGCTGGTGGAAGGGCTGGAAATGCTGGTGGAAGGGCTTGAAATGCTGGTGGAGGGGCTGGAAATGCTGGTGGAAGGGCTTGAAATGCTGGTGGAGGGGGTTGAAATGCTGGTAGAAGGGCTGGAAATGCTGGTGGAAGGGCTTGAAATGCTGGTGGAAGGGGTTGAAATGCTGGTGGAAGGGCTGGAAATGCTGGTGGACGGGGTTGAAATGCTGGTGGAAGGGCTGGAAATGCTGGTGGAAGGGGTTGAAATGCTGGTGGAAGGGGTTGAATTGCTGGTGGAAGGGCTGGAAATGCTGGTGGAAGGGCTTGAAATGCTGGTGGAAGGGGTTGAAATGCTGGTGGAAGGGGTTGAATTGCTGGTGGAAGGGATTGAAATGCTGGTGGAAGGGATTGAAATGCTGGTGGAAGGGCTTGAAATGCTGGTGGACGGGGTTGAAATGCTGGTGGAAGGGGTTGAATTGCTGGTGGAAGGGGTTGAAATGCTGGTGGAAGGGGTTGAATTGCTGGTGGAAGGGGTTGAAAAGCTGGTGGAAGGGCTTGAAATGCTGGTGGAAGGGGTTGAAATGCTGGTGGAAGGGGTTGAATTGCTGGTGGAAGGGCTGGAAATGCTGGTGGAAGGGGTTGAAATGCTGGTGGAAGGGCTTGAAATGCTGGTGGAGGGGGTTGAAATGCTGGTGGAAGGGGTTGAAATGCTGGTGGAAGGGCTTGAAATGCTGGTGGAGGGGGTTGAAATGCTGGTGGAAGGGGTTGAAATGCTGGTGGAAGGGGTTGAAATGCTGGTGGAAGGGCTTGAAATGCTGGTGGAGGGGGTTGAAATGCTGGTGGAAGGGGTTGAATTGCTGGTGGAAGGGCTTGAAATGCTGGTGGAGGGGATTGAAATGCAGGTGGAAGGGGTTGAATTGCTGGTGGAAGGGCTGGAAATGCTGGTGGAGGGGATTGAAATGCTGGTTGAAGGGGTTGAATTGCTGGTGGAAGGGCTGGAAATGCTGGTGGAAGAGGTTGAAATGCTGGTGGAGGGGGTTGAAGTGCTGGTGGAAGGGCTGGAAATGCTGGTGGAAGGCGTTGAAGTGCTGGTGGAAGGGCTGGAAATGCTGGTGGAAGGGCTTGAAATGCTGGTGGAAGGGGTTGAAATGCTGGTGGAAGAGGTTGAAATGCTGGTGGAAGAGGTTGAAATGCTGGTGGAAGGGGTTGAAATGCTGGTGGAAGAGGTTGAAATGCTGGTGGAAGGGGTTGAAGTGCTGGTGGAAGGGCTTGAAATGCTGGTGGAAGGGCTGGAAATGCTGGTGGAAGGGGTTGAAATGCTGGTGGAAGGGCTGGAATTGCTGGTGGAAGGGGTTGAAATGCTGGTGGAAGGGGTTGAAATGCTGGTGGAAGGGCTTGAAATGCTGGTGGAAGGGCTTGAAATGCTGGTGGAAGGGGTTGAAATGCTGGTGGAAGGGCTTGAAATGCTGGTGGAAGGGCTGGAAATGCTGGTGGAAGGGATTGAAATGCTGGTGGAAGGGCTGGAAATGCTGGTGGAAGGGCTGGAAATGCTGGTGGAAGGGGTTGAAATGCTGGTGGAAGGGGTTGAAATGCTGGTGGAAGGGGTTGAAATGCTGGTGGAAGGGCTTGAAATGCTGGTGGAAGGGGTTGAAATGCTGGTGGAAGGGGTTGAAATGTTGGTGGAAGGGGTTGAATTGCTGGTGGAAGGGGTTGAAATGCTGGTGGAAGGGGTTGAAATGTTGGTGGAAGGGGTTGAATTGCTGGTGGAAGGGGTTGAAATGCTGGTGGAAGGGCTTGAAATGCTGGTGGAAGGGGTTGAATTGCTGGTGGAAGGGGTTGAAATGTTGGTGGAAGGGGTTGAAATGCTGGTGGAAGGGGTTGAAATGCTGGTGGAAGGGGTTGAAATGTTGGTGGAAGGGGTTGAATTGCTGGTGGAAGGGGTTTAAATGCTGGTGGAAGGGCTTGAAATGCTGGTGGAAGGGGTTGAATTGCTGGTGGAAGGGGTTGAAATGTTGGTGGAAGGGGTTGAATTGCTGGTGGAAGGGGTTGAAATGTTGGTGGAAGGGCTGGAAATGCTGGTGGAAGGGCTTGAAATGCTGGTGGAAGGGCTTGAAATGCTGGTGGAAGGGCTTGAAATGCTGGTGGAAGGGGTTGAAATGCTGGTGGAAGGGGTTGAAATGTTGGTGGAAGGGGTTGAAATGCTGGTGGAAGGGGTTGAAATGTTGGTGGAAGGGGTTGAAATGCTGGTGGAAGGGCTTGAAATGCTGGTGGAAGGGGTTGAATTGCTGGTGGAAGGGCTGGAAATGCTGGTGGAAGGGGTTGAAATGCTGGTGGAAGGGCTTGAAATGCTGGTGGAGGGGGTTGAAATGCTGGTGGAAGGGGTTGAAATGTTGGTGGAAGGGGTTGAATTGCTGGTGGAAGGGGTTGAAATGTTGGTAGAAGGGCTGGAAATGCTGGTGGAAGGGCTTGAAATGCTGGTGGAAGGGCTTGAAATGCTGGTGGAAGGGCTTGAAATGCTGGTGGAAGGGGTTGAAATGCTGGTGGAAGGGCTTGAAATGCTGGTGGAAGGGGTTGAAATGTTGGTGGAAGGGGTTGAAATGCTGGTGGAAGGGCTTGAAATGCTGGTGGAAGGGGTTGAATTGCTGGTGGAAGGGCTGGAAATGCTGGTGGAAGGGGTTGAAATGCTGGTGGAAGGGCTTGAAATGCTGGTGGAGGGGGTTGAAATGCTGGTGGAAGGGGTTGAAATGCTGGTGGAAGGGCTTGAAATGCTGGTGGAAGGGGTTGAAATGCTGGTGGAAGGGGTTGAAATGCTGGTGGAAGGGGTTGAAATGCTGGTGGAAGGGCTGGAAATGCTGGTGGAAGGGGTTGAAATGCTGGTGGAAGGGGTTGAAATGCTGGTGGAAGGGCTTGAAATGCTGGTGGAAGGGCTGGAAATGCTGGTGGAAGGGATTGAAATGCTGGTGGAAGGGGTTGAAATGCTGGTGGAAGGGCTTGAAATGCTGGTGGAAGGGGTTGAAATGCTGGTGGAAGGGGTTGAAATGCTGGTGGAAGGGCTTGAAATGCTGGTGGAAGGGCTGGAAATGCTGGTGGAAGGGATTGAAATGCTGGTGGAAGGGCTGTAAATGCTGGTGGAAGGAATTGAAATGCTGGTGGAAGGGCTGGAAATGCTGGTGGAAGGGGTTGAAATGCTGGTGGAAGGGGTTGAAATGCTGGTGGAAGGGCTGGAAATGCTGGTGGAAGGGATTGAAATGCTGGTGGAAGGGCTGGAAATGCTGGTGGAAGGGCTTGAAATGCTGGTGGAAGGGGTTGAAATGCTGGTGGAAGGGGTTGAAATGCTGGTGGAAGGGGTTGAAATGCTGGTGGAAGGGCTGGAAATGCTGGTGGAAGGGGTTGAAATGCTGGTGGAAGGGCTTGAAATGCTGGTGGAAGGGCTGGAAATGCTGGTGGAAGGGATTGAAATGCTGGTGGAAGGGGTTGAAATGCTGGTGGAAGGGCTTGAAATGCTGGTGGAAGGGGTTGAAATGCTGGTGGAAGGGGTTGAAATGCTGGTGGAAGGGCTTGAAATGCTGGTGGAAGGGCTGGAAATGCTGGTGGAAGGGATTGAAATGCTGGTGGAAGGGCTGTAAATGCTGGTGGAAGGAATTGAAATGCTGGTGGAAGGGCTGGAAATGCTGGTGGAAGGGGTTGAAATGCTGGTGGAAGGGGTTGAAATGCTGGTGGAAGGGCTGGAAATGCTGGTGGAAGGGATTGAAATGCTGGTGGAAGGGCTGGAAATGCTGGTGGAAGGGGTTGAAATGCTGGTGGAAGGGGTTGAAATGCTGGTGGAAGAGGTTGAAATGCTGGTGGAAGGGCTTGAAATGCTGGTGGAAGGGGTTGAAATGCTGGTGGAAGGGCTTGAATTGCTGGTGGAAGGGCTTGAAATGCTGGTGGAAGGGGTTGAAATGCTGGTGGAAGGGCTGGAAATGCTGGTGGAAGGGCTTGAAATGCTGGTGGAAGGGGTTGAAATGCTGGTGGAAGGGCTTGAAATGCTGGTGGAAGGGGTTGAAATGCTGGTGGAAGAGGTTGAAATGCTGGTGGAAGGGCTTGAAATGCTGGTGGAAGGGGTTGAAATGCTGGTGGAAGGGGTTGAAATGCTGGTGGAAGGCCTTGAAATGCTGGTGGAAGGGGTTGAAATGCTGGTGGAAGGGCTTGAAATGCTGGTGGAAGGGCTTGAAATGCTGGTGGAAGAGGTTGAAATGCTGGTGGAAGGGCTTGAAATGCTGGTGGAAGGGGTTGAAATGCTGGTGGAAGGGCTGGAAATGCTGGTGGAAGGGGTTGAAATGCTGGTGGAAGGGGTTGAAATGCTGGTGGAAGGGGTTGAAATGCTGGTGGAAGGGGTTGAAATGCTGGTGGAAGGGCTTGAAATGCTGGTGGAAGGGCTGGAAATGCTGGTGGAAGGGATTGAAATGCTGCTGGAAGGGCTGGAAATGCTGGTGGAAGGGATTGAAATGCTGGTGGAAGGGCTGGAAATGCTGGTGGAAGGGGTTGAAATGCTGGTGGAAGGGGTTGAAATGCTGGTGGAAGGGCTGGAAATGCTGGTGGAAGGGATTGAAATGCTGGTGGAAGGGCTGGAAATGCTGGTGGAAGGGGTTGAAATGCTGGTGGAAGGGGTTGAAATGCTGGTGGAAGAGGTTGAAATGCTGGTGGAAGGGCTTGAAATGCTGGTGGAAGGGCTTGAAATGCTGGTGGAAGGGGTTGAAATGCTGGTGGAAGGGCTTGAATTGCTGGTGGAAGGGCTGGAAATGCTGGTGGAAGGGCTGGAAATGCTGGTGGAAGGGCTTGAAATGCTGGTGGAAGGGGTTGAAATGCTGGTGGAAGGGGTTGAAATGCTGGTGGAAGGGCTTGAAATGCTGGAGGAAGGGGTTGAAATGCTGGTGGAAGGGGTTGAAATGCTGGTGGAAGGGGTTGAAATGCTGGTGGAAGGGCTTGAAATGCTGGTGGAAGGGGTTGAAATGCTGGTGGAAGGGCTTGAAATGCTGGTGGAAGGGCTGGAAATGCTGGTAGAAGGGCTGGAAATGCTGGTGGACGGGGTTGAAATGCTGGTGGAAGGGCTGGAAATGCTGGTGGAAGGGGTTGAAATGCTGGTGGAAGGGGTTGAATTGCTGGTGGAAGGGCTGGAAATGCTGGTGGAAGGGCTTGAAATGCTGGTGGAAGGGGTTGAAATGCTGGTGGAAGGGGTTGAATTGCTGGTGGAAGGGATTGAAATGCTGGTGAAAGGGATTGAAATGCTGGTGGAAGGGCTTGAAATGCTGGTGGACGGGGTTGAAATGCTGGTGGAAGGGGTTGAATTGCTGGTGGAAGGGGTTGAAATGCTGGTGGAAGGGGTTGAATTGCTGGTGGAAGGGGTTGAAAAGCTGGTGGAAGGGCTTGAAATGCTGGTGGAAGGGGTTGAAATGCTGGTGGGAGGGGTTGAATTGCTGGTGGAAGGGCTGGAAATGCTGGTGGAAGGGGTTGAAATGCTGGTGGAAGGGCTTGAAATGCTGGTGGAGGGGGTTGAAATGCTGGTGGAAGGGGTTGAAATGCTGGTGGAAGGGCTTGAAATGCTGGTGGAGGGGGTTGAAGTGCTGGTGGAAGGGCTGGAAATGCTGGTGGAAGGGCTTGAAATGCTGGTGGAAGGGGTTGAAATGCTGGTGGAAGAGGTTGAAATGCTGGTGGAAGAGGTTGAAATGCTGGTGGAAGGGGTTGAAATGCTGGTGGAAGAGGTTGAAATGCTGGTGGAAGGGGTTGAAGTGCTGGTGGAAGGGCTTGAAATGCTGGTGGAAGGGCTGGAAATGCTGGTGGAAGGGGTTGAAATGCTGGTGGAAGGGCTGGAATTGCTGGTGGAAGGGGTTGAAATGCTGGTGGAAGGGGTTGAAATGCTGGTGGAAGGGCTTGAAATGGTGGTGGAAGGGCTTGAAATGCTGGTGGAAGGGGTTGAAATGCTGGTGGAAGGGCTTGAAATGCTGGTGGAAGGGATTGAAATGCTGGTGGAAGGGCTGGAAATGCTGGTGGAAGGGCTGGAAATGCTGGTGGAAGGGGTTGAAATGCTGGTGGAAGGGGTTGAAATGCTGGTGGAAGGGGTTGAAATGCTGGTGGAAGGGCTTGAAATGCTGGTGGAAGGGGTTGAAATGCTGGTGGAAGGGGTTGAAATGTTGGTGGAAGGGGTTGAATTGCTGGTGGAAGGGGTTGAAATGCTGGTGGAAGGGGTTGAAATGTTGGTGGAAGGGGTTGAATTGCTGGTGGAAGGGGTTGAAATGCTGGTGGAAGGGCTTGAAATGCTGGTGGAAGGGGTTGAATTGCTGGTGGAAGGGGTTGAAATGTTGGTGGAAGAGGTTGAAATGCTGGTGGAAGGGGTTGAAATGCTGGTGGAAGGGGTTGAAATGTTGGTGGAAGGGGTTGAATTGCTGGTGGAAGGGGTTTAAATGCTGGTGGAAGGGCTTGAAATGCTGGTGGAAGGGGTTGAATTGCTGGTGGAAGGGGTTGAAATGTTGGTGGAAGGGGTTGAATTGCTGGTGGAAGGGGTTGAAATGTTGGTGGAAGGGCTGGAAATGCTGGTGGAAGGGCTTGAAATGCTGGTGGAAGGGCTTGAAATGCTGGTGGAAGGGCTTGAAATGCTGGTGGAAGGGGTTGAAATGCTGGTGGAAGGGGTTGAAATGTTGGTGGAAGGGGTTGAAATGCTGGTGGAAGGGGTTGAAATGTTGGTGGAAGGGGTTGAAATCTGGTGGAAGGGCTTGAAATGCTGGTGGAAGGGGTTGAATTGCTGGTGGAAGGGCTGGAAATGCTGGTGGAAGGGGTTGAAATGCTGGTGGAAGGGCTTGAAATGCTGGTGGAGGGGGTTGAAATGCTGGTGGAAGGGGTTGAAATGTTGGTGGAAGGGGTTGAATTGCTGGTGGAAGGGGTTGAAATGTTGGTGGAAGGGCTGGAAATGCTGGTGGAAGGGCTTGAAATGCTGGTGGAAGGGCTTGAAATGCTGGTGGAAGGGGTTGAAATGCTGGTGGAAGGGCTTGAAATGTTGGTGGAAGGGGTTGAAATGTTGGTGGAAGGGGTTGAAATGCTGGTGGAAGGGCTTGAAATGCTGGTGGAAGGGGTTGAAATGCTGGTGGAAGGGCTTGAAATGCTGGTGGAATGGCTGGAAATGCTGGTGGAATGGGTTGAAATGCTGGTGGAAGGGGTTGAAATGCTGGTGGGAGGGCTGGAAATGCTGGTGGAAGGGGTTGAAATGCTGGTGGAAGGGCTTGAAATGCTGGTGGAAGGGGTTGAAATGTTGGTGGAAGGGGTTGAAATGCTGGTGGAAGGGCTTGAAATGCTGGTGGAAGGGGTTGAAATGCTGGTGGAAGGGCTTGAAATGCTGGTGGAATGGCTGGAAATGCTGGTGGAATGGGTTGAAATGCTGGTGGAAGGGGTTGAAATGCTGGTGGGAGGGCTGGAAATGCTGGTGGAAGGGCTGGAAATGCTGGTGGAAGGGGTTGAAATGCTGGTGGAAGGGGTTGAAATGCTGGTGGAAGGGGTTGAAATGCTGGTGGAAGGGCTGGAAATGCTGGTGGAAGGGCTGGAAATGCTGGTGGAAGGGCTTGAAATGCTGGTGGAAGGGGTTGAAATGCTGGTGGAAGGGGTTGAAATGCTGGTGGAAGGGCTTGAAATGCTGGTGGAAGGGGTTGAAATGCTGGTGGAAGGGGTTGAAATGCTGGTGGAAGGGGTTGAAATGCTGGTGGAAGGGCTTGAAATGCTGGTGGAAGGGGTTGAAATGCTGGTGGAAGGGCTTGAAATGCTGGTGGAAGGGATTGAAATGCTGGTGGAAGGGCTGGAAATGCTGGTGGAAGGGGTTGAAATGCTGGTGGAAGGGATTGAAATGCTGGTGGAAGGGCTGGAAATGCTGGTGGAAGGGGTTGAAATGCTGGTGGAAGGGCTTGAAATGCTGGTGGAAGGGATTGAAATGCTGGTGGAAGGGCTGGAAATGCTGGTGGAAGGGGTTGAAATGCTGGTGGAAGGGCTTGAAATGCTGGTGGAAGGGCTGGAAATGCTGGTGGAAGGGGTTGAAATGCTGGTGGAAGGGCTGGAAATGCTGGTGGAAGGGGTTGAAATGCTGGTGGAAGGGGTTGAATTGCTGGTGGAAGGGCTGGAAATGCTGGTGGAGGGGATTGAAATGCTGGTGGAAGGGGTTGAAATGCTGGTGCAAGGGGATTGAAATGCTGGTGGAAGGGGTTGAAATGCTGGTGGAAGGGCTTGAAATGCTGGTGGAGGGGATTGAAATGCTGGTGGAAGGGGTTGAATTGCTGGTGGAAGGTCTGGAAATGCTGGTGGAAGAGGTTGAAATGCTGGTGGAGGGGGTTGAAGTGCTGGTGGAAGGGGTTGAAATGCTGGTGGAAGAGGTTGAAATGCTGGTGGAAGGGGTTGAAATGCTGGTGGAAGGGCTGGAAATGCTGGTGGAAGGGGTTGAAATGCTGGTGGAAGGGCTGGAAATGCTGGTGGAAGGGGTTGAAATGCTGGTGGAAGAGGTTGAAATGCTGGTGGAAGGGGTTGAAATGCTGGTGGAAGGGGTTGAATTGCTGGTGGAAGGGCTTGAAATGCTGGTGGAAGAGGTTGAAATGCTGGTGGAAGAGGTTGAAATGCTGGTGGAAGGGGTTGAAATGCTGGTGGAAGGGGTTGAATTGCTGGTGGAAGGGCTTGAAATGCTGGTGGAGGGGATTGAAATGCTGGTGGAGGGGGTTGAAGTGCTGGTGGAAGGGCTGGAAATGCTGGTGGAAGGGCTGGAAATGCTGGTGGAAGGGGTTGAAATGCTGGTGGAAGAGGTTGAAATGCTGGTGGAAGGGGTTGAAATGCTGGTGGAAGAGGTTGAAATGCTGGTGGAAGGGGTTGAAATGCTGGTGGAAGGGGTTGAAGTGCTGGTGGAAGGGCTGGAAATGCTGGTGGAAGGGGTTGGAATGCTGGTGGAAGAGGTTGAAATGCTGGTGGAAGGGGTTGAAATGCTGGTGGAAGGGGTTGAAGTGCTGGTGGAAGGGCTGGAAATGCTGGTGGAAGGGCTGGAAATGCTGGTGGAGGGGATTGAAATGCTGGTGGAAGGGCTGGAAATGCTGGTGGAAGGGGTTGAATTGCTGGTGGAAGGGGTTGAAATGCTGGTGGAAGGGGTTGAAGTGCTGGTGGAAAGGGCTGGAAATGCTGGTGGAAGGGCTGGAAATGCTGGTGGAGGGGGTTGAAGTGCTGGTGGAGGGGGTTGAAATGCTGGTGGAAGGGCTTGAAATGCTGGTGGAAGGGGTTGAATTGCTGGTGGAAGGGGTTGAAATGCTGGTGGAAGGGGTTGGAATGCTGGTGGAAGAGGTTGAAATGCTGGTGGAAGGGGTTGAAATGCTGGTGGAAGGGGTTGAAGTGCTGGTGGAAGGGCTGGAAATGCTGGTGGAAGGGCTGGAAATGCTGGTGGAAGGGATTGAAATGCTGGTGGAAGGGCTGGAAATGCTGGTGGAAGGGCTGGAAATGCTGGTGGAAGGGGTTGAAATGCTGGTGGAAGGGGTTGAAATGTTGGTGGAAGGGGTTGAATTGCTGGTGGAAGGGGTTGAAATGCTGGTGGAAGGGGTTGAAATGTTGGTGGAAGGGGTTGAATTGCTGGTGGAAGGGGTTGAAATGCTGGTGGAAGGGCTTGAAATGCTGGTGGAAGGGGTTGAATTGCTGGTGGAAGGGGTTGAAATGTTGGTGGAAGAGGTTGAAATGCTGGTGGAAGGGGTTGAAATGCTGGTGGAAGGGGTTGAAATGTTGGTGGAAGGGGTTGAATTGCTGGTGGAAGGGGTTTAAATGCTGGTGGAAGGGCTTGAAATGCTGGTGGAAGGGGTTGAATTGCTGGTGGAAGGGGTTGAAATGTTGGTGGAAGGGGTTGAATTGCTGGTGGAAGGGGTTGAAATGTTGGTGGAAGGGCTGGAAATGCTGGTGGAAGGGCTTGAAATGCTGGTGGAAGGGCTTGAAATGCTGGTGGAAGGGCTTGAAATGCTGGTGGAAGGGGTTGAAATGCTGGTGGAAGGGGTTGAAATGTTGGTGGAAGGGGTTGAAATGCTGGTGGAAGGGGTTGAAATGTTGGTGGAAGGGGTTGAAATCTGGTGGAAGGGCTTGAAATGCTGGTGGAAGGGGTTGAATTGCTGGTGGAAGGGCTGGAAATGCTGGTGGAAGGGGTTGAAATGCTGGTGGAAGGGCTTGAAATGCTGGTGGAGGGGGTTGAAATGCTGGTGGAAGGGGTTGAAATGTTGGTGGAAGGGGTTGAATTGCTGGTGGAAGGGGTTGAAATGTTGGTGGAAGGGCTGGAAATGCTGGTGGAAGGGCTTGAAATGCTGGTGGAAGGGCTTGAAATGCTGGTGGAAGGGGTTGAAATGCTGGTGGAAGGGCTTGAAATGTTGGTGGAAGGGGTTGAAATGTTGGTGGAAGGGGTTGAAATGCTGGTGGAAGGGCTTGAAATGCTGGTGGAAGGGGTTGAAATGCTGGTGGAAGGGCTTGAAATGCTGGTGGAATGGCTGGAAATGCTGGTGGAATGGGTTGAAATGCTGGTGGAAGGGGTTGAAATGCTGGTGGGAGGGCTGGAAATGCTGGTGGAAGGGCTGGAAATTCTGGTGGAAGGGGTTGAAATGCTGGTGGAAGGGCTTGAAATGCTGGTGGAAGGGGTTGAAATGCTGGTGGAAGGGCTTGAAATGCTGGTGGAAGGGGTTGAAATGTTGGTGGAAGGGGTTGAAATGCTGGTGGAAGGGCTTGAAATGCTGGTGGAAGGGGTTGAAATGCTGGTGGAAGGGCTTGAAATGCTGGTGGAATGGCTGGAAATGCTGGTGGAATGGGTTGAAATGCTGGTGGAAGGGGTTGAAATGCTGGTGGGAGGGCTGGAAATGCTGGTGGAAGGGCTGGAAATGCTGGTGGAAGGGGTTGAAATGCTGGTGGAAGGGGTTGAAATGCTGGTGGAAGGGGTTGAAATGCTGGTGGAAGGGCTGGAAATGCTGGTGGAAGGGCTGGAAATGCTGGTGGAAGGGCTTGAAATGCTGGTGGAAGGGGTTGAAATGCTGGTGGAAGGGGTTGAAATGCTGGTGGAAGGGCTTGAAATGCTGGTGGAAGGGGTTGAAATGCTGGTGGAAGGGGTTGAAATGCTGGTGGAAGGGGTTGAAATGCTGGTGGAAGGGCTTGAAATGCTGGTGGAAGGGGTTGAAATGCTGGTGGAAGGGCTTGAAATGCTGGTGGAAGGGATTGAAATGCTGGTGGAAGGGCTGGAAATGCTGGTGGAAGGGGTTGAAATGCTGGTGGAAGGGATTGAAATGCTGGTGGAAGGGCTGGAAATGCTGGTGGAAGGGGTTGAAATGCTGGTGGAAGGGCTTGAAATGCTGGTGGAAGGGATTGAAATGCTGGTGGAAGGGCTGGAAATGCTGGTGGAAGGGGTTGAAATGCTGGTGGAAGGGCTTGAAATGCTGGTGGAAGGGCTGGAAATGCTGGTGGAAGGGGTTGAAATGCTGGTGGAAGGGCTGGAAATGCTGGTGGAAGGGGTTGAAATGCTGGTGGAAGGGGTTGAATTGCTGGTGGAAGGGCTGGAAATGCTGGTGGAGGGGATTGAAATGCTGGTGGAAGGGGTTGAAATGCTGGTGCAAGGGGATTGAAATGCTGGTGGAAGGGGTTGAAATGCTGGTGGAAGGGCTTGAAATGCTGGTGGAGGGGATTGAAATGCTGGTGGAAGGGGTTGAATTGCTGGTGGAAGGTCTGGAAATGCTGGTGGAAGAGGTTGAAATGCTGGTGGAGGGGGTTGAAGTGCTGGTGGAAGGGGTTGAAATGCTGGTGGAAGAGGTTGAAATGCTGGTGGAAGGGGTTGAAATGCTGGTGGAAGGGCTGGAAATGCTGGTGGAAGGGGTTGAAATGCTGGTGGAAGGGCTGGAAATGCTGGTGGAAGGGGTTGAAATGCTGGTGGAAGAGGTTGAAATGCTGGTGGAAGGGGTTGAAATGCTGGTGGAAGGGGTTGAATTGCTGGTGGAAGGGCTTGAAATGCTGGTGGAAGAGGTTGAAATGCTGGTGGAAGAGGTTGAAATGCTGGTGGAAGGGGTTGAAATGCTGGTGGAAGGGGTTGAATTGCTGGTGGAAGGGCTTGAAATGCTGGTGGAGGGGATTGAAATGCTGGTGGAGGGGGTTGAAGTGCTGGTGGAAGGGCTGGAAATGCTGGTGGAAGGGCTGGAAATGCTGGTGGAAGGGGTTGAAATGCTGGTGGAAGAGGTTGAAATGCTGGTGGAAGGGGTTGAAATGCTGGTGGAAGAGGTTGAAATGCTGGTGGAAGGGGTTGAAATGCTGGTGGAAGGGGTTGAAGTGCTGGTGGAAGGGCTGGAAATGCTGGTGGAAGGGGTTGGAATGCTGGTGGAAGAGGTTGAAATGCTGGTGGAAGGGGTTGAAATGCTGGTGGAAGGGGTTGAAGTGCTGGTGGAAGGGCTGGAAATGCTGGTGGAAGGGCTGGAAATGCTGGTGGAGGGGATTGAAATGCTGGTGGAAGGGCTGGAAATGCTGGTGGAAGGGGTTGAATTGCTGGTGGAAGGGGTTGAAATGCTGGTGGAAGGGGTTGAAGTGCTGGTGGAAAGGGCTGGAAATGCTGGTGGAAGGGCTGGAAATGCTGGTGGAGGGGGTTGAAGTGCTGGTGGAGGGGGTTGAAATGCTGGTGGAAGGGCTTGAAATGCTGGTGGAAGGGGTTGAATTGCTGGTGGAAGGGGTTGAAATGCTGGTGGAAGGGGTTGGAATGCTGGTGGAAGAGGTTGAAATGCTGGTGGAAGGGGTTGAAATGCTGGTGGAAGGGGTTGAAGTGCTGGTGGAAGGGCTGGAAATGCTGGTGGAAGGGCTGGAAATGCTGGTGGAAGGGATTGAAATGCTGGTGGAAGGGCTGGAAATGCTGGTGGAAGGGCTGGAAATGCTGGTGGAGTGGGTTGAAATGCTGGTGGAGGGGGTTGAAATGCTGGTGGAAGGGCTTGAAATGCTGGTGGAAGGGGTTGAATTGCTGGTGGAAGGGGTTGAAATGCTGGTGGAAGGGGTTGAAATGCTGGTGGAAGGGGTTGAAGTGCTGGTGGAAGGGCTGTAAATGCTGGTGGAAGAGGTTGAATTGCTGGTGGAAGGGGTTGAAATGCTGGTGGAAGGGATTGAAATGCTGGTGGAAGGGCTGGAAATGCTGGTGGAAGGGCTTGAAATGCTGGTGGAAGTGGTTGAATTGCTGGTGGAAGGGGTTGAAATGCTGGTGGAAGGGGTTGAAATGCTGGTGGAAGGGGTTGAAGTGCTGGTGGAAGGGCTGGAAATGCTGGTGGAAGAGGTTGAATTGCTGGTGGAAGGGGTTGAAATGCTGGTGGAAGGGGTTGAATTGCTGGTGGAAGGGGTTGAAATGCTGGTGGAAGGGATTGAAATGCTGGTGGAAGGGCTGGAAATGCTGGTGGAAGGGCTTGAAATGCTGGTGGAAGGGGTTGAATTGCTGGTGGAAGGGGTTGAAATGCTGGTGGAAGGGGTTGAAATGCTGGTGGAAGGGGTTGAAGTGCTGGTGGAAGGGCTGGAAATGCTGGTGGAAGGGGTTGAAATGCTGGTGGAAGGGGTTGAAATGCTGGTGGAAGAGGTTGAAATGCTGGTGGAAGAGGTTGAAATGCTGGTGGAAGGGCTGGAAATGCTGGTGGAAGAGGTTGAATTGCTGGTGGAAGGGGTTGAAATGCTGGTGGAAGGGGTTGAAATGCTGGTGGAAGGGGTTGAAATGCTGGTGGAAGGGCTGGAAATGCTGGTGGAAGAGGTTGAATTGCTGGTGGAAGGGGTTGAAATGCTGGTGGAAGGGGTTGAAGTGCTGGTGGAAGGGCTGGAAATGCTGGTGGAAGGGCTGGAAATGCTGGTGGAAGGGGTTGAAGTGCTGGTGGAAGAGGTTGAAATGCTGGTGGAAGGGGTTGAAATGCTGGTGGAAGAGGTTGAATTGCTGGTGGAAGGGCTGGAAATGCTGGTGGAAGAGGTTGAATTGCTGGTGGAAGGGGTTGAAATGCTGGTGGAAGGGGTTGAAATGCTGGTGGAAGAGGTTGAAATGCTGGTGGAAGGGGTTGAAATGCTGGTGGAAGAGGTTGAAATGCTGGTGGAAGGGCTGGAAATGCTGGTGGAAGAGGTTGAATTGCTGGTGGAAGGGGTTGAAATGCTGGTGGAAGGGGTTGAAATGCTGGTGGAAGGGGTTGAAATGCTGGTGGAAGGGCTGGAAATGCTGGTGGAAGGGCTGGAAATGCTGGTGGAAGGGGTTGAAATGCTGGTGGAAGAGGTTGAAATGCTGGTGGAAGGGGTTGAAATGCTGGTGGAAGAGGTTGAAATGCTGGTGGAAGGGCTGGAAATGCTGGTGGAAGAGGTTGAATTGCTGGTGGAAGGGGTTGAAATGCTGGTGGAAGGGGTTGAAATGCTGGTGGAAGGGGTTGAAATGCTGGTGGAAGGGCTGGAAATGCTGGTGGAAGAAGTTGAATTGCTGGTGGAAGGGGTTGAAATGCTGGTGGAAGGGGTTGAAGTGCTGGTGGAAGGGCTGGAAATGCTGGTGGAAGGGCTGGAAATGCTGGTGGAAGGGGTTGAAGTGCTGGTGGAAGGGGTTGAAATGCTGGTGGAAGAGGTTGAAATGCTGGTGGAAGGGGTTGAAATGCTGGTGGAAGGGCTTGAAATGCTGGTGGAAGGGCTGGAAATGCTGGTGGAAGGGGTTGAAATGCTGGTGGAAAGGCTTGAAATGCTGGTGGAAGGGGTTGAAATGCTGGTGGGAGGGCTGGAAATGCTGGTGGAAGGGCTTGAAATGCTGGTGGAAGGGGTTGAAATGCTGGTGGAAGAGGTTGAATTGCTGGTGGAAGGCGTTGAAATGCTGGTGGAAGGGGTTGAAATGCTGGTGGGAGGGCTGGAAATGCTGGTGGAAGGGGTTGAAATGTTGGTGGAAGGGGTTGAAATGCTGGTGGAAGGGCTTGAAATGCTGGTGGAGGGGGTTGAAATGCTGGTGGAAGGGGTTGAATTGCTGGTGGAAGGGCTGGAAATGCTGGTGGAAGGGCTTGAAATGCTGGTGGAAGGGGTTGAAATGCTGGTGGAAGGGGTTGAAATGCTGGTGGAGGGGGTTGAAATGCTGGTGGAAGGGCTTGAAATGCTGGTGGAGGGGGTTGAAATGCTGGTGGAGGGGGTTGAAATGCTGGTGGAAGGGGTTGAATTGCTGGTGGAAGGGCTGGAAATGCTGGTGGAAGGGCTTGAAATGCTGGTGGAGGGGCTGGAAATGCTGGTGGAAGGGCTTGAAATGCTGGTGGAGGGGGTTGAAATGCTGGTGGAGGGGGTTGAAATGCTGGTGGAAGGGCTTGAAATGCTGGTGGAAGGGGTTGAATTGCTGGTGCAAGGGCTGGAAATGCTGGTGGAAGGGGTTGAAATGCTGGTGGAAGGGGTTGAAATGCTGGTGGAGGGGGTTGAAATGCTGATGGAGGGGGTTGAAATGCTGGTGGAAGGGGTTGAATTGCTGGTGGAAGGGCTGGAAATGCTGGTGGAAGGGGTTGAAATGCTGGTGGAAGGGGTTGAAATGCTGGTGGAAGGGGTTGAAATGCTGGTGGAAGGGCTGGAAATGCTGGTGGAAGGGCTTGAAATGCTGGTGGAGGGGGTTGAAATGCTGGTGGAGGGGGTTGAAATGCTGGTGGAAGGGGTTGAATTGCTGGTGGAAGGGCTGGAAATGCTGGTGGAAGGGGTTGAAATGCTGGTGGAAGGGGTTGAAATGCTGGTGGAAGGGGTTGAAATGCTGGTGGAGGGGGTTGAAATGCTGGTGGAGGGGATTGAAATGCTGGTGGAAGGGCTTGAAATGCTGGTGGAAGGGGTTGAAATGCTGGTGGAGGGGGTTGAAATGCTGGTGGAAGGGGTTGAAATGCTGCTGGAAGGGCTGGAAATGCTGGTGGAGGGGGTTGAAATGCTGGTGGAGGGGGTTGAAATGCTGGTGGAGGGGGTTGAAATGCTGGTGGAGGGGATTGAAATGCTGGTGGAAGGGCTGGAAATGCTGGTGGAAGGGCTGGAAATGCTGGTGGAGGGGGTTGAAATGCTGGTGGAGGGGGTTGAAATGCTGGTGGAGGGGATTGAAATGCTGGTGGAAGGGCTGGAAATGCTGGTGGAAGGGCTGGAAATGCTGGTGGAGGGGATTGAAATGCTGGTGGAAGGGCTGGAAATGCTGGTGGAAGGGCTGGAAATGCTGGTGGAGGGGGTTGAAATGCTGGTGGAGGGGGTTGAAATGCTGGTGGAGGGGATTGAAATGCTGGTGGAAGGGCTGGAAATGCTGGTGGAAGGGGCTGAAATGCTGGTGGAGGGGATTGAAATGCTGGTGGAAGGGCTGGAAATGCTGGTGGAAGGGGTTGAAATGCTGGTGGAGGGGATTGAAATGCTGGTGGAAGGGCTGGAAATGCTGGTGGAGGGGCTTGAAATGCTCGTGGAAGGGCTGGAAATGCTGGTGGGAGGGCTGGAAATGCTGGTGGAAGGGCTGGAAATGCTGGTGGAGGGGATTGAAATGCTGGTGGAAGGGGTTGAATTGCTGGTGGAAGGGGTTGAAATGCAGGTGGAGGGGATTGAAATGCTGGTGGAAGGGCTGGAAATGCTGGTGGAAGGGCTGGAAATGCTGGTGGAGGGGATTGAAATGCTGGTGGAAGGGGTTGAATTGCTGGTGGAAGGGGTTGAAATGCAGGTGGAGGGGATTGAAATGCTGGTGGAAGGGCTGGAAATGCTGGTGGAAGAGGTTGAAATGCTGGTGGAAGGGGTTGAAATGCTGGTGGAAGGGGTTGAAGTGCTGGTGGAAGGGCTGGAAATGCTGGTGGAAGGGGTTGGAATGCTGGTGGAAGAGGTTGAAATGCTGGTGGAAGGGGTTGAAATGCTGGTGGAAGGGGTTGAAGTGCTGGTGGAAGGGCTGGAAATGCTGGTGGAAGGGCTGGAAATGCTGGTGGAGGGGATTGAAATGCTGGTGGAAGGGCTGGAAATGCTGGTGGAAGGGGTTGAATTGCTGGTGGAAGGGGTTGAAATGCTGGTGGAAGGGGTTGAAGTGCTGGTGGAAAGGGCTGGAAATGCTGGTGGAAGGGCTGGAAATGCTGGTGGAGGGGGTTGAAGTGCTGGTGGAGGGGGTTGAAATGCTGGTGGAAGGGCTTGAAATGCTGGTGGAAGGGGTTGAATTGCTGGTGGAAGGGGTTGAAATGCTGGTGGAAGGGGTTGGAATGCTGGTGGAAGAGGTTGAAATGCTGGTGGAAGGGGTTGAATTGCTGGTGGAAGGGGTTGAAGTGCTGGTGGAAGGGCTGGAAATGCTGGTGGAAGGGCTGGAAATGCTGGTGGAAGGGATTGAAATGCTGGTGGAAGGGCTGGAAATGCTGGTGGAAGGGCTGGAAATGCTGGTGGAGGGGGTTGAAATGCTGGTGGAGGGGGTTGAAATGCTGGTGGAAGGGCTTGAAATGCTGGTGGAAGGGGTTGAATTGCTGGTGGAAGGGGTTGAAATGCTGGTGGAAGGGGTTGAAATGCTGGTGGAAGGGGTTGAAGTGCTGGTGGAAGGGCTGGAAATGCTGGTGGAAGAGGTTGAATTGCTGGTGGAAGGGGTTGAAATGCTGGTGGAAGGGATTGAAATGCTGGTGGAAGGGCTGGAAATGCTGGTGGAAGGGCTTGAAATGCTGGTGGAAGGGGTTGAATTGCTGGTGGAAGGGGTTGAAATGCTGGTGGAAGGGGTTGAAATGCTGGTGGAAGGGGTTGAAGTGCTGGTGGAAGGGCTGGAAATGCTGGTGGAAGAGGTTGAATTGCTGGTGGAAGGGGTTGAAATGCTGGTGGAAGGGGTTGAATTGCTGGTGGAAGGGGTTGAAATGCTGGTGGAAGGGATTGAAATGCTGGTGGAAGGGCTGGAAATGCTGGTGGAAGGGCTTGAAATGCTGGTGGAAGGGGTTGAATTGCTGGTGGAAGGGGTTGAAATGCTGGTGGAAGGGGTTGAAATGCTGGTGGAAGGGGTTGAAGTGCTGGTGGAAGGGCTGGAAATGCTGGTGGAAGAGGTTGAATTGCTGGTGGAAGGGGTTGAAATGCTGGTGGAAGGGGTTGAAATGCTGGTGGAAGAGGTTGAAATGCTGGTGGAAGAGGTTGAAATGCTGGTGGAAGGGCTGGAAATGCTGGTGGAAGAGGTTGAATTGCTGGTGGAAGGGGTTGAAATGCTGGTGGAAGGGGTTGAAATGCTGGTGGAAGAGGTTGAAATGCTGGTGGAAGAGGTTGAAATGCTGGTGGAAGGGCTGGAAATGCTGGTGGAAGAGGTTGAATTGCTGGTGGAAGGGGTTGAAATGCTGGTGGAGGGGATTGAAATGCTGGTGGAAGGGCTGGAAATGCTGGTGGAAGGGGCTGAAATGCTGGTGGAGGGGATTGAAATGCTGGTGGAAGGGCTGGAAATGCTGGTGGAAGGGGTTGAAATGCTGGTGGAGGGGATTGAAATGCTGGTGGAAGGGCTGGAAATGCTGGTGGAGGGGCTTGAAATGCTCGTGGAAGGGCTGGAAATGCTGGTGGGAGGGCTGGAAATGCTGGTGGAAGGGCTGGAAATGCTGGTGGAGGGGATTGAAATGCTGGTGGAAGGGGTTGAATTGCTGGTGGAAGGGGTTGAAATGCAGGTGGAGGGGATTGAAATGCTGGTGGAAGGGCTGGAAATGCTGGTGGAAGGGCTGGAAATGCTGGTGGAGGGGATTGAAATGCTGGTGGAAGGGGTTGAATTGCTGGTGGAAGGGGTTGAAATGCAGGTGGAGGGGATTGAAATGCTGGTGGAAGGGCTGGAAATGCTGGTGGAAGAGGTTGAAATGCTGGTGGAAGGGGTTGAAATGCTGGTGGAAGGGGTTGAAGTGCTGGTGGAAGGGCTGGAAATGCTGGTGGAAGGGGTTGGAATGCTGGTGGAAGAGGTTGAAATGCTGGTGGAAGGGGTTGAAATGCTGGTGGAAGGGGTTGAAGTGCTGGTGGAAGGGCTGGAAATGCTGGTGGAAGGGCTGGAAATGCTGGTGGAGGGGATTGAAATGCTGGTGGAAGGGCTGGAAATGCTGGTGGAAGGGGTTGAATTGCTGGTGGAAGGGGTTGAAATGCTGGTGGAAGGGGTTGAAGTGCTGGTGGAAAGGGCTGGAAATGCTGGTGGAAGGGCTGGAAATGCTGGTGGAGGGGGTTGAAGTGCTGGTGGAGGGGGTTGAAATGCTGGTGGAAGGGCTTGAAATGCTGGTGGAAGGGGTTGAATTGCTGGTGGAAGGGGTTGAAATGCTGGTGGAAGGGGTTGGAATGCTGGTGGAAGAGGTTGAAATGCTGGTGGAAGGGGTTGAATTGCTGGTGGAAGGGGTTGAAGTGCTGGTGGAAGGGCTGGAAATGCTGGTGGAAGGGCTGGAAATGCTGGTGGAAGGGATTGAAATGCTGGTGGAAGGGCTGGAAATGCTGGTGGAAGGGCTGGAAATGCTGGTGGAGGGGGTTGAAATGCTGGTGGAGGGGGTTGAAATGCTGGTGGAAGGGCTTGAAATGCTGGTGGAAGGGGTTGAATTGCTGGTGGAAGGGGTTGAAATGCTGGTGGAAGGGGTTGAAATGCTGGTGGAAGGGGTTGAAGTGCTGGTGGAAGGGCTGGAAATGCTGGTGGAAGAGGTTGAATTGCTGGTGGAAGGGGTTGAAATGCTGGTGGAAGGGATTGAAATGCTGGTGGAAGGGCTGGAAATGCTGGTGGAAGGGCTTGAAATGCTGGTGGAAGGGGTTGAATTGCTGGTGGAAGGGGTTGAAATGCTGGTGGAAGGGGTTGAAATGCTGGTGGAAGGGGTTGAAGTGCTGGTGGAAGGGCTGGAAATGCTGGTGGAAGAGGTTGAATTGCTGGTGGAAGGGGTTGAAATGCTGGTGGAAGGGGTTGAATTGCTGGTGGAAGGGGTTGAAATGCTGGTGGAAGGGATTGAAATGCTGGTGGAAGGGCTGGAAATGCTGGTGGAAGGGCTTGAAATGCTGGTGGAAGGGGTTGAATTGCTGGTGGAAGGGGTTGAAATGCTGGTGGAAGGGGTTGAAATGCTGGTGGAAGGGGTTGAAGTGCTGGTGGAAGGGCTGGAAATGCTGGTGGAAGAGGTTGAATTGCTGGTGGAAGGGGTTGAAATGCTGGTGGAAGGGGTTGAAATGCTGGTGGAAGAGGTTGAAATGCTGGTGGAAGAGGTTGAAATGCTGGTGGAAGGGCTGGAAATGCTGGTGGAAGAGGTTGAATTGCTGGTGGAAGGGGTTGAAATGCTGGTGGAAGGGGTTGAAATGCTGGTGGAAGAGGTTGAAATGCTGGTGGAAGAGGTTGAAATGCTGGTGGAAGGGCTGGAAATGCTGGTGGAAGAGGTTGAATTGCTGGTGGAAGGGGTTGAAATGCTGGTGGAAGGGGTTGAAATGCTGGTGGAAGGGGTTGAAATGCTGGTGGAAGGGCTGGAAATGCTGGTGGAAGAGGTTGAATTGCTGGTGGAAGGGGTTGAAATGCTGGTGGAAGGGGTTGAAGTGCTGGTGGAAGGGCTGGAAATGCTGGTGGAAGGGCTGGAAATGCTGGTGGAAGGGGTTGAAGTGCTGGTGGAAGAGGTTGAAATGCTGGTGGAAGGGGTTGAAATGCTGGTGGAAGAGGTTGAAATGCTGGTGGAAGGGCTGGAAATGCTGGTGGAAGAGGTTGAATTGCTGGTGGAAGGGGTTGAAATGCTGGTGGAAGGGGTTGAAATGCTGGTGGAAGAGGTTGAAATGCTGGTGGAAGGGGTTGAAATGCTGGTGGAAGAGGTTGAAATGCTGGTGGAAGGGCTGGAAATGCTGGTGGAAGAGGTTGAATTGCTGGTGGAAGGGGTTGAAATGCTGGTGGAAGGGGTTGAAATGCTGGTGGAAGGGGTTGAAATGCTGGTGGAAGGGCTGGAAATGCTGGTGGAAGGGCTGGAAATGCTGGTGGAAGGGGTTGAAATGCTGGTGGAAGAGGTTGAAATGCTGGTGGAAGGGGTTGAAATGCTGGTGGAAGAGGTTGAAATGCTGGTGGAAGGGCTGGAAATGCTGGTGGAAGAGGTTGAATTGCTGGTGGAAGGGGTTGAAATGCTGGTGGAAGGGGTTGAAATGCTGGTGGAAGGGCTGGAAATGCTGGTGGAAGAAGTTGAATTGCTGGTGGAAGGGGTTGAAATGCTGGTGGAAGGGGTTGAAGTGCTGGTGGAAGGGCTGGAAATGCTGGTGGAAGGGCTGGAAATGCTGGTGGAAGGGGTTGAAGTGCTGGTGGAAGGGGTTGAAATGCTGGTGGAAGAGGTTTAAATGCTGGTGGAAGGGGTTGAAATGCTGGTGGAAGGGCTTGAAATGCTGGTGGAAGGGCTGGAAATGCTGGTGGAAGGGGTTGAAATGCTGGTGGAAGGGCTTGAAATGCTGGTGGAAGGGGTTGAAATGCTGGTGGGAGGGCTGGAAATGCTGGTGGAAGGGCTTGAAATGCTGGTGGAAGGGGTTGAAATGCTGGTGGAAGGGCTTGAAATGCTGGTGGAAGGGGTTGAATTGCTGGTGGAAGGGGTTGAAATGCTGGTGGAAGGGGTTGGAATGCTGGTGGAAGAGGTTGAAATGCTGGTGGAAGGGGTTGAAATGCTGGTGGAAGGGGTTGAAGTGCTGGTGGAAGGGCTGGAAATGCTGGTGGAAGGGCTGGAAATGCTGGTGGAAGGGATTGAAATGCTGGTGGAAGGGCTGGAAATGCTGGTGGAAGGGCTGGAAATGCTGGTGGAGTGGGTTGAAATGCTGGTGGAGGGGGTTGAAATGCTGGTGGAAGGGCTTGAAATGCTGGTGGAAGGGGTTGAATTGCTGGTGGAAGGGGTTGAAATGCTGGTGGAAGGGGTTGAAATGCTGGTGGAAGGGGTTGAAGTGCTGGTGGAAGGGCTGGAAATGCTGGTGGAAGAGGTTGAATTGCTGGTGGAAGGGGTTGAAATGCTGGTGGAAGGGATTGAAATGCTGGTGGAAGGGCTGGAAATGCTGGTGGAAGGGCTTGAAATGCTGGTGGAAGTGGTTGAATTGCTGGTGGAAGGGGTTGAAATGCTGGTGGAAGGGGTTGAAATGCTGGTGGAAGGGGTTGAAGTGCTGGTGGAAGGGCTGGAAATGCTGGTGGAAGAGGTTGAATTGCTGGTGGAAGGGGTTGAAATGCTGGTGGAAGGGGTTGAATTGCTGGTGGAAGGGGTTGAAATGCTGGTGGAAGGGATTGAAATGCTGGTGGAAGGGCTGGAAATGCTGGTGGAAGGGCTTGAAATGCTGGTGGAAGGGGTTGAATTGCTGGTGGAAGGGGTTGAAATGCTGGTGGAAGGGGTTGAAATGCTGGTGGAAGGGGTTGAAGTGCTGGTGGAAGGGCTGGAAATGCTGGTGGAAGGGGTTGAAATGCTGGTGGAAGGGGTTGAAATGCTGGTGGAAGAGGTTGAAATGCTGGTGGAAGAGGTTGAAATGCTGGTGGAAGGGCTGGAAATGCTGGTGGAAGAGGTTGAATTGCTGGTGGAAGGGGTTGAAATGCTGGTGGAAGGGGTTGAAATGCTGGTGGAAGGGGTTGAAATGCTGGTGGAAGGGCTGGAAATGCTGGTGGAAGAGGTTGAATTGCTGGTGGAAGGGGTTGAAATGCTGGTGGAAGGGGTTGAAGTGCTGGTGGAAGGGCTGGAAATGCTGGTGGAAGGGCTGGAAATGCTGGTGGAAGGGGTTGAAGTGCTGGTGGAAGAGGTTGAAATGCTGGTGGAAGGGGTTGAAATGCTGGTGGAAGAGGTTGAAATGCTGGTGGAAGGGCTGGAAATGCTGGTGGAAGAGGTTGAATTGCTGGTGGAAGGGGTTGAAATGCTGGTGGAAGGGGTTGAAATGCTGGTGGAAGAGGTTGAAATGCTGGTGGAAGGGGTTGAAATGCTGGTGGAAGAGGTTGAAATGCTGGTGGAAGGGCTGGAAATGCTGGTGGAAGAGGTTGAATTGCTGGTGGAAGGGGTTGAAATGCTGGTGGAAGGGGTTGAAATGCTGGTGGAAGGGGTTGAAATGCTGGTGGAAGGGCTGGAAATGCTGGTGGAAGGGCTGGAAATGCTGGTGGAAGGGGTTGAAATGCTGGTGGAAGAGGTTGAAATGCTGGTGGAAGGGGTTGAAATGCTGGTGGAAGAGGTTGAAATGCTGGTGGAAGGGCTGGAAATGCTGGTGGAAGAGGTTGAATTGCTGGTGGAAGGGGTTGAAATGCTGGTGGAAGGGGTTGAAATGCTGGTGGAAGGGGTTGAAATGCTGGTGGAAGGGCTGGAAATGCTGGTGGAAGAAGTTGAATTGCTGGTGGAAGGGGTTGAAATGCTGGTGGAAGGGGTTGAAGTGCTGGTGGAAGGGCTGGAAATGCTGGTGGAAGGGCTGGAAATGCTGGTGGAAGGGGTTGAAGTGCTGGTGGAAGGGGTTGAAATGCTGGTGGAAGAGGTTGAAATGCTGGTGGAAGGGGTTGAAATGCTGGTGGAAGGGCTTGAAATGCTGGTGGAAGGGCTGGAAATGCTGGTGGAAGGGGTTGAAATGCTGGTGGAAGGGCTTGAAATGCTGGTGGAAGGGGTTGAAATGCTGGTGGGAGGGCTGGAAATGCTGGTGGAAGGGCTTGAAATGCTGGTGGAAGGGGTTGAAATGCTGGTGGAAGAGGTTGAATTGCTGGTGGAAGGCGTTGAAATGCTGGTGGAAGGGGTTGAAATGCTGGTGGCAGGGCTGGAAATGCTGGTGGAAGGGGTTGAAATGTTGGTGGAAGGGGTTGAAATGCTGGTGGAAGGGCTTGAAATGCTGGTGGAGGGGGTTGAAATGCTGGTGGAAGGGGTTGAATTGCTGGTGGAAGGGCTGGAAATGCTGGTGGAAGGGCTTGAAATGCTGGTGGAAGGGGTTGAAATGCTGGTGGAAGGGGTTGAAATGCTGGTGGAGGGGGTTGAAATGCTGGTGGAAGGGCTTGAAATGCTGGTGGAGGGGGTTGAAATGCTGGTGGAGGGGGTTGAAATGCTGGTGGAAGGGGTTGAATTGCTGGTGGAAGGGCTGGAAATGCTGGTGGAAGGGCTTGAAATGCTGGTGGAGGGGCTGGAAATGCTGGTGGAAGGGCTTGAAATGCTGGTGGAGGGGGTTGAAATGCTGGTGGAGGGGGTTGAAATGCTGGTGGAAGGGCTTGAAATGCTGGTGGAAGGGGTTGAATTGCTGGTGCAAGGGCTGGAAATGCTGGTGGAAGGGGTTGAAATGCTGGTGGAAGGGGTTGAAATGCTGGTGGAGGGGGTTGAAATGCTGATGGAGGGGGTTGAAATGCTGGTGGAAGGGGTTGAATTGCTGGTGGAAGGGCTGGAAATGCTGGTGGAAGGGGTTGAAATGCTGGTGGAAGGGGTTGAAATGCTGGTGGAAGGGGTTGAAATGCTGGTGGAAGGGCTGGAAATGCTGGTGGAAGGGCTTGAAATGCTGGTGGAGGGGGTTGAAATGCTGGTGGAGGGGGTTGAAATGCTGGTGGAAGGGGTTGAATTGCTGGTGGAAGGGCTGGAAATGCTGGTGGAAGGGGTTGAAATGCTGGTGGAAGGGGTTGAAATGCTGGTGGAAGGGGTTGAAATGCTGGTGGAGGGGGTTGAAATGCTGGTGGAGGGGATTGAAATGCTGGTGGAAGGGCTTGAAATGCTGGTGGAAGGGGTTGAAATGCTGGTGGAGGGGGTTGAAATGCTGGTGGAAGGGGTTGAAATGCTGCTGGAAGGGCTGGAAATGCTGGTGGAGGGGGTTGAAATGCTGGTGGAGGGGGTTGAAATGCTGGTGGAGGGGGTTGAAATGCTGGTGGAGGGGATTGAAATGCTGGTGGAAGGGCTGGAAATGCTGGTGGAAGGGCTGGAAATGCTGGTGGAGGGGGTTGAAATGCTGGTGGAGGGGGTTGAAATGCTGGTGGAGGGGATTGAAATGCTGGTGGAAGGGCTGGAAATGCTGGTGGAAGGGCTGGAAATGCTGGTGGAGGGGATTGAAATGCTGGTGGAAGGGCTGGAAATGCTGGTGGAAGGGCTGGAAATGCTGGTGGAGGGGGTTGAAATGCTGGTGGAGGGGGTTGAAATGCTGGTGGAGGGGATTGAAATGCTGGTGGAAGGGCTGGAAATGCTGGTGGAAGGGGCTGAAATGCTGGTGGAGGGGATTGAAATGCTGGTGGAAGGGCTGGAAATGCTGGTGGAAGGGGTTGAAATGCTGGTGGAGGGGATTGAAATGCTGGTGGAAGGGCTGGAAATGCTGGTGGAGGGGCTTGAAATGCTCGTGGAAGGGCTGGAAATGCTGGTGGGAGGGCTGGAAATGCTGGTGGAAGGGCTGGAAATGCTGGTGGAGGGGATTGAAATGCTGGTGGAAGGGGTTGAATTGCTGGTGGAAGGGGTTGAAATGCAGGTGGAGGGGATTGAAATGCTGGTGGAAGGGCTGGAAATGCTGGTGGAAGGGCTGGAAATGCTGGTGGAGGGGATTGAAATGCTGGTGGAAGGGGTTGAATTGCTGGTGGAAGGGGTTGAAATGCAGGTGGAGGGGATTGAAATGCTGGTGGAAGGGCTGGAAATGCTGGTGGAAGAGGTTGAAATGCTGGTGGAAGGGGTTGAAATGCTGGTGGAAGGGGTTGAAGTGCTGGTGGAAGGGCTGGAAATGCTGGTGGAAGGGGTTGGAATGCTGGTGGAAGAGGTTGAAATGCTGGTGGAAGGGGTTGAAATGCTGGTGGAAGGGGTTGAAGTGCTGGTGGAAGGGCTGGAAATGCTGGTGGAAGGGCTGGAAATGCTGGTGGAGGGGATTGAAATGCTGGTGGAAGGGCTGGAAATGCTGGTGGAAGGGGTTGAATTGCTGGTGGAAGGGGTTGAAATGCTGGTGGAAGGGGTTGAAGTGCTGGTGGAAAGGGCTGGAAATGCTGGTGGAAGGGCTGGAAATGCTGGTGGAGGGGGTTGAAGTGCTGGTGGAGGGGGTTGAAATGCTGGTGGAAGGGCTTGAAATGCTGGTGGAAGGGGTTGAATTGCTGGTGGAAGGGGTTGAAATGCTGGTGGAAGGGGTTGGAATGCTGGTGGAAGAGGTTGAAATGCTGGTGGAAGGGGTTGAATTGCTGGTGGAAGGGGTTGAAGTGCTGGTGGAAGGGCTGGAAATGCTGGTGGAAGGGCTGGAAATGCTGGTGGAAGGGATTGAAATGCTGGTGGAAGGGCTGGAAATGCTGGTGGAAGGGCTGGAAATGCTGGTGGAGGGGGTTGAAATGCTGGTGGAGGGGGTTGAAATGCTGGTGGAAGGGCTTGAAATGCTGGTGGAAGGGGTTGAATTGCTGGTGGAAGGGGTTGAAATGCTGGTGGAAGGGGTTGAAATGCTGGTGGAAGGGGTTGAAGTGCTGGTGGAAGGGCTGGAAATGCTGGTGGAAGAGGTTGAATTGCTGGTGGAAGGGGTTGAAATGCTGGTGGAAGGGATTGAAATGCTGGTGGAAGGGCTGGAAATGCTGGTGGAAGGGCTTGAAATGCTGGTGGAAGGGGTTGAATTGCTGGTGGAAGGGGTTGAAATGCTGGTGGAAGGGGTTGAAATGCTGGTGGAAGGGGTTGAAGTGCTGGTGGAAGGGCTGGAAATGCTGGTGGAAGAGGTTGAATTGCTGGTGGAAGGGGTTGAAATGCTGGTGGAAGGGGTTGAATTGCTGGTGGAAGGGGTTGAAATGCTGGTGGAAGGGATTGAAATGCTGGTGGAAGGGCTGGAAATGCTGGTGGAAGGGCTTGAAATGCTGGTGGAAGGGGTTGAATTGCTGGTGGAAGGGGTTGAAATGCTGGTGGAAGGGGTTGAAATGCTGGTGGAAGGGGTTGAAGTGCTGGTGGAAGGGCTGGAAATGCTGGTGGAAGAGGTTGAATTGCTGGTGGAAGGGGTTGAAATGCTGGTGGAAGGGGTTGAAATGCTGGTGGAAGAGGTTGAAATGCTGGTGGAAGAGGTTGAAATGCTGGTGGAAGGGCTGGAAATGCTGGTGGAAGAGGTTGAATTGCTGGTGGAAGGGGTTGAAATGCTGGTGGAAGGGGTTGAAATGCTGGTGGAAGAGGTTGAAATGCTGGTGGAAGAGGTTGAAATGCTGGTGGAAGGGCTGGAAATGCTGGTGGAAGAGGTTGAATTGCTGGTGGAAGGGGTTGAAATGCTGGTGGAAGGGGTTGAAATGCTGGTGGAAGGGGTTGAAATGCTGGTGGAAGGGCTGGAAATGCTGGTGGAAGAGGTTGAATTGCTGGTGGAAGGGGTTGAAATGCTGGTGGAAGAGGTTGAAATGCTGGTGGAAGGGGTTGAAATGCTGGTGGAAGAGGTTGAAATGCTGGTGGAAGGGCTGGAAATGCTGGTGGAAGAGGTTGAATTGCTGGTGGAAGGGGTTGAAATGCTGGTGGAAGGGGTTGAAATGCTGGTGGAAGAGGTTGAAATGCTGGTGGAAGGGGTTGAAATGCTGGTGGAAGAGGTTGAAATGCTGGTGGAAGGGCTGGAAATGCTGGTGGAAGAGGTTGAATTGCTGGTGGAAGGGGTTGAAATGCTGGTGGAAGGGGTTGAAATGCTGGTGGAAGGGGTTGAAATGCTGGTGGAAGGGCTGGAAATGCTGGTGGAAGGGCTGGAAATGCTGGTGGAAGGGGTTGAAATGCTGGTGGAAGAGGTTGAAATGCTGGTGGAAGGGGTTGAAATGCTGGTGGAAGAGGTTGAAATGCTGGTGGAAGGGCTGGAAATGCTGGTGGAAGAGGTTGAATTGCTGGTGGAAGGGGTTGAAATGCTGGTGGAAGGGGTTGAAATGCTGGTGGAAGGGGTTGAAATGCTGGTGGAAGGGCTGGAAATGCTGGTGGAAGAAGTTGAATTGCTGGTGGAAGGGGTTGAAATGCTGGTGGAAGGGGTTGAAGTGCTGGTGGAAGGGCTGGAAATGCTGGTGGAAGGGCTGGAAATGCTGGTGGAAGGGGTTGAAGTGCTGGTGGAAGGGGTTGAAATGCTGGTGGAAGAGGTTGAAATGCTGGTGGAAGGGGTTGAAATGCTGGTGGAAGGGCTTGAAATGCTGGTGGAAGGGCTGGAAATGCTGGTGGAAGGGGTTGAAATGCTGGTGGAAGGGCTTGAAATGCTGGTGGAAGGGGTTGAAATGCTGGTGGGAGGGCTGGAAATGCTGGTGGAAGGGCTTGAAATGCTGGTGGAAGGGGTTGAAATGCTGGTGGAAGAGGTTGAATTGCTGGTGGAAGGCGTTGAAATGCTGGTGGAAGGGGTTGAAATGCTGGTGGGAGGGCTGGAAATGCTGGTGGAAGGGGTTGAAATGTTGGTGGAAGGGGTTGAAATGCTGGTGGAAGGGCTTGAAATGCTGGTGGAGGGGGTTGAAATGCTGGTGGAAGGGGTTGAATTGCTGGTGGAAGGGCTGGAAATGCTGGTGGAAGGGCTTGAAATGCTGGTGGAAGGGGTTGAAATGCTGGTGGAAGGGGTTGAAATGCTGGTGGAGGGGGTTGAAATGCTGGTGGAAGGGCTTGAAATGCTGGTGGAGGGGGTTGAAATGCTGGTGGAGGGGGTTGAAATGCTGGTGGAAGGGGTTGAATTGCTGGTGGAAGGGCTGGAAATGCTGGTGGAAGGGCTTGAAATGCTGGTGGAGGGGCTGGAAATGCTGGTGGAAGGGCTTGAAATGCTGGTGGAGGGGGTTGAAATGCTGGTGGAGGGGGTTGAAATGCTGGTGGAAGGGCTTGAAATGCTGGTGGAAGGGGTTGAATTGCTGGTGCAAGGGCTGGAAATGCTGGTGGAAGGGGTTGAAATGCTGGTGGAAGGGGTTGAAATGCTGGTGGAGGGGGTTGAAATGCTGGTGGAAGGGGTTGAATTGCTGGTGGAAGGGCTGGAAATGCTGGTGGAAGGGGTTGAAATGCTGATGGAGGGGGTTGAAATGCTGGTGGAAGGGGTTGAATTGCTGGTGGAAGGGCTGGAAATGCTGGTGGAAGGGGTTGAAATGCTGGTGGAAGGGGTTGAAATGCTGGTGGAAGGGGTTGAAATGCTGGTGGAAGGGCTGGAAATGCTGGTGGAAGGGCTTGAAATGCTGGTGGAGGGGGTTGAAATGCTGGTGGAGGGGGTTGAAATGCTGGTGGAAGGGGTTGAATTGCTGGTGGAAGGGATGGAAATGCTGGTGGAAGGGGTTGAAATGCTGGTGGAAGGGGTTGAAATGCTGGTGGAAGGGGTTGAAATGCTGGTGGAGGGGGTTGAAATGCTGGTGGAGGGGATTGAAATGCTGGTGGAAGGGCTTGAAATGCTGGTGGAAGGGGTTGAAATGCTGGTGGAGGGGGTTGAAATGCTGGTGGAAGGGGTTGAAATGCTGCTGGAAGGGCTGGAAATGCTGGTGGAGGGGGTTGAAATGCTGGTGGAGGGGGTTGAAATGCTGGTGGAGGGGGTTGAAATGCTGGTGGAGGGGATTGAAATGCTGGTGGAAGGGCTGGAAATGCTGGTGGAAGGGCTGGAAATGCTGGTGGAGGGGGTTGAAATGCTGGTGGAGGGGGTTGAAATGCTGGTGGAGGGGATTGAAATGCTGGTGGAAGGGCTGGAAATGCTGGTGGAAGGGCTGGAAATGCTGGTGGAGGGGATTGAAATGCTGGTGGAAGGGCTGGAAATGCTGGTGGAAGGGCTGGAAATGCTGGTGGAGGGGGTTGAAATGCTGGTGGAGGGGGTTGAAATGCTGGTGGAGGGGATTGAAATGCTGGTGGAAGGGCTGGAAATGCTGGTGGAAGGGGCTGAAATGCTGGTGGAGGGGATTGAAATGCTGGTGGAAGGGCTGGAAATGCTGGTGGAAGGGGTTGAAATGCTGGTGGAGGGGATTGAAATGCTGGTGGAAGGGCTGGAAATGCTGGTGGAGGGGCTTGAAATGCTCGTGGAAGGGCTGGAAATGCTGGTGGGAGGGCTGGAAATGCTGGTGGAAGGGCTGGAAATGCTGGTGGAGGGGATTGAAATGCTGGTGGAAGGGGTTGAATTGCTGGTGGAAGGGGTTGAAATGCAGGTGGAGGGGATTGAAATGCTGGTGGAAGGGCTGGAAATGCTGGTGGAAGGGCTGGAAATGCTGGTGGAGGGGATTGAAATGCTGGTGGAAGGGGTTGAATTGCTGGTGGAAGGGGTTGAAATGCAGGTGGAGGGGATTGAAATGCTGGTGGAAGGGCTGGAAATGCTGGTGGAAGAGGTTGAAATGCTGGTGGAAGGGGTTGAAATGCTGGTGGAAGGGGTTGAAGTGCTGGTGGAAGGGCTGGAAATGCTGGTGGAAGGGGTTGGAATGCTGGTGGAAGAGGTTGAAATGCTGGTGGAAGGGGTTGAAATGCTGGTGGAAGGGGTTGAAGTGCTGGTGGAAGGGCTGGAAATGCTGGTGGAAGGGCTGGAAATGCTGGTGGAGGGGATTGAAATGCTGGTGGAAGGGCTGGAAATGCTGGTGGAAGGGGTTGAATTGCTGGTGGAAGGGGTTGAAATGCTGGTGGAAGGGGTTGAAGTGCTGGTGGAAAGGGCTGGAAATGCTGGTGGAAGGGCTGGAAATGCTGGTGGAGGGGGTTGAAGTGCTGGTGGAGGGGGTTGAAATGCTGGTGGAAGGGCTTGAAATGCTGGTGGAAGGGGTTGAATTGCTGGTGGAAGGGGTTGAAATGCTGGTGGAAGGGGTTGGAATGCTGGTGGAAGAGGTTGAAATGCTGGTGGAAGGGGTTGAATTGCTGGTGGAAGGGGTTGAAGTGCTGGTGGAAGGGCTGGAAATGCTGGTGGAAGGGCTGGAAATGCTGGTGGAAGGGATTGAAATGCTGGTGGAAGGGCTGGAAATGCTGGTGGAAGGGCTGGAAATGCTGGTGGAGGGGGTTGAAATGCTGGTGGAGGGGGTTGAAATGCTGGTGGAAGGGCTTGAAATGCTGGTGGAAGGGGTTGAATTGCTGGTGGAAGGGGTTGAAATGCTGGTGGAAGGGGTTGAAATGCTGGTGGAAGGGGTTGAAGTGCTGGTGGAAGGGCTGGAAATGCTGGTGGAAGAGGTTGAATTGCTGGTGGAAGGGGTTGAAATGCTGGTGGAAGGGATTGAAATGCTGGTGGAAGGGCTGGAAATGCTGGTGGAAGGGCTTGAAATGCTGGTGGAAGGGGTTGAATTGCTGGTGGAAGGGGTTGAAATGCTGGTGGAAGGGGTTGAAATGCTGGTGGAAGGGGTTGAAGTGCTGGTGGAAGGGCTGGAAATGCTGGTGGAAGAGGTTGAATTGCTGGTGGAAGGGGTTGAAATGCTGGTGGAAGGGGTTGAATTGCTGGTGGAAGGGGTTGAAATGCTGGTGGAAGGGATTGAAATGCTGGTGGAAGGGCTGGAAATGCTGGTGGAAGGGCTTGAAATGCTGGTGGAAGGGGTTGAATTGCTGGTGGAAGGGGTTGAAATGCTGGTGGAAGGGGTTGAAATGCTGGTGGAAGGGGTTGAAGTGCTGGTGGAAGGGCTGGAAATGCTGGTGGAAGAGGTTGAATTGCTGGTGGAAGGGGTTGAAATGCTGGTGGAAGGGGTTGAAATGCTGGTGGAAGAGGTTGAAATGCTGGTGGAAGAGGTTGAAATGCTGGTGGAAGGGCTGGAAATGCTGGTGGAAGAGGTTGAATTGCTGGTGGAAGGGGTTGAAATGCTGGTGGAAGGGGTTGAAATGCTGGTGGAAGGGGTTGAAATGCTGGTGGAAGGGCTGGAAATGCTGGTGGAAGAGGTTGAATTGCTGGTGGAAGGGGTTGAAATGCTGGTGGAAGGGGTTGAAGTGCTGGTGGAAGGGCTGGAAATGCTGGTGGAAGGGCTGGAAATGCTGGTGGAAGCGGTTGAAGTGCTGGTGGAAGAGGTTGAAATGCTGGTGGAAGGGGTTGAAATGCTGGTGGAAGAGGTTGAAATGCTGGTGGAAGGGCTGGAAATGCTGGTGGAAGAGGTTGAATTGCTGGTGGAAGGGGTTGAAATGCTGGTGGAAGGGGTTGAAATGCTGGTGGAAGAGGTTGAAATGCTGGTGGAAGGGGTTGAAATGCTGGTGGAAGAGGTTGAAATGCTGGTGGAAGGGCTGGAAATGCTGGTGGAAGAGGTTGAATTGCTGGTGGAAGGGGTTGAAATGCTGGTGGAAGGGGTTGAAATGCTGGTGGAAGGGGTTGAAATGCTGGTGGAAGGGCTGGAAATGCTGGTGGAAGGGCTGGAAATGCTGGTGGAAGGGGTTGAAATGCTGGTGGAAGAGGTTGAAATGCTGGTGGAAGGGGTTGAAATGCTGGTGGAAGAGGTTGAAATGCTGGTGGAAGGGCTGGAAATGCTGGTGGAAGAGGTTGAATTGCTGGTGGAAGGGGTTGAAATGCTGGTGGAAGGGGTTGAAATGCTGGTGGAAGGGGTTGAAATGCTGGTGGAAGGGCTGGAAATGCTGGTGGAAGAGGTTGAATTGCTGGTGGAAGGGGTTGAAATGCTGGTGGAAGGGGTTGAAGTGCTGGTGGAAGGGCTGGAAATGCTGGTGGAAGGGCTGGAAATGCTGGTGGAAGGGGTTGAAGTGCTGGTGGAAGGGGTTGAAATGCTGGTGGAAGAGGTTGAAATGTTGGTGGAAGGGGTTGAAATGCTGGTGGAAGGGCTTGAAATGCTGGTGGAAGGGCTGGAAATGCTGGTGGAAGGGGTTGAAATGCTGGTGGAAGGGCTTGAAATGCTGGTGGAAGGGGTTGAAATGCTGGTGGGAGGGCTGGAAATGCTGGTGGAAGGGCTTGAAATGCTGGTGGAAGGGGTTGAAATGCTGGTGGAAGAGGTTGAATTGCTGGTGGAAGGCGTTGAAATGCTGGTGGAAGGGGTTGAAATGCTGGTGGGAGGGCTGGAAATGCTGGTGGAAGGGGTTGAAATGCTGGTGGAAGGGGTTGAAATGCTGGTGGAAGGGCTTGAAATGCTGGTGGAGGGGGTTGAAATGCTGGTGGAAGGGGTTGAATTGCTGGTGGAAGGGCTGGAAATGCTGGTGGAAGGGCTTGAAATGCTGGTGGAAGGGGTTGAAATGCTGGTGGAAGGGGTTGAAATGCTGGTGGAGGGGGTTGAAATGCTGGTGGAAGGGCTTGAAATGCTGGTGGAGGGGGTTGAAATGCTGGTGGAGGGGGTTGAAATGCTGGTGGAAGGGGTTGAATTGCTGGTGGAAGGGCTGGAAATGCTGGTGGAAGGGCTTGAAATGCTGGTGGAGGGGCTGGAAATGCTGGTGGAAGGGCTTGAAATGCTGGTGGAGGGGGTTGAAATGCTGGTGGAGGGGGTTGAAATGCTGGTGGAAGGGCTTGAAATGCTGGTGGAAGGGGTTGAATTGCTGGTGCAAGGGCTGGAAATGCTGGTGGAAGGGGTTGAAATGCTGGTGGAAGGGGTTGAAATGCTGGTGGAAGGGGTTGAAATGCTGGTGGAGGGGGTTGAAATGCTGGTGGAAGGGGTTGAATTGCTGGTGGAAGGGCTGGAAATGCTGGTGGAAGGGCTTGAAATGCTGGTGGAGGGGGTTGAAATGCTGGTGGAAGGGGTTGAATTGCTGGTGGAGGGGGTTGAAATGCTGGTGGAAGGGCTTGAAATGCTGGTGGAGGGGGTTGAAATGCTGGTGGAAGGGGTTGAATTGCTGGTGGAAGGGCTGGAAATGCTGGTGGAAGGGGTTGAAATGCTGGTGGAAGGGGTTGAAATGCTGGTGGAAGGGGTTGAAATGCTGGTGGAGGGGGTTGAAATGCTGGTGGAGGGGATTGAAATGCTGGTGGAAGGGCTTGAAATGCTGGTGGAAGGGGTTGAAATGCTGGTGGAGGGGGTTGAAATGCTGGTGGAAGGGGTTGAAATGCTGCTGGAAGGGCTGGAAATGCTGGTGGAGGGGGTTGAAATGCTGGTGGAGGGGGTTGAAATGCTGGTGGAGGGGGTTGAAATGCTGGTGGAGGGGATTGAAATGCTGGTGGACGGGCTGGAAATGCTGGTGGAAGGGCTGGAAATGCTGGTGGAGGGGGTTGAAATGCTGGTGGAGGGGGTTGAAATGCTGGTGGAGGGGATTGAAATGCTGGTGGAAGGGCTGGAAATGCTGGTGGAAGGGCTGGAAATGCTGGTGGAGGGGATTGAAATACTGGTGGAAGGGCTGGAAATGCTGGTGGAAGGGCTGGAAATGCTGGTGGAGGGGGTTGAAATGCTGGTGGAGGGGGTTGAAATGCTGGTGGAGGGGATTGAAATGCTGGTGGAAGGGCTGGAAATGCTGGTGGAAGGGGCTGAAATGCTGGTGGAGGGGATTGAAATGCTGGTGGAAGGGCTGGAAATGCTGGTGGAAGGGGTTGAAATGCTGGTGGAGGGGATTGAAATGCTGGTGGAAGGGCTGGAAATGCTGGTGGAGGGGCTTGAAATGCTCGTGGAAGGGCTGGAAATGCTGGTGGAAGGGCTGGAAATGCTGGTGGAAGGGCTGGAAATGCTGGTGGAGGGGATTGAAATGCTGGTGGAAGGGGTTGAATTGCTGGTGGAAGGGGTTGAAATGCAGGTGGAGGGGATTGAAATGCTGGTGGAAGGGCTGGAAATGCTGGTGGAAGGGCTGGAAATGCTGGTGGAGGGGATTGAAATGCTGGTGGAAGGGGTTGAATTGCTGGTGGAAGGGGTTGAAATGCAGGTGGAGGGGATTGAAATGCTGGTGGAAGGGCTGGAAATGCTGGTGGAAGGGGTTGAAATGCTGGTGGAAGGGCTTGAAATGCTGGTGGAAGGGCTTGAAAAGCTGGTGGAAGGGCTGGAAATGCTGGTGGAAGAGGTTGAAATGCTGGTGGAAGGACTGGAAATGCTGGTGGAGGGGCTTGAAATGCTGGTGGAAGGGCTGGAAATGCTGGTGGAGGGCCTTGAAATGCTGGTGGAAGGGCTGGAAATGCTGGTGGAGGGGCTTGAAATGCTGGTGGAAGGGCTGGAAATGCTGGTGTAAGGGGATGAAATGCTGGTGGAAGGGGTTGAAATGCTGGTGGAAGGGGTTGAAATGCTGGTGGAAGGGGTTGAATTGCTGGTGGAAGGGGTTGAAATGCAGGTGGAGGGGATTGAAATGCTGGTGGAAGGGCTGGAAATGCTGGTGGAAGGGGTTGAAATGCTGGTGGAAGGGCTTGAAATGCTGGTGGAAGGGCTGGAAATGCTGGTGGAAGGGGTTGAAATGCTGGTGGAAGGGCTGGAATTGCTGGTGGAAGGGGTTGAAATGCTGGTGGAAGGGGTTGAAATGCTGGTGGAAGGGCTTGAAATGGTGGTGGAAGGGCTTGAAATGCTGGTGGAAGGGGTTAAAATGCTGGTGGAAGGGCTTGAAATGCTGGTGGAAGGGATTGAAATGCTGGTGGAAGGGCTGGAAATGCTGGTGGAAGGGCTGGAAATGCTGGTGGAAGGGGTTGAAATGCTGGTGGAAGGGGTTGAAATGCTGGTGGAAGGGGTTGAAATGCTGGTGGAAGGGCTTGAAATGCTGGTGGAAGGGGTTGAAATGCTGGTGGAAGGGGTTGAAATGTTGGTGGAAGGGGTTGAATTGCTGGTGGAAGGGGTTGAAATGCTGGTGGAAGGGGTTGAAATGTTGGTGGAAGGGGTTGAATTGCTGGTGGAAGGGGTTGAAATGCTGGTGGAAGGGCTTGAAATGCTGGTGGAAGGGGTTGAATTGCTGGTGGAAGGGGTTGAAATGTTGGTGGAAGAGGTTGAAATGCTGGTGGAAGGGGTTGAAATGCTGGTGGAAGGGGTTGAAATGTTGGTGGAAGGGGTTGAATTGCTGGTGGAAGGGGTTTAAATGCTGGTGGAAGGGCTTGAAATGCTGGTGGAAGGGGTTGAATTGCTGGTGGAAGGGGTTGAAATGTTGGTGGAAGGGGTTGAATTGCTGGTGGAAGGGGTTGAAATGTTGGTGGAAGGGCTGGAAATGCTGGTGGAAGGGCTTGAAATGCTGGTGGAAGGGCTTGAAATGCTGGTGGAAGGGCTTGAAATGCTGGTGGAAGGGGTTGAAATGCTGGTGGAAGGGGTTGAAATGTTGGTGGAAGGGGTTGAAATGCTGGTGGAAGGGGTTGAAATGTTGGTGGAAGGGGTTGAAATGCTGGTGGAAGGGCTTGAAATGCTGGTGGAAGGGGTTGAATTGCTGGTGGAAGGGCTGGAAATGCTGGTGGAAGGGGTTGAAATGCTGGTGGAAGGGCTTGAAATGCTGGTGGAGGGGGTTGAAATGCTGGTGGAAGGGGTTGAAATGTTGGTGGAAGGGGTTGAATTGCTGGTGGAAGGGGTTGAAATGTTGGTGGAAGGGCTGGAAATGCTGGTGGAAGGGCTTGAAATGCTGGTGGAAGGGCTTGAAATGCTGGTGGAAGGGGTTGAAATGCTGGTGGAAGGGCTTGAAATGTTGGTGGAAGGGGTTGAAATGTTGGTGGAAGGGGTTGAAATGCTGGTGGAAGGGCTTGAAATGCTGGTGGAAGGGGTTGAAATGCTGGTGGAAGGGCTTGAAATGCTGGTGGAATGGCTGGAAATGCTGGTGGAATGGGTTGAAATGCTGGTGGAAGGGGTTGAAATGCTGGTGGGAGGGCTGGAAATGCTGGTGGAAGGGCTGGAAATGCTGGTGGAAGGGGTTGAAATGCTGGTGGAAGGGCTTGAAATGCTGGTGGAAGGGGTTGAAATGCTGGTGGAAGGGCTTGAAATGCTGGTGGAAGGGGTTGAAATGTTGGTGGAAGGGGTTGAAATGCTGGTGGAAGGGCTTGAAATGCTGGTGGAAGGGGTTGAAATGCTGGTGGAAGGGCTTGAAATGCTGGTGGAATGGCTGGAAATGCTGGTGGAATGGGTTGAAATGCTGGTGGAAGGGGTTGAAATGCTGGTGGGAGGGCTGGAAATGCTGGTGGAAGGGCTGGAAATGCTGGTGGAAGGGGTTGAAATGCTGGTGGAAGGGGTTGAAATGCTGGTGGAAGGGGTTGAAATGCTGGTGGAAGGGCTGGAAATGCTGGTGGAAGGGCTGGAAATGCTGGTGGAAGGGCTTGAAATGCTGGTGGAAGGGGTTGAAATGCTGGTGGAAGGGGTTGAAATGCTGGTGGAAGGGCTTGAAATGCTGGTGGAAGGGGTTGAAATGCTGGTGGAAGGGGTTGAAATGCTGGTGGAAGGGGTTGAAATGCTGGTGGAAGGGCTTGAAATGCTGGTGGAAGGGGTTGAAATGCTGGTGGAAGGGCTTGAAATGCTGGTGGAAGGGATTGAAATGCTGGTGGAAGGGCTGGAAATGCTGGTGGAAGGGGTTGAAATGCTGGTGGAAGGGATTGAAATGCTGGTGGAAGGGCTGGAAATGCTGGTGGAAGGGGTTGAAATGCTGGTGGAAGGGCTTGAAATGCTGGTGGAAGGGATTGAAATGCTGGTGGAAGGGCTGGAAATGCTGGTGGAAGGGGTTGAAATGCTGGTGGAAGGGCTTGAAATGCTGGTGGAAGGGCTGGAAATGCTGGTGGAAGGGGTTGAAATGCTGGTGGAAGGGCTGGAAATGCTGGTGGAAGGGGTTGAAATGCTGGTGGAAGGGGTTGAATTGCTGGTGGAAGGGCTGGAAATGCTGGTGGAGGGGATTGAAATGCTGGTGGAAGGGGTTGAAATGCTGGTGCAAGGGGATTGAAATGCTGGTGGAAGGGGTTGAAATGCTGGTGGAAGGGCTTGAAATGCTGGTGGAGGGGATTGAAATGCTGGTGGAAGGGGTTGAATTGCTGGTGGAAGGTCTGGAAATGCTGGTGGAAGAGGTTGAAATGCTGGTGGAGGGGGTTGAAGTGCTGGTGGAAGGGGTTGAAATGCTGGTGGAAGAGGTTGAAATGCTGGTGGAAGGGGTTGAAATGCTGGTGGAAGGGCTGGAAATGCTGGTGGAAGGGGTTGAAATGCTGGTGGAAGGGCTGGAAATGCTGGTGGAAGGGGTTGAAATGCTGGTGGAAGAGGTTGAAATGCTGGTGGAAGGGGTTGAAATGCTGGTGGAAGGGGTTGAATTGCTGGTGGAAGGGCTTGAAATGCTGGTGGAAGAGGTTGAAATGCTGGTGGAAGAGGTTGAAATGCTGGTGGAAGGGGTTGAAATGCTGGTGGAAGGGGTTGAATTGCTGGTGGAAGGGCTTGAAATGCTGGTGGAGGGGATTGAAATGCTGGTGGAGGGGGTTGAAGTGCTGGTGGAAGGGCTGGAAATGCTGGTGGAAGGGCTGGAAATGCTGGTGGAAGGGGTTGAAATGCTGGTGGAAGAGGTTGAAATGCTGGTGGAAGGGGTTGAAATGCTGGTGGAAGAGGTTGAAATGCTGGTGGAAGGGGTTGAAATGCTGGTGGAAGGGGTTGAAGTGCTGGTGGAAGGGCTGGAAATGCTGGTGGAAGGGGTTGGAATGCTGGTGGAAGAGGTTGAAATGCTGGTGGAAGGGGTTGAAATGCTGGTGGAAGGGGTTGAAGTGCTGGTGGAAGGGCTGGAAATGCTGGTGGAAGGGCTGGAAATGCTGGTGGAGGGGATTGAAATGCTGGTGGAAGGGCTGGAAATGCTGGTGGAAGGGGTTGAATTGCTGGTGGAAGGGGTTGAAATGCTGGTGGAAGGGGTTGAAGTGCTGGTGGAAAGGGCTGGAAATGCTGGTGGAAGGGCTGGAAATGCTGGTGGAGGGGGTTGAAGTGCTGGTGGAGGGGGTTGAAATGCTGGTGGAAGGGCTTGAAATGCTGGTGGAAGGGGTTGAATTGCTGGTGGAAGGGGTTGAAATGCTGGTGGAAGGGGTTGGAATGCTGGTGGAAGAGGTTGAAATGCTGGTGGAAGGGGTTGAAATGCTGGTGGAAGGGGTTGAAGTGCTGGTGGAAGGGCTGGAAATGCTGGTGGAAGGGCTGGAAATGCTGGTGGAAGGGATTGAAATGCTGGTGGAAGGGCTGGAAATGCTGGTGGAAGGGCTGGAAATGCTGGTGGAGTGGGTTGAAATGCTGGTGGAGGGGGTTGAAATGCTGGTGGAAGGGCTTGAAATGCTGGTGGAAGGGGTTGAATTGCTGGTGGAAGGGGTTGAAATGCTGGTGGAAGGGGTTGAAATGCTGGTGGAAGGGGTTGAAGTGCTGGTGGAAGGGCTGGAAATGCTGGTGGAAGAGGTTGAATTGCTGGTGGAAGGGGTTGAAATGCTGGTGGAAGGGATTGAAATGCTGGTGGAAGGGCTGGAAATGCTGGTGGAAGGGCTTGAAATGCTGGTGGAAGTGGTTGAATTGCTGGTGGAAGGGGTTGAAATGCTGGTGGAAGGGGTTGAAATGCTGGTGGAAGGGGTTGAAGTGCTGGTGGAAGGGCTGGAAATGCTGGTGGAAGAGGTTGAATTGCTGGTGGAAGGGGTTGAAATGCTGGTGGAAGGGGTTGAATTGCTGGTGGAAGGGGTTGAAATGCTGGTGGAAGGGATTGAAATGCTGGTGGAAGGGCTGGAAATGCTGGTGGAAGGGCTTGAAATGCTGGTGGAAGGGGTTGAATTGCTGGTGGAAGGGGTTGAAATGCTGGTGGAAGGGGTTGAAATGCTGGTGGAAGGGGTTGAAGTGCTGGTGGAAGGGCTGGAAATGCTGGTGGAAGGGGTTGAAATGCTGGTGGAAGGGGTTGAAATGCTGGTGGAAGAGGTTGAAATGCTGGTGGAAGAGGTTGAAATGCTGGTGGAAGGGCTGGAAATGCTGGTGGAAGAGGTTGAATTGCTGGTGGAAGGGGTTGAAATGCTGGTGGAAGGGGTTGAAATGCTGGTGGAAGGGGTTGAAATGCTGGTGGAAGGGCTGGAAATGCTGGTGGAAGAGGTTGAATTGCTGGTGGAAGGGGTTGAAATGCTGGTGGAAGGGGTTGAAGTGCTGGTGGAAGGGCTGGAAATGCTGGTGGAAGGGCTGGAAATGCTGGTGGAAGGGGTTGAAGTGCTGGTGGAAGAGGTTGAAATGCTGGTGGAAGGGGTTGAAATGCTGGTGGAAGAGGTTGAAATGCTGGTGGAAGGGCTGGAAATGCTGGTGGAAGAGGTTGAATTGCTGGTGGAAGGGGTTGAAATGCTGGTGGAAGGGGTTGAAATGCTGGTGGAAGAGGTTGAAATGCTGGTGGAAGGGGTTGAAATGCTGGTGGAAGAGGTTGAAATGCTGGTGGAAGGGCTGGAAATGCTGGTGGAAGAGGTTGAATTGCTGGTGGAAGGGGTTGAAATGCTGGTGGAAGGGGTTGAAATGCTGGTGGAAGGGGTTGAAATGCTGGTGGAAGGGCTGGAAATGCTGGTGGAAGGGCTGGAAATGCTGGTGGAAGGGGTTGAAATGCTGGTGGAAGAGGTTGAAATGCTGGTGGAAGGGGTTGAAATGCTGGTGGAAGAGGTTGAAATGCTGGTGGAAGGGCTGGAAATGCTGGTGGAAGAGGTTGAATTGCTGGTGGAAGGGGTTGAAATGCTGGTGGAAGGGGTTGAAATGCTGGTGGAAGGGGTTGAAATGCTGGTGGAAGGGCTGGAAATGCTGGTGGAAGAAGTTGAATTGCTGGTGGAAGGGGTTGAAATGCTGGTGGAAGGGGTTGAAGTGCTGGTGGAAGGGCTGGAAATGCTGGTGGAAGGGCTGGAAATGCTGGTGGAAGGGGTTGAAGTGCTGGTGGAAGGGGTTGAAATGCTGGTGGAAGAGGTTGAAATGCTGGTGGAAGGGGTTGAAATGCTGGTGGAAGGGCTTGAAATGCTGGTGGAAGGGCTGGAAATGCTGGTGGAAGGGGTTGAAATGCTGGTGGAAGGGCTTGAAATGCTGGTGGAAGGGGTTGAAATGCTGGTGGGAGGGCTGGAAATGCTGGTGGAAGGGCTTGAAATGCTGGTGGAAGGGGTTGAAATGCTGGTGGAAGAGGTTGAATTGCTGGTGGAAGGCGTTGAAATGCTGGTGGAAGGGGTTGAAATGCTGGTGGGAGGGCTGGAAATGCTGGTGGAAGGGGTTGAAATGTTGGTGGAAGGGGTTGAAATGCTGGTGGAAGGGCTTGAAATGCTGGTGGAGGGGGTTGAAATGCTGGTGGAAGGGGTTGAATTGCTGGTGGAAGGGCTGGAAATGCTGGTGGAAGGGCTTGAAATGCTGGTGGAAGGGGTTGAAATGCTGGTGGAAGGGGTTGAAATGCTGGTGGAGGGGGTTGAAATGCTGGTGGAAGGGCTTGAAATGCTGGTGGAGGGGGTTGAAATGCTGGTGGAGGGGGTTGAAATGCTGGTGGAAGGGGTTGAATTGCTGGTGGAAGGGCTGGAAATGCTGGTGGAAGGGCTTGAAATGCTGGTGGAGGGGCTGGAAATGCTGGTGGAAGGGCTTGAAATGCTGGTGGAGGGGGTTGAAATGCTGGTGGAGGGGGTTGAAATGCTGGTGGAAGGGCTTGAAATGCTGGTGGAAGGGGTTGAATTGCTGGTGCAAGGGCTGGAAATGCTGGTGGAAGGGGTTGAAATGCTGGTGGAAGGGGTTGAAATGCTGGTGGAGGGGGTTGAAATGCTGATGGAGGGGGTTGAAATGCTGGTGGAAGGGGTTGAATTGCTGGTGGAAGGGCTGGAAATGCTGGTGGAAGGGGTTGAAATGCTGGTGGAAGGGGTTGAAATGCTGGTGGAAGGGGTTGAAATGCTGGTGGAAGGGCTGGAAATGCTGGTGGAAGGGCTTGAAATGCTGGTGGAGGGGGTTGAAATGCTGGTGGAGGGGGTTGAAATGCTGGTGGAAGGGGTTGAATTGCTGGTGGAAGGGCTGGAAATGCTGGTGGAAGGGGTTGAAATGCTGGTGGAAGGGGTTGAAATGCTGGTGGAAGGGGTTGAAATGCTGGTGGAGGGGGTTGAAATGCTGGTGGAGGGGATTGAAATGCTGGTGGAAGGGCTTGAAATGCTGGTGGAAGGGGTTGAAATGCTGGTGGAGGGGGTTGAAATGCTGGTGGAAGGGGTTGAAATGCTGCTGGAAGGGCTGGAAATGCTGGTGGAGGGGGTTGAAATGCTGGTGGAGGGGGTTGAAATGCTGGTGGAGGGGGTTGAAATGCTGGTGGAGGGGATTGAAATGCTGGTGGAAGGGCTGGAAATGCTGGTGGAAGGGCTGGAAATGCTGGTGGAGGGGGTTGAAATGCTGGTGGAGGGGGTTGAAATGCTGGTGGAGGGGATTGAAATGCTGGTGGAAGGGCTGGAAATGCTGGTGGAAGGGCTGGAAATGCTGGTGGAGGGGATTGAAATGCTGGTGGAAGGGCTGGAAATGCTGGTGGAAGGGCTGGAAATGCTGGTGGAGGGGGTTGAAATGCTGGTGGAGGGGGTTGAAATGCTGGTGGAGGGGATTGAAATGCTGGTGGAAGGGCTGGAAATGCTGGTGGAAGGGGCTGAAATGCTGGTGGAGGGGATTGAAATGCTGGTGGAAGGGCTGGAAATGCTGGTGGAAGGGGTTGAAATGCTGGTGGAGGGGATTGAAATGCTGGTGGAAGGGCTGGAAATGCTGGTGGAGGGGCTTGAAATGCTCGTGGAAGGGCTGGAAATGCTGGTGGGAGGGCTGGAAATGCTGGTGGAAGGGCTGGAAATGCTGGTGGAGGGGATTGAAATGCTGGTGGAAGGGGTTGAATTGCTGGTGGAAGGGGTTGAAATGCAGGTGGAGGGGATTGAAATGCTGGTGGAAGGGCTGGAAATGCTGGTGGAAGGGCTGGAAATGCTGGTGGAGGGGATTGAAATGCTGGTGGAAGGGGTTGAATTGCTGGTGGAAGGGGTTGAAATGCAGGTGGAGGGGATTGAAATGCTGGTGGAAGGGCTGGAAATGCTGGTGGAAGAGGTTGAAATGCTGGTGGAAGGGGTTGAAATGCTGGTGGAAGGGGTTGAAGTGCTGGTGGAAGGGCTGGAAATGCTGGTGGAAGGGGTTGGAATGCTGGTGGAAGAGGTTGAAATGCTGGTGGAAGGGGTTGAAATGCTGGTGGAAGGGGTTGAAGTGCTGGTGGAAGGGCTGGAAATGCTGGTGGAAGGGCTGGAAATGCTGGTGGAGGGGATTGAAATGCTGGTGGAAGGGCTGGAAATGCTGGTGGAAGGGGTTGAATTGCTGGTGGAAGGGGTTGAAATGCTGGTGGAAGGGGTTGAAGTGCTGGTGGAAAGGGCTGGAAATGCTGGTGGAAGGGCTGGAAATGCTGGTGGAGGGGGTTGAAGTGCTGGTGGAGGGGGTTGAAATGCTGGTGGAAGGGCTTGAAATGCTGGTGGAAGGGGTTGAATTGCTGGTGGAAGGGGTTGAAATGCTGGTGGAAGGGGTTGGAATGCTGGTGGAAGAGGTTGAAATGCTGGTGGAAGGGGTTGAATTGCTGGTGGAAGGGGTTGAAGTGCTGGTGGAAGGGCTGGAAATGCTGGTGGAAGGGCTGGAAATGCTGGTGGAAGGGATTGAAATGCTGGTGGAAGGGCTGGAAATGCTGGTGGAAGGGCTGGAAATGCTGGTGGAGGGGGTTGAAATGCTGGTGGAGGGGGTTGAAATGCTGGTGGAAGGGCTTGAAATGCTGGTGGAAGGGGTTGAATTGCTGGTGGAAGGGGTTGAAATGCTGGTGGAAGGGGTTGAAATGCTGGTGGAGGGGGTTGAAATGCTGGTGGAGGGGATTGAAATGCTGGTGGAAGGGCTTGAAATGCTGGTGGAAGGGGTTGAAATGCTGGTGGAGGGGGTTGAAATGCTGGTGGAAGGGGTTGAAATGCTGCTGGAAGGGCTGGAAATGCTGGTGGAGGGGGTTGAAATGCTGGTGGAGGGGGTTGAAATGCTGGTGGAGGGGGTTGAAATGCTGGTGGAGGGGATTGAAATGCTGGTGGAAGGGCTGGAAATGCTGGTGGAAGGGCTGGAAATGCTGGTGGAGGGGGTTGAAGTGCTGGTGGAAGGGCTGGAAATGCTGGTGGAAGGGCTGGAAATGCTGGTGGAAGGGGTTGAAGTGCTGGTGGAAGGGGTTGAAATGCTGGTGGAAGAGGTTGAAATGCTGGTGGAAGGGGTTGAAATGCTGGTGGAAGGGCTTGAAATGCTGGTGGAAGGGCTGGAAATGCTGGTGGAAGGGGTTGAAATGCTGGTGGAAGGGCTTGAAATGCTGGTGGAAGGGGTTGAAATGCTGGTGGGAGGGCTGGAAATGCTGGTGGAAGGGCTTGAAATGCTGGTGGAAGGGGTTGAAATGCTGGTGGAAGAGGTTGAATTGCTGGTGGAAGGCGTTGAAATGCTGGTGGAAGGGGTTGAAATGCTGGTGGGAGGGCTGGAAATGCTGGTGGAAGGGGTTGAAATGTTGGTGGAAGGGGTTGAAATGCTGGTGGAAGGGCTTGAAATGCTGGTGGAGGGGGTTGAAATGCTGGTGGAAGGGGTTGAATTGCTGGTGGAAGGGCTGGAAATGCTGGTGGAAGGGCTTGAAATGCTGGTGGAAGGGGTTGAAATGCTGGTGGAAGGGGTTGAAATGCTGGTGGAGGGGGTTGAAATGCTGGTGGAAGGGCTTGAAATGCTGGTGGAGGGGGTTGAAATGCTGGTGGAGGGGGTTGAAATGCTGGTGGAAGGGGTTGAATTGCTGGTGGAAGGGCTGGAAATGCTGGTGGAAGGGCTTGAAATGCTGGTGGAGGGGCTGGAAATGCTGGTGGAAGGGCTTGAAATGCTGGTGGAGGGGGTTGAAATGCTGGTGGAGGGGGTTGAAATGCTGGTGGAAGGGCTTGAAATGCTGGTGGAAGGGGTTGAATTGCTGGTGCAAGGGCTGGAAATGCTGGTGGAAGGGGTTGAAATGCTGGTGGAAGGGGTTGAAATGCTGGTGGAGGGGGTTGAAATGCTGATGGAGGGGGTTGAAATGCTGGTGGAAGGGGTTGAATTGCTGGTGGAAGGGCTGGAAATGCTGGTGGAAGGGGTTGAAATGCTGGTGGAAGGGGTTGAAATGCTGGTGGAAGGGGTTGAAATGCTGGTGGAAGGGCTGGAAATGCTGGTGGAAGGGCTTGAAATGCTGGTGGAGGGGGTTGAAATGCTGGTGGAGGGGGTTGAAATGCTGGTGGAAGGGGTTGAATTGCTGGTGGAAGGGCTGGAAATGCTGGTGGAAGGGGTTGAAATGCTGGTGGAAGGGGTTGAAATGCTGGTGGAAGGGGTTGAAATGCTGGTGGAGGGGGTTGAAATGCTGGTGGAGGGGATTGAAATGCTGGTGGAAGGGCTTGAAATGCTGGTGGAAGGGGTTGAAATGCTGGTGGAGGGGGTTGAAATGCTGGTGGAAGGGGTTGAATTGCTGGTGGAAGGGGTTGAAATGCTGGTGGAAGGGGTTGAATTGCTGGTGGAAGGGGTTGAAATGCTGGTGGAAGGGATTGAAATGCTGGTGGAAGGGCTGGAAATGCTGGTGGAAGGGCTTGAAATGCTGGTGGAAGGGGTTGAATTGCTGGTGGAAGGGGTTGAAATGCTGGTGGAAGGGGTTGAAATGCTGGTGGAAGGGGTTGAAGTGCTGGTGGAAGGGCTGGAAATGCTGGTGGAAGGGGTTGAAATGCTGGTGGAAGGGGTTGAAATGCTGGTGGAAGAGGTTGAAATGCTGGTGGAAGAGGTTGAAATGCTGGTGGAAGGGCTGGAAATGCTGGTGGAAGAGGTTGAATTGCTGGTGGAAGGGGTTGAAATGCTGGTGGAAGGGGTTGAAATGCTGGTGGAAGGGGTTGAAATGCTGGTGGAAGGGCTGGAAATGCTGGTGGAAGAGGTTGAATTGCTGGTGGAAGGGGTTGAAATGCTGGTGGAAGGGGTTGAAGTGCTGGTGGAAGGGCTGGAAATGCTGGTGGAAGGGCTGGAAATGCTGGTGGAAGGGGTTGAAGTGCTGGTGGAAGAGGTTGAAATGCTGGTGGAAGGGGTTGAAATGCTGGTGGAAGAGGTTGAAATGCTGGTGGAAGGGCTGGAAATGCTGGTGGAAGAGGTTGAATTGCTGGTGGAAGGGGTTGAAATGCTGGTGGAAGGGGTTGAAATGCTGGTGGAAGAGGTTGAAATGCTGGTGGAAGGGGTTGAAATGCTGGTGGAAGAGGTTGAAATGCTGGTGGAAGGGCTGGAAATGCTGGTGGAAGAGGTTGAATTGCTGGTGGAAGGGGTTGAAATGCTGGTGGAAGGGGTTGAAATGCTGGTGGAAGGGGTTGAAATGCTGGTGGAAGGGCTGGAAATGCTGGTGGAAGGGCTGGAAATGCTGGTGGAAGGGGTTGAAATGCTGGTGGAAGAGGTTGAAATGCTGGTGGAAGGGGTTGAAATGCTGGTGGAAGAGGTTGAAATGCTGGTGGAAGGGCTGGAAATGCTGGTGGAAGAGGTTGAATTGCTGGTGGAAGGGGTTGAAATGCTGGTGGAAGGGGTTGAAATGCTGGTGGAAGGGGTTGAAATGCTGGTGGAAGGGCTGGAAATGCTGGTGGAAGAAGTTGAATTGCTGGTGGAAGGGGTTGAAATGCTGGTGGAAGGGGTTGAAGTGCTGGTGGAAGGGCTGGAAATGCTGGTGGAAGGGCTGGAAATGCTGGTGGAAGGGGTTGAAGTGCTGGTGGAAGGGGTTGAAATGCTGGTGGAAGAGGTTGAAATGCTGGTGGAAGGGGTTGAAATGCTGGTGGAAGGGCTTGAAATGCTGGTGGAAGGGCTGGAAATGCTGGTGGAAGGGGTTGAAATGCTGGTGGAAGGGCTTGAAATGCTGGTGGAAGGGGTTGAAATGCTGGTGGGAGGGCTGGAAATGCTGGTGGAAGGGCTTGAAATGCTGGTGGAAGGGGTTGAAATGCTGGTGGAAGAGGTTGAATTGCTGGTGGAAGGCGTTGAAATGCTGGTGGAAGGGGTTGAAATGCTGGTGGGAGGGCTGGAAATGCTGGTGGAAGGGGTTGAAATGTTGGTGGAAGGGGTTGAAATGCTGGTGGAAGGGCTTGAAATGCTGGTGGAGGGGGTTGAAATGCTGGTGGAAGGGGTTGAATTGCTGGTGGAAGGGCTGGAAATGCTGGTGGAAGGGCTTGAAATGCTGGTGGAAGGGGTTGAAATGCTGGTGGAAGGGGTTGAAATGCTGGTGGAGGGGGTTGAAATGCTGGTGGAAGGGCTTGAAATGCTGGTGGAGGGGGTTGAAATGCTGGTGGAGGGGGTTGAAATGCTGGTGGAAGGGGTTGAATTGCTGGTGGAAGGGCTGGAAATGCTGGTGGAAGGGCTTGAAATGCTGGTGGAGGGGCTGGAAATGCTGGTGGAAGGGCTTGAAATGCTGGTGGAGGGGGTTGAAATGCTGGTGGAGGGGGTTGAAATGCTGGTGGAAGGGCTTGAAATGCTGGTGGAAGGGGTTGAATTGCTGGTGCAAGGGCTGGAAATGCTGGTGGAAGGGGTTGAAATGCTGGTGGAAGGGGTTGAAATGCTGGTGGAGGGGGTTGAAATGCTGATGGAGGGGGTTGAAATGCTGGTGGAAGGGGTTGAATTGCTGGTGGAAGGGCTGGAAATGCTGGTGGAAGGGGTTGAAATGCTGGTGGAAGGGGTTGAAATGCTGGTGGAAGGGGTTGAAATGCTGGTGGAAGGGCTGGAAATGCTGGTGGAAGGGCTTGAAATGCTGGTGGAGGGGGTTGAAATGCTGGTGGAGGGGGTTGAAATGCTGGTGGAAGGGGTTGAATTGCTGGTGGAAGGGCTGGAAATGCTGGTGGAAGGGGTTGAAATGCTGGTGGAAGGGGTTGAAATGCTGGTGGAAGGGGTTGAAATGCTGGTGGAGGGGGTTGAAATGCTGGTGGAGGGGATTGAAATGCTGGTGGAAGGGCTTGAAATGCTGGTGGAAGGGGTTGAAATGCTGGTGGAGGGGGTTGAAATGCTGGTGGAAGGGGTTGAAATGCTGCTGGAAGGGCTGGAAATGCTGGTGGAGGGGGTTGAAATGCTGGTGGAGGGGGTTGAAATGCTGGTGGAGGGGGTTGAAATGCTGGTGGAGGGGATTGAAATGCTGGTGGAAGGGCTGGAAATGCTGGTGGAAGGGCTGGAAATGCTGGTGGAGGGGGTTGAAATGCTGGTGGAGGGGGTTGAAATGCTGGTGGAGGGGATTGAAATGCTGGTGGAAGGGCTGGAAATGCTGGTGGAAGGGCTGGAAATGCTGGTGGAGGGGATTGAAATGCTGGTGGAAGGGCTGGAAATGCTGGTGGAAGGGCTGGAAATGCTGGTGGAGGGGGTTGAAATGCTGGTGGAGGGGGTTGAAATGCTGGTGGAGGGGATTGAAATGCTGGTGGAAGGGCTGGAAATGCTGGTGGAAGGGGCTGAAATGCTGGTGGAGGGGATTGAAATGCTGGTGGAAGGGCTGGAAATGCTGGTGGAAGGGGTTGAAATGCTGGTGGAGGGGATTGAAATGCTGGTGGAAGGGCTGGAAATGCTGGTGGAGGGGCTTGAAATGCTCGTGGAAGGGCTGGAAATGCTGGTGGGAGGGCTGGAAATGCTGGTGGAAGGGCTGGAAATGCTGGTGGAGGGGATTGAAATGCTGGTGGAAGGGGTTGAATTGCTGGTGGAAGGGGTTGAAATGCAGGTGGAGGGGATTGAAATGCTGGTGGAAGGGCTGGAAATGCTGGTGGAAGGGCTGGAAATGCTGGTGGAGGGGATTGAAATGCTGGTGGAAGGGGTTGAATTGCTGGTGGAAGGGGTTGAAATGCAGGTGGAGGGGATTGAAATGCTGGTGGAAGGGCTGGAAATGCTGGTGGAAGAGGTTGAAATGCTGGTGGAAGGGGTTGAAATGCTGGTGGAAGGGGTTGAAGTGCTGGTGGAAGGGCTGGAAATGCTGGTGGAAGGGGTTGGAATGCTGGTGGAAGAGGTTGAAATGCTGGTGGAAGGGGTTGAAATGCTGGTGGAAGGGGTTGAAGTGCTGGTGGAAGGGCTGGAAATGCTGGTGGAAGGGCTGGAAATGCTGGTGGAGGGGATTGAAATGCTGGTGGAAGGGCTGGAAATGCTGGTGGAAGGGGTTGAATTGCTGGTGGAAGGGGTTGAAATGCTGGTGGAAGGGGTTGAAGTGCTGGTGGAAAGGGCTGGAAATGCTGGTGGAAGGGCTGGAAATGCTGGTGGAGGGGGTTGAAGTGCTGGTGGAGGGGGTTGAAATGCTGGTGGAAGGGCTTGAAATGCTGGTGGAAGGGGTTGAATTGCTGGTGGAAGGGGTTGAAATGCTGGTGGAAGGGGTTGGAATGCTGGTGGAAGAGGTTGAAATGCTGGTGGAAGGGGTTGAATTGCTGGTGGAAGGGGTTGAAGTGCTGGTGGAAGGGCTGGAAATGCTGGTGGAAGGGCTGGAAATGCTGGTGGAAGGGATTGAAATGCTGGTGGAAGGGCTGGAAATGCTGGTGGAAGGGCTGGAAATGCTGGTGGAGGGGGTTGAAATGCTGGTGGAGGGGGTTGAAATGCTGGTGGAAGGGCTTGAAATGCTGGTGGAAGGGGTTGAATTGCTGGTGGAAGGGGTTGAAATGCTGGTGGAAGGGGTTGAAATGCTGGTGGAGGGGGTTGAAATGCTGGTGGAGGGGATTGAAATGCTGGTGGAAGGGCTTGAAATGCTGGTGGAAGGGGTTGAAATGCTGGTGGAGGGGGTTGAAATGCTGGTGGAAGGGGTTGAAATGCTGCTGGAAGGGCTGGAAATGCTGGTGGAGGGGGTTGAAATGCTGGTGGAGGGGGTTGAAATGCTGGTGGAGGGGGTTGAAATGCTGGTGGAGGGGATTGAAATGCTGGTGGAAGGGCTGGAAATGCTGGTGGAAGGGCTGGAAATGCTGGTGGAGGGGGTTGAAGTGCTGGTGGAAGGGCTGGAAATGCTGGTGGAAGGGCTGGAAATGCTGGTGGAAGGGGTTGAAGTGCTGGTGGAAGGGGTTGAAATGCTGGTGGAAGAGGTTGAAATGCTGGTGGAAGGGGTTGAAATGCTGGTGGAAGGGCTTGAAATGCTGGTGGAAGGGCTGGAAATGCTGGTGGAAGGGGTTGAAATGCTGGTGGAAGGGCTTGAAATGCTGGTGGAAGGGGTTGAAATGCTGGTGGGAGGGCTGGAAATGCTGGTGGAAGGGCTTGAAATGCTGGTGGAAGGGGTTGAAATGCTGGTGGAAGAGGTTGAATTGCTGGTGGAAGGCGTTGAAATGCTGGTGGAAGGGGTTGAAATGCTGGTGGGAGGGCTGGAAATGCTGGTGGAAGGGGTTGAAATGTTGGTGGAAGGGGTTGAAATGCTGGTGGAAGGGCTTGAAATGCTGGTGGAGGGGGTTGAAATGCTGGTGGAAGGGGTTGAATTGCTGGTGGAAGGGCTGGAAATGCTGGTGGAAGGGCTTGAAATGCTGGTGGAAGGGGTTGAAATGCTGGTGGAAGGGGTTGAAATGCTGGTGGAGGGGGTTGAAATGCTGGTGGAAGGGCTTGAAATGCTGGTGGAGGGGGTTGAAATGCTGGTGGAGGGGGTTGAAATGCTGGTGGAAGGGGTTGAATTGCTGGTGGAAGGGCTGGAAATGCTGGTGGAAGGGCTTGAAATGCTGGTGGAGGGGCTGGAAATGCTGGTGGAAGGGCTTGAAATGCTGGTGGAGGGGGTTGAAATGCTGGTGGAGGGGGTTGAAATGCTGGTGGAAGGGCTTGAAATGCTGGTGGAAGGGGTTGAATTGCTGGTGCAAGGGCTGGAAATGCTGGTGGAAGGGGTTGAAATGCTGGTGGAAGGGGTTGAAATGCTGGTGGAGGGGGTTGAAATGCTGATGGAGGGGGTTGAAATGCTGGTGGAAGGGGTTGAATTGCTGGTGGAAGGGCTGGAAATGCTGGTGGAAGGGGTTGAAATGCTGGTGGAAGGGGTTGAAATGCTGGTGGAAGGGGTTGAAATGCTGGTGGAAGGGCTGGAAATGCTGGTGGAAGGGCTTGAAATGCTGGTGGAGGGGGTTGAAATGCTGGTGGAGGGGGTTGAAATGCTGGTGGAAGGGGTTGAATTGCTGGTGGAAGGGCTGGAAATGCTGGTGGAAGGGGTTGAAATGCTGGTGGAAGGGGTTGAAATGCTGGTGGAAGGGGTTGAAATGCTGGTGGAGGGGGTTGAAATGCTGGTGGAGGGGATTGAAATGCTGGTGGAAGGGCTTGAAATGCTGGTGGAAGGGGTTGAAATGCTGGTGGAGGGGGTTGAAATGCTGGTGGAAGGGGTTGAAATGCTGCTGGAAGGGCTGGAAATGCTGGTGGAGGGGGTTGAAATGCTGGTGGAGGGGGTTGAAATGCTGGTGGAGGGGGTTGAAATGCTGGTGGAGGGGATTGAAATGCTGGTGGAAGGGCTGGAAATGCTGGTGGAAGGGCTGGAAATGCTGGTGGAGGGGGTTGAAATGCTGGTGGAGGGGGTTGAAATGCTGGTGGAGGGGATTGAAATGCTGGTGGAAGGGCTGGAAATGCTGGTGGAAGGGCTGGAAATGCTGGTGGAGGGGATTGAAATGCTGGTGGAAGGGCTGGAAATGCTGGTGGAAGGGCTGGAAATGCTGGTGGAGGGGGTTGAAATGCTGGTGGAGGGGGTTGAAATGCTGGTGGAGGGGATTGAAATGCTGGTGGAAGGGCTGGAAATGCTGGTGGAAGGGGCTGAAATGCTGGTGGAGGGGATTGAAATGCTGGTGGAAGGGCTGGAAATGCTGGTGGAAGGGGTTGAAATGCTGGTGGAGGGGATTGAAATGCTGGTGGAAGGGCTGGAAATGCTGGTGGAGGGGCTTGAAATGCTCGTGGAAGGGCTGGAAATGCTGGTGGGAGGGCTGGAAATGCTGGTGGAAGGGCTGGAAATGCTGGTGGAGGGGATTGAAATGCTGGTGGAAGGGGTTGAAATGCTGGTGGAAGGGGTTGAAATGCTGGTGGAAGGGCTGGAAATGCTGGTGGAAGAGGTTGAATTGCTGGTGGAAGGGGTTGAAATGCTGGTGGAAGGGGTTGAAGTGCTGGTGGAAGGGCTGGAAATGCTGGTGGAAGGGCTGGAAATGCTGGTGGAAGGGGTTGAAGTGCTGGTGGAAGAGGTTGAAATGCTGGTGGAAGGGGTTGAAATGCTGGTGGAAGAGGTTGAAATGCTGGTGGAAGGGCTGGAAATGCTGGTGGAAGAGGTTGAATTGCTGGTGGAAGGGGTTGAAATGCTGGTGGAAGGGGTTGAAATGCTGGTGGAAGAGGTTGAAATGCTGGTGGAAGGGGTTGAAATGCTGGTGGAAGAGGTTGAAATGCTGGTGGAAGGGCTGGAAATGCTGGTGGAAGAGGTTGAATTGCTGGTGGAAGGGGTTGAAATGCTGGTGGAAGGGGTTGAAATGCTGGTGGAAGGGGTTGAAATGCTGGTGGAAGGGCTGGAAATGCTGGTGGAAGGGCTGGAAATGCTGGTGGAAGGGGTTGAAATGCTGGTGGAAGAGGTTGAAATGCTGGTGGAAGGGGTTGAAATGCTGGTGGAAGAGGTTGAAATGCTGGTGGAAGGGCTGGAAATGCTGGTGGAAGAGGTTGAATTGCTGGTGGAAGGGGTTGAAATGCTGGTGGAAGGGGTTGAAATGCTGGTGGAAGGGGTTGAAATGCTGGTGGAAGGGCTGGAAATGCTGGTGGAAGAAGTTGAATTGCTGGTGGAAGGGGTTGAAATGCTGGTGGAAGGGGTTGAAGTGCTGGTGGAAGGGCTGGAAATGCTGGTGGAAGGGCTGGAAATGCTGGTGGAAGGGGTTGAAGTGCTGGTGGAAGGGGTTGAAATGCTGGTGGAAGAGGTTTAAATGCTGGTGGAAGGGGTTGAAATGCTGGTGGAAGGGCTTGAAATGCTGGTGGAAGGGCTGGAAATGCTGGTGGAAGGGGTTGAAATGCTGGTGGAAGGGCTTGAAATGCTGGTGGAAGGGGTTGAAATGCTGGTGGGAGGGCTGGAAATGCTGGTGGAAGGGCTTGAAATGCTGGTGGAAGGGGTTGAAATGCTGGTGGAAGGGCTTGAAATGCTGGTGGAAGGGGTTGAATTGCTGGTGGAAGGGGTTGAAATGCTGGTGGAAGGGGTTGGAATGCTGGTGGAAGAGGTTGCAAATGCTGGTGGAAGGGGTTGAAATGCTGGTGGAAGGGGTTGAAAGTGCTGGTGGAAGGGCTGGAAATGCTGGTGGAAGGGCTGGAAATGCTGGTGGAAGGGATTGAAATGCTGGTGGAAGGGCTGGAAATGCTGGTGGAAGGGCTGGAAATGCTGGTGGAGTGGGTTGAAATGCTGGTGGAGGGGGTTGAAATGCTGGTGGAAGGGCTTGAAATGCTGGTGGAAGGGGTTGAATTGCTGGTGGAAGGGGTTGAAATGCTGGTGGAAGGGGTTGAAATGCTGGTGGAAGGGGTTGAAGTGCTGGTGGAAGGGCTGGAAATGCTGGTGGAAGAGGTTGAATTGCTGGTGGAAGGGGTTGAAATGCTGGTGGAAGAGATTGAAATGCTGGTGGAAGGGCTGGAAATGCTGGTGGAAGGGCTTGAAATGCTGGTGGAAGTGGTTGAATTGCTGGTGGAAGGGGTTGAAATGCTGGTGGAAGGGGTTGAAATGCTGGTGGAAGGGGTTGAAGTGCTGGTGGAAGGGCTGGAAATGCTGGTGGAAGAGGTTGAATTGCTGGTGGAAGGGGTTGAAATGCTGGTGGAAGGGGTTGAATTGCTGGTGGAAGGGGTTTGAAATGCTGGTGGAAGGGATTGAAATGCTGGTGGAAGGGCTGGAAATGCTGGTGGAAGGGCTTGAAATGCTGGTGGAAGGGGTTGAATTGCTGGTGGAAGGGGTTGAAATGCTGGTGGAAGGGGTTGAAATGCTGGTGGAAGGGGTTGAAGTGCTGGTGGAAGGGCTGGAAATGCTGGTGGAAGGGGTTGAAATGCTGGTGGAAGGGGTTGAAATGCTGGTGGAAGGGCTGGAAATGCTGGTGGAAGAGGTTGAATTGCTGGTGGAAGGGGTTGAAATGCTGGTGGAAGGGGTTGAAGTGCTGGTGGAAGGGCTGGAAATGCTGGTGGAAGGGCTGGAAATGCTGGTGGAAGGGGTTGAAGTGCTGGTGGAAGAGGTTGAAATGCTGGTGGAAGGGGTTTGAAATGCTGGTGGAAGAGGTTGAAATGCTGGTGGAAGGGCTGGAAATGCTGGTGGAAGAGGTTGAATTGCTGGTGGGAAGGGGTTGAAATGCTGGTGGAAGGGGTTGAAATGCTGGTGGAAGAGGTTGAAATGCTGGTGGAAGGGGTTGAAATGCTGGTGGAAGAGGTTGAAATGCTGGTGGAAGGGCTGGAAATGCTGGTGGAAGAGGTTGAATTGCTGGTGGAAGGGGTTGAAATGCTGGTGGAAGGGGTTGAAATGCTGGTGGAAGGGGTTGAAATGCTGGTGGAAGGGCTGGAAATGCTGGTGGAAGGGCTGGAAATGCTGGTGGAAGGGGTTGAAATGCTGGTGGAAGAGGTTGAAATGCTGGTGGAAGGGGTTGAAATGCTGGTGGAAGAGGTTGAAATGCTGGTGGAAGGGCTGGAAATGCTGGTGGAAGAGGTTGAAATTGCTGGTGGAAGGGGTTGAAATGCTGGTGGAAGGGGTTGAACTGCTGGTGGAAGGGGTTGAAAATGCTGGTGGAAGGGCTGAAAATGCTGGTGGAAGAAGTTGAATTGCTGGTGGAAGGGGTTGAAATGCTGGTGGAAGGGGTTGAAGTGCTGGTGGAAGGGCTGGAAATGCTGGTGGAAGGGCTGGAAATGCTGGTGGAAGGGGTTGAAGTGCTGGTGGAAGGGGTTGAAATGCTGGTGGAAGAGGTTGAAATGCTGGTGGAAGGGGTTGAAATGCTGGTGGAAGGGCTTGAAATGCTGGTGGAAGGGCGTGGAAAATGCTGGTGGAAGGGGTTGAAATGCTGGTGGAAGGGCTTGAAATGCTGGTGGAAGGGGTTGAAATGCTGGTGGGAGGGCTTGAAATGCTGGTGGAAGGGCTTGAAATGCTGGTGGAAGGGAGTTGAAATGCTGGTGGAAGAGGTTGAATTGCTGGTGGAAGGCGTTGAAATGCTGGTGGAAGGGGTTGAAATGCTGGTGGGAGGGCTGGAAATGCTGGTGGAAGGGGTTGAAATGCTGGTGGAAGGGGTTGAAATGCTGGTGGAAGGGCTTGAAATGCTGGTGGAGGGAGGTTGAAATGCTGGTGGAAGGGGTTGAATTGCTGGTGGAAGGGCTGGAAATGCTGGTGGAAGGGCTTGAAATGCTGGTGGAAGGGGTTGAAATGCTGGTGGAAGGGGGTTGAAATGCTGGTGGAGGGGGTTGAAATGCTGGTGGAAGGGCTTGAAATGCTGGTGGAGGGGGTTGAAATGCTGGTGGAGGGGTTGAAATGCTGGTGGAAGGGTTGAATTGCTGGTGGAAGGGCTGGAAATGCTGGTGGAAGGGCTTGAAATGCTGGTGGAGGGGCTGGAAATGCTGGTGGAAGGGCTTGAAATGCTGGTGGAGGGGGTTGAAATGCTGGTGGAGGGGGTTGAAATGCTGGTGGAAGGGCTTGAAATGCTGGTGGAAGGGGTTGAATTGCTGGTGCAAGGGCTGGAAATGCTGGTGGAAGGGGTTGAAATGCTGGTGGAAGGGGTTGAAATGCTGGTGGAGGGGTTGAAATGCTGATGGAGGGGGTTGAAATGCTGGTGGAAGGGGTTGAATTGCTGGTGGAAGGCTGGAAATGCTGGTGGAAGGGGTTGAAATGCTGGTGGAAGGGGTTGAAATGCTGGTGGAAGGGGTTGAAATGCTGGTGGAAGGCTGGAAATGCTGGTGGAAGGGCTTGAAATGCTGGTGGAGGGGGGTTGAAATGCTGGTGGAGGGGGTTGAAATGCTGGTGGAAGGGGTTGAATTGCTGGTGGAAGGGCTGGAAATGCTGGTGGAAGGGGTTGAAATGCTGGTGGAAGGGGTTGAAATAAGGGGTTGAAATGCTGGTGGAGGGGGTTGAAATGCTGGTGGAGGGGATTGAAATGCTGGTGGAAGGGCTTGAAATGCTGGTGGAAGGGGTTGAAATGCTGGTGGAGGGGGTTGAAATGCTGGTGGAAGGGGTTGAAATGCTGCTGGAAGGGCTGGAAATGCTGGTGGAGGGGGTTGAAATGCTGGTGGAGGGGGTTGAAATGCTGGTGGAGGGGGTTGAAATGCTGGTGGAGGGGATTGAAATGCTGGTGGAAGGGCTGGAAATGCTGGTGGAAGGGCTGGAAATGCTGGTGGAGGGGGTTGAAATGCTGGGGGAGGGGGTTGAAATGCTGGTGGAGGGGATTGAAATGCTGGTGGAAGGGCTGGAAATGCTGGTGGAAGGGCTGGAAATGCTGGTGGAGGGGATTGAAATGCTGGTGGAAGGGCTGGAAATGCTGGTGGAAGGGCTGGAAATGCTGGTGGAGGGGGTTGAAATGCTGGTGGAGGGGGTTGAAATGCTGGTGGAGGGGATTGAAATGCTGGTGGAAGGGCTGGAAATGCTGGTGGAAGGGGCTGAAATGCTGGTGGAGGGGATTGAAATGCTGGTGGAAGGGCTGGAAATGCTGGTGGAAGGGGTTGAAATGCTGGTGGAGGGGATTGAAATGCTGGTGGAAGGGCTGGAAATGCTGGTGGAGGGGCTTGAAATGCTCGTGGAAGGGCTGGAAATGCTGGTGGGAGGGCTGGAAATGCTGGTGGAAGGGCTGGAAATGCTGGTGGAGGGGATTGAAATGCTGGTGGAAGGGGTTGAAATGCTGGTGGAAGGGGTTGAAATGCTGGTGGAAGGGCTGGAAATGCTGGTGGAAGAGGTTGAATTGCTGGTGGAAGGGGTTGAAATGCTGGTGGAAGGGGTTGAAGTGCTGGTGGAAGGGCTGGAAATGCTGGTGGAAGGGCTGGAAATGCTGGTGGAAGGGGTTGAAGTGCTGGTGGAAGAGGTTGAAATGCTGGTGGAAGGGGTTGAAATGCTGGTGGAAGAGGTTGAAATGCTGGTGGAAGGGCTGGAAATGCTGGTGGAAGAGGTTGAATTGCTGGTGGAAGGGGTTGAAATGCTGGTGGAAGGGGTTGAAATGCTGGTGGAAGAGGTTGAAATGCTGGTGGAAGGGGTTGAAATGCTGGTGGAAGAGGTTGAAATGCTGGTGGAAGGGCTGGAAATGCTGGTGGAAGAGGTTGAATTGCTGGTGGAAGGGGTTGAAATGCTGGTGGAAGGGGTTGAAATGCTGGTGGAAGGGGTTGAAATGCTGGTGGAAGGGCTGGAAATGCTGGTGGAAGGGCTGGAAATGCTGGTGGAAGGGGTTGAAATGCTGGTGGAAGAGGTTGAAATGCTGGTGGAAGGGGTTGAAATGCTGGTGGAAGAGGTTGAAATGCTGGTGGAAGGGCTGGAAATGCTGGTGGAAGAGGTTGAATTGCTGGTGGAAGGGGTTGAAATGCTGGTGGAAGGGGTTGAAATGCTGGTGGAAGGGGTTGAAATGCTGGTGGAAGGGCTGGAAATGCTGGTGGAAGAAGTTGAATTGCTGGTGGAAGGGGTTGAAATGCTGGTGGAAGGGGTTGAAGTGCTGGTGGAAGGGCTGGAAATGCTGGTGGAAGGGCTGGAAATGCTGGTGGAAGGGGTTGAAGTGCTGGTGGAAGGGGTTGAAATGCTGGTGGAAGAGGTTTAAATGCTGGTGGAAGGGGTTGAAATGCTGGTGGAAGGGCTTGAAATGCTGGTGGAAGGGCTGGAAATGCTGGTGGAAGGGGTTGAAATGCTGGTGGAAGGGCTTGAAATGCTGGTGGAAGGGGTTGAAATGCTGGTGGGAGGGCTGGAAATGCTGGTGGAAGGGCTTGAAATGCTGGTGGAAGGGGTTGAAATGCTGGTGGAAGGGCTTGAAATGCTGGTGGAAGGGGTTGAATTGCTGGTGGAAGGGGTTGAAATGCTGGTGGAAGGGGTTGGAATGCTGGTGGAAGAGGTTGAAATGCTGGTGGAAGGGGTTGAAATGCTGGTGGAAGGGGTTGAAGTGCTGGTGGAAGGGCTGGAAATGCTGGTGGAAGGGCTGGAAATGCTGGTGGAAGGGATTGAAATGCTGGTGGAAGGGCTGGAAATGCTGGTGGAAGGGCTGGAAATGCTGGTGGAGTGGGTTGAAATGCTGGTGGAGGGGGTTGAAATGCTGGTGGAAGGGCTTGAAATGCTGGTGGAAGGGGTTGAATTGCTGGTGGAAGGGGTTGAAATGCTGGTGGAAGGGGTTGAAATGCTGGTGGAAGGGGTTGAAGTGCTGGTGGAAGGGCTGGAAATGCTGGTGGAAGAGGTTGAATTGCTGGTGGAAGGGGTTGAAATGCTGGTGGAAGGGATTGAAATGCTGGTGGAAGGGCTGGAAATGCTGGTGGAAGGGCTTGAAATGCTGGTGGAAGTGGTTGAATTGCTGGTGGAAGGGGTTGAAATGCTGGTGGAAGGGGTTGAAATGCTGGTGGAAGGGGTTGAAGTGCTGGTGGAAGGGCTGGAAATGCTGGTGGAAGAGGTTGAATTGCTGGTGGAAGGGGTTGAAATGCTGGTGGAAGGGGTTGAATTGCTGGTGGAAGGGGTTGAAATGCTGGTGGAAGGGATTGAAATGCTGGTGGAAGGGCTGGAAATGCTGGTGGAAGGGCTTGAAATGCTGGTGGAAGGGGTTGAATTGCTGGTGGAAGGGGTTGAAATGCTGGTGGAAGGGGTTGAAATGCTGGTGGAAGGGGTTGAAGTGCTGGTGGAAGGGCTGGAAATGCTGGTGGAAGGGGTTGAAATGCTGGTGGAAGGGGTTGAAATGCTGGTGGAAGAGGTTGAAATGCTGGTGGAAGAGGTTGAAATGCTGGTGGAAGGGCTGGAAATGCTGGTGGAAGAGGTTGAATTGCTGGTGGAAGGGGTTGAAATGCTGGTGGAAGGGGTTGAAATGCTGGTGGAAGGGGTTGAAATGCTGGTGGAAGGGCTGGAAATGCTGGTGGAAGAGGTTGAATTGCTGGTGGAAGGGGTTGAAATGCTGGTGGAAGGGGTTGAAGTGCTGGTGGAAGGGCTGGAAATGCTGGTGGAAGGGCTGGAAATGCTGGTGGAAGGGGTTGAAGTGCTGGTGGAAGAGGTTGAAATGCTGGTGGAAGGGGTTGAAATGCTGGTGGAAGAGGTTGAAATGCTGGTGGAAGGGCTGGAAATGCTGGTGGAAGAGGTTGAATTGCTGGTGGAAGGGGTTGAAATGCTGGTGGAAGGGGTTGAAATGCTGGTGGAAGAGGTTGAAATGCTGGTGGAAGGGGTTGAAATGCTGGTGGAAGAGGTTGAAATGCTGGTGGAAGGGCTGGAAATGCTGGTGGAAGAGGTTGAATTGCTGGTGGAAGGGGTTGAAATGCTGGTGGAAGGGGTTGAAATGCTGGTGGAAGGGGTTGAAATGCTGGTGGAAGGGCTGGAAATGCTGGTGGAAGGGCTGGAAATGCTGGTGGAAGGGGTTGAAATGCTGGTGGAAGAGGTTGAAATGCTGGTGGAAGGGGTTGAAATGCTGGTGGAAGAGGTTGAAATGCTGGTGGAAGGGCTGGAAATGCTGGTGGAAGAGGTTGAATTGCTGGTGGAAGGGGTTGAAATGCTGGTGGAAGGGGTTGAAATGCTGGTGGAAGGGGTTGAAATGCTGGTGGAAGGGCTGGAAATGCTGGTGGAAGAAGTTGAATTGCTGGTGGAAGGGGTTGAAATGCTGGTGGAAGGGGTTGAAGTGCTGGTGGAAGGGCTGGAAATGCTGGTGGAAGGGCTGGAAATGCTGGTGGAAGGGGTTGAAGTGCTGGTGGAAGGGGTTGAAATGCTGGTGGAAGAGGTTGAAATGCTGGTGGAAGGGGTTGAAATGCTGGTGGAAGGGCTTGAAATGCTGGTGGAAGGGCTGGAAATGCTGGTGGAAGGGGTTGAAATGCTGGTGGAAGGGCTTGAAATGCTGGTGGAAGGGGTTGAAATGCTGGTGGGAGGGCTGGAAATGCTGGTGGAAGGGCTTGAAATGCTGGTGGAAGGGGTTGAAATGCTGGTGGAAGAGGTTGAATTGCTGGTGGAAGGCGTTGAAATGCTGGTGGAAGGGGTTGAAATGCTGGTGGGAGGGCTGGAAATGCTGGTGGAAGGGGTTGAAATGTTGGTGGAAGGGGTTGAAATGCTGGTGGAAGGGCTTGAAATGCTGGTGGAGGGGGTTGAAATGCTGGTGGAAGGGGTTGAATTGCTGGTGGAAGGGCTGGAAATGCTGGTGGAAGGGCTTGAAATGCTGGTGGAAGGGGTTGAAATGCTGGTGGAAGGGGTTGAAATGCTGGTGGAGGGGGTTGAAATGCTGGTGGAAGGGCTTGAAATGCTGGTGGAGGGGGTTGAAATGCTGGTGGAGGGGGTTGAAATGCTGGTGGAAGGGGTTGAATTGCTGGTGGAAGGGCTGGAAATGCTGGTGGAAGGGCTTGAAATGCTGGTGGAGGGGCTGGAAATGCTGGTGGAAGGGCTTGAAATGCTGGTGGAGGGGGTTGAAATGCTGGTGGAGGGGGTTGAAATGCTGGTGGAAGGGCTTGAAATGCTGGTGGAAGGGGTTGAATTGCTGGTGCAAGGGCTGGAAATGCTGGTGGAAGGGGTTGAAATGCTGGTGGAAGGGGTTGAAATGCTGGTGGAGGGGGTTGAAATGCTGATGGAGGGGGTTGAAATGCTGGTGGAAGGGGTTGAATTGCTGGTGGAAGGGCTGGAAATGCTGGTGGAAGGGGTTGAAATGCTGGTGGAAGGGGTTGAAATGCTGGTGGAAGGGGTTGAAATGCTGGTGGAAGGGCTGGAAATGCTGGTGGAAGGGCTTGAAATGCTGGTGGAGGGGGTTGAAATGCTGGTGGAGGGGGTTGAAATGCTGGTGGAAGGGGTTGAATTGCTGGTGGAAGGGCTGGAAATGCTGGTGGAAGGGGTTGAAATGCTGGTGGAAGGGGTTGAAATGCTGGTGGAAGGGGTTGAAATGCTGGTGGAGGGGGTTGAAATGCTGGTGGAGGGGATTGAAATGCTGGTGGAAGGGCTTGAAATGCTGGTGGAAGGGGTTGAAATGCTGGTGGAGGGGGTTGAAATGCTGGTGGAAGGGGTTGAAATGCTGCTGGAAGGGCTGGAAATGCTGGTGGAGGGGGTTGAAATGCTGGTGGAGGGGGTTGAAATGCTGGTGGAGGGGGTTGAAATGCTGGTGGAGGGGATTGAAATGCTGGTGGAAGGGCTGGAAATGCTGGTGGAAGGGCTGGAAATGCTGGTGGAGGGGGTTGAAATGCTGGTGGAGGGGGTTGAAATGCTGGTGGAGGGGATTGAAATGCTGGTGGAAGGGCTGGAAATGCTGGTGGAAGGGCTGGAAATGCTGGTGGAGGGGATTGAAATGCTGGTGGAAGGGCTGGAAATGCTGGTGGAAGGGCTGGAAATGCTGGTGGAGGGGGTTGAAATGCTGGTGGAGGGGGTTGAAATGCTGGTGGAGGGGATTGAAATGCTGGTGGAAGGGCTGGAAATGCTGGTGGAAGGGGCTGAAATGCTGGTGGAGGGGATTGAAATGCTGGTGGAAGGGCTGGAAATGCTGGTGGAAGGGGTTGAAATGCTGGTGGAGGGGATTGAAATGCTGGTGGAAGGGCTGGAAATGCTGGTGGAGGGGCTTGAAATGCTCGTGGAAGGGCTGGAAATGCTGGTGGGAGGGCTGGAAATGCTGGTGGAAGGGCTGGAAATGCTGGTGGAGGGGATTGAAATGCTGGTGGAAGGGGTTGAATTGCTGGTGGAAGGGGTTGAAATGCAGGTGGAGGGGATTGAAATGCTGGTGGAAGGGCTGGAAATGCTGGTGGAAGGGCTGGAAATGCTGGTGGAGGGGATTGAAATGCTGGTGGAAGGGGTTGAATTGCTGGTGGAAGGGGTTGAAATGCAGGTGGAGGGGATTGAAATGCTGGTGGAAGGGCTGGAAATGCTGGTGGAAGAGGTTGAAATGCTGGTGGAAGGGGTTGAAATGCTGGTGGAAGGGGTTGAAGTGCTGGTGGAAGGGCTGGAAATGCTGGTGGAAGGGGTTGGAATGCTGGTGGAAGAGGTTGAAATGCTGGTGGAAGGGGTTGAAATGCTGGTGGAAGGGGTTGAAGTGCTGGTGGAAGGGCTGGAAATGCTGGTGGAAGGGCTGGAAATGCTGGTGGAGGGGATTGAAATGCTGGTGGAAGGGCTGGAAATGCTGGTGGAAGGGGTTGAATTGCTGGTGGAAGGGGTTGAAATGCTGGTGGAAGGGGTTGAAGTGCTGGTGGAAAGGGCTGGAAATGCTGGTGGAAGGGCTGGAAATGCTGGTGGAGGGGGTTGAAGTGCTGGTGGAGGGGGTTGAAATGCTGGTGGAAGGGCTTGAAATGCTGGTGGAAGGGGTTGAATTGCTGGTGGAAGGGGTTGAAATGCTGGTGGAAGGGGTTGGAATGCTGGTGGAAGAGGTTGAAATGCTGGTGGAAGGGGTTGAATTGCTGGTGGAAGGGGTTGAAGTGCTGGTGGAAGGGCTGGAAATGCTGGTGGAAGGGCTGGAAATGCTGGTGGAAGGGATTGAAATGCTGGTGGAAGGGCTGGAAATGCTGGTGGAAGGGCTGGAAATGCTGGTGGAGGGGGTTGAAATGCTGGTGGAGGGGGTTGAAATGCTGGTGGAAGGGCTTGAAATGCTGGTGGAAGGGGTTGAATTGCTGGTGGAAGGGGTTGAAATGCTGGTGGAAGGGGTTGAAATGCTGGTGGAAGGGGTTGAAGTGCTGGTGGAAGGGCTGGAAATGCTGGTGGAAGAGGTTGAATTGCTGGTGGAAGGGGTTGAAATGCTGGTGGAAGGGATTGAAATGCTGGTGGAAGGGCTGGAAATGCTGGTGGAAGGGCTTGAAATGCTGGTGGAAGGGGTTGAATTGCTGGTGGAAGGGGTTGAAATGCTGGTGGAAGGGGTTGAAATGCTGGTGGAAGGGGTTGAAGTGCTGGTGGAAGGGCTGGAAATGCTGGTGGAAGAGGTTGAATTGCTGGTGGAAGGGGTTGAAATGCTGGTGGAAGGGGTTGAATTGCTGGTGGAAGGGGTTGAAATGCTGGTGGAAGGGATTGAAATGCTGGTGGAAGGGCTGGAAATGCTGGTGGAAGGGCTTGAAATGCTGGTGGAAGGGGTTGAATTGCTGGTGGAAGGGGTTGAAATGCTGGTGGAAGGGGTTGAAATGCTGGTGGAAGGGGTTGAAGTGCTGGTGGAAGGGCTGGAAATGCTGGTGGAAGAGGTTGAATTGCTGGTGGAAGGGGTTGAAATGCTGGTGGAAGGGGTTGAAATGCTGGTGGAAGAGGTTGAAATGCTGGTGGAAGAGGTTGAAATGCTGGTGGAAGGGCTGGAAATGCTGGTGGAAGAGGTTGAATTGCTGGTGGAAGGGGTTGAAATGCTGGTGGAAGGGGTTGAAATGCTGGTGGAAGAGGTTGAAATGCTGGTGGAAGAGGTTGAAATGCTGGTGGAAGGGCTGGAAATGCTGGTGGAAGAGGTTGAATTGCTGGTGGAAGGGGTTGAAATGCTGGTGGAAGGGGTTGAAATGCTGGTGGAAGGGGTTGAAATGCTGGTGGAAGGGCTGGAAATGCTGGTGGAAGAGGTTGAATTGCTGGTGGAAGGGGTTGAAATGCTGGTGGAAGGGGTTGAAGTGCTGGTGGAAGGGCTGGAAATGCTGGTGGAAGGGCTGGAAATGCTGGTGGAAGGGGTTGAAGTGCTGGTGGAAGAGGTTGAAATGCTGGTGGAAGGGGTTGAAATGCTGGTGGAAGAGGTTGAAATGCTGGTGGAAGGGCTGGAAATGCTGGTGGAAGAGGTTGAATTGCTGGTGGAAGGGGTTGAAATGCTGGTGGAAGGGGTTGAAATGCTGGTGGAAGAGGTTGAAATGCTGGTGGAAGGGGTTGAAATGCTGGTGGAAGAGGTTGAAATGCTGGTGGAAGGGCTGGAAATGCTGGTGGAAGAGGTTGAATTGCTGGTGGAAGGGGTTGAAATGCTGGTGGAAGGGGTTGAAATGCTGGTGGAAGGGGTTGAAATGCTGGTGGAAGGGCTGGAAATGCTGGTGGAAGGGCTGGAAATGCTGGTGGAAGGGGTTGAAATGCTGGTGGAAGAGGTTGAAATGCTGGTGGAAGGGGTTGAAATGCTGGTGGAAGAGGTTGAAATGCTGGTGGAAGGGCTGGAAATGCTGGTGGAAGAGGTTGAATTGCTGGTGGAAGGGGTTGAAATGCTGGTGGAAGGGGTTGAAATGCTGGTGGAAGGGGTTGAAATGCTGGTGGAAGGGCTGGAAATGCTGGTGGAAGAAGTTGAATTGCTGGTGGAAGGGGTTGAAATGCTGGTGGAAGGGGTTGAAGTGCTGGTGGAAGGGCTGGAAATGCTGGTGGAAGGGCTGGAAATGCTGGTGGAAGGGGTTGAAGTGCTGGTGGAAGGGGTTGAAATGCTGGTGGAAGAGGTTGAAATGCTGGTGGAAGGGGTTGAAATGCTGGTGGAAGGGCTTGAAATGCTGGTGGAAGGGCTGGAAATGCTGGTGGAAGGGGTTGAAATGCTGGTGGAAGGGCTTGAAATGCTGGTGGAAGGGGTTGAAATGCTGGTGGGAGGGCTGGAAATGCTGGTGGAAGGGCTTGAAATGCTGGTGGAAGGGGTTGAAATGCTGGTGGAAGAGGTTGAATTGCTGGTGGAAGGCGTTGAAATGCTGGTGGAAGGGGTTGAAATGCTGGTGGGAGGGCTGGAAATGCTGGTGGAAGGGGTTGAAATGTTGGTGGAAGGGGTTGAAATGCTGGTGGAAGGGCTTGAAATGCTGGTGGAGGGGGTTGAAATGCTGGTGGAAGGGGTTGAATTGCTGGTGGAAGGGCTGGAAATGCTGGTGGAAGGGCTTGAAATGCTGGTGGAAGGGGTTGAAATGCTGGTGGAAGGGGTTGAAATGCTGGTGGAGGGGGTTGAAATGCTGGTGGAAGGGCTTGAAATGCTGGTGGAGGGGGTTGAAATGCTGGTGGAGGGGGTTGAAATGCTGGTGGAAGGGGTTGAATTGCTGGTGGAAGGGCTGGAAATGCTGGTGGAAGGGCTTGAAATGCTGGTGGAGGGGCTGGAAATGCTGGTGGAAGGGCTTGAAATGCTGGTGGAGGGGGTTGAAATGCTGGTGGAGGGGGTTGAAATGCTGGTGGAAGGGCTTGAAATGCTGGTGGAAGGGGTTGAATTGCTGGTGCAAGGGCTGGAAATGCTGGTGGAAGGGGTTGAAATGCTGGTGGAAGGGGTTGAAATGCTGGTGGAGGGGGTTGAAATGCTGGTGGAAGGGGTTGAATTGCTGGTGGAAGGGCTGGAAATGCTGGTGGAAGGGGTTGAAATGCTGATGGAGGGGGTTGAAATGCTGGTGGAAGGGGTTGAATTGCTGGTGGAAGGGCTGGAAATGCTGGTGGAAGGGGTTGAAATGCTGGTGGAAGGGGTTGAAATGCTGGTGGAAGGGGTTGAAATGCTGGTGGAAGGGCTGGAAATGCTGGTGGAAGGGCTTGAAATGCTGGTGGAGGGGGTTGAAATGCTGGTGGAGGGGGTTGAAATGCTGGTGGAAGGGGTTGAATTGCTGGTGGAAGGGATGGAAATGCTGGTGGAAGGGGTTGAAATGCTGGTGGAAGGGGTTGAAATGCTGGTGGAAGGGGTTGAAATGCTGGTGGAGGGGGTTGAAATGCTGGTGGAGGGGATTGAAATGCTGGTGGAAGGGCTTGAAATGCTGGTGGAAGGGGTTGAAATGCTGGTGGAGGGGGTTGAAATGCTGGTGGAAGGGGTTGAAATGCTGCTGGAAGGGCTGGAAATGCTGGTGGAGGGGGTTGAAATGCTGGTGGAGGGGGTTGAAATGCTGGTGGAGGGGGTTGAAATGCTGGTGGAGGGGATTGAAATGCTGGTGGAAGGGCTGGAAATGCTGGTGGAAGGGCTGGAAATGCTGGTGGAGGGGGTTGAAATGCTGGTGGAGGGGGTTGAAATGCTGGTGGAGGGGATTGAAATGCTGGTGGAAGGGCTGGAAATGCTGGTGGAAGGGCTGGAAATGCTGGTGGAGGGGATTGAAATGCTGGTGGAAGGGCTGGAAATGCTGGTGGAAGGGCTGGAAATGCTGGTGGAGGGGGTTGAAATGCTGGTGGAGGGGGTTGAAATGCTGGTGGAGGGGATTGAAATGCTGGTGGAAGGGCTGGAAATGCTGGTGGAAGGGGCTGAAATGCTGGTGGAGGGGATTGAAATGCTGGTGGAAGGGCTGGAAATGCTGGTGGAAGGGGTTGAAATGCTGGTGGAGGGGATTGAAATGCTGGTGGAAGGGCTGGAAATGCTGGTGGAGGGGCTTGAAATGCTCGTGGAAGGGCTGGAAATGCTGGTGGGAGGGCTGGAAATGCTGGTGGAAGGGCTGGAAATGCTGGTGGAGGGGATTGAAATGCTGGTGGAAGGGGTTGAATTGCTGGTGGAAGGGGTTGAAATGCAGGTGGAGGGGATTGAAATGCTGGTGGAAGGGCTGGAAATGCTGGTGGAAGGGCTGGAAATGCTGGTGGAGGGGATTGAAATGCTGGTGGAAGGGGTTGAATTGCTGGTGGAAGGGGTTGAAATGCAGGTGGAGGGGATTGAAATGCTGGTGGAAGGGCTGGAAATGCTGGTGGAAGAGGTTGAAATGCTGGTGGAAGGGGTTGAAATGCTGGTGGAAGGGGTTGAAGTGCTGGTGGAAGGGCTGGAAATGCTGGTGGAAGGGGTTGGAATGCTGGTGGAAGAGGTTGAAATGCTGGTGGAAGGGGTTGAAATGCTGGTGGAAGGGGTTGAAGTGCTGGTGGAAGGGCTGGAAATGCTGGTGGAAGGGCTGGAAATGCTGGTGGAGGGGATTGAAATGCTGGTGGAAGGGCTGGAAATGCTGGTGGAAGGGGTTGAATTGCTGGTGGAAGGGGTTGAAATGCTGGTGGAAGGGGTTGAAGTGCTGGTGGAAAGGGCTGGAAATGCTGGTGGAAGGGCTGGAAATGCTGGTGGAGGGGGTTGAAGTGCTGGTGGAGGGGGTTGAAATGCTGGTGGAAGGGCTTGAAATGCTGGTGGAAGGGGTTGAATTGCTGGTGGAAGGGGTTGAAATGCTGGTGGAAGGGGTTGGAATGCTGGTGGAAGAGGTTGAAATGCTGGTGGAAGGGGTTGAATTGCTGGTGGAAGGGGTTGAAGTGCTGGTGGAAGGGCTGGAAATGCTGGTGGAAGGGCTGGAAATGCTGGTGGAAGGGATTGAAATGCTGGTGGAAGGGCTGGAAATGCTGGTGGAAGGGCTGGAAATGCTGGTGGAGGGGGTTGAAATGCTGGTGGAGGGGGTTGAAATGCTGGTGGAAGGGCTTGAAATGCTGGTGGAAGGGGTTGAATTGCTGGTGGAAGGGGTTGAAATGCTGGTGGAAGGGGTTGAAATGCTGGTGGAAGGGGTTGAAGTGCTGGTGGAAGGGCTGGAAATGCTGGTGGAAGAGGTTGAATTGCTGGTGGAAGGGGTTGAAATGCTGGTGGAAGGGATTGAAATGCTGGTGGAAGGGCTGGAAATGCTGGTGGAAGGGCTTGGAATGCTGGTGGAAGGGGTTGAATTGCTGGTGGAAGGGGTTGAAATGCTGGTGGAAGGGGTTGAAATGCTGGTGGAAGGGGTTGAAGTGCTGGTGGAAGGGCTGGAAATGCTGGTGGAAGAGGTTGAATTGCTGGTGGAAGGGGTTGAAATGCTGGTGGAAGGGGTTGAATTGCTGGTGGAAGGGGTTGAAATGCTGGTGGAAGGGATTGAAATGCTGGAGGAAGGGCTGGAAATGCTGGTGGAAGGGCTTGAAATGCTGGTGGAAGGGGTTGAATTGCTGGTGGAAGGGGTTGAAATGCTGGTGGAAGGGGTTGAAATGCTGGTGGAAGGGGTTGAAGTGCTGGTGGAAGGGCTGGAAATGCTGGTGGAAGAGGTTGAATTGCTGGTGGAAGGGGTTGAAATGCTGGTGGAAGGGGTTGAAATGCTGGTGGAAGAGGTTGAAATGCTGGTGGAAGAGGTTGAAATGCTGGTGGAAGGGCTGGAAATGCTGGTGGAAGAGGTTGAATTGCTGGTGGAAGGGGTTGAAATGCTGGTGGAAGGGGTTGAAATGCTGGTGGAAGGGGTTGAAATGCTGGTGGAAGGGCTGGAAATGCTGGTGGAAGAGGTTGAATTGCTGGTGGAAGGGGTTGAAATGCTGGTGGAAGGGGTTGAAGTGCTGGTGGAAGGGCTGGAAATGCTGGTGGAAGGGCTGGAAATGCTGGTGGAAGCGGTTGAAGTGCTGGTGGAAGAGGTTGAAATGCTGGTGGAAGGGGTTGAAATGCTGGTGGAAGAGGTTGAAATGCTGGTGGAAGGGCTGGAAATGCTGGTGGAAGAGGTTGAATTGCTGGTGGAAGGGGTTGAAATGCTGGTGGAAGGGGTTGAAATGCTGGTGGAAGAGGTTGAAATGCTGGTGGAAGGGGTTGAAATGCTGGTGGAAGAGGTTGAAATGCTGGTGGAAGGGCTGGAAATGCTGGTGGAAGAGGTTGAATTGCTGGTGGAAGGGGTTGAAATGCTGGTGGAAGGGGTTGAAATGCTGGTGGAAGGGGTTGAAATGCTGGTGGAAGGGCTGGAAATGCTGGTGGAAGGGCTGGAAATGCTGGTGGAAGGGGTTGAAATGCTGGTGGAAGAGGTTGAAATGCTGGTGGAAGGGGTTGAAATGCTGGTGGAAGAGGTTGAAATGCTGGTGGAAGGGCTGGAAATGCTGGTGGAAGAGGTTGAATTGCTGGTGGAAGGGGTTGAAATGCTGGTGGAAGGGGTTGAAATGCTGGTGGAAGGGGTTGAAATGCTGGTGGAAGGGCTGGAAATGCTGGTGGAAGAGGTTGAATTGCTGGTGGAAGGGGTTGAAATGCTGGTGGAAGGGGTTGAAGTGCTGGTGGAAGGGCTGGAAATGCTGGTGGAAGGGCTGGAAATGCTGGTGGAAGGGGTTGAAGTGCTGGTGGAAGGGGTTGAAATGCTGGTGGAAGAGGTTGAAATGTTGGTGGAAGGGGTTGAAATGCTGGTGGAAGGGCTTGAAATGCTGGTGGAAGGGCTGGAAATGCTGGTGGAAGGGGTTGAAATGCTGGTGGAAGGGCTTGAAATGCTGGTGGAAGGGGTTGAAATGCTGGTGGGAGGGCTGGAAATGCTGGTGGAAGGGCTTGAAATGCTGGTGGAAGGGGTTGAAATGCTGGTGGAAGAGGTTGAATTGCTGGTGGAAGGCGTTGAAATGCTGGTGGAAGGGGTTGAAATGCTGGTGGGAGGGCTGGAAATGCTGGTGGAAGGGGTTGAAATGCTGGTGGAAGGGGTTGAAATGCTGGTGGAAGGGCTTGAAATGCTGGTGGAGGGGGTTGAAATGCTGGTGGAAGGGGTTGAATTGCTGGTGGAAGGGCTGGAAATGCTGGTGGAAGGGCTTGAAATGCTGGTGGAAGGGGTTGAAATGCTGGTGGAAGGGGTTGAAATGCTGGTGGAGGGGGTTGAAATGCTGGTGGAAGGGCTTGAAATGCTGGTGGAGGGGGTTGAAATGCTGGTGGAGGGGGTTGAAATGCTGGTGGAAGGGGTTGAATTGCTGGTGGAAGGGCTGGAAATGCTGGTGGAAGGGCTTGAAATGCTGGTAGAGGGGCTGGAAATGCTGGTGGAAGGGCTTGAAATGCTGGTGGAGGGGGTTGAAATGCTGGTGGAGGGGGTTGAAATGCTGGTGGAAGGGCTTGAAATGCTGGTGGAAGGGGTTGAATTGCTGGTGCAAGGGCTGGAAATGCTGGTGGAAGGGGTTGAAATGCTGGTGGAAGGGGTTGAAATGCTGGTGGAAGGGGTTGAAATGCTGGTGGAGGGGGTTGAAATGCTGGTGGAAGGGGTTGAATTGCTGGTGGAAGGGCTGGAAATGCTGGTGGAAGGGCTTGAAATGCTGGTGGAGGGGGTTGAAATGCTGGTGGAAGGGGTTGAATTGCTGGTGGAGGGGGTTGAAATGCTGGTGGAAGGGCTTGAAATGCTGGTGGAGGGGGTTGAAATGCTGGTGGAAGGGGTTGAATTGCTGGTGGAAGGGCTGGAAATGCTGGTGGAAGGGGTTGAAATGCTGGTGGAAGGGGTTGAAATGCTGGTGGAAGGGGTTGAAATGCTGGTGGAGGGGGTTGAAATGCTGGTGGAGGGGATTGAAATGCTGGTGGAAGGGCTTGAAATGCTGGTGGAAGGGGTTGAAATGCTGGTGGAGGGGGTTGAAATGCTGGTGGAAGGGGTTGAAATGCTGCTGGAAGGGCTGGAAATGCTGGTGGAGGGGGTTGAAATGCTGGTGGAGGGGGTTGAAATGCTGGTGGAGGGGGTTGAAATGCTGGTGGAGGGGATTGAAATGCTGGTGGACGGGCTGGAAATGCTGGTGGAAGGGCTGGAAATGCTGGTGGAGGGGGTTGAAATGCTGGTGGAGGGGGTTGAAATGCTGGTGGAGGGGATTGAAATGCTGGTGGAAGGGCTGGAAATGCTGGTGGAAGGGCTGGAAATGCTGGTGGAGGGGATTGAAATACTGGTGGAAGGGCTGGAAATGCTGGTGGAAGGGCTGGAAATGCTGGTGGAGGGGGTTGAAATGCTGGTGGAGGGGGTTGAAATGCTGGTGGAGGGGATTGAAATGCTGGTGGAAGGGCTGGAAATGCTGGTGGAAGGGGCTGAAATGCTGGTGGAGGGGATTGAAATGCTGGTGGAAGGGCTGGAAATGCTGGTGGAAGGGGTTGAAATGCTGGTGGAGGGGATTGAAATGCTGGTGGAAGGGCTGGAAATGCTGGTGGAGGGGCTTGAAATGCTCGTGGAAGGGCTGGAAATGCTGGTGGAAGGGCTGGAAATGCTGGTGGAAGGGCTGGAAATGCTGGTGGAGGGGATTGAAATGCTGGTGGAAGGGGTTGAATTGCTGGTGGAAGGGGTTGAAATGCAGGTGGAGGGGATTGAAATGCTGGTGGAAGGGCTGGAAATGCTGGTGGAAGGGCTGGAAATGCTGGTGGAGGGGATTGAAATGCTGGTGGAAGGGGTTGAATTGCTGGTGGAAGGGGTTGAAATGCAGGTGGAGGGGATTGAAATGCTGGTGGAAGGGCTGGAAATGCTGGTGGAAGGGGTTGAAATGCTGGTGGAAGGGCTTGAAATGCTGGTGGAAGGGCTTGAAAAGCTGGTGGAAGGGCTGGAAATGCTGGTGGAAGAGGTTGAAATGCTGGTGGAAGGACTGGAAATGCTGGTGGAGGGGCTTGAAATGCTGGTGGAAGGGCTGGAAATGCTGGTGGAGGGCCTTGAAATGCTGGTGGAAGGGCTGGAAATGCTGGTGGAGGGGCTTGAAATGCTGGTGGAAGGGCTGGAAATGCTGGTGTAAGGGGATGAAATGCTGGTGGAAGGGGTTGAAATGCTGGTGGAAGGGGTTGAAATGCTGGTGGAAGGGGTTGAATTGCTGGTGGAAGGGGTTGAAATGCAGGTGGAGGGGATTGAAATGCTGGTGGAAGGGCTGGAAATGCTGGTGGAAGGGGTTGAAATGCTGGTGGAAGGGCTTGAAATGCTGGTGGAAGGGCTTGAAAAGCTGGTGGAAGGGCTGGAAATGCTGGTGGAAGAGGTTGAAATGCTGGTGGAAGGACTGGAAATGCTGGTGGAGGGGCTTGAAATGCTGGTGGAAGGGCTGGAAATGCTGGTGGAGGGGCTTGAAATGCTGGTGGAAGGGCTGGAAATGCTGGTGGAAGGGGATGAAATGCTGGTGGAAGGGGTTGAAATGCTGGTGGAAGGGGTTGAAATGCTGGTGGAAGGGGTTGAATTGCTGGTGGAAGGGGTTGAAATGCTGGTGGAAGGGCTTGAAATGCTGGTGGAAGGGGTTGAAATGCTGGTGGAAGGGGTTGAAGTGCTGATGGTAGCTGTTGAAGGGTAGCTCCCCTGGGTCCTGCTGGGCCTCCGGACGGCGCCCAAGGAGGACCTGCGCGCATCCGCGGCGGAGTTGGTCTTCGGGCAACCGCTGCGGGTGCCGGGCGAGTTCCTCCCCGACTCCACAGCACCATGGTCCACGTGGACCCGGTGCTCCGCGGCACAGCAGCGCTCCGCTCTGCAAGAGACCGCCCAGATGTTCGCCCCGGTGCCAACGGCATGCCACGGGCACCCACCGACGCACGTCGCCCCGGAGCTTCGCACGGCGGAGTACGTCTTCGTCCGCCACGATGCCCACCGGACACCACTGCGGCCCCCATACGACGGGCCTTTCCGCGTGCTGGAGACCGGGGCGAAGCACTTCACCCTGGACATCGGCGGTACTCCTGACCGCGTTTCTGTAGACCGCCTCAAGCCGGCCCACCTCGACGTGGACCATCCACCGCCAGTAGGGTGCATCAAACGCCCCTATGTCAAGAAAACAATCTGTCCCCAATTTTATTTTGTTCCGGTCATAAAATGGGGTTCCTATGCAAAATTTGGTGAGGTTTTGATATCATCTTCTGGGTCCACCTCGGCAGATTAGGTTTTGGGTCGGAGGTATCGGAGTCGGGGGTTTGACACGCGGCTGTTCTGGGGCCCATGGATAAAGATGGGAGGATTGGCCGATTGCTGCATACAGTGGCTCTTTGGGGGGGTGTTATTGTGCCCTGTAGCGGTGTGTAGTCATCGTAGGGATAGGGATATAGTTCACTTATACACAAATAGTCAAAATCATGATTTTATTGGTATAATCATATGTATTATAGATACCAGAATGATATAATTTTTATTACAGTAGAATCATATATACACAATCTTAGCATTTATCGTCTTAATATGAGTACATCTGACTATGGATGAACCTGAAAATAGAAACAGAACAAAGATACTGTAGTTTTCATGGATATTTCTGACAGTTTAGTCTTGAGCTGCTCGCTTTCGAAGATTCGGTTCCTCCTTGCGGTTGTGCTCAACAACTTGTAGCACATTTTGGTAGTGGTCTTCACTTCTGGCTGCTGAAAGGAAGTCAGAGCTAAGCTTAACTCCCCTTTCTGCAGAGTCATTCACCACATTCAAGGCTTCAACATTAGTCCATGATGTCTGGTAGGCTGCAGAGTTAGTCCATTCTTGAACATCGGTAACTAGAAATGCCCAGTCAAGCTTCAGATGATGAAATAGGTACCATGAATGTGGTCCAACAAAATCAGCCAGAGTGGTCTTCTCAGTCAAGTCATCAGGAAATCTGGGCTTTCCAAACCCAGTACCAAACTGTCCTTGTGGGTTGGTTACTGGAAAATCTGGCTGAACCTCCAGAAGTCTGTCTGCCAGAGCACGGTGATGGTCATGAGTAGAGTCCCTGTATAAAGAGAGTTGCGCCATGCGCTGACCCGAGATTTCTGGTCACGTGATTTCGTGGCGCCATTTTGTGTCTAACTTCACCGTGCGTGAACGTCAGCTTGGTACGGGAATGTTGTTTATTGCCAAACAAAATGACTGGTTGTTCTGCTTTTGGTTGTTCAAACCAATCTGGGAAATATAAGATGTATAGATTTCCAAGTGATAAAGTCAGAAGACAAATTTGGGAAGCGAAAGTCAGACGAAAGAGCTGGAAAGCGATCGACTCCTCGAGACTCTGCCAGGTAGGCCCACGCCGCTTGATGATCGATGTTCAAAAGCAATTCTATCTGCTCTGTTTTTTTTTGGTTGTCTGTCCGTTGAAAACCCTTTTAAAGGGAAGTGATTTGTGTTTGTTTATAATCTTCAAGGAGCTGACCAAAAATGCATTTCCGTGGGAAGAACCCTGCTCAATTTTTTTCGGGTAGTCCTAGCGGACCGCATATTGTCATTGATTGATGAAATGTCCCGGTACAGTGACATTGCCTGGTCTGCGGTTGGGTAGTCTGCGGGCAATGTCACTGTACTTTTTCAGAGGGAATTAATTTTGATTTTATAGGGGTGGGAAACCCATGGTCCGTTTTGTTTTCAGTTGTCTGTCCTTCCATTCAAAACTTATTCCGAGGCAAGTTATTTTTTTGGTTTAAAATCTTTAGCCTAATCGGCAATCATAAAAGCAATTTTAGGGGGGGACCTGCTCAATTTTTTTGCGGGTTGTGCAGCCAAGTCGCCAGCTATGAAACATATTGTTACAGACGCGGCTTTAGATGTTATATTGACCGAGCGGTGGTGTATTTAACCGCGTCCGAACAGTTACTCCCCGATTAGAACCCGATTCCACCCGACGTTGACCAGATCGCCCCACAGATATTCAATCGGGAAACCTCTAAAGCGACTGAAAGAGAATGAAAAAGAAGAAGAAGAAGAATACGGAGGAAGAACAGATTTATTATACACACACAAGCAATGGATGGAAGAAGCAGTAACACAGCGAATCGTTAACTTACACTATTCATTTTTACTTAACCCCAAGACAACGAGCAGGACAGGACGTTCACACTTACACAGGGGATAATGCAGGCAGGTAGGGCTTGAGGTGGATTGCTTGAGAGGGAGGCAAAGTCGGGAGGCAGCAGCTCTCAATTCCTCGCGGTTTTGGCGGGAAAACCCTCCGTCGCGTATCCGCCGCGGTAGACGTCACGCGCTGGTTCGGCACACCTGCTCCTCTTCTTGTGGTGGAGCCGTCCCCCTCCTTTCAGCGCGTCTCTCCAAAGCTGGTTTCCTTGCCGAGTACCTCTCCTCTTTGGCTTGGAGCGTTTCGCATCTCACCGCTCTTCTTGGTGCCGCCTCTTCGCTCCTCCCAGGTCATCTCATAAAGCAGTCCCTTACAGTCGCTTTTATCACCTCGGGCGGAATTAAGCCGCCGGCTCCGAGGGCACGCCTACCGGGTCGCTCACCGCGGTGCTGATTGGCTGTTAGGGCTGGTTCACTCCTTCCCTCTTATGACGAGGTGGAGACACGCCTTTCTTCTCCGACTCAAAGCACATGGGCAATGGCGGCCTGCGGGATTGAAAACAACTCCCCCTTTTGAAAGGAACTTTGGAGAGCGGAGATGTTTGGGGAAATTGGAAGGGCCTACGCTTATTTTGTTTGATACAATGCAAAGTCAATCTAGTGGGAAACACATATTTAGCCTACATGGAATAAGGAAATACACTATTTAAAAGATATATCGTGACCTGCATGTAAGTTTCATGGAATTAACTAGGAGGACGGCTGCGACCATTATTTACATTACGAGGATGTTACCATACTTTTGTAACGTTCACATTGTAACGTTTCCACATTCGTTACACTTCCTCCAAAATTGTTACACTTCTCAAAAACCGTTACACTTCTCAAATTCGTTACACACTTCTCAAAATCGTTACACTGCACCCTCCTTTCTTCAGGCCCGTACTCGGGCCTACTAAACTTTAACTTAGTGTGACACGTAGGTGTAATTCCCTCTACAATTAACCTGACCCTGAGTGTGACAATTTTAAAACACAAATAAGTATGTCCCCCTATTGCATTGCACCCTGTCTAACAGACTCAAGCCCACAGCTAACCGAATTACGGAATTATTCTCAAACTATACATTTACGGTGGGGAGCATTATTTACAATGACGTGATTTCTTATTTACAACGCAACCCAGGACCTGTGTTTTTCTTTTTTCTTTTTAGGGAACAAGAGAAAGAAATTCCTGTTGGGAGGGAGGAGACAGCACGCATTGCATCGATGCACCAGTACCAATACCACCAAAGCACCCAAAAGCACCCAAAAGCACCACAAAGCACCAAAAGCACCACTCGGTGCACAGTCACCATGGTTCATAATAAACACAACAAAACAACTGGTGGTGGTCTTCTCTTTCTCTGCTGGGCCGATGTTCTTCCCGACGTCTTCGGGCTTCATGCGGCCTAGTTGGAAATAATAAAAAGCACAACTTGTGTCCATTTTTATTTAGGGCCTCAGGGGCCAACTAAGGGTGGTCCACCTGTTTGGCATAGGTGCCACCTTACCGAGGTCCGCAAGCAAGATTCCCTGGCCACTATGGCCGGTCTCCAACAGAGGTGCCCTGCCCCAGAACCTGGGGTCCATCAAGTGGTACTTGGCCGCAGAACAGCGGTCCATACAGTGGTACATCAACGCAATGCATGCTGGTTCTGGGAATCTCGGGCGCACAATGGCCACCTCACGCACGCTCCCATCGGCACCCAATGGCGCACAGGTCATGTGGGAGACAAAAGAAAGACAATTGAGCGAGGGGTAAGGTCACAAGGGTACACGTCAATAAGGCAATGCAAGGCGAAATGCGTACGGAGGGCGAAGTGAGAAAGCTCGTCCCTACCGTACGTCACCCCCCTGTCACCTACCCTACCCTTGCCCTTGCCCTTACCCCATATGTACAAAATCTACACATTACCAATTCGTCACTACTGTCACGTCTTCCCCATATTTCCCCTATACCAAATTCGTCACCACAATCCCTCTACTTCAAAATTTGCCATCACCAATTCATCATCAATCCTCATAAGGAGGGAGAGATGGAATTACGCACAATGTCACACCCACGTCATGATGCGTCTCACAATCCAAACATTTGCATCATAAAAAATAATCAAAACATGGCATGGTGTGGAGTACCTGTCACCTCAGGTGAGTGGATGCAGATGGTGCGAGGAGATCCTTCATCCTAACTATCCTCCAAATGACTTTAACACACTTTACACTACCCGGGGTCTCTCCCTGCCAATCCATTGGCCAACTTACACTATGGGTTCTAAAAACCAATTCCCATTGCCCAAACTGTGGTGCCTCTCAATTTGGGGTCTCACTCCCCCGATTCATCTCCCGGTGCTCTCGCACAATTTCTGGGCTGCGACGTCTAGCTCTCCCAACAAGTCTACCCACCTGCACACCTCCACCACTGTAGTTGCCACCCGAGCTTACCTAGCTCCTCACCCTAACCTATCTAACTGGGGCAGGCCCCTCCTGGCTCTGTCACCCCACTTGGTGCCCTCTGGCACTGGGCTACCCGGGTCCGTCCTCCGGATCCTCGGGCCCCATCCACAACAACTACTACCGGCTCCCAGAGCCCACCTGCGGCCTCACCTGGCCGACATCCTTACAGTGGTGGAGTGCCCAAACCAACTACACACACTAACAGGCTACACGCCCAGCCATTTCCACAACACTAATGCACCCATCCAAATACCATTCTGTCACCCGCACCACAGATGCCAATATCCAACTACAATTTACCTGTACCCTCTACCTAACAGTTACACTACCCGCCCCGGGTATCCATGATGGGGGTCCACTCTTCCCCCATTCACACCTTCGCACCATCCACTCCACTCCACAATTTCCACCATACTCACTCCACGACCATCCATTCCAATACTCCAGATATTCCACACTACCATTTATTCCACACAGCCACATACACCTGTTGTTGCACACCTGTGCCGTCACACCTGGTGCCACCTGCACCCTCCTTTCTTCCTGGACCATTTGGTCAACACAACACGCAATCACCACTACTCCCTCATACACTGCTCCACACACCTGTTCAGTTGCACACCTGTGCAATCACACCTGTTCCATTCTCACCTGTTCAATCCTCACACACACGGCATCATCTCAGCTAACTACTCCCTTCTGAAACTTGCGCTTCCCAGTCGTCCCTTTAAACTATTGCGCTCCCACGTCATTATCATCCACACTAATCTACCTGCGTCCCCACTACAGGTATCAGTCACTAACTAATCTTAACGTTACCTAATGTCATCTTCGCTAGATCCCTACAATTATCCAAGCCCTCCCTGGCTCGGTTGTCATAGCCACCCCATAAACTATTGCGCATTTGCCCCCACTTGTGAGGGATGGTGGATTTGCGATCCCACCCATCGGGGGTCTCTCTATCAATTTTGCTCGTCCAAATTCCAACCAATTCAAAAATTTTCCATTTACTGCCAATTCTATTCACTTTTCTAAATTTCGGATCAAAACACTATCACTATCACGATCACCATCATCACAGTCCGCTATATCCTAGCCTCGGTGCGTCATGACATCATTAAACTCGGCTTCGTAAAGCCGAGCAATGAATTCGGGTGGTTTGGTTGCCTGCAGGTTGAATCCGTCCGGCTTTCGGTTCAAGGGAGGTGGTTTGGTTGGACCGAGGCTCCACGCACCATCTCGGCGCGGCACCTTGCGGTCCCGGGCCCGATGGCTCAATCTCCCCCGGTCGGAACCCCGTCCCCACGAGGGGGCACCGTTCCGCCTCCTCCCACTCGCCCTTGAACCGGACCGGTCGCCTCGCCCGGCAAAGCCCGGACTCGACCGTGCGGGGCGGGGCCAAGCCCGAATCGGCAACGACGCTTCGAAGAGAAGCGACGCAGCATCGACCCGCGCCGGGCCTCGCACCCAACACGCACCCCTCGCACCGAGTGCTCGCATCGGCTATCCGTCGCTCTAACCACTAACCCGGTTACCATCGATGCTTTACTTGCATGCTTACAAGCATACGCTACCCCTTTCACCCTCACAAAACCTGGCGTTCCAACGCCGTCCGTACATTCCACCAACACTCTCCCTGTTACACACCACACCTCTCGCGCACACTTTGGTCCACACCTCTCCTCCGTTACGTCCTCCGTAACACTCACCATGGGCGTGCACTCTTGCATCCACCCACTAACGCGCTCACATGGGCTCTCCCACACCCGCGCCATGACCAACTCAGGTGTGCTTCCTCGCACACGTTCCACCACCACCTTACTCTCCGTGTCACACTTCGTACACCCCGACGTGCATTCTCGCTCGCACTCGGTTCACACTCGCGCTCCGATGTGCCCTCTCGCACCTGCGCCATCACCAACTCACTATTCGTGTCACACTCCGTACACCCCGACGTGCATTCTCGCTCGCACTCGGTTTTCACTCCCACACTTTATAGCACACCCACTCGCCGACGCACACTTTTTTTCTCCCACGCGTGCCATTTCCACTCACACGGGACCCTTCACCAACGCCCGGGTGCCATATCGATCCCAATCGCGCGACAATTCTTTTGTCGCCAAACATCCTCTTACAAAATCTCCCCGCACAATACACAACAGCACGACTCACCTGGGGGATCCTTTTCTCCACGCGAACCTGCAAACTTCCATTCGGGTTAAGCACAGCATCGTGATGTGAGCAGGGACTTTGTACATAATCCATTTCTCCCTGCAATTCCCGGGCTACCTCCGTCATCTATCTATAATTCCAGCAATCTCTGTGTGTGTGTGTGTGTGTGTCTGTGTGTGTGTGTGTGTGTCTGTGTGTGTGTTTGTTTGTCTGTGACCGCTGTTTCTCGACAACCACGGGTCCGATATACTTTAAACTTGCCAGGTATATTGCTGGGGACCCGAGGATGTGCCTTTTCAAGGTTTTAAATTAATCGCAGAAGTAGTTACCGAGCTATGTCCAAAAAACGATTCAACCAATCAGAGAGCAGCGAGCTATCACGTGTGCCGAACGTGGCGAACAGACTCTGCCTCGGATGGCACATTTGAGAGCGTATTCATTTATTTCCCGTCGGCAAACTATGTTGGCGCTATGTTGGCGTTAAACGATGTTTTAAAACTAATTAAAACTAATTTGCGATTCTTTCGCTTTCCTGCGATATGCGACCTTCCGGACAGTCAAATGAGGACGTCACTTCCGGACTTACGGATAGTCATAGTGACGCTGAACTGATGCTGAACGTGGCGAGCAGACACTGCCTTGGACGGCACATTTGAGAGCGTATTCATTTATTTGACGTTGCAATCTGTGTTGATTGTTGTAAGGTACGATCGATTGTAGTACATACATATTTATATTTTGTACATATTCATTACGGGCACGTCACGGGTACGGGTACGGTACGGGTACGGTACCGGGTACGGTACGGTTACGGGTACGCCACGTACGGGCACGTCCTAGTATAATATATATATACTGTATATATATATATATACGTATATATATATATATATATATATATATACTATATATATATATACTGTATATATATATATATATATATATATATATATATATATATATATATATATATATATATATATATATATATATATATATATATATATATATATAATTCCAGCAATCTCTGTGTGTGTGTGTGTGTGTGTGTGTGTGTCTGTGTGTCTGTGTGTGTGTTTGTTTGTCTGTGACCGCTGTTTCTCGACAACCACGGGTCCGATATACTTTAAACTTGCCAGGTATATTGCTGGGGACCCGAGGATGTGCCTTTTCAAGGTTTCATATTAATCGGACAAGTAGTTACCGAGCTATGTCCAAAAAACGATTCAACCAATCAAAGAGCAGCGAGCTATCACGTGTGCCGAACGTGCCGAACAGACTCTGCCTCGGACGGCACATTTGAGAGCGTATTCATTTATTTCACGTTGGCAAACTATGTTGGCGTTAAACTATGTTTTAAAACTAATAAAAACTAATTTGCGATTCTTTCGCTTTCCTGCACGTTTGTGCACGCTATGGCGATTTCTTTACCAAACTCCGCAAGCCGTTCGCTTTGGACCAAACCATTTCATGTAAATAGAGGGGGGGGGGATTGTCACCGTACTCGCAAGCCGTTCGCTTTGGACCAAACCATTTCATGTAAATAGAGGGGGGGGATATAATTTTAGATATAGATATAGTACGGGCATGCCCTAGTCTCTTCAATTTTAATTCCCAGCACTGCTTTTTCTTTATTAACCTCGGCAACCGCTGGCTTTAATAAAACACCCTCCTCTACCTCAGCGGTCGCCGGCTTTTCCAAACCCCGTGTCGCGATTTCTACCCCCGTCATTGTACCCGTGCTTTCCTCCGCTTCGCTCAACCAGCGCTTCTCGACCCGCGTTACCTCGTCGTGCACCCCTGGGACCCTTTCGCCCACCATGCGATCCATGGTCTCCCCACATTTTTGCATGCGGTCACCCATTCTGTTCGTTATTGCTTACATTTGGTTTAACAATCGCTCACAGTTAGCCCTCCTTTCGTCCCTCATTTGCTCACTATGAGCATCCATTTTTGCCATCAATTGGTCCATGAAGGCTTGCATTTGGGCCACCGTTGGTAGTACCAAGGGTGCGGCCGCAGCTGCCCCAACCTCGTGCGCAAGAGCGCCATTTTGTGCGTCTGAAACCTCCGCAACCACATTGCCATTTTTCTCCTCCTCCCTTTCCTCCACATACATTTCCCCGAGGTCCTGGGTCGATTCCACCCTGTCTATCTCTCCCACCGACATCCGATCGCCTTGATTGTCCATGGCGCGATCTCAAAATTGGGGTTTTGCTTTATAAAACAAAATAAATTTCGGCAGCTTGTAATTTTGAGCGTGTTAAGCGCGCTTCGGGTCCGATTTCGGGTCCGATCTCCCTCCTCGACACCAATTGTTACTCTAATAGTACAATTGGTGTTCCAAAATTTGGGCCTAACAAATTTAGTCCCAGGTCCGAATCCAACTCCTCGACACCAATTGTTACTGCTATAACACAATTGGTGTTCCAAAATTTGGGCCTAACAAATTTAGTCCCAGGTCCGAATCCAACTCCTGACAACCAATTGTTACAGACGCGGCTTTAGATGTTATATTGACCGAGCGGTGGTGTATTTAACCGCGTCCGAACAGTTACTCCCCGATTAGAACCCGATTCCACCCGACGTTGACCAGATCGCCCCACAGATATTCAATCGGGAAACCTCTAAAGCGACCGAAAGAGAATGAAAAAGAAGAAGAAGAAGAATACGGAGGAAGAACAGATTTATTATACACACACAAGCAATGGATGGAAGAAGCAGTAACACAGCGAATCGTTAACTTACACTATTCATTTTTACTTAACCCCAAGACAACGAGCAGGACAGGACGTTCGCACTTACACAGGGGATAATGCAGGCAGGTAGGGCTTGAGGTGGATTGCTTGAGAGGGAGGCAAAGTCGGGAGGCAGCAGCTCTCAATTCCTCGCGGTTTTGGCGGGAAAACCCTCCGTCGCGTATCCGCCGCGGTAGACGTCACGCGCTGGTTCGGCACACCTGCTCCTCTTCTTGTGGTGGAGCCGTCCCCCTCCTTTCAGCGCGTCTCTCCAAAGCTGGTTTCCTTGCCGAGTACCTCTCCTCTTTGGCTTGGAGCGTTTCGCATCTCACCGCTCTTCTTGGTGCCGCCTCTTCGCTCCTCCTCCAACTCGCTTTTATCACCTCGGGCGGAATTAAGCCGCCGGCTCCGAGGGCACGCCTACCGGGTCGCTCACCGCGGTGCTGATTGGCTGTTAGGGCTGGTTCACTCCTTCCCTCTTATGACGAGGTGGAGACACGCCTTTCTTCTCCGACTCAAAGCACATGGGCAATGGCGGCCTGCGGGATTGAAAACAACTCCCCCTTTTGAAAGGAACTTTGGAGAGCGGAGATGTTTGGGGAAATTGGAAGGGCCTACGCTTATTTTGTTTGATACAATGCAAAGTCAATCTAGTGGGAAACACATATTTAGCCTACATGGAATAAGGAAATACACTATTTAAAAGATATATCGTGACCTGCGTGTAAGTTTCATGGAATTAACTAGGAGGACGGCTGCGACCATTATTTACATTACGAGGATGTTACCATACTTTTGTAACGTTCACATTGTAACGTTTCCACATTCGTTACACTTCCTCCAAAATTGTTACACTTCTCAAAAACCGTTACACTTCTCAAAATCGTTACAATATTAATCGATCAGGCAATATCCATCAGAGTTCTGGGCAAGGGTGTAGTAATAAATGAACGTTTCAATCTTACTAGATGCCGATGACGTTTTCCTTATGTCAGAGACAGAAGCTGACTTGCAGCTTGTTAAATCATTACAATGGAAATTGAATATAAATGTCGATAAAACTAAAGTTGTACACTATAGAAATATGGCAATACCACGTACAGAATTTGTTTTAAGTGTGTTAGACTATATGTCGGCTGGAAGTCCTACACCGGAATTGCTCTCAGCACCCTTTAAAAAATATTGGATATGCCCACACTCCTTTCTAAAAGTTATTAAAATTCAGAGAACGACAGCATTGGTTTGTCTTACTTATAATGTTAGCTCTTATATGCAGTGTTGGCTTGTAATATGCATTGCCATACCACTTTTAATATCACCACACAGCTCTTTTTCACGGCAATAGCTGAGTTTTTGACAAAACAAATATCACCTGTATGTAATAATAAGACTAAATATGTGTAGTAAAATTTTTTTTTAGCAGGTTTAGAATATATCACCCCATATCGCGAATGTACATGTATATCTAATCCGACACACTTAGACACAAAATGGCGTCCAAATTTGAGTTGACACAACTCTCTATATACAGGGACTCTAGTCATGAGGAACAACTGAGCTGAAGAGGGCAAGTGGAACCATCTTTTCTGTGAGGTACCAGAGATGTCGTTTGAAGGCTTTCAGGGCACTTCTTGAGATTCCAGCATTGACAGCTTCATACTGTTTCAGTTTGGAGATGAGCTGCAAGTCATTCCATGGGGCATCGGTGACAGAGGTACATGTCATCCACCAGGAGCTGTATACTAGAGTGACAAACGTGACAAATTCTCTGATCTTTGGCACTTGTTTTTCTGTGGTAATTGTACCTGCTGGAAGATCAGCGATTTGTTTTTCGAAGAGACATAATTTGATTGAGTAGAGGAGCTTCGCCATCCATCTGGCTTTATGCAGTGCACCAGGACGCTTGAAGGTTATTTGATGTTCAGCTACTTCACCATCAAGGAATACAGTACACAGATCAACAAATTCCAAATAATCATCACGTCTTAGAGATTGCTCGGTGTGACAGAGTCTGAGAACATTATTTTGCCAGTCACTTGTCAAACTTGTTGCTGCTTCATTTAGTTGAGATGGATCAAATCGTGAAAGTGGTTCATTGAATGTGTGTGGAAACATTTCAAAGTTCTTGCGAAACCTTGAGAAGAGGAAGATATCTGGTGACTTAGATGCTTCAACTTTAAGATCAGTAAAAATGTGCGTAAGAATGACTTCACCAATGTGGTGTCTGCAGCCTGACCACAGAAGAGCTTTGTTAAGCCGTTGTTGAATTGTTACACAAGCTGCACTGATGTGGCCGGTGTTAGATGCAGTTGTGTCAAATGTCAAGTTGACAACATTCTCTTGGCAGTTCCATGATTCAAGTAGGTTATTAGTCAGCTGAGCAATTATATCTCCAGATTTACGGTCTGTTCCAGGCTTGTAGGATGGAACACCCAGCAGCTTCATATCAGTTTGAGAACCCAAAAGCACAGCCAGGCGTTCTTCAAAAGTGTTTTGGTTAGTTAAGCATGGAAGCAGCTTTGAGTCCCAGTGCAACGTAGCAAGCTTCGGAGGTATCCATTTGTCCTTACAGGTAGTAGCAATATGCTGTCCAATTTTGCGTCTTGATTTATCTGCTGTGGCATATGATGTTGACACCTTCGCTACATCCCCTCCTGTTTCTTCAATAAGAGCTTCTGTGAAAGCAGCCTGTTGGGTTGGTGTCATCTTCTTTTCTCAAGGATCTTCATCAAGGATCAAGGATTTATCAAGGAGTTTATCATATTTATCAAGGTTTATCATATTCATATTTTATCATATCTTGATATTTATCAAGGAGTTATCAAGGATCTTCATCCTTGTTGCCAGTGAAACAAGACTGTGCCTCTTCAGGATGTCATGTGGAATGAAAACTGATGTGCCAGGTCTAACTAACCGATGATGACTTCTTGAGGTTGTTGGTGTGCTTGTTGAAGGTCCAAGAGTTACTTCTTCATCACTGTCACTAATATTATACACAGTGGTTGTAGTATTTATGTTGAACTCCAGCTCCATACTTGCTCGCCTCTCTGCTTGATTCTTTTTCCTCGCGGTTCACTTTACGCTGCATTAATCTGCCAACAGTTTATCTTGGCAGCCAAATGTTGCACAGCGATCTGTCTTCATAGATTCCAGGAATGCTAAGTCTTCAGGATTCTTTTAAAGCATTATACGTATCAAACGATACATTTTATGAAATGGGGAAAACTAATACACACTTTGGTGGTTTTAAAATAACAGAATATGTCTTTATTAGAAAGAAAAAAAAAGAACATTGAAGACGACGCTGCTAACAAAATACACCGCTCTAACGCATAACCACGAGTTTAAACGACATTTACAACAAATATGAAAACAATTTTCATATCACAATGTTAAATATAGAATATATAGAAGATAATGTTATGCGCGTGGGCGGCAGTATCAGACTGGGGCGCCCAAACGCTCCCCGGCTAAAGTTCATCCTGAAAGCGCCCACATTGTGCGGACAAATCAAGTCAAGGGCCACGTGGTCAGGAGAACCTCGTCCCTTCCGGTCACACTGTGCCTATCGGCCGGCCTCGAAGACCGAAATTGTGACGGTGTCACCCGAAAAATCATGCAGCGAAAATGAATGAACTCATTCATTTCGTCATCTAAACAGTGACGTGCATGAATGGATGAACGAGATCCTCACTGTCCCTATCTACTATCCAGCGAAGCCACAGCCAAGGGAACGGGCTTGGCGGAATCAGTGGGGAAAGAAAACCCTTTTGAGCTTGACTCGAGCCCGACTCTGTGAAGGGACTTGAGAGGCCGCAGGCACTCAATAGGGCTGGACCCGTGAAATTTCGGGGATTTTTGGTAAAATTACCTCAGGGTAAAGTTACATAGGAAAACACCGTGTTAAATTTCCGTCGCCGAAGGACTCTATTTCTTATTGCGAAATTCTCTAAGACTTCGCCTCTAGGAGTTATTGAAAATATTAACTTATATAAAAATTAGTTTTCTAAGACTGAAGCGCAGTGACGTCATCACGCCCTTAGTTTTCTAAGACCGAAGCGCAGTGACGTCATCACGCCCCCGCCATGAGTGTCGAAGGTCTTTTGAAGAAGAAGAGCTCGGAGTTGGACTGGACACGAGGCGGAGCGGACGCCATTTGGAAGAGCTGAGAGGACTCAGTCGTGATAGGGTGAGCCTGAGTGAGTATATCAAGACAAGATCAAGATCTAGAAGGAGGTATGTACGGTGCGATTCATATAATATATTGTTTAGTTATCGTCGATGAGGAATTTGGGGTCGGAATGGGTGGTCGGCCTGGGTGACTTGGTCTCGACTAGATGCTAGGCCGCACCTCATTTTGTTAAATAAAGTGGTCACAAAATATTTTTTGATGGTTTTAATGCTTATCATTAGATGCATAACGTTCGTAGTGAGGTATAGATATATGGATTGACATCGGATGGCATGGGATTTGGGATTTAGGAACTCCGGGGTTTTTTCATTAGGAATATATGCGATTTGCTCTTGGAAGCCCTCGAGAGTGAACGGGGACTCGGATCTTAATTCTGTTTTCAGATTTTGCAGTCGCTAGATTAGCTTAACACTCAATAGAACGGGACCCGCGAAATTTCGGGGATTTTTGGTGGAATTACCTCGGGGTAAAGTTACATAGGAAAGCCCCATGTTAAATTTTCGTTGCCGAAGGACTTTATTTTTTGCGAAATTCATCCTGACTTCGCCTCTAGGAGGATACAGGGGTATCTGTGGATAACGGGAACCTTAATTTGGCGAAATTCGGGCTGATATTGACCGAGTTATTCAAAATATTAACTTATATCAAATAACTCTTTTGAGGTGAAAGCGCGATGACGTCACCACGTCACACGGCACGAATGCGCACCTGTATCGTTGGAGGTATTGACTTATATAGGGTTGGTTTTCTAAAGCTTATATCAGAATATTAACTTATATCAAATGGGTCTTTTGAGGTGAAAGTGTGATGACGTCACCACGTCACGCGGCACGAATGCGCGCCTGTGTCGTTGGAGGTACTGACTTCTATAGGGAGGCCCCATCACCCTCCCCCATCACCCTCCCCCATCACCCTCCCATCACCCTGCCATCACCCTGCCATCACCCTCCCATCACCCTCCCATCACCCTTTATTGGACCATTTGACTTCTATAGGGTTGGTTTTCACTTTTGCCATAAAAATGACATCAGTGCAGCGAGTGTGGTATCTTATTTTGTGAAATTCGGTCGATTTGAAGTGGTGAAAATAAAATGCCATCACCATGCCATCACCCTCTCATCACCCTCCCATCACCCTGCCATCACCCTGCCATCACCCTCCCATCGCCCTCCCATCACCCTTTAGTGGACCATTTGACTTCTATAGGGTTGGTTTTCTAAGGCTTATATCAAAATATCAATTTATATCAAATAAATCTTTTAAGGTGAAAGCGCGATGACGTCACCACGTCACGCGGCACGAATGCGCACCTGTATCGTTGGAGGTATTGACTTATATAGGGTTGGTTTTCTAAAGCTTATATCAGAATATTAACTTATATCAAATGGGTCTTTTGAGGTGAAAGTGTGATGACGTCACCACGTCACGCGGCACGAATGCGCGCCTGTGTCGTTGGAGGTACTGACTTCTATAGGGAGGCCCCATCACCCTCCCCCATCACCCTCCCCCCACCCTCCCATCACCCTGCCATCACCCTCCCATCACCCTTTATTGGACCATTTGACTTCTATAGGGTTGGTTTTCTAAGGCTTATATCAGGATATTAACTTATATCAAATAAGTCTTTTAAGGTGAAAGCGCGATGACGTCACCACGTCACGCGGCACGAATGCGCGCCTGTATCGTTGGAGGTATTGACTTATATAGGGTTGGTTTTCTAAGGCTGTAGGCCGCACCTCATTTTGTCGAATAAAGTGGTATGCGGGTGGTTCCGGTATTTGGGACCGTAGGGACGGAAAGTGCAGGTACGGGGTGCTTGGCACTCCCCAGCCGGCCCGCTCTGAAGGTTCGGATCGGGACACCGGGATTCATTCCGGTCGCCCGGTCGGCCCGGAGGTGGGGGTGCGGGGCCTGTCACGGAACGTCAAAACAAACGGCCTGCCGGGGCCGCCCAAAAGTCGGGCGTGAGGGGCGCATCCTCTAATGGAACGCCTCTCGCTTCCCAGATCGAGGGCCACGTGGTCAGGAGAACCTCGTCCCTTCTGGTTGCCCTGCCGTCCCACCGGGAGCGCTGGCAGGGTGTACTTCAAACTAAGCTTAAGTGTCAAGTGTTAAGTTCCTCCTTGCCCTCGCAAGGGAAAGGCTAGGGTCAAGCTCTTCCAAATTTCCAAACACTAGGAATCGGACATCTCAAATTAATTAATTAATTTGTTAACACATCTCAGTCGCCCGCGACCTCTCTAGCGCGGGCGTCGAACCAGTTCATTCCCGGTGCGGCCAGGCCGAATATCGGCCCGGACGTGGCCGAAGCCGTTGATTCCGCCGTAGCACGCTAACGCGTAGGCTCGCGCGTCCCTGTTCCGCCGGGGCTCCGCGGGTGTCCTACCGTGCCCACGTCGCCATGCTCCCTGAATAAGAGAGTCAGACGTGGTGCCCGGGGACGGAGTTCGCTGTCTAAACATGGTAGCGCTAGGCCAGTGGGACCGCCGGGACCCACGTGCACTCACAAGTTGTTCTGCGCGTGGGCGGCAGTATCAGACCGGGGCGCCCAAATGCTCCCCGGCTAAAGTTCATCCTGAAAGCACCCACATTGTGCGGACAAACCAAGTCAAGGGCCACGTGGTCAGGAGAACCTCGTCCCTTCCGGTCACACTGTGCCTATCGGCCGGCCTCGAAGACCGAAATTGTGACGGTGTCACCCGAAAAACTTCTATAGGGTTGGTTTTCTAAGGCTTATATCAAAATATTAACTTATATCAAATAAATCTTTTAAGGTGAAAGCGCGATGACGTCACCACGTCACGCGGCACGAATGCACGCCGGTGTCGTCGGAGGTATTGACTTCTATAGGGTTGGTTTTCTAAGGCTTATATCAAAATATTAACTTATATCAAATAAGTCTTTTAAGGTGAAAGCGCGATGACATCACCACGTCACGCGGCACGAATGATTCCATTGTGCACGCTTTCGTTTTATTTCCAAATTAAAATCTGTTTTCACTTTTGCCGTAAAAATGACATCAGTGCAGCGAGTGTGGTATCTTATTTGGTGAAATTCGGTCGATTTGAAGTGGTGAAAATAAAATGCCATCACCCTCCCATCACCCTTTATTGGACCATTTGACTTCTATAGGGTTGGTTTTCTAAGGCTTATATCAAGATATTAACTTATATCAAATAAGTCTTTTAAGGTGAAAGCGCGATGACGTCACCACGTCACGAGGCACGAATGCGCGCCTGTATCGTTGGAGGTATTGACTTATATAGGGCTGGTTTTCTAAGGCTGTAGGCCGCACCTCATTTTGTCAAAATAAAGTGGTATTCGGGTGGTTCCGGTATTTGGGACCGCAGGGACGGAAAGTGCAGGTACGGGGTGCTTGGCACTCCCCAGCCGGCCCGCTCTGAAGGTTCGGATCGGGACACCGGGATTCATTCCGGTCGCCCGGTCGGCCCGGAGGTGGGGGTGCGGGGCCTGTCACGGAACGTCAAAACAAACGGCCTGCCGGGGCCGCCCAAAAGTCGGGCGTGAGGGGAGCGTCCACTAATGGAACGCCTCTCGCTTCCCAGATCGAGGGCCACGTGGTCAGGAGAACCTCGTCCCTTCTGGTTGCCCTGCCGTCCCGCCGTGGGCGCTGGCAGGGTGTACTTCAAACTAAGCTTAAGTGTCAAGTGTTAAGTTCCTCCTTGCCCTCGCAAGGGAAAGGCTAGGGTCAAGCTCTTCCAAATTTCCAAACATTAGAAATCGGACGTCTCAAATTAATTAACTAATTTGTTAAAACATCTCAGTCGCCCGCGACCTCTCTAGCGCGGGCGTCGAACCAGTTCATTTCCGGTCGACCAGGCCGAGTATCGGCCCGGCCGTGGCCGAAGCCGTTGATTCCGCCGTAGCACACTAACGCGTAGGCTCGCGCGCCCCTGGTCCGCCGGGGCTCCGCGGGTGTCCTACCGTGCCCGGCACTGCTGATCTCTCAAACTTCCGGGAGTAGGTGCCGGTGCCCGGGGACGGAGTTCGCTGTCTAAACATGGTAGCGCTAGGCCAGTGGGACCGCCGGGACCCACGTGCACTCACAAGTTGTTCTGCGCATGGGCGGCAGTATCAGACTGGGGCGCCCAAACGCTCCCCGGCTAAAGTTCATCCTGAAAGCGCCCACATTGTGCGGACAAACCAAGTCAAGGGCCACGTGGTCAGGAGAACCTCGTCCCTTCCGGTCACACTGTGCCTATCGGCCGGCCTCGAAGACCGAAATTGTGACGGTGTCACCCGAAAAATCATGCAGCGAAAATGAATGAACTCATTCATTTCGTCATCTAAACAGTGACGCGCATGAATGGATGAACGAGATCCTCACTGTCCCTATCTACTATCCAGCGAAGCCACAGCCAAGGGAACGGGCTTGGCGGAATCAGTGGGGAAAGAAAACCCTTTTGAGCTTGACTCTAGCCCGACTCTGTGAAGGGACTTGAGAGGCCGCAGGCACTCAATAGGGCTGGACCCGTGAAATTTCGGGGATTTTTGGTAAAATTACCTCAGGGTAAAGTTACATAGGAAAACACCGTGTTAAATTTCCGTCGCCGAAGGACTCTATTTCTTATTGCGAAATTCTCTAAGACTTCGCCTCTAGGAGTTATTGAAAATATTAACTTATATAAAAATTAGTTTTCTAAGACTGAAGCGCAGTGACGTCATCACGCCCTTAGTTTTCTAAGACTGAAGCGCAGTGACGTCATCACGCCCCCGCCATGAGTGTCGAAGGTCTTTCGAAGAAGAAGAGCTCGGAGTTGGACTGGACACGAGGCGGAGCGGACGCCATTTGGAAGAGCTGAGAGGACTCAGTCGTGATAGGGTGAGCCTGAGTGAGTATATCAAGACAAGAACAAGATCTAGAAGGAGGTATGTACAGTGCGATTCATATAATATATTGTTTAGTTATCGTCGATGAGGAATTTGGGGTCGGAATGGGTGGTCGGCCTGGGTGACTTGGTCTCGACTAGATGCTAGGCCGCACCTCATTTTGTTAAATAAAGTGGTCACAAAATATTTTTTGATGGTTTTAATGCTTATCATTAGATGCATAACGTTCGTAGTGAGGTATAGATATATGGATTGACATCGGATGGCATGGGATTTGGGATTTAGGAACTCCGGGGTTTTTTCATTAGGAGTATATGCGATTTGCTCTTGGAGGCCCTCGAGAGTGAACGGGGACTCGGATCTTAATTCTGTTTTCAGATTTTGCAGTCGCTAGATTAGCTTAACACTCAATAGAACGGGACCCGCGAAATTTCGGGGATTTTTGGTGGAATTACCTCGGGGTAAAGTTACATAGGAAAGCCCCATGTTAAATTTTCGTTGCCGAAGGACTTTATGTTTTGCGAAATTCATCCTGACTTCACCTCTAGGAGGATACAGGGGTATCTGTGGATAACGGGAACCTTTATTTGGCGAAATTCGGACTGATATTGACCGAGTTATTCAAAATATTAACTTATATCAAATAAATATTTTGAGGTGAAAGCGCGATGACGTCACCACGTCACGCGGCACGAATGCGCACCTGTATCGTTGGAGGTATTGACTTATATAGGGTTGGTTTTCTAAGGCTTATATCAGAATATTAACTTATATCAAATGGGTCTTTTGAGGTGAAAGTGTGATGACGTCACCACGTCACGCGGCACGAATGCGCGCCTGTGTCGTTGGAGGTACTGACTTCTATAGGGTTGGTTTTCTAAGGCTTATATCAAAATATTAACTTATATCAAATGTCTTTTAAGATGAAAGCGCGATGACGTCACCACGTCACGCGGCACGAATGCGCACCTGTGTCGTTGGAGGTATTGACTTATATAGGGTTGGTTTTCTAAGGCTTATATCAAAATATTAACTTGTATCAAATAAGTCTTTTAAGGTGGAAGCGCGATGACGTCACCGCGTCACGCGGCACGAATGGTTCCATTGTGCACGCTTTCGTTTTATTTCCAAATTAAAATCTGTTTTCACTTTTGCCGTAAAAAGGACATCAGTGCATCGAGTGTGGTATCTTATTTGGTGAAATTCGGTCGATTTGAAGTGGTGAAAATAAAATGTGATCATGGAAAATCGTAGCGAGGGGCCATTTTGAATCGGTTTTGCGATTATTGCACCGGATTATTGCACCCTCCCATCACCCTCCCATCACCCTCCCATCTCCCTCCCATCACCCTCCCATCACCCTCTCATCACCCTGCCCCATCACCCTGCCCCATCACCCTCCCCCATCACCCTGCCATCACCCTCCCATCACCCTGCCATCACCCTCCCACCACCCTCTCGTTGGAGGTATTGACTTATATAGGGTTGGTTTTCTAAGGCTTATATCAGAATATTAACTTATATCAAATGTCTTTTAAGATGAAAGTGCGATGACGTCACCACGTCACGCGGCACGAATGCGCACCTGTGTCGTTGGAGGTATTGACTTCTATAGGGTTGGTTTTCTAAGGCTTATATCAAAATATTAACTTATATCAAATGTCTTTTAAGATGAAAGCGCGATGACGTCACCACGTCACGTGGCACGAATGATTCCATTGTGCACGCTTTCGTTTTATTTCCAAATTAAAATCTGTTTTCACTTTTGCCGTAAAAATGACATCAGTGCAGCGAGTGTGGTATCTTATTTGGTGAAATTCGGTCGATTTGAAGTGGTGAAAATAAAATGCCATCACCCTGCCATCACCCTCCCATCACCCTTTATTGGACCATTTGACTTCTATAGGGTTGGTTTTCTAAGGCTTATATCAAAATATCAATTTATATCAAATAAATCTTTTAAGGTGAAAGCGCGATGACGCCACCACGTCACGCGGCACGAATGCGCGCCTGTATCGTTGCGCACGTCACGTTGCGCACGTTGTATTGACGTATATAGGGTTAGTTTTCTAAGGCTGTAGGCCGCACCTCATTTTGTCGAATAAAGTGGTATTCGGGTGGTTCTGGTATTTGGGACCGCAGGGACGGAAAGTGCAGGTACGGGGTGCTTGGCACTCCCCAACCGGCCCGCTCTGAAGGTTCGGATCGGGACACCGGGATTCATTCCGGTCGCCCGGTCGGCCCGGAGGTGGGGGTGCGGGGCCTGTCACGGAACGTCAAAACAAACGGCCTGCCGGGGCCGCCCAAAAGTCGGGCGTGAGGGGCGCGTCCACTAATGGAACGCCTCTCGCTTCCCAGATCGAGGGCCACGTGGTCAGGAGAACCTCGTCCCTTCTGGTTGCCCTGCCGTCCCACCGGGAGCGCTGGCAGGGTGTACTTCAAACTAAGCTTAAGTGTCAAGTGTTAAGTTCCTCCTTGCCCTCGCAAGGGATAGGCTAGGGTCAAGCTCTTCCAAATTTCCAAACACTAGAAATCGGACGTCTCAAATTAATCAACTAATTTGTTAATACATCTCAGTCGCCCGCGACCTCTCTAGCGCAGGCGTCGAACCAGTTCATTTCCGGGCGACCGGGCCGAGTATCGGCTCGGCCGTGGCCGAAGCCGTTGATTCCGCCGTAGCACGCTAACGCGTAGGCTCGCGCGTCCCTGGTCCGCCGGGGCTCCGCGGGTGTCCTACCGTGCCCACGTCGCCATGCTCCCTGAATAAGAGAGTCAGACGTGGTGCCCGGGGACGGAGTTCGCTGTCTAAACATGGTAGCGCTAGGCCAGTGGGACCGCCGGGACCCACGTGCACTCACAAGTTGTTCTGCGCGTGGGCGGCAGTATCAGACTGGGGCGCCCAAACGCTCCCCGGCTAAAGTTCATCCTGAAAGCGCCCACATTGTGCGGACAAACCAAGTCAAGCGCCACGTGGTCAGGAGAACCTCGTCCCTTCCGGTCACACTGTGCCTATCGGCCGGCCTCGAAGACCGAAATTGTGACGGTGTCACCCGAAAAATCATGCAGCGAAAATGAATGAACTCATTCATTTCGTCATCTAAACAGTGACGCGCATGAATGGATGAACGAGATCCTCTTTCTCTGACCAATCCCACAATTTAGTCATTCATTGATGTACCATGCTCTATATGTACCGAGCGTCTTTCTCTAACCAATCCCACAATTTAGTCATTCATTGATATACCATGCTCTATATATACCGAGCGTCTTTCTCTGACCAATCCCACAATGTATTCATTCATTCATGTACCATGCTCTATATATACACCGAGCGTGTTTCTCTGACCAATCCCACAATTTAGTCATTCATTGATGTACCATGCTCTACATATACCGAGCGTCTTTCTCTGACCAATCCCACAATTCATTCATTCATTCATGTACCATGCTCTATATATACCGAGCGTCTTTCTCTGACCAATCCCACAACTTATTCATTCATTCATGTACCATGCTCTACATATACCGAGCATCTTTCTCTGACCAATCCCACAATTCATTCATTCATTCATGTACCATGCTCTACATATACCGAGCATCTTTCTCTGACCAATCCCACAATTTAGTCATTCATTCATGTACCATGCTCTACATATACCGAGCATCTTTCTCTGACCAATCCCACAATTTAGTCATTCATTCATGTACCATGCTCTACATATACCGAGCATCTTTCTCTGACCAATCCCACAATTCATTCATTCATTCATTCATGTACCATGCTCTACATATACCGAGCATCTTTCTCTGACCAATCCCACAATTTACTCATTCATTCGTGTACCATGCTCTACATATACCGAGCATCTTTCTCTGACCAATCCCACAATTCATTCATTCATTCATGTATGATGCTCTATATATACCGAGCGTCTTTCTCTGACCAATCCCACAACTTATTCATTCATTCATGTACCATGCTCTATATATACCGAGCGTCTTTCTCTGACCAATCCCACAACTTATTCATTCATTCATTCATGTACCATGCTCTACATATACCGAGCATCTTTCTCTGACCAATCCCACAATTCATTCATTCATTCATGTACCATGCTCTACATATACCGAGCGTCTTTGTCTGACCAATCCCACAACTTATTCATTCATTCATGTACCATGCTCTACATATACCGAGCATCTTTCTCTGACCAATCCCACAATTCATTCATTCATTCATGTACCATGCTCTCCATATACCGAGCATCTTTCTCTGACCAATCCCACAATTTAGTCATTCATTCATGTACCATGCTCTACATATACCGAGCGTCTTTCTCTGACCAATCCCACAACTTATTCATTCATTCATGTACCATGCTCTACATATACCGAGCATCTTTCTCTGACCAATCCCACAATTCATTCATTCATTGATGTACCATGCTCTATATATACCGAGCGTCTTTCTCTGACCAATCCCACAATTCATTCATTCATTGATGTACCATGCTGTACATATACCGAGCATCTTTCTCTGACCAATCCCACAATTCATTCATTGATGTACCATGCTCTATATATACCGAGCGTCTTTCTCTGACCAATCCCACAATTTAGTCATTCATTCATGTACCATGCTCTATATATACCGAGCATCTTTCTCTGACCAATCCCACAATTCATTCATTCATTCATGTACCATGCTCTATATATACCGAGCGTCTTTCTCTGACCAATCCCACAATTTAGTCATTCATTCATGTACCATGCTCTATATATACCGAGCATCTTTCTCTGACCAATCCCACAACTTATTCATTCATTCATGTACCATGCTCTATACCGAGCGTCTTTCTCTGACCAATCCCACAAATTATTCATTCATTCATGTACCATGCTCTATACCGAGCGTCTTTCTCTGACCAATCCCATAATTTATTCATTCATTCATGTGCCATGTTCTATATATACCAAGCATCTTTCTCTGACCAATCCCACAATTTATTCATTCATTCATGTACCATGCTCTATATATACACCGAGCGTCTTTCTCTGACCAATCCCACAATGTATTCATTCATTCATATACCATGCTCTATATATACCTAGCGTCTTTCTCTGACCAATCCCACAATTTAGTCATTCATTCATGTACTATGTTCTATAACGAGCGTCTTTCTCTGACCAATCCCACAATTTATTCATTCATTCATATACCATGTTCTATACCGAGCGTCTTTCTCTGATCAATCCCACAATTTATTCATTCATTCATGTACCATGCTCTACATATACCGAGCGTCTTTCTCTGACCAATCCCACAACTTATTCATTCATTCATGTACCATGCTCTACATATACCGAGCATCTTTCTCTGACCAATCCCACAATTCATTCATTCATTCATGTACCATGCTCTACATATACCGAGCGTCTTTCTCTGACCAATCCCACAACTTATTCATTCATTCATGTACCATGCTCTACATATACCGAGCATCTTTCTCTGACCAATCCCACAATTTAGTCATTCATTCATGTACCATGCTCTATATATACCGAGCGTCTTTCTCTGACCAATCCCACAATTCATTCATTCATTCATGTACCATGTTCTACATATACCGAGCATCTTTCTCTGACCAATCCCACAATTCATTCATTCATTGATGTACCATGCTCTATATATACCGAGCGTCTTTCTCTGACCAATCCCACAATTCATTCATTCATTCATGTACCATGTTCTACATATACCGAGCATCTTTCTCTGACCAATCCCACAATTCATTCATTCATTGATGTACCATGCTCTATATATACCGAGCGTCTTTCTCTGACCAATCCCACAATTCATTCATTCATTCATGTACCATGCTCTACATATACCGAGCATCTTTCTCTGACCAATCCCACAAATTATTCATTCATTCATGTACCATGCTCTATATATACCGAGCGTCTTTCTCTGACCAATCCCACAATTTAGTCATTCATTCGTGTACCATGCTCTATATATACCGAGCGTCTTTCTCTGACCAATCCCACAACTTATTCATTCATTCATGTACCATGCTCTACATATACCGAGCATCTTTCTCTGACCAATCCCACAATTCATTCATTCATTCATTTACCATGCTCTACATATACCGAGCGTCTTTCTCTGACCAATCCCACAACTTATTCATTCATTCATCTACCATGCTCTACATATACCGAGCATCTTTCTCTGACCAATCCCACAATTCATTCATTCATTCATGTACCATGCTCTACATATACCGAGCATCTTTCTCTGACCAATCCCACAATTTAGTCATTCATTCATGTACCATGCTCTACATATACCGAGCGTCTTTCTCTGACCAATCCCACAACTTATTCATTCATTCATGTACCATGCTCTACATATACCGAGCATCTTTCTCTGACCAATCCCACAATTTAGTCATTCATTGATGTACCATGCTCTATATATACCGAGCGTCTTTCTCTGACCAATCCCACAATTCATTCATTCATTCACGTACCATGTTCTACATATACCGAGCATCTTTCTCTGACCAATCCCACAATTCATTCATTCATTGATGTACCATGCTCTATATATACCGAGCGTCTTTTTCTGACCAATCCCACAATTCATTCATTCATTCATGTACCATGTTCTACATATACCGAGCATCTTTCTCTGACCAATCCCACAATTCATTCATTCATTGATGTACCATGCTCTATATATACCGAGCGTCTTTCTCTGACCAATCCCACAATTCATTCATTCATTCATGTACCATGTTCTACATATACCGAGCATCTTTCTCTGACCAATCCCACAATTTATTCATTCATTGATGTACCATGCTCTATATATATACCGAGCGTCTTTCTCTGACCAATCCCACAATTCATTCATTCATTCATGTACCATGTTCTACATATACCGAGCATCTTTCTCTGACCAATCCCACAATTCATTCATTCATTGATGTACCATGCTCTATATATACCGAGCGTCTTTCTCTGACCAATCCCACAATTCATTCATTCATTCATGTACCATGCTCTACATATACCGAGCATCTTTCTCTGACCAATCCCACAAATTATTCATTCATTCATGTACCATGCTCTATATATACCGAGCGTCTTTCTCTGACCAATCCCACAACTTATTCATTCATTCATGTACCATGCTCTATATATACTGAGCGTCTTTCTCTGACCAATCCCACAATTTAGTCATTCATTCGTGTACCATGCTCTACATATACCGAGCATCTTTCTCTGACCAATCCCACAATTCATTCATTCATTCATGTACCATGCTCTATATATACCGAGCGTCTTTCTCTGACCAATCCCACAACTTATTCATTCATTCATGTACCATGCTCTATATTTCCCGAGCGTCTTTCTCTGACCAATCCCACAACTTATTCATTCATTCATGTACCATGCTCTACATATACCGAGCATCTTTCTCTGACCAATCCCACAATTCATTCATTCATTCATGTACCATGCTCTACATATACCGAGCGTCTTTCTCTGACCAATCCCACAACTTATTCATTCATTCATGTACCATGCTCTACATATACCGAGCATCTTTCTCTGACCAATCCCACAACTTATTCATTCATTCATGTACCATGCTCTACATATACCGAGCGTCTTTCTCTGACCAATCCCACAACTTATTCATTCAATCATGTACCATGCTCTACATATACCGAGCATCTTTCTCTGACCAATCCCACAACTTATTCATTCATTCATGTACCATGCTCTACATATACCGAGCGTCTTTCTCTGACCAATCCCACAACTTATTCATTCAATCATGTACCATGCTCTACATATACCGAGCATCTTTCTCTGACCAATCCCACAATTCATTCATTCATTGATGTACCATGCTCTATATATACCGAGCGTCTTTCTCTGACCAATCCCACAATGTATTCATTCATTCATGTACCATGCTCTACATATACCGAGCATCTTTCTCTGACCAATCCCACAATTCATTCATTCATTCATTCATGTACCATGCTCTATATATACCGAGCGTCTTTCTCTGACCAATCCCACAATGTATTCATTCATTCATGTACCATGCTCTATATATACCGAGCGTCTTTCTCTGACCAATCCCACAATTTAGTCATTCATTGATGTACCATGCTCTACATATACCGAGCATCTTTCTCTGACCAATACCACAATTCATTCATTCATTCATTCATGTACCATGCTCTATATATACCGAGCGTCTTTCTCTGACCAATCCCACAACTTATTCATTCATTCATGTACCATGTTCTACATATACCGAGCGTCTTTCTCTGACCAATCCCACAATTTAGTCATTCATTCGTGTACCATGCTCCACATATACCGAGCATCTTTCTCTGACCAATCCCACAATTCATTCATTCATTCATGTACCATGCTCTATATATACCGAGCGTCTTTCTCTGACCAATCCCACAACTTATTCATTCATTCATGTACCATGCTCTACATATACCGAGCATCTTTCTCTGACCAATCCCACAATTCATTCATTCATTCATGTACCATGCTCTACATATACCGAGCGTCTTTCTCTGACCAATCCCACAACTTAGTCATTCATTCATGTACCATGCTCTACATATACCGAGCATCTTTCTCTGACCAATCCCACAAATTATTCATTCATTCATGTACCATGCTCTATATATACCGAGCGTCTTTCTCTGACCAATCCCACAATTTAGTCATTCATTCGTGTACCATGCTCTACATATACCGAGCATCTTTCTCTGACCAATCCCACAATTCATTCATTCATTCATGTACCATGCTCTATATATACCGAGCGTCTTTCTCTGACCAATCCCACAACTTATTCATTCATTCATGTACCATGCTCTACATATACCGAGCATCTTTCTCTGACCAATCCCACAATTCATTCATTCATTCATGTACCATGCTCTACATATACCGAGCGTCTTTCTCTGACCAATCCCACAACTTAGTCATTCATTCATGTACCATGCTCTACATATACCGAGCATCTTTCTCTGACCAATCCCACAAATTATTCATTCATTCATGTACCATGCTCTATATATACCGAGCGTCTTTCTCTGACCAATCCCACAATTTAGTCATTCATTCGTGTACCATGCTCTACATATACCGAGCATCTTTCTCTGACCAATCCCACAATTCATTCATTCATTCATGTACCATGCTCTATATATACCGAGCGTCTTTCTCTGACCAATCCCACAACTTATTCATTCATTCATGTACCATGCTCTATATATACCGAGCGTCTTTCTCTGACCAATCCCACAACTTATTCATTCATTCATGTACCATGCTCTACATATACCGAGCATCTTTCTCTGACCAATCCCACAATTCATTCATTCATTCATGTACCATGGTCTACATATACCGAGCGTCTTTCTCTGACCAATCCCACAATTTAGTCATTCATTCATGTACCATGCTCTACATATACCGAGCATCTTTCTCTGACCAATCCCACATTTCATTCATTCATTCATGTACCATGCTCTACATATACCGAGCGTCTTTCTCTGACCAATCCCACAACTTATTCATTCATTCATGTACCATGCTCTACATATACCGAGCATCTTTCTCTGACCAATCCCACAACTTATTCATTCATTCATGTACCATGCTCTACATATACCGAGCGTCTTTCTCTGACCAATCCCACAACTTATTCATTCAATCATGTACCATGCTCTACATATACCGAGCATCTTTCTCTGACCAATCCCACAACTTATTCATTCATTCATGTACCATGCTCTACATATACCGAGCGTCTTTCTCTGACCAATCCCACAACTTATTCATTCAATCATGTACCATGCTCTACATATACCGAGCATCTTTCTCTGACCAATCCCACAATTCATTCATTCATTGATGTACCATGCTCTATATATACCGAGCGTCTTTCTCTGACCAATCCCACAATGTATTCATTCATTCATGTACCATGCTCTACATATACCGAGCATCTTTCCCTGACCAATCCCACAATTCATTCATTCATTCATTCATGTACCATGCTCTATATATACCGAGCGTCTTTCTCTGACCAATCCCACAATGTATTCATTCATTCATGTACCATGCTCTATATATACCGAGCGTCTTTCTCTGACCAATCCCACAATTTAGTCATTCAGTGATGTACCATGCTCTACATATACCGAGCATCTTTCTCTGACCAATACCACAATTCATTCATTCATTCATTCATGTACCATGCTCTATATATACCGAGCGTCTTTCTCTGACCAATCCCACAACTTATTCATTCATTCATGTACCATGTTCTACATATACCGAGCGTCTTTCTCTGACCAATCCCACAATTTAGTCATTCATTCGTGTACCATGCTCCACATATACCGAGCATCTTTCTCTGACCAATCCCACAATTCATTCATTCATTCATGTACCATGCTCTATATATACCGAGCGTCTTTCTCTGACCAATCCCACAACTTATTCATTCATTCATGTACCATGCTCTACATATACCGAGCATCTTTCTCTGACCAATCCCACAATTCATTCATTCATTCATGTACCATGCTCTACATATACCGAGCGTCTTTCTCTGACCAATCCCACAACTTAGTCATTCATTCATGTACCATGCTCTACATATACCGAGCATCTTTCTCTGACCAATCCCACAAATTATTCATTCATTCATGTACCATGCTCTATATATACCGAGCGTCTTTCTCTGACCAATCCCACAATTTAGTCATTCATTCGTGTACCATGCTCTACATATACCGAGCATCTTTCTCTGACCAATCCCACAATTCATTCATTCATTCATGTACCATGCTCTATATATACCGAGCGTCTTTCTCTGACCAATCCCACAACTTATTCATTCATTCATGTACCATGCTCTACATATACCGAGCATCTTTCTCTGACCAATCCCACAATTCATTCATTCATTCATGTACCATGCTCTACATATACCGAGCGTCTTTCTCTGACCAATCCCACAACTTAGTCATTCATTCATGTACCATGCTCTACATATACCGAGCATCTTTCTCTGACCAATCCCACAAATTATTCATTCATTCATGTACCATGCTCTATATATACCGAGCGTCTTTCTCTGACCAATCCCACAATTTAGTCATTCATTCGTGTACCATGCTCTACATATACCGAGCATCTTTCTCTGACCAATCCCACAATTCATTCATTCATTCATATACCATGCTCTATATATACCGAGCGTCTTTCTCTGACCAATCCCACAACTTATTCATTCATTCATGTACCATGCTCTACATATACCGAGCATCTTTCTCTGACCAATCCCACAATTCATTCATTCATTCATGTACCATGGTCTACATATACCGAGCGTCTTTCTCTGACCAATCCTACAATTTAGTCATTCATTCATGTACCATGCTCTACATATACCGAGCATCTTTCTCTGACCAATCCCACATTTCATTAATTCATTCATGTACCATGCTCTACATATACCGAGCGTCTTTCTCTGACCAATCCCACAACTTATTCATTCATTCATGTACCATGTTCTACATATACCGAGCATCTTTCTCTGACCAATCCCACAATTTAGTCATTCATTCATGTACCATGCTCTATATATACCGAGCGTCTTTCTCTGACCAATCCCACAATTTAGTCATTCATTCATGTACCATGCTCTACATATACCGAGCATCTTTCTCTGACCAATCCCACAAATTATTCATTCATTCATGTACCATGCTCTTTATATACCGAGCATCTTTCTCTGACCAATCCCACAACATATTCATTCATTCATGTACCATGCTCTACATGTACCATGCTCTACATATACCGAGCATCTTTCTCTGACCAATCCCACAATTCATTCATTCATTCATGTACCATGCTCCACATATACCGAGCGTCTTTCTCTGACCAATCCCACAACTTATTCATTCATTCATGTACCATGCTCTACATATACCGAGCATCTTTCTCTGACCAATCCCACAATTCATTCATTCATTCATGTACCATGCTCTACATATACCGAGCATCTTTCTCTGACCAATCCCACAATTTAGTCATTCATTCATGTACCATGCTCTACATATACCGAGCGTCTTTCTCTGACCAATCCCACAACTTATTCATTCATTCATGTACCATGCTCTATATATACCGAGCATCTTTCTCTGACCAATCCCACAATTTAGTCATTCATTCATGTACCATGCTCTACATATACCGAGCATCTTTCTCTGACCAATCCCACATTTCATTCATTCATTCATGTACCATGCTCTACATATACCGAGCATCTTTCTCTGACCAATCCCACAATTCATTCATTCATTGATGTACCATGCTCTATATATACCGAGCGTCTTTCTCTGACCAATCCCACAATTCATTCATTCATTCATGTACCATGTTCTACATATACCGAGCATCTTTCTCTGACCAATCCCAAAATTCATTCATTCATTCATGTACCATGCTCTACATATACCGAGCATCTTTCTCTGACCAATCCCACAATTCATTCATTCATTCATGTACCATGCTCTACATATACCGAGCGTCTTTCTCTGACCAATCCCACAATTCATTCATTCATTCATGTACCATGCTCTATATATACCGAGCGTCTTTCTCTGACCAATCCCACAACTTATTCATTCATTCATGTACCATGCTCTACATATACCGAGCATCTTTCTCTGACCAATCCCACATTTCATTCATTCATTCATCTACCATGCTCTACATATACCGAGCGTCTTTCTCTGACCAATCCCACAACTTATTCATTCATTCATGTACCATGTTCTACATATACCGAGCATCTTTCTCTGACCAATCCCACAATTTAGTCATTCATTCATGTACCATGCTCTATATATACCGAGCGTCTTTCTCTGGCCAATCCCACAATTTAGTCATTCATTCATGTACCATGCTCTACATATACCGAGCATCTTTCTCTGACCAATCCCACAATTTAGTCATTCATTCATGTACCATGCTCTACATATACCGAGCATCTTTCTCTGACCAATCCAACAATTTAGTCATTCATTCATGTACCATGCTCTACATATACCGAGCATCTTTCTCTGACCAATCCCACAAATTATTCATTCATTCATATACCATGCTCTATATATACCGAGCGTCTTTCTCTGACGAATCCCACAATTTAGTCATTCATTCGTGTACCATGCTCTACATATACCGAGCATCTTTCTCTGACCAATCCCACAATTCATTCATTCATTCATGTACCATGCTCTATATATACCGAGCGTCTTTCTCTGACCAATCCCACAACTTATTCATTCATTCATGTACCATGCTCTATATTTCCCGAGCGTCTTTCTCTGACCAATCCCACAACTTATTCATTCATTCATGTGCCATGCTCTACATATACCGAGCATCTTTCTCTGACCAATCCCACAATTCATTCATTCATTCATTCATGTACCATGCTCTACATATACCGAGCGTCTTTCTCTGACCAATCCCACAACTTATTCATTCATTCATGTACCATGCTCTACATATACCGAGCATCTTTCTCTGACCAATCCCACAACTTATTCATTCATTCATGTACCATGCTCTACATATACCGAGCGTCTTTCTCTGACCAATCCCACAACTTATTCATTCAATCATGTACCATGCTCTACATATACCGAGCGTCTTTCTCTGACCAATCCCACAACTTATTCATTCATTCATGTACCATGCTCTACATATACCGAGCGTCTTTCTCTGACCAATCCCACAACTTATTCATTCAATCATGTACCATGCTCTACATATACCGAGCATCTTTCTCTGACCAATCCCACAATTCATTCATTCATTGATGTACCATGCTCTATATATACCGAGCGTCTTTCTCTGACCAATCCCACAATGTATTCATTCATTCATGTACCATGCTCTATATATACCGAGCGTCTTTCTCTGACCAATCCCACAATTTAGTCATTCATTGATGTACCATGCTCTATATATACCGAGCGTCTTTCTCTGACCAATCCCACAATTTAGTCATTCATTGATGTACCATGCTCTACATATACCGAGCGTCTTTCTCTGACCAATCCCACAACTTATTCATTCATTCATGTACCATGTTCGACATATACCGAGCATCTTTCTCTGACCAATCCCACAATTTAGTCATTCATTCATGTACCATGCTCTACATATACCGAGCATCTTTCTCTGACCAATCCCACAATTCATTCATTCATTCATGTACCATGCTCTATATATACCGAGCGTCTTTCTCTGACCAATCCCACAACTTATTCATTCATTCATGTACCATGCTCTACATATACCGCGCATCTTTCTCTGACCAATCCCACAATTCATTCATTCATTCATGTACCATGCTCTACATATACCGAGCGTCTTTCTCTGACCAATCCCACAACTTATTCATTCATTCATGTACCATGCTCTACATATACCGAGCATCTTTCTCTGACCAATCCCACAATTTAGTCATTCATTGATGTACCATGCTCTATATATACCGAGCGTCTTTCTCTGACCAATCCCACAATTCATTCATTCATTCATTCATGTACCATGCTCTATATATACCGAGCGTCTTTCTCTGACCAATCCCACAATTTAGTCATTCATTCATGTACCATGCTCTATATATACCGAGCGTCTTTCTCTGACCAATCCCACAATTTAGTCATTCATGGATGTACCATGCTCTACATATACCGAGCATCTTTCTCTGACCAATCCCACAATTCATTCATTCATTCATTCATTCATGTACCATGCTCTATATATACCGAGCGTCTTTCTCTGACCAATCCCACACCTTATTCATTCATTCATGCACCATGTTCTACATATACCGAGCATCTTTCTCTGACCAATCCCACAATTTAGTCATTCATTCATGTACCATGCTCTACATATACCGAGCATCTTTCTCTGACCAATCCCACAATCCATTCATTCATTCATGTACCATGCTCTATATATACCGAGCGTCTTTCTCTGACCAACCCCACAATTTAGTCATTCATTCATGTACCATGCTCTACATATACCGAGCGTCTTTCTCTGACCAACCCCACAATTTAGTCATTCATTCATGTACCATGCTCTACATATACCGAGCGTCTTTCTCTGACCAATCCCACAACTTATTCATTCATTCATGTACCATGCTCTACATATACCGAGCGTCTTTCTCTGACCAACCCCACAATTTAGTCATTCATTCATGTACCATGCTCTACATATACCGAACATCTTTCTCTGACCAATCCCACAATTTAGTCATTCATTCATGTACCATGCTCTACATATACCGAGCATCTTTCTCTGACCAACCCCACAATTTAGTCATTCATTCATGTACCATGCTCTACATATACCGAGCATCTTTCTCTGACCAATCCCACAAATTATTCATTCATTCATGTACGATGCTCTATATATACCGAGCATCTTTCTCTGACCAATCCCACAATTTAGTCATTCATTGATGTACCATGCTCTATATATACCGAGCATCTTTCTCTGACCAATCCCACAATTCATTCATTCATTCATGTACCATGCTCTATATATACCGAGCGTCTTTCTCTGACCAATCCCACAATTTAGTCATTCATTCATGTACCATGCTCTATATATACCGAGCGTCTTTCTCTGACCAATCCCACAATTTAGTCATTCATTGATGTACCATGCTCTACATATACCGAGCATCTTTCTCTGACCAATACCACAATTCATTCATTCATTCATTCATGTACCATGCTCTATATATACCGAGCGTCTTTCTCTGACCAATCCCACAACTTATTCATTCATTCATGTACCATGTTCTACATATACCGAGCGTCTTTCTCTGACCAATCCCACAATTTAGTCATTCATTCGTGTACCATGCTCCACATATACCGAGCATCTTTCTCTGACCAATCCCACAATTCATTCATTCATTCATGTACCATGCTCTATATATACCGAGCGTCTTTCTCTGACCAATCCCACAACTTATTCATTCATTCATGTACCATGCTCTACATATACCGAGCATCTTTCTCTGACCAATCCCACAATTCATTCATTCATTCATGTACCATGCTCTACATATACCGAGCGTCTTTCTCTGACCAATCCCACAACTTAGTCATTCATTCATGTACCATGCTCTACATATACCGAGCATCTTTCTCTGACCAATCCCACAAATTATTCATTCATTCATGTACCATGCTCTATATATACCGAGCGTCTTTCTCTGACCAATCCCACAATTTAGTCATTCATTCGTGTACCATGCTCTACATATACCGAGCATCTTTCTCTGACCAATCCCACAATTCATTCATTCATTCATGTACCATGCTCTATATATACCGAGCGTCTTTCTCTGACCAATCCCACAACTTATTCATTCATTCATGTACCATGCTCTACATATACCGAGCATCTTTCTCTGACCAATCCCACAATTCATTCATTCATTCATGTACCATGCTCTACATATACCGAGCGTCTTTCTCTGACCAATCCCACAACTTAGTCATTCATTCATGTACCATGCTCTACATATACCGAGCATCTTTCTCTGACCAATCCCACAAATTATTCATTCATTCATGTACCATGCTCTATATATACCGAGCGTCTTTCTCTGACCAATCCCACAATTTAGTCATTCATTCGTGTACCATGCTCTACATATACCGAGCATCTTTCTCTGACCAATCCCACAATTTAGTCATTCATTCATGTACCATGCTCTACATATACCGAGCATCTTTCTCTGACCAATCCCACAACTTATTCATTCATTCATGTACCATGCTCTATATATACCGAGCGTCTTTCTCTGACCAATCCCACAACTTATTCATTCATTCATGTACCATGCTCTACATATACCGAGCATCTTTCTCTGACCAATCCCACAATTCATTCATTCATTCATGTACCATGGTCTACATATACCGAGCGTCTTTCTCTGACCAATCCTACAATTTAGTCATTCATTCATGTACCATGCTCTACATATACCGAGCATCTTTCTCTGACCAATCCCACATTTCATTCATTCATTCATGTACCATGCTTTACATATACCGAGCGTCTTTCTCTGACCAATCCCACAACTTATTCATTCATTCATGTACCATGTTCTACATATACCGAGCATCTTTCTCTGACCAATCCCACAATTTAGTCATTCATTCATGTACCATGCTCTATATATACCGAGCGTCTTTCTCTGACCAATCCCACAATTTAGTCATTCATTCATGTACCATGATCTACATATACCGAGCATCTTTCTCTGACCAATCCCACAAATTATTCATTCATTCATGTACCATGCTCTATATATACCGAGCATCTTTCTCTGACCAATCCCACAACATATTCATTCATTCATGTACCATGCTCTACATGTACCATGCTCTACATATACCGAGCATCTTTCTCTGACCAATCCCACAATTCATTCATTCATTCATGTACCATGCTCCACATATACCGAGCGTCTTTCTCTGACCAATCCCACAACTTATTCATTCATTCATGTACCATGCTCTACATATACCGAGCATCTTTCTCTGACCAATCCCACAATTCATTCATTCATTCATGTACCATGCTCTACATATACCGAGCATCTTTCTCTGACCAATCCCACAATTCATTCATTCATTGATGTACCATGCTCTACATATACCGAGCATCTTTCTCTGACCAATCCCACAATTCATTCATTCATTGATGTACCATGCTCTATATATACCGAGCGTCTTTCTCTGACCAATCCCACAATTCATTCATTCATTCATGTACCATGTTCTACATATACCGAGCATCTTTCTCTGACCAATCCCACAATTCATTCATTCATTCATGTACCATGCTCTACATATACCGAGCATCTTTCTCTGACCAATCCCACAATTCATTCATTCATTCATGTACCATGCTCTACATATACCGAGCATCTTTCTCTGACCAATCCCACAATTTAGTCATTCATTCATGTACCATGCTCTACATATACCGAGCGTCTTTCTCTGACCAATCCCACAACTTATTCATTCATTCATGTACCATGCTCTATATATACCGAGCATCTTTCTCTGACCAATCCCACATTTCATTCATTCATTCATGTACCATGCTCTACATATACCGAGCATCTTTCTCTGACCAATCCCACAATTCATTCATTCATTGATGTACCATGCTCTACATATACCGAGCATCTTTCTCTGACCAATCCCACAATTCATTCATTCATTGATGTACCATGCTCTATATATACCGAGCGTCTTTCTCTGACCAATCCCACAATTCATTCATTCATTCATGTACCATGTTCTACATATACCGAGCATCTTTCTCTGACCAATCCCACAATTCATTCATTCATTCATGTACCATGCTCTACATATACCGAGCATCTTTCTCTGACCAATCCCACAATTCATTCATTCATTCATGTACCATGCTCTACATATACCGAGCGTCTTTCTCTGACCAATCCCACAACTTATTCATTCATTCATGTACCATGCTCTACATATACCGAGCATCTTTCTCTGACCAATCCCACAATTCATTCATTCATTCATGTACCATGCTCTATATATACCGAGCGTCTTTCTCTGACCAATCCCACAACTTATTCATTCATTCATGTACCATGCTCTACATATACCGAGCATCTTTCTCTGACCAATCCCACATTTCATTCATTCATTCATCTACCATGCTCTACATATACCGAGCGTCTTTCTCTGACCAATCCCACAACTTATTCATTCATTCATGTACCATGTTCTACATATACCGAGCATCTTTCTCTGACCAATCCCACAATTTAGTCATTCATTCATGTACCATGCTCTATATATACCGAGCATCTTTCTCTGACCAATCCCACAACATATTCATTCATTCATGTACCATGCTCTACATGTACCATGCTCTACATATACCGAGCATCTTTCTCTGACCAATCCCACAATTCATTCATTCATTCATGTACCATGCTCCACATATACCGAGCGTCTTTCTCTGACCAATCCCACAACTTATTCATTCATTCATGTACCATGCTCTACATATACCGAGCATCTTTCTCTGACCAATCCCACAATTCATTCATTCATTCATGTACCATGCTCTACATATACCGAGCATCTTTCTCTGACCAATCCCACAATTTAGTCATTCATTCATGTACCATGCTCTACATATACCGAGCGTCTTTCTCTGACCAATCCCACAACTTATTCATTCATTCATGTACCATGCTCTATATATACCGAGCATCTTTCTCTGACCAATCCCACAATTTAGTCATTCATTCATGTACCATGCTCTACATATACCGAGCATCTTTCTCTGACCAATCCCACATTTCATTCATTCATTCATGTACCATGCTCTACATATACCGAGCATCTTTCTCTGACCAATCCCACAATTCATTCATTCATTGATGTACCATGCTCTACATATACCGAGCATCTTTCTCTGACCAATCCCACAATTCATTCATTCATTGATGTACCATGCTCTATATATACCGAGCGTCTTTCTCTGACCAATCCCACAATTCATTCATTCATTCATGTACCATGTTCTACATATACCGAGCATCTTTCTCTGACCAATCCCACAATTCATTCATTCATTCATGTACCATGCTCTACATATACCGAGCATCTTTCTCTGACCAATCCCACAATTCATTCATTCATTCATGTACCATGCTCTACATATACCGAGCGTCTTTCTCTGACCAATCCCACAACTTATTCATTCATTCATGTACCATGCTCTACATATACCGAGCATCTTTCTCTGACCAATCCCACAATTCATTCATTCATTCATGTACCATGCTCTATATATACCGAGCGTCTTTCTCTGACCAATCCCACAACTTATTCATTCATTCATGTACCATGCTCTACATATACCGAGCATCTTTCTCTGACCAATCCCACATTTCATTCATTCATTCATCTACCATGCTCTACATATACCGAGCGTCTTTCTCTGACCAATCCCACAACTTATTCATTCATTCATGTACCATGTTCTACATATACCGAGCATCTTTCTCTGACCAATCCCACAATTTAGTCATTCATTCATGTACCATGCTCTATATATACCGAGCGTCTTTCTCTGGCCAATCCCACAATTTAGTCATTCATTCATGTACCATGCTCTACATATACCGAGCATCTTTCTCTGACCAATCCCACAATTTAGTCATTCATTCATGTACCATGCTCTACATATACCGAGCATCTTTCTCTGACCAATCCCACAATTTAGTCATTCATGGATGTACCATGCTCTACATATACCGAGCATCTTTCTCTGACCAATCCCACAATTCATTCATTCATTCATGTACCATGCTCTACATATACCGAGCATCTTTCTCTGACCAATCCCACACCTTATTCATTCATTCATGCACCATGTTCTACATATACCGAGCATCTTTCTCTGACCAATCCCACAATTTAGTCATTCATTCATGTACCATGCTCTACATATACCGAGCATCTTTCTCTGACCAATCCCACAATCCATTCATTCATTCATGTACCATGCTCTATATATACCGAGCGTCTTTCTCTGACCAACCCCACAATTTAGTCATTCATTCATGTACCATGCTCTACATATACCGAGCGTCTTTCTCTGACCAACCCCACAATTTAGTCATTCATTCATGTTCCATGCTCTACATATACCGAGCGTCTTTCTCTGACCAATCCCACAACTTATTCATTCATTCATGTACCATGCTCTACATATACCGAGCGTCTTTCTCTGACCAACCCCACAATTTAGTCATTCATTCATGTACCATGCTCTACATATACCGAACATCTTTCTCTGACCAATCCCACAATTTAGTCATTCATTCATGCACCATGCTCTACATATACCGAGCATCTTTCTCTGACCAACCCCACAATTTAGTCATTCATTCATGTACCATGCTCTACATATACCGAGCATCTTTCTCTGACCAATCCCACAATTCATTCATTCATTCATGTACCATGCTCTATATATACCGAGCGTCTTTCTCTGACCAATCCCACAATTTAGTCATTCATTCATGTACCATGCTCTATATATACCGAGCGTCTTTCTCTGACCAATCCCACAATTTAGTCATTCATTGATGTACCATGCTCTACATATACCGAGCATCTTTCTCTGACCAATACCACAATTCATTCATTCATTCATTCATGTACCATGCTCTATATATACCGAGCGTCTTTCTCTGACCAATCCCACAACTTATTCATTCATTCATGTACCATGTTCTACATATACCGAGCGTCTTTCTCTGACCAATCCCACAATTTAGTCATTCATTCGTGTACCATGCTCCACATATACCGAGCATCTTTCTCTGACCAATCCCACAATTCATTCATTCATTCATGTACCATGCTCTATATATACCGAGCGTCTTTCTCTGACCAATCCCACAACTTATTCATTCATTCATGTACCATGCTCTACATATACCGAGCATCTTTCTCTGACCAATCCCACAATTCATTCATTCATTCATGTACCATGCTCTACATATACCGAGCGTCTTTCTCTGACCAATCCCACAACTTAGTCATTCATTCATGTACCATGCTCTACATATACCGAGCATCTTTCTCTGACCAATCCCACAAATTATTCATTCATTCATGTACCATGCTCTATATATACCGAGCGTCTTTCTCTGACCAATCCCACAATTTAGTCATTCATTCGTGTACCATGCTCTACATATACCGAGCATCTTTCTCTGACCAATCCCACAATTCATTCATTCATTCATGTACCATGCTCTATATATACCGAGCGTCTTTCTCTGACCAATCCCACAACTTATTCATTCATTCATGTACCATGCTCTACATATACCGAGCATCTTTCTCTGACCAATCCCACAATTCATTCATTCATTCATGTACCATGCTCTACATATACCGAGCGTCTTTCTCTGACCAATCCCACAACTTAGTCATTCATTCATGTACCATGCTCTACATATACCGAGCATCTTTCTCTGACCAATCCCACAAATTATTCATTCATTCATGTACCATGCTCTATATATACCGAGCGTCTTTCTCTGACCAATCCCACAATTTAGTCATTCATTCGTGTACCATGCTCTACATATACCGAGCATCTTTCTCTGACCAATCCCACAATTTAGTCATTCATTCATGTACCATGCTCTACATATACCGAGCATCTTTCTCTGACCAATCCCACAACTTATTCATTCATTCATGTACCATGCTCTATATATACCGAGCGTCTTTCTCTGACCAATCCCACAACTTATTCATTCATTCATGTACCATGCTCTACATATACCGAGCATCTTTCTCTGACCAATCCCACAATTCATTCATTCATTCATGTACCATGGTCTACATATACCGAGCGTCTTTCTCTGACCAATCCTACAATTTAGTCATTCATTCATGTACCATGCTCTACATATACCGAGCATCTTTCTCTGACCAATCCCACATTTCATTCATTCATTCATGTACCATGCTCTACATATACCGAGCGTCTTTCTCTGACCAATCCCACAACTTATTCATTCATTCATGTACCATGTTCTACATATACCGAGCATCTTTCTCTGACCAATCCCACAATTTAGTCATTCATTCATGTACCATGCTCTATATATACCGAGCGTCTTTCTCTGACCAATCCCACAATTTAGTCATTCATTCATGTACCATGCTCTACATATACCGAGCATCTTTCTCTGACCAATCCCACAAATTATTCATTCATTCATGTACCATGCTCTATATATACCGAGCATCTTTCTCTGACCAATCCCACAACATATTCATTCATTCATGTACCATGCTCTACATGTACCATGCTCTACATATACCGAGCATCTTTCTCTGACCAATCCCACAATTCATTCATTCATTCATGTACCATGCTCCACATATACCGAGCGTCTTTCTCTGACCAATCCCACAACTTATTCATTCATTCATGTACCATGCTCTACATATACCGAGCATCTTTCTCTGACCAATCCCACAATTCATTCATTCATTCATGTACCATGCTCTACATATACCGAGCATCTTTCTCTGACCAATCCCACAATTTAGTCATTCATTCATGTACCATGCTCTACATATACCGAGCGTCTTTCTCTGACCAATCCCACAACTTATTCATTCATTCATGTACCATGCTCTATATATACCGAGCATCTTTCTCTGACCAATCCCACAATTTAGTCATTCATTCATGTACCATGCTCTACATATACCGAGCATCTTTCTCTGACCAATCCCACATTTCATTCATTCATTCATGTACCATGCTCTACATATACCGAGCATCTTTCTCTGACCAATCCCACAATTCATTCATTCATTGATGTACCATGCTCTACATATACCGAGCATCTTTCTCTGACCAATCCCACAATTCATTCATTCATTGATGTACCATGCTCTATATATACCGAGCGTCTTTCTCTGACCAATCCCACAATTCATTCATTCATTCATGTACCATGTTCTACATATACCGAGCATCTTTCTCTGACCAATCCCACAATTCATTCATTCATTCATGTACCATGCTCTACATATACCGAGCATCTTTCTCTGACCAATCCCACAATTCATTCATTCATTCATGTACCATGCTCTACATATACCGAGCGTCTTTCTCTGACCAATCCCACAACTTATTCATTCATTCATGTACCATGCTCTACATATACCGAGCATCTTTCTCTGACCAATCCCACAATTCATTCATTCATTCATGTACCATGCTCTATATATACCGAGCGTCTTTCTCTGACCAATCCCACAACTTATTCATTCATTCATGTACCATGCTCTACATATACCGAGCATCTTTCTCTGACCAATCCCACATTTCATTCATTCATTCATCTACCATGCTCTACATATACCGAGCGTCTTTCTCTGACCAATCCCACAACTTATTCATTCATTCATGTACCATGTTCTACATATACCGAGCATCTTTCTCTGACCAATCCCACAATTTAGTCATTCATTCATGTACCATGCTCTATATATACCGAGCGTCTTTCTCTGGCCAATCCCACAATTTAGTCATTCATTCATGTACCATGCTCTACATATACCGAGCATCTTTCTCTGACCAATCCCACAATTCATTCATTCATTCATGTACCATGCTCTACATATACCGAGCATCTTTCTCTGACCAATCCCACAATTTAGTCATTCATTCATGTACCATGCTCTACATATACCGAGCATCTTTCTCTGACCAATCCCACAATTTAGTCATTCATTCATGTACCATGCTCTACATATACCGAGCATCTTTCTCTGACCAATCCCACAAATTATTCATTCATTCATGTACCATGCTCTATATATACCGAGCGTCTTTCTCTGACCAATCCCACAACTTATTCATTCATTCATGTACCATGCTCTACATATACCGAGCATCTTTCTCTGACCAATCCCACAATTCATTCATTCATTCATGTACCATGCTCTATATATACCGAGCGTCTTTCTCTGACCAATCCCACAACTTATTCATTCATTCATGTACCATGCTCTATATATACCGAGCGTCTTTCTCTGACCAATCCCACAACTTATTCATTCATTCATGTACCATGCTCTACATATACCGAGCATCTTTCTCTGACCAATCCCACAATTCATTCATTCATTCATGTACCATGCTCTACATATACCGAGCGTCTTTGTCTGACCAATCCCACAACTTATTCATTCATTCATGTACCATGCTCTACATATACCGAGCATCTTTCTCTGACCAATCCCACAATTCATTCATTCATTGATGTACCATGCTCTATATATACCGAGCGTCTTTCTCTGACCAATCCCACAATGTATTCATTCATTCATGTACCATGCTCTATATATACCGAGCGTCTTTCTCTGACCAATCCCACAATTTAGTCATTCATTGATGTACCATGCTCTACATATACCGAGCATCTTTCTCTGACCAATACCACAATTCATTCATTCATGTACCATGCTCTATATATACCGAGCGTCTTTCTCTGACCAATCCCACAACTTATTCATTCATTCATGTACCATGTTCTACATATACCGAGCATCTTTCTCTGACCAATCCCACAATTTAGTCATTCATTCATGTACCATGCTCTACATATACCGAGCATCTTTCTCTGACCAATCCCACAATTTAGTCATTCATTCATGTACCATGCTCTACATATACCGAGCATCTTTCTCTGACCAATCCCAAAAATTATTCATTCATTCATATACCATGCTCTATATATACCGAGCGTCTTTCTCTGACCAATCCCACAATTTAGTCATTCATTCGTGTACCATGCTCTACATATACCGAGCATCTTTCTCTGACCAATCCCACAATTCATTCATTCATTCATGTACCATGCTCTATATATACCGAGCGTCTTTCTCTGACCAATCCCACAACTTATTCATTCATTCATGTACCATGCTCTATATTTCCCGAGCGTCTTTCTCTGACCAATCCCACAACTTATTCATTCATTCATGTGCCATGCTCTACATATACCGAGCATCTTTCTCTGACCAATCCCACAATTCATTCATTCATTCATTCATGTACCATGCTCTACATATACCGAGCGTCTTTCTCGAACCAATCCCACAACTTATTCATTCATTCATGTACCATGCTCTACATATACCGAGCATCTTTCTCTGACCAATCCCACAACTTATTCATTCATTCATGTACCATGCTCTACATATACCGAGCGTCTTTCTCTGACCAATCCCACAACTTATTCATTCAATCATGTACCATGCTCTACATATACCGAGCATCTTTCTCTGACCAATCCCACAACTTATTCATTCATTCATGTACCATGCTCTACATATACCGAGCGTCTTTCTCTGACCAATCCCACAACTTATTCATTCAATCATGTACCATGCTCTACATATACCGAGCATCTTTCTCTGACCAATCCCACAATTCATTCATTCATTGATGTACCATGCTCTATATATACCGAGCGTCTTTCTCTGACCAATCCCACAATGTATTCATTCATTCATGTACCATGCTCTATATATACCGAGCGTCTTTCTCTGACCAATCCCACAATTTAGTCATTCATTGATGTACCATGCTCTATATATACCGAGCGTCTTTCTCTGACCAATCCCACAATTTAGTCATTCATTGATGTACCATGCTCTACATATACCGAGCGTCTTTCTCTGACCAATCCCACAACTTATTCATTCATTCATGTACCATGTTCTACATATACCGAGCATCTTTCTCTGACCAATCCCACAATTTAGTCATTCATTCATGTACCATGCTCTACATATACCGAGCATCTTTCTCTGACCAATCCCACAAATTATTCATTCATTCATGTACCATGCTCTATATATACCGAGCGTCTTTCTCTGGCCAATCCCACAATTTAGTCATTCATTCGTGTACCATGCTCTACATATACCGAGCATCTTTCTCTGACCAATCCCACAATTCATTCATTCATTCATGTACCATGCTCTATATATACCGAGCGTCTTTCTCTGACCAATCCCACAACTTATTCATTCATTCATGTACCATGCTCTACATATACCGAGCATCTTTCTCTGACCAATCCCACAATTCATTCATTCATTCATGTACCATGCTCTACATATACCGAGCGTCTTTCTCTGACCAATCCCACAACTTATTCATTCATTCATGTACCATGCTCTACATATACCGAGCATCTTTCTCTGACCAATCCCACAATTTAGTCATTCATTGATGTACCATGCTCTATATATACCGAGCGTCTTTCTCTGACCAATCCCACAATTCATTCATTCATTCATGTACCATGCTCTATATATACCGAGCGTCTTTCTCTGACCAATCCCACAATTTAGTCATTCATTCATGTACCATGCTCTATATATACCGAGCGTCTTTCTCTGACCAATCCCACAATTTAGTCATTCATGGATGTACCATGCTCTACATATACCGAGCATCTTTCTCTGACCAATCCCACAATTCATTCATTCATTCATGTACCATGCTCTATATATACCGAGCGTCTTTCTCTGACCAATCCCACACCTTATTCATTCATTCATGTACCATGTTCTACATATACCGAGCATCTTTCTCTGACCAATCCCACAATTTAGTCATTCATTCATGTACCATGCTCTACATATACCGAGCATCTTTCTCTGACCAATCCCACAATCCATTCATTCATTCATGTACCATGCTCTATATATACCGAGCGTCTTTCTCTGACCAACCCCACAATTTAGTCATTCATTCATGTACCATGCTCTACATATACCGAGCGTCTTTCTCTGACCAACCCCACAATTTAGTCATTCATTCATGTACCATGCTCTACATATACCGAGCGTCTTTCTCTGACCAATCCCACAACTTATTCATTCATTCATGTACCATGCTCTACATATACCGAGCGTCTTTCTCTGACCAACCCCACAATTTAGTCATTCATTCATGTACCATGCTCTACATATACCGAACATCTTTCTCTGACCAATCCCACAATTTAGTCATTCATTCATGTACCATGCTCTACATATACCGAGCATCTTTCTCTGACCAACCCCACAATTTAGTCATTCATTCATGTACCATGCTCTACATATACCGAACATCTTTCTCTGACCAATCCCACAATTTAGTCATTCATTCATGTACCATGCTCTACATATACCGAGCATCTTTCTCTGACCAATCCCACAAATTATTCATTCATTCATGTACGATGCTCTATATATACCGAGCATCTTTCTCTGACCAATCCCACAATTTAGTCATTCATTGATGTACCATGCTCTATATATAACCGAGCATCTTTCTCTGACCAATCCCACAATTCATTCATTCATTCATGTACCATGCTCTATATATACCGAGCGTCTTTCTCTGACCAATCCCACAATTTAGTCATTCATTCATGTACCATGCTCTATATATACCGAGCGTCTTTCTCTGACCAATCCCACAATTTAGTCATTCATTGATGTACCATGCTCTACATATACCGAGCATCTTTCTCTGACCAATCCCACAATTTAGTCATTCATTCATGTACCATGCTCTACATATACCGAGCATCTTTCTCTGACCAATCCCACAATTCATTCATTCATTCATGTACCATGCTCTATATATACCGAGCGTCTTTCTCTGACCAATCCCACACCTTATTCATTCATTCATGTACCATGTTCTACATATACCGAGCATCTTTCTCTGACCAATCCCACAATTTAGTCATTCATTCATGTACCATGCTCTACATATACCGAGCATCTTTCTCTGACCAATCCCACAATTCATTCATTCATTCATGTACCATGCTCTATATATACCGAGCGTCTTTCTCTGACCAATCCCACAATTTAGTCATTCATTCATGTACCATGCTCTACATATACCGAGCATCTTTCTCTGACCAATCCCACAAATTATTCATTCATTCATGTAACATGCTCTATATAAACCGAGCGTCTTTCTCTGACCAATCCCACAACTTATTCATTCATTCATGTACCATGCTCTATATATACCGAGCGTCTTTCTCTGACCAATCCCACAATTTAGTCATTCATTCATGTACCATGCTCTACATATACCGAGCATCTTTCTCTGACCAATCCCACATTTCATTCATTCATTCATCTACCATGCTCTACATATACCGAGCGTCTTTCTCTGACCAATCCCACAACTTATTCATTCATTCATGTACCATGTTCTACATATACCGAGCATCTTTCTCTGACCAATCCCACAATTTAGTCATTCATTCATGTACCATGCTCTATATATACCGAGCGTCTTTCTCTGACCAATCCCACAATTTAGTCATTCATTCATGTACCATGCTCTACATATACCGAGCATCTTTCTCTGACCAATCCCACAAATTATTCATTCATTCATGTACCATGCTCTATATATACCGAGCGTCTTTCTCTGACCAATCCCACAATTTAGTCATTCATTCGTGTACCATGCTCTATATATACCGAGCGTCTTTCTCTGACCAATCCCACAACTTATTCATTCATTCATGTACCATGCTCTACATATACCGAGCATCTTTCTCTGACCAATCCCACAATTCATTCATTCATTCATGTACCATGCTCTACATATACCGAGCGTCTTTCTCTGACCAATCCCACAACTTATTCATTCATTCATGTACCATGCTCTACATATACCGAGCATCTTTCTCTGACCAATCCCACAATTCATTCATTCATTCATGTACCATGCTCTACATATACCGAGCATCTTTCTCTGACCAATCCCACAATTTAGTCATTCATTCATGTACCATGCTCTACATATACCGAGCGTCTTTCTCTGACCAATCCCACAACTTATTCATTCATTCATGTACCATGCTCTACATATACCGAGCATCTTTCTCTGACCAATCCCACAATTTAGTCATTCATTCATGTACCATGCTCTATATATACCGAGCGTCTTTCTCTGACCAATCCCACAATTCATTCATTCATTCATGTACCATGTTCTACATATACCGAGCATCTTTCTCTGACCAATCCCACAATTCATTCATTCATTGATGTACCATGCTCTATATATACCGAGCGTCTTTCTCTGACCAATCCCACAATTCATTCATTCATTCATTCATTCATGTACCATGTTCTACATATACCGAGCATCTTTCTCTGACCAATCCCACAATTCATTCATTCATTGATGTACCATGCTCTATATATACCGAGCGTCTTTCTCTGACCAATCCCACAATTCATTCATTCATTCATGTACCATGCTCTACATATACCGAGCATCTTTCTCTGACCAATCCCACAAATTATTCATTCATTCATGTACCATGCTCTATATATACCGAGCGTCTTTCTCTGACCAATCCCACAATTTAGTCATTCATTCGTGTACCATGCTCTATATATACCGAGCGTCTTTCTCTGACCAATCCCACAACTTATTCATTCATTCATGTACCATGCTCTACATATACCGAGCATCTTTCTCTGACCAATCCCACAATTCATTCATTCATTCATTTACCATGCTCTACATATACCGAGCGTCTTTCTCTGACCAATCCCACAACTTATTCATTCATTCATGTACCATGCTCTACATATACCGAGCATCTTTCTCTGACCAATCCCACAATTCATTCATTCATTCATGTACCATGCTCTACATATACCGAGCATCTTTCTCTGACCAATCCCACAATTTAGTCATTCATTCATGTACCATGCTCTACATATACCGAGCGTCTTTCTCTGACCAATCCCACAACTTATTCATTCATTCATGTACCATGCTCTACATATACCGAGCATCTTTCTCTGACCAATCCCACAATTTAGTCATTCATTGATGTACCATGCTCTATATATACCGAGCGTCTTTCTCTGACCAATCCCACAATTCATTCATTCATTCATGTACCATGTTCTACATATACCGAGCATCTTTCTCTGACCAATCCCACAATTCATTCATTCATTGATGTACCATGCTCTATATATACCGAGCGTCTTTCTCTGACCAATCCCACAATTCATTCATTCATTCATGTACCATGTTCTACATATACCGAGCATCTTTCTCTGACCAATCCCACAATTCATTCATTCATTGATGTACCATGCTCTATATATACCGAGCGTCTTTCTCTGACCAATCCCACAATTCATTCATTCATTCATGTACCATGTTCTACATATACCGAGCATCTTTCTCTGACCAATCCCACAATTCATTCATTCATTGATGTACCATGCTCTATATATACCGAGCGTCTTTCTCTGACCAATCCCACAATTCATTCATTCATTCATGTACCATGTTCTACATATACCGAGCATCTTTCTCTGACCAATCCCACAATTCATTCATTCATTGATGTACCATGCTCTATATATACCGAGCGTCTTTCTCTGACCAATCCCACAATTCATTCATTCATTCATGTACCATGCTCTACATATACCGAGCATCTTTCTCTGACCAATCCCACAAATTATTCATTCATTCATGTACCATGCTCTATATATACCGAGCGTCTTTCTCTGACCAATCCCACAACTTATTCATTCATTCATGTACCATGCTCTATATATACCGAGCATCTTTCTCTGACCAATCCCACAACTTATTCATTCATTCATGTACCATGCTCTATATATACCGAGCATCTTTCTCTGACCAATCCCACAACTTATTCATTCATTCATGTACCATGCTCTATATATACCGAGCGTCTTTCTCTGACCAATCCCACAATTTAGTCATTCATTCGTGTACCATGCTCTACATATACCGAGCATCTTTCTCTGACCAATCCCACAATTCATTCATTCATTGATGTACCATGCTCTATATATACCGAGCGTCTTTCTCTGACCAATCCCACAATTCATTCATTCATTCATGTACCATGTTCTACATATACCGAGCATCTTTCTCTGACCAATCCCACAATTCATTCATTCATTGATGGACCATGCTCTATATATACCGAGCGTCTTTCTCTGACCAATCCCACAATTCATTCATTCATTCATGTACCATGCTCTACATATACCGAGCATCTTTCTCTGACCAATCCCACAAATTATTCATTCATTCATGTACCATGCTCTATATATACCGAGCGTCTTTCTCTGACCAATCCCACAATTTAGTCATTCATTCGTGTACCATGCTCTACATATACCGAGCATCTTTCTCTGACCAATCCCACAATTCATTCATTCATTCATGTACCATGCTCTACATATACCGAGCATCTTTCTCTGACCAATCCCACAATTCATTCATTCATTGATGTACCATGCTCTATATATACCGAGCGTCTTTCTCTGACCAATCCCACAATGTATTCATTCATTCATGTACCATGCTCTATATATACCGAGCGTCTTTCTCTGACCAATCCCACAATTTAGTCATTCATTGATGTACCATGCTCTACATATACCGAGCATCTTTCTCTGACCAATACCACAATTCATTCATTCATGTACCATGCTCTATATATACCGAGCGTCTTTCTCTGACCAATCCCACAACTTATTCATTCATTCATGTACCATGTTCTACATATACCGAGCATCTTTCTCTGACCAATCCCACAATTTAGTCATTCATTCATGTACCATGCTCTACATATACCGAGCATCTTTCTCTGACCAATCCCACAATTTAGTCATTCATTCATGTACCATGCTCTACATATACCGAGCATCTTTCTCTGACCAATCCCACAAATTATTCATTCATTCATATACCATGCTCTATATATACCGAGCGTCTTTCTCTGACCAATCCCACAATTTAGTCATTCATTCGTGTACCATGCTCTACATATACCGAGCATCTTTCTCTGACCAATCCCACAATTCATTCATTCATTCATGTACCATGCTCTATATATACCGAGCGTCTTTCTCTGACCAATCCCACAACTTATTCATTCATTCATGTACCATGCTCTATATTTCCCGAGCGTCTTTCTCTGACCAATCCCACAACTTATTCATTCATTCATGTGCCATGCTCTACATATACCGAGCATCTTTCTCTGACCAATCCCACAATTCATTCATTCATTCATTCATGTACCATGCTCTACATATACCGAGCGTCTTTCTCTGACCAATCCCACAACTTATTCATTCATTCATGTACCATGCTCTACATATACCGAGCATCTTTCTCTGACCAATCCCACAACTTATTCATTCATTCATGTACCATGCTCTACATATACCGAGCGTCTTTCTCTGACCAATCCCACAACTTATTCATTCAATAATGTACCATGCTCTACATATACCGAGCATCTTTCTCTGACCAATCCCACAACTTATTCATTCATTCATGTACCATGCTCTACATATACCGAGCGTCTTTCTCTGACCAATCCCACAACTTATTCATTCAATCATGTACCATGCTCTACATATACCGAGCATCTTTCTCTGACCAATCCCACAATTCATTCATTCATTGATGTACCATGCTCTATATATACCGAGCGTCTTTCTCTGACCAATCCCACAATGTATTCATTCATTCATGTACCATGCTCTATATATACCGAGCGTCTTTCTCTGACCAATCCCACAATTTAGTCATTCATTGATGTACCATGCTCTATATATACCGAGCGTCTTTCTCTGACCAATCCCACAATTTAGTCATTCATTGATGTACCATGCTCTACATATACCGAGCGTCTTTCTCTGACCAATCCCACAACTTATTCATTCATTCATGTACCATGTTCTACATATACCGAGCATCTTTCTCTGACCAATCCCACAATTTAGTCATTCATTCATGTACCATGCTCTACATATACCGAGCATCTTTCTCTGACCAATCCCACAAATTATTCATTCATTCATGTACCATGCTCTATATATACCGAGCGTCTTTCTCTGACCAATCCCACAATTTAGTCATTCATTCGTGTACCATGCTCTACATATACCGAGCATCTTTCTCTGACCAATCCCACAATTCATTCATTCATTCATGTACCATGCTCTATATATACCGAGCGTCTTTCTTTGACCAATCCCACAACTTATTCATTCATTCATGTACCATGCTCTACATATACCGAGCATCTTTCTCTGACCAATCCCACAATTCATTCATTCATTCATGTACCATGCTCTACATATACCGAGCGTCTTTCTCTGACCAATCCCACAACTTATTCATTCATTCATGTACCATGCTCTACATATACCGAGCATCTTTCTCTGACCAATCCCACAATTTAGTCATTCATTGATGTACCATGCTCTATATATACCGAGCGTCTTTCTCTGACCAATCCCACAATTCATTCATTCATTCATGTACCATGCTCTATATATACCGAGCGTCTTTCTCTGACCAATCCCACAATTTAGTCATTCATTCATGTACCATGCTCTATATATACCGAGCGTCTTTCTCTGACCAATCCCACAATTTAGTCATTCATGGATGTACCATGCTCTACATATACCGAGCATCTTTCTCTGACCAATCCCACAATTCATTCATTCATTCATGTACCATGCTCTATATATACCGAGCGTCTTTCTCTGACCAATCCCACAACTTATTCATTCATTCATGTACCATGTTCTACATATACCGAGCATCTTTCTCTGACCAATCCCACAATTTAGTCATTCATTCATGTACCATGCTCTACATATACCGAGCATCTTTCTCTGACCAATCCCACAATCCATTCATTCATTCATGTACCATGCTCTATATATACCGAGCGTCTTTCTCTGACCAACCCCACAATTTAGTCATTCATTCATGTACCATGCTCTACATATACCGAGCGTCTTTCTCTGACCAACCCCACAATTTAGTCATTCATTCATGTACCATGCTCTACATATACCGAGCGTCTTTCTCTGACCAATCCCACAACTTATTCATTCATTCATGTACCATGCTCTACATATACCGAGCGTCTTTCTCTGACCAACCCCACAATTTAGTCATTCATTCATGTACCATGCTCTACATATACCGAACATCTTTCTCTGACCAATCCCACAATTTAGTCATTCATTCATGTACCATGCTCTACATATACCGAGCATCTTTCTCTGACCAACCCCACAATTTAGTCATTCATTCATGTACCATGCTCTACATATACCGAACATCTTTCTCTGACCAATCCCACAATTTAGTCATTCATTCATGTACCATGCTCTACATATACCGAGCATCTTTCTCTGACCAATCCCACAAATTATTCATTCATTCATGTACGATGCTCTATATATACCGAGCATCTTTCTCTGACCAATCCCACAATTTAGTCATTCATTGATGTACCATGCTCTATATATACCGAGCATCTTTCTCTGACCAATCCCACAATTCATTCATTCATTCATGTACCATGCTCTATATATACCGAGCGTCTTTCTCTGACCAATCCCACAATTTAGTCATTCATTCATGTACCATGCTCTATATATACCGAGCGTCTTTCTCTGACCAATCCCACAATTTAGTCATTCATTGATGTACCATGCTCTACATATACCGAGCATCTTTCTCTGACCAATCCCACAATTTAGTCATTCATTCATGTACCATGCTCTACATATACCGAGCATCTTTCTCTGACCAATCCCACAATTCATTCATTCATTCATGTACCATGCTCTATATATACCGAGCGTCTTTCTCTGACCAATCCCACACCTTATTCATTCATTCATGTACCATGTTCTACATATACCGAGCATCTTTCTCTGACCAATCCCACAATTTAGTCATTCATTCATGTACCATGCTCTACATATACCGAGCATCTTTCTCTGACCAATCCCACAATTCATTCATTCATTCATGTACCATGCTCTATATATACCGAGCGTCTTTCTCTGACCAATCCCACAATTTAGTCATTCATTCATGTACCATGCTCTACATATACCGAGCATCTTTCTCTGACCAATCCCACAAATTATTCATTCATTCATGTAACATGCTCTATATAAACCGAGCGTCTTTCTCTGACCAATCCCACAACTTATTCATTCATTCATGTACCATGCTCGATATATACCGAGCGTCTTTCTCTGACCAATCCCACAATTTAGTCATTCATTCATGTACCATGCTCTACATATACCGAGCATCTTTCTCTGACCAATCCCACATTTCATTCATTCATTCATCTACCATGCTCTACATATACCGAGCGTCTTTCTCTGACCAATCCCACAACTTATTCATTCATTCATGTACCATGTTCTACATATACCGAGCATCTTTCTCTGACCAATTCCACAATTTAGTCATTCATTCATGTACCATGCTCTATATATACCGAGCGTCTTTCTCTGACCAATCCCACAATTTAGTCATTCATTCATGTACCATGCTCTACATATACCGAGCATCTTTCTCTGACCAATCCCACAAATTATTCATTCATTCATGTACCATGCTCTATATATACCGAGCGTCTTTCTCTGACCAATCCCACAATTTAGTCATTCATTCGTGTACCATGCTCTATATATACCGAGCGTCTTTCTCTGACCAATCCCACAACTTATTCATTCATTCATGTACCATGCTCTACATATACCGAGCATCTTTCTCTGACCAATCCCACAATTCATTCATTCATTCATGTACCATGCTCTACATATACCGAGCGTCTTTCTCTGACCAATCCCACAACTTATTCATTCATTCATGTACCATGCTCTACATATACCGAGCATCTTTCTCTGACCAATCCCACAATTCATTCATTCATTCATGTACCATGCTCTACATATACCGAGCATCTTTCTCTGACCAATCCCACAATTTAGTCATTCATTCATGTACCATGCTCTACATATACCGAGCGTCTTTCTCTGACCAATCCCACAACTTATTCATTCATTCATGTACCATGCTCTACATATACCGAGCATCTTTCTCTGACCAATCCCACAATTTAGTCATTCATTCATGTACCATGCTCTATATATACCGAGCGTCTTTCTCTGACCAATCCCACAATTCATTCATTCATTCATGTACCATGTTCTACATATACCGAGCATCTTTCTCTGACCAATCCCACAATTCATTCATTCATTGATGTACCATGCTCTATATATACCGAGCGTCTTTCTCTGACCAATCCCACAATTCATTCATTCATTCATGTACCATGTTCTACATATACCGAGCATCTTTCTCTGACCAATCCCACAATTCATTCATTCATTGATGTACCATGCTCTATATATACCGAGCGTCTTTCTCTGACCAATCCCACAATTCATTCATTCATTCATGTACCATGCTCTACATATACCGAGCATCTTTCTCTGACCAATCCCACAATTTAGTCATTCATTCGTGTACCATGCTCTATATATACCGAGCGTCTTTCTCTGACCAATCCCACAACTTATTCATTCATTCATGTACCATGCTCTACATATACCGAGCATCTTTCTCTGACCAATCCCACAATTCATTCATTCTTTCATTTACCATGCTCTACATATACCGAGCGTCTTTCTCTGACCAATCCCACAACTTATTCATTCATTCATGTACCATGCTCTACATATACCGAGCATCTTTCTCTGACCAATCCCACAATTCATTCATTCATTCATGTACCATGCTCTACATATACCGAGCATCTTTCTCTGACCAATCCCACAATTTAGTCATTCATTCATGTACCATGCTCTACATATACCGAGCGTCTTTCTCTGACCAATCCCACAACTTATTCATTCATTCATGTACCATGCTCTACATATACCGAGCATCTTTCTCTGACCAATCCCACAATTCATTCATTCATTGATGTACCATGCTCTATATATACCGAGCGTCTTTCTCTGACCAATCCCACAATTCATTCATTCATTCATGTACCATGTTCTACATATACCGAGCATCTTTCTCTGACCAATCCCACAATTCATTCATTCATTGATGTACCATGCTCTATATATACCGAGCGTCTTTCTCTGACCAATCCCACAATTCATTCATTCATTCATGTACCATGTTCTACATATACCGAGCATCTTTCTCTGACCAATCCCACAATTCATTCATTCATTGATGTACCATGCTCTATATATACCGAGCGTCTTTCTCTGACCAATCCCACAATTCATTCATTCATTCATGTACCATGTTCTACATATACCGAGCATCTTTCTCTGACCAATCCCACAATTCATTCATTCATTGATGTACCATGCTCTATATATACCGAGCGTCTTTCTCTGACCAATCCCACAATTCATTCATTCATTCATGTACCATGTTCTACATATACCGAGCATCTTTCTCTGACCAATCCCACAATTCATTCATTCATTGATGTACCATGCTCTATATATACCGAGCGTCTTTCTCTGACCAATCCCACAATTCATTCATTCATTCATGTACCATGCTCTACATATACCGAGCATCTTTCTCTGACCAATCCCACAAATTATTCATTCATTCATGTACCATGCTCTATATATACCGAGCGTCTTTCTCTGACCAATCCCACAACTTATTCATTCATTCATGTACCATGCTCTATATATACCGAGCATCTTTCTCTGACCAATCCCACAACTTATTCATTCATTCATGTACCATGCTCTATATATACCGAGCATCTTTCTCTGACCAATCCCACAACTTATTCATTCATTCATGTACCATGCTCTATATATACCGAGCGTCTTTCTCTGACCAATCCCACAATTTAGTCATTCATTCGTGTACCATGCTCTACATTTCCCGAGCATCTTTCTCTGACCAATCCCACAATTCATTCATTCATTGATGTACCATGCTCTATATATACCGAGCGTCTTTCTCTGACCAATCCCACAATTCATTCATTCATTCATGTACCATGTTCTACATATACCGAGCATCTTTCTCTGACCAATCCCACAATTCATTCATTCATTGATGTACCATGCTCTATATATACCGAGCGTCTTTCTCTGACCAATCCCACAATTCATTCATTCATTCATGTACCATGCTCTACATATACCGAGCATCTTTCTCTGACCAATCCCACAAATTATTCATTCATTCATGTACCATGCTCTATATATACCGAGCGTCTTTCTCTGACCAATCCCACAATTTAGTCATTCATTCGTGTACCATGCTCTATATATACCGAGCGTCTTTCTCTGACCAATCCCACAACTTATTTATTCATTCATGTACCATGCTCTACATATACCGAGCATCTTTCTCTGACCAATCCCACAATTCATTCATTCATTCATGTACCATGCTCTACATATACCGAGCATCTTTCTCTGACCAATCCCACAATTTAGTCATTCATTCATGTACCATGCTCTACATATACCGAGCGTCTTTCTCTGACCAATCCCACAACTTATTCATTCATTCATGTACCATGCTCTACATATACCGAGCATCTTTCTCTGACCAATCCCACAATTTAGTCATTCATTGATGTACCATGCTCTATATATACCGAGCGTCTTTCTCTGACCAATCCCACAATTCATTCATTCATTCATGTACCATGTTCTACATGTACCGAGCATCTTTCTCTGACCAATCCCACAATTCATTCATTCATTGATGTACCATGCTCTATATATACCGAGCGTCTTTCTCTGACCAATCCCACAATTCATTCATTCATTCATGTACCATGTTCTACATATACCGAGCATCTTTCTCTGACCAATCCCACAATTCATTCATTCATTGATGTACCATGCTCTATATATACCGAGCGTCTTTCTCTGACCAATCCCACAATTCATTCATTCATTCATGTACCATGTTCTACATATACCGAGCATCTTTCTCTGACCAATCCCACAATTCATTCATTCATTGATGTACCATGCTCTATATATACCGAGCGTCTTTCTCTGACCAATCCCACAATTCATTCATTCATTCATGTACCATGTTCTACATATACCGAGCATCTTTCTCTGACCAATCCCACAATTCATTCATTCATTGATGTACCAAGCTCTATATATACCGAGCGTCTTTCTCTGACCAATCCCACAATTCATTCATTCATTCATGTACCATGTTCTACATATACCGAGCATCTTTCTCTGACCAATCCCACAATTCATTCATTCATTGATGTACCATGCTCTATATATACCGAGCGTCTTTCTCTGACCAATCCCACAATTCATTCATTCATTCATGTACCATGTTCTACATATACCGAGCATCTTTCTCTGACCAATCCCACAATTCATTCATTCATTGATGTACCATGCTCTATATATACCGAGCGTCTTTCTCTGACCAATCCCACAATTCATTCATTCATTCATGTACCATGTTCTACATATACCGAGCATCTTTCTCTGACCAATCCCACAATTCATTCATTCATTGATGTACCATGCTCTATATATACCGAGCGTCTTTCTCTGACCAATCCCACAATTCATTCATTCATTCATGTACCATGTTCTACATATACCGAGCATCTTTCTCTGACCAATCCCACAATTCATTCATTCATTGATGTACCATGCTCTATATATACCGAGCGTCTTTCTCTGACCAATCCCACAATTCATTCATTCATTCATGTACCATGTTCTACATATACCGAGCATCTTTCTCTGACCAATCCCACAATTCATTCATTCATTGATGTACCATGCTCTATATATACCGAGCGTCTTTCTCTGACCAATCCCACAATTCATTCATTCATTCATGTACCATGTTCTACATATACCGAGCATCTTTCTCTGACCAATCCCACAATTCATTCATTCATTGATGTACCATGCTCTATATATACCGAGCGTCTTTCTCTGACCAATCCCACAATTCATTCATTCATTCATGTACCATGTTCTACATATACCGAGCATCTTTCTCTGACCAATCCCACAATTCATTCATTCATTGATGTACCATGCTCTATATATACCGAGCGTCTTTCTCTGACCAATCCCACAATTCATTCATTCATTCATGTACCATGTTCTACATATACCGAGCATCTTTCTCTGACCAATCCCACAATTCATTCATTCATTGATGTACCATGCTCTATATATACCGAGCGTCTTTCTCTGACCAATCCCACAATTCATTCATTCATTCATGTACCATGTTCTACATATACCGAGCATCTTTCTCTGACCAATCCCACAATTCATTCATTCATTGATGTACCATGCTCTATATATACCGAGCGTCTTTCTCTGACCAATCCCACAATTCATTCATTCATTCATGTACCATGTTCTACATATACCGAGCATCTTTCTCTGACCAATCCCACAATTCATTCATTCATTGATGTACCAAGCTCTATATATACCGAGCGTCTTTCTCTGACCAATCCCACAATTCATTCATTCATTGATGTACCATGCTCTATATATACCGAGCGTCTTTCTCTGACCAATCCCACAATTCATTCATTCATTCATGTACCATGTTCTACATATACCGAGCATCTTTCTCTGACCAATCCCACAATTCATTCATTCATTGATGTACCATGCTCTATATATACCGAGCGTCTTTCTCTGACCAATCCCACAATTCATTCATTCATTCATGTACCATGTTCTACATATACCGAGCATCTTTCTCTGACCAATCCCACAATTCATTCATTCATTGATGTACCATGCTCTATATATACCGAGCGTCTTTCTCTGACCAATCCCACAATTCATTCATTCATTCATGTACCATGTTCTACATATACCGAGCGTCTTTCTCTGACCAATCCCACAACTTATTCATTCATTCATGTACCATGCTCTACATATACCGAGCATCTTTCTCTGACCAATCCCACAATTTAGTCATTCATTGATGTACCATGCTCTATATATACCGAGCGTCTTTCTCTGACCAATCCCACAATTCATTCATTCATTCATGTACCATGTTCTACATATACCGAGCATCAGTTCGGCCGAAACAATTTCTTGGCTGGGATTTAATTCCTGGAAATGAGGTTTGATTAGGTGGAGCTGATTGGTTGTTCCCTCCAAATGCAGTTGAGAGACGTGATTGGGTCTTGCTATTCGGACTGTTGTCGACATTGTACATCGTACATATACCACTTGTGAATGTCTGCAGCTGCATCGGAAGTTGAGAAACACAGGTAAGGATTGAAACAGCAAAGGTATTACCCTGTGTACGTTTTCTTGGTTGCTCTGTGCAAGTTTCAAACTGACACCAGATTGATTGGTATTTATGAGCAGGTGTGGCGACTGTGGATCGTTTTGATAATTCTGCACTGACAACAATCCGTGGATGATGGACGCAGCCCTTTTTGGTTACCTGGTACCCGGGGCAGACTTCTTTTGATGTGCTGTTACCTGCAGGGAATCATGTTGTATTGAGCTATGTATTGTCTAATAAATAGGTACACCGTGCATGTGCACGTTGCCATTGATGTGATTATGTTTGCAGAGCGTTTCATGCCAGCTGGTTACCTGCACACTGTGATTTACACACCCAGTACCTTTAGTGAGTTACGCCCTCAACGAGTGAGTTTACCTGAACCTATTCCTTGTGCTCTGTATCTGACTTACATTCTACGAATACTACTCCGTCATCTGTGTGTGTGTGTGTGTGTGTGTAAAGGCTGTGTGTGTGTGTGTGTGTGTGTGTGTGTGTGTGTGTGTGTGTGTGTGTGTGTAAAGGCTGTGTGTGTGTGTGTGTGTGTGTGTGTGTAAAGGCTGTGTGTGTGTGTGTGTGTGTGTGTGTGTGTGTGTGTGTGTGTGTGTGTGTGTGTGTGTGTGTGTGTGTAAAGGCTGTGTGTGTGTGTGTGTGTGTGTGTGTGTGTGTGTGTGTGTGTGTGTGTGTGTGTGTGTGTGTGTACATGTTGGGATGTGAGGACGTTTGTAGGATGAGGAATAGACAAACACTGAAGGATCATTCACTTTTTTGCAAGATCCTCTCACAGACATGACAATCACTCCACGGGTGTACCTATCCATACCATAAGTTAAGTATCAGTCCTGCCACACTATCCCAAATGCTAATCTATGCATTTGCTCATCCATCCCAAATACATCTAGGTCCCTATATCTTTAATACCAGTTTAAATCTTTCTAGGAAGTGAGTTATAAGTCCCAGGACAGGTTTTAGCTGCTCATACAAGACTATTTATACTGTCGCGTTCACAAGGATTAAAACCTCTGGTAACGGATGGCCAACCTAGCTTTAACTGTGAGGCGTACCCAAACTATGGCGGCTCCTTTTACACGCACGGGGGTGAAGGGCTACAAGGCTTACCTGCACGAGTTTCACTTGGGAGTCCTCGAACCCACGACAATTAAACAAGATAGATGAGAAATTAAAATTCAACAAACAATGGGTTAAATAAAATAAATGCCAGGATATCAGAACTGTCAGGCAACTAAAATTCCTAAATTGAGACGTCTCCACACAGACTCATGAAACAGACACAGGGATAAATAAATGAAAGTAAAAATGTCTGTGGTACATTTTGTCTGCTAAGTACTCAGCTTTGAGCGGCCCTCGAACCCTGTCGGCCCTCGAACGGGTCTCCGAGTCCTTGCGTGGGAAACGCATGCCTTGGCGCGAAGTCGCGTTCCCACACCAGCCGCCTCCGTGACGCGAACAGGCCCTCGCTCCTTCCTCATCGTCCCACGCTCCACAAAGCGCCGAGGTCTCTCAGGCGCACAGGCCATGGAACACCACCATCACGAAGCACCAACGGGATCAGAGAGAAGGATGCGGCCGCCTTTTCCGCAGCCAGGAACAGAGAGAGCTCGCGAATGCCACCGCCAACACCAAACCCAGCACAAGAGAGAGCAATGCATGACTGATTGGATCAATGCCAGGCCCATGAGAGTATCTGCGACCACTCCTTATGCCAGCCACGAACCAAACAACAACAACAACAACAACAGGCATTTTAAGGCCATTTTCCCTGCAAGAGCGGGGGTTAGCCTTGCGGTCCCCATGTCAATCTTCTACATTTTGCCCTATATTCTGCATCTCCCCTTGTTAACCCCCTTGCCCGCATTTCTTATTTGACCATCTTTAGCCAAGTCTTTCTCAGTCTTCCCCGTCCTCCACTTCCTTCTTCATTCATTTCCATCACTCTTCTCAACCAGTCACTTTCATCCTTCCTCAACACATGACCAAACCATCTCAACCTGTTCCTCTTCACAACATCCATCACAGGCTCTATTCCCATCATCTTTCGCAATTCACCATTTGTCGTCCTCTCTCTCAACGATACTCCACACATCCACCGAACCATTCGCATTTCCACCCTTTCCAGCTTTCGTTGCTGCTCTACGTTCATTACCCATGTCTCGCTCCCTTAAATCATAACACTTCTCACACATGCAGCATACACCTTTCCCTTCAGCATCAACGATACTCCCCTCCTCGTCAGCATGCCACTCAGTTCCCGAAACTTCTTCCATGCACATCTCACTCTAGCAACCGTTGCCGAGTCTGATCCACCTTCTCCATTCAGCATGTCTCCTAGGTAATAAAATGTTTTCACACCTTCCAGCTTCACGCCGTCTCCAAGATCGAACTCAACATTTCCTCCATCTGCAGCTCCCTCTGTGCACACCTTACACTTGAATGTCGCTGCCACACTGGTTAATGACCCTCTCAAACCACTACATTTTTGATGAACCCACTCAGCGCACATTGTACATTGAATTGAGTTCACTCCTACACCCTTCCAGCACATAGCAGATGGCCACTTCCCAGTTCTTTCCACCTCACCACATGCTTTACCACTTGCCATCACCTTTGTTTTTCTGATATTCACCTTCAGACCTTTCGTCTCCATACATTCCTTCCACTTGTTCATCTTCTCCTTCAGTCCATCCATACTTTCTGCAATCAACACCAGATCATCTGCATACAACAACTCCCATGGTAAACCCTCCTTTACGTTCCGAGCCAGCACCTCCATCACAGCTACAAATAGTAGTGGACTTAGTACCGACCCCTAATGCACTCCCACCTTCACCTCAAACTCACCACTGTTCCCGTCATTCGTCCTTACAGCTGTGCGCGCTCTTTTGTACATTGCCATCACTACTCTGATCAACAATTCCTCCACTCCTAACTTCCTCAATGCGCATGTCACTACTTCACGTGGAACCCTATCGAATGCTTTCTCCACATCAACAAACCCAAGAAACAACTTCTGCCTCTTCTCCATGTACTTCTCCTGCAACTGCCTCACAATAAAAAGCGTGTCTGTCGTTCCTCTTCCTGGCATGAATCCAAACTGCATTTCGTCGATCTTCACTTTCTTCCTTATCCTCCTCTCCAACACCCTTGTGAATACCTTCATTCCATGCTCCAATAACTTTATCGCTCAATACGAGCCACAGTCCAGAGGGTCACCTTTCCCCTTGTCTAGAGGGACGAGGGTACTCAGTTCCCAATCCATTGGAATGCGGCCTTCTTTCACTACCAGATTGCAGATCTCTGTCCTTCTCTTCACACCCCAATTTCCTGCTGCCTTCAACATATCTCCCACAACTCCCGTCGGCCCTCCCACTTTTCTACTCTTCATTTCTTTTATCACTTCATCAACTTCCTTCTCGGTTATCTTCTCTGCTGGTCCTAAAACTGGGTTACTCTCTATGTTGCCATCCCATTCATTCTCTGCATTCAGCAGTATTTCCATATATCTCTTCCATCTTCCTTTAAATCCATCTGGATCCACAACCATTAGTCCCACTTCATCCTTCAAGCAACTCACCCCCATCACATCACACCTCTCTTTCGCTATCTGCTTTGCAATCCTGAATACCGCTCTCTGACCCTATTCCAAATCCAAGCATTCTCCGAACATTTTCCGACATGCCTCCTGTGCCTTTGCTACTTCTTTCTTTGCAGCCTTCTTGGCTGCCTTATAACTTTCATGCTCTGCCTTTTCTGCACCCATACCCTTCGCCTTCTGCCACTCCTTGAACTTCTTCCTCTTCTCATCAAGCTTCTTTCCAACTTCATCATCCCACCACCATGTTTCCGAGTGCCTCCGTGGTCCTTTTGTCCATCCACATACCTCACCAACGGCTCCCAACAGACTATCTTTCATTGACATCCAACCACTTTCAAGCTCAACTCCATCATCCTCTACCATACTCAGCCTCTCTTTTAATGCCTCCCTCACCGTCGCCTCTTTCAACCTCCACACCTTCATTCTCGGTTGGTACTTCACCCGCCGAACTCTCCTCCCACCTTTCACCCTTATGTCGCAGACAACCAAGTGGTGCTGTGAAACAGCCTCCTCCCCCGGGATCACCTTTGTGTCCCGGAGGTGCCCCCTATCTCGCCTATGCACCAGCAGGTAGTCAACGGTTGTCGTCGACCCACCTGACGTGTATGTAACAAGCTTATTATCCTCTTTCTGGAACTGAGTATTACAAATCAACAAATCAGCTCCATCAGCAAACTCCAAAATCCTTTCACCTTCTCCATTTCTCACACCATATCCGTAACCCCCATGAACTCTGTCAAAACCGTCCATATTCCTTCCCACATGTCCATTTAGGTCTCCTCCTACCACAACAACTTCCTTATCTTTCACGTTTTCCATCAGCTTCGCTATTGCACACCAGAACTTGTCCTTCTCTTCATCGCTCCGACCAACCTGCGGAGCATATCATGAGATGACGTTCACCAAGAGCTTTCCAATCATCATTTTCACCATCATCAACCTTTCACTAACTCTAGTCACACTCACCACACTATCTACAAACTCCTCAGAAAACAGGACACCAACACCATTCACGCCCTCCGGGCACCCTTGCCACACAAACTTGTATTTCTGTCCCTGCCTACCCTTCACCATTCTCACACCACTTCCCTTCCATCTCGTCTCCTGCACACAACATATGTCCACTCTTCTTCTGACCAATACTTCCACCACTTCTCCTGATCTCCCTGTCATTGTCCCTACATTCCATGTCCCAAACCTCAGAAACCGATCTCCACGTTGGGCATCAGACGTTTCGTCGTCATAAATGGAGTGATTTCCACCCTTGCTTCGATCGGGTTCCCCACCTTGAGTTTTGACGAGAGGGAGTGGGGTCCCACACGGGGTACTTCCGGCTGTACCCTGCCCATATGTAGTTGTAATTGTCATGGTTCTCTTTTTGAGGCAATGTTTTTATGGCCGGATGCCCTTCCTGACGCCAACCCTTTTAGTCGCCTCTTATGACACGCAGGGATACGGTGTACCCATTCTAAACAGGGGTACACACCGGGAACACAGCCGGGGTACACACGGTAACCGTCATACACAGCCACGAACCAAGAGAGCGAAAATGGTGGTCCTCTCCCTTTTTGTTCCTCATGCTGGAACCTTCTTTCTGACGTCATGCATGCGCCAATCGAAGAGCACCACCCGCTCACCTCATCCAATCGTCCTTCGGGGCGTGGCCTCACGGCCACTCTCCGCACCAATTGAGATGATTCACTGGGTGTCGTAGTGGTCGAATGTCCGGATCCGGTTGGAGGTTATTTAGTTTATTTAGTATAGATGCGGAATGCATGGCTGGTGTTGCATGTGTCATGAGGAACAAAGGGAAAACCACAGAGGCAATTTACATACAGGGAATTATTTCTTATACCTTAACTAATTAGCATAGCTCCACCACTCGCATGGAGACAAATATACATCCTTACACGACATCCGGCCTGACATAAGTCATGAGGGTTTCTTCTTCTTCGCGACATTCAGAGCACGTTAATCGATACAATCCTACCTGGCCGAAGGCATTCCATTGCCTACCCCCCCGCCCCCACCCCTCCCCCCCCCATAAATGTAACAATACCATCTACCTGGGTGAGTCATAGGCCCCATGAGTAATAACATATTACAACAAGCATTATGCCTAGGTTCCCCCGTCGTTGAAGTGATGTGAGTTGACAAAGTGGAAGACGCAAGGCGGCCATCTTGGATTTTGACGTGGCGACCCAATTTTCAATAGTGTTCTCCCTTACGCGTAGATACACCCACACACCAGATTAGAAGTTAGTAGTTCGTTTATTTTTCAAGACATTTCGCTCACAAGGTTCAGACATATATATGGTGGTGGCCATCTTGGATTTTGACGTGGCGACCCAATTTTCAATAGCGTTCTTCCTTATGCCTGGATACATCCAAACACCAGATTAGAAGTTGGTACTTCGCTTATTTTTCAAGATATTCTGCTCACAAAGTTCAGACATACATGGGGGCGGCCATCTTGGATTTTGACGTGGCGACCCAATTTTCAATAGTGTTCTCCCTTACGCGTAGATACACCCACACACCAGATTAGAAGTTAGTAGTTCGTTTATTTTTCAAGATATTTCGCTCACAAGGTACAGACATATATATGGTGGCGGCCATCTTGGATTTTGACGTGGCGACCCAATTTTCAATAGCGTTCTTCCTTATGCCTAGATACACCCACACACCAGATTAGAAGTTGGCACTTGGCTTATTTTTCAAGATATTCTGCTCACAAGGTTCAGACATACATGGGGCGGCCATCTTGGATTTTGACGTGGCGACCCAATTTTCAATATGGTTCTTCCTTATGCGTAGATACACCCACACGCCAGATTAGAAGTTGGTACTTCGCTTATTTTTCAAAATATTTCGCTCACAAGTTTCAGACATATATATGGTGGCGGCCATCTTGGGGTTTGACACGGCGACTCAATTTTCAATAGCGTTCTTCCTTATGCCGAGATACACCCACACACCAGATTAGAAGTTGGTACTTCGCTTATTTTTCAAGATATTCTGCTCACAAGGTTCAGACATACATGGCGGTGGCCATCTTTGATTTTGACGTGGCGACCCAATTTTCAATAGGGTTCTTCCTTATGCCTAGATACACCCACACACCAGATTAGAAGTTGGTACTTCGCTTATTTTTCAAGATATTCCGCTCACAAAGTTCAGACATACATGGCGTCAGACATACATGGCGGCGGCCATCTTGGATTTTGACGTGGGTTGCACCCACACACCAAATTCGAATGCGGTCCTTCCCTTATGCATGCATGCACGCACGTACGCACACACGCCTGCACGCCCGCACGCACGGACGGACGGATGGACGGACGGACAGATGGACGGACGGATGGACACACGGATGGAAGGGAAAACCATAGTCCCCCTTTCGCTCCGCGGTGCGACGGGGGACAATAACTAGCAACGGTACCCGCCCTAGGGGCAGGGCTTCAATTGGGAGGCACGGAAATCATCAAAATCTAAACAGTATTTGTAGAATTTCAATAAAAGCCACATCACTGTTCATATCGGTAAATATTATTCCATTGTGTTTGGAAAAACTGGAAAATTGAAAAAATTGGAAAAATTGGAAAATTGGAAAAAAAAATTAGAAACAATATATAGCCTATTTTACTCCAGGAGGTCCCAGGATTACCCACCCAAAATTTTGTTGCGAACGGTTCAGCCATTTTTGCAGTACCTGGGAACAGATGGATAGACGGACAATTGGTGAATTATAGGAAGATAACAGTAATACATAACAAGAGTAAAAAGAAAAAGAGCAATCAGAGAATGCAAACCCTCACCAGGATGTATTTCCAGTGGTTTTTAAGGCTTTTGCGTTAAAACAAATATGGCGGCCGAACCACGTGACCGATGATGTCATCATTTTATTTTTCTAAACTAATTTATTCCTATATTATGCTCAAGAAATTTCATCTTGATCGGATGAAGTTTTGTACTTGTTGAATTATGATGTCATAATGGAGGCATCTATGACATCATCATTAACATATTTTATTCGCCATGGAGAGTTCTTTACAATGAGCCATGTCTCATTTTTTTCTATTCAGCGCTTTCGGAGATATAGAGGTGCAAAATTTTTCAGTTTTTGGAAGATGGCGGCCGAACCACGTGACCGATGACATCATCATATATTTTTTTTCTCCACCAGTTTATGCCGACATGGCGCTCAAGAAATTTCATCTTGATTGGATGAAGTTTTGTACTTGTCGAATTATGACGTCATAATGGAGGCACCTATGACACCATCATGAACATATTTTATTCCCCATGGAGAGTTTTTTACAATGAGTCATGTGTCAATTTTTTCCATTCAGCGCTTTCCGAGATATAGAGGTGCAAAGTTTTTCGATTTTTCCAAGATGGCGGCCGAACCACGTGACCTATGATGTCATAATTATCATAAAAAATTTATACAGGTGGAGTTGCACCTATGGTGCAAATTTCCTGTCAATCGGACCAACGGTTGCAGAGAAAATCATATTTATTCTGTGCGGACAAACAGACAGACAAACAGACAAATGAAAAATCACTCACAGAGCGACACTTGCGAAAACAGAACAATGTAGCATGGCACTCAGTGGAGCATCCTATTGACCTCAAAAAAATAATTAGTGGTTGACTTCAGTGATCTGATATGCAAATCGTCTTCAAAGTTTAAGTTAATCAGATGAAAATTGACAATTTAAGAAATTCGGCCGATGTTGACCTTTTGGCCTATGTTGACCTCAAAAATAGTTGGTGGTTGAATTCAGTCAGCCAATATGTAAATCCTATTCAAATTCAAGTCAATCGGATGAAAATTGAGGATTTTATAAAGGTGAAAAAAAGTGGTTGACCTTTGGCCTATATTGACCTTTTGGCCTACGCTGATCTCAAAAATAGCTAGTGGTTGAATTCACTTAGCCAATATGTAAATCCTATTCAAATTCAAGTCAATCGGATTAAAATTGAGGATTTTAGAAATTTGAAAAAAAGTGGTTGACTTTTGGCCGATGTTGACCTTTTAACCTTTTGACATCAGAAATATATAAGATTTTGTCGGACCACGAACTCTACCATTTGGGGAGGTTTCGTGAAGATTGGTTTCAAATTGTGACCTGTAGGTAAGTATAAGTGAGTGGACAGACAAACACACAAACACACACACACAAACAAACACACACACAACCCGGAGTAATCAACATATTTGCAAAGAAAAAGTTTTTTGCCAGGTAACTAACAAACGGACTCAAATGCAATACCCTCTCCTCTGGCGAGGGTAATAATATATTGTTACGGTTTTTAGAACCTTCACTTTGTAAATTTAGTCGTAAATTTCCTGTGTACATTTCCCCCTTAATTGGCTGTTAATTGAAATGAGCACCTTAGCTAGTCCATGTACAAGCACGTAGCCAATCATAGAACCTCTCTGTAGTTATTTCATTAGTCTGTTTCAGATAAGGCTGTGTGTCCAATAGTCGACCTTACGTTGCACCAAAATCAAATAAGATAGATCCCATTTCGATGGCCCCAGAACCAACATTACCAACTGCATTTACCTCCATTACCAACTGCAATCGCCACCATTGCCATGTGCTCCAACTCGGAGAAGAAGGGCGTGGCCTGCCCATCGTCATCAAGAGGAGGAGTCAGCCAGCCCCGATCAACCAACCAAGAATGAGTGGGTTTGGCTTGAGGGCTGAGAGAGAACGATCAAGCAGTTTCGCGAACGTTCCAGGGTGTGGCGCTATATAACCCGTTGCGCGGAGCCCCCACCAGAGTTCTGTGGAGAGGTGAGCTGAGTTCTGAGGGAGGTGCGCTGAACCAAAGTGAGAGAGTTCTGAGGAGTCCTTCTGTGGAAAGAGGTGGGCAGGCAAACCAGTGGAGAGAGAACGCATGAGGCGGAGGACGTACGAGACGTGAGGGAGACGCCGCTTGGAACAGCCCCCTGCGCACAAAGCTCTGACGCGCTGCTGCGCGTGAACCAGATTGCGGATGAGTCGGCGGCCGTTCGCCTCCAGCCTGCCATCCTGAACGGACTCTTCTCTCCCTTACAGCCATCCATCCCTGCCATACTATCCATTCGTGTACGTGAGTTTGTCTTGTTTGTTCTGTCCTGGGGTATAAATTAAGCCTGTGTAAGTATAAGCTGCCCTGTGTCTCCTATCTTTCACTGTAAATTACCTTCGTTTCTTTCTTTTCTTTGGTTGTGTAAATAGTAATTAATAAACACCTGTTCTTCCTACCTTTGTCTTCTTCATTCTCGTCCGATCGTCTTTGTCTTTTACCAATTGATATACGTGGCACGATTCGGCCAACGCTCAGGATCGGGTTTAGTTCTCTGTTAATGGCTCGAACTTCGGACTGCTAACCCGCTCGGCAAATACCATGTTGTCCGTGGTTTCGAGCGGAGTTACCCACCTGCCTTGTGGAGGGATTGGCGGAGGTGTACGGGAATCCCTTGACCAATCACCTCGGCCAATCCCACCCCACAGGGGAGCGGGGTAGCTTCAGGATCGGAGACGGCCAGTGCAAAAGAGAAGGGGGATTAACCCCCCCCCCCCTTGCTAAGGGGAGTGCCATCCCCGTTTCCGCAACAATTGGTGTCGGGGAGTGGGATTTGAGGCCCGAACCAAATTTTTTTTTAAAACATCCAAAAAATTTGGTCAAAATTACGAGCGGCCGAAATTGTTATTTACATCCAAATTAAAGTCACGCCATGGATAATCAAGGCGATTGGGTGCCGGTAGGGGAGCTAGAAGAGGGGGGTAGAGTCAACCCAGGACCACAGGGAGGAGGTTGGAGTAATGCAGGAGGAGCGCAATACGCATTGGGTAGCGGAGGGTTCAAGCGCACGAGATGGTGGCCTCGCGCACGGGGTTGCAGCAGCACCAAATGGCGCAGCGCACGTGACCACAGCAGCCGCACCCGAGACGCCAATAAACTGGGGCCTATTTGTGAACCAGATGATGGCCTTTGTGGCAGAAACAGGGGATAGCTTCAAAGGATTGGAAAACAGAATGGGGGAGCGATTAGAAAACCAAATTGGGAAGTTAGACAATAAATTAGAGGGGTTAGACAATAAATTAGAGGGGTTAGACAATAAATTAGAGGGGTTAGACAATAAATTTGAGGGGTTAGACAATAAATTTGAGGGGTTAGACAATAAATTTGAGGGGTTAGACAATAAATTTGAGGGGTTAGACAATAAATTTGAGGGGTTAGGCAACAGGTTGGAAGGGCTAGAAGGTAAATTGGGGGGCCAACTGAAGGACGTGGGTAATCAAATTGGGGGAATGAAGGATGGGTTAACGGAGTTGTAAAATAGAATGGCCACCCAGGAGAACCAAATGGAAAGGGTGAAGAATGGGTTAACGGGGCTAGAAGACAAGATGCAAGGCAAATTGAGGGAAATAGGGGAGCGATCCGCCCGGGAAATTAAACAGATGGGGAATCAGATAGAGTCGGTAAAAATCGGGTTGGAAACCAAATTGGATGCCCAGAGGAATTATTTGGAGCAGATGAGGGCGGCATCTACCAAAGAGATGGGAGAGATGGGGGAGGAGATAAGGCGTGGAGTGGGCGAAGAGGTCACGGGGGTACGCGAGAAGGTAAAGCGGGGTGAGGAGCGCATGGAGAAAGAGGTGAGGAATAGTACGGCTAGGTTACAGGGGGGCATAGAAGACCTGACGCAGGGAGTAGAGCAGCTGACGGTGGGACAAAAGGAATTGGGAGAGCAGGTGGAAACGAATACGGCAGTAATAGGAGGGTTGAAAGCGACCCAGAAGGAAATAAAAAAAGAACTTATAGCGACGAAGAGGGAATGTCAGATGGTACACGAGGGGTTGACAAAGAGGTTGGACGAGGTGACAGAGGCAATGGAGACAAAAGAGCGGGAAGTAAGAACGCACATAGAGACGACCAAGGTGGCCTTAGAGGAAGAAATCGAGGGGGCGCACCGGGAAATAAAGGAGGTGAGACAAAAATTAGAGGAAGTGGAAGAGGGGGTGAGTGAAATTAAGAAGAGACAGAGGGAAACTAAGAGGGAGATAAAGGAGGAAGTGATGGATTATGAACAAGGTCTGTGCTCAAATCGTGATGATGTGCTTACTGACCAAATAAAGAGTTTGCAGGTGGCGGAGGAGGACCGAAGATGAGGTGCCGAGGTGAGTGGCGATATAATCGGAAATGTATATGGTGTGAGGGGAGATTCAGTGGGCTTGGGTGTTGGTTTGGACCCGGGCGTTCGTGGGAGGCCGCTGATGAGGTGTGCGACAGGTGCAGAGTGTGTGGAAAGAGGAGGTGTGCAAGGTTGTCCGACTCTGGGGAGTGCGGAAGGTATTTGTGAGCCAAGGTGTGCGGCGGTGATCTGGTGTGTGCAAGGATGCACCCCCATGAGTGGTACGGAGTATGTACTGGGAGAGAGTGCGCAAGAGGGTGCGCGAGAAAGGTGTGGAACGGAGGTGTGTGTGAGGAAAAAGTGTGCGCTGAGGAGTGAGTGCGTTGCCAAGAGTGAGAGTGAATGCACGGCAGAGTGTAGTGGTAAGAGTGACACGGAGTACGAGTTGGTTGTGGCAGGTGAGGAAGAATGCACACCTGGAATGGAAGAATGCACACCTGGAATGGTCGAGCGCGTGTGGGAATGCACACCTGAGTTGGTGGTGAAGCGCGTGATTGGGTGTGCAAAAGAGTGCACACCCGTGGTTGTCACAGAGGATGTGACCGAGGAGTGGGCGCGAGGAGGTGTGTTGATGAGGTATGCGAACGACGAGTGTGTGCCAAGGTGTGCGGTGGTCAGGTGTGTAACGAAGTCTGTGAGCGGAATGAGTGTACCTGGGTGGTGTGTAGGAGAAGGTACAATAACGAAGTGTATGGAGACGTCGGGCGTGGTGAGTGTGAAAGGGGTCGCGTATGCGTGTGAGCCTGCAAGTGAAGCATCGCCGTGGAACGGGATAGCGATTAGGCTGACGTTTAGCCGACGTGGGCACTTGGTGCGCAGCGCGCTTTGTTGGCTGCGAGAACCGGCAGGGATCGGTGCAACGTGGCTCCTGTTAGGAGCGCCGCACACGATCCGGGCCGGACCTCGCCCTGCACGGTCGCGTCCGCGCTCTGCTAAGTGGAGCGGGCGGCCCGGTTCGAGGGCAGGTAGGAAGGGTCGGCACGGCGACCCCTTGTGGTTGCGGCATTCCGGCCGGGCGAGATTGGGCCATCGGGCGGGATACAGAAAGGTTCCGCGCCGAGATGGTGCATGGAATCTTGGCCCGAGCAAACCTCCTTCCCTGAACCAAGTGCCGGACGGATCCAACTGCAGGAAACGAACCACCCGCGTTCATTGCTCGGCTTGGCGAAGCGGAGCTTTGAGCATGTAAAGACGCACCGAGGCTCAGAATAATGGACATTTGGTAGGGATAGGGAATTGGTGATTGGCAAAAATTGATGAGCAAAAATTTGATTGGCAGATGATTGGCAAATTTTGGATTGGCAAGAATTGGAATTTGATGGGCAAAATTGATAATGGGAGACGCCCGAGGTGGAGGGATGGCAAATCCACCATCCCTCACATCACCTGGGCACATGAGCATTAGCTATGGGGTTATGGCGGTGAAAACCAAGCCAGAGAGGGTTTGGATAATGGATTAGGGATCTCGAGAAATGACCATAGGTGACAGGAGAGTTAAGTAGCGACATGATACCTGTAGTAGGGGACATAGGTAGCTTAGCTGGTTGATAACGACGAGGGAGCGCGATAATATAAGGGGCGACTGGGGAGCGTGAGTTTCAGAAGGGAGTTGTCAGCTCAGATGATGCAGTGTGGGTGCAGGAAGTTCTTTGTGGTGAGCGTGATGATTGAGTATTGAGCAGAGTATTGTGAAAAGTGTGAGGTGATTGTGCATTGTATTGAATGAATGAAGAAGCCTGGGAGGAAGGAGGGTGCAGGTGGCACCAGGTGTGTGGGCACAGGTGTGCAAATCTAGGTGAGAATGGTTGTGTGGAATAGCTGGTATGGAATACATGGAGTATGGAATGGATGGAGTGGAGTGAGTATGGTGGAAAATGTGGAGTGGAGTGGTTGGTGCGAAGGGAGTGTATGGGGAGGATGGACCCCTATCACGAATACCCGGGGAGGGTAGTTTAAGAGTTAGGTAGAGGGTATAGGTAAATTGTGGTTGGATATTGGCATCTGTGGTGCGTGTGGAAGAAGGGTGTTTGGATGGGTGCATTAGTGACGTGGCATGTGGCCTGTTAGAGGGATGGTTGGTTGAGTGCTCCGCCACTGGTAGTCTGTCGGCCAGGTGAGGCCGCAGGTAGGCTCTGGGAGCCAGTTAGAGTTCAATGGGGCCCGAGGATCCAGAGGAAGGACCCGGGTAGCCCAATGCCAGAGAGGGCACCGAGGGGGTAAGCGCCAGGGAGGGCCTTCCCCAGGTAGGTTAGTGAGGAGCAGGTACGCTCGGGAGGCAACTTCAGTGGCGGAGGCGCACAGGTAAGTAGACCTGTTAGGGGAGCTACACGACTCAGCCCAGAAATTGTGCGAAGGCACAGGGAGTTGAATCGGGGGAGTGAGACCCCATATTGATGAGCAGCACAGTTTGGTCAATGGGAGTTTGGTTCTTAAAACCGCATAGAGTGTAAGATGGCCAATGGTTTTTCAGGGAAAGACCCCGGGTAGTGTAAAGTGTGTTAATGTCATTTAGGAAGTAGTTAGGATTGAAATCTCCTCGCACCATCTGCATCCACTCACCTGAGGTGACAGAACGCCATGCCATGCCATGGGTTGTTATTGTTTTTGTGCAAATGTTTTGGATTGTGAGACGCATCATGACGTGGGTGTGACATTGTGCAGTTTGTTCCATCTCTCCCTCCTTATGAGGATTGATGATGAATTGGTGATGGCAAATTTGGTTAGACATTGGGATGGGTACGAATTTGGATTAGGGGAGATATGGGGAAGACGTGACGCTAGAGACTAATTGTAAATTGTTTGTAAATATGGGGGTAAGGGCAAGGGTAGAGTAGGTGACGGGGGGGGGGGGGGGGGGGTGACGTACGTTAGGGATGAGCTTTCTCACTTCGCTCTCCGTGCGCACCTCGTTCTGCATTACCTGTATTGATGTGTACCCTTGCGCCCTTGCCCTCGCTAACACTGCCACTTTGTCTTCGTTCCCCACCCATGGACCGTGCTCTCTGGGCACTGAGGGGGAGCGTGCGGGAGTCCGCCATTGTGTGCCCGAATCCCCGCAACTAGCTGCCTGCATCCACGCACCACCTATGGACCACAGTACTGTGGCCGAGCACCACTTATGGACCACAAGTTTTGTGGCATGGCCCCTCTCTGCTGGGACCGGCCAGGTTGGCCAGAGAAAGATCTTGCTTGCGGACCTCAGTGAGGTGGCACCAAGCCATACAGGTGGACCACCATAGTCGGCCCCTGTTGGCCACAAATAAAAACATGGACACGGTTTGTGCTTTTGTTTTATTATGTCCAAATAGGCCGCAAGCAAAGAAGATGAAGGAAGAAAAAGAACATCAAGAACGACATCGGCCAGCAGAGGGAGCGTAGCAGAAGTGCAAGACCACCAGTTGTGGTTTTTTTTCATGGTGTCTTGCAATGTCGCACTGGATGGTGCGTGACTGTGCTCTTTATTGGTGTTTATTGGTGCTGGTGCGTCGATGCCGTGCATGCTGTCTCCTCCCTCCCACAGGTTTTTCTCTTTTTGTTTCCCTCAAAAAGAAATAACAGGTCCTGGGTTGCAGTTTTGTAAATAATCAAATAACATCACTTGTAAATAATGCTCCCCACCGTTCATGTTTAGTTTGAAAATTAATTCTGCAATTCGGTTATCCTGTGGGCGTGAATCTGTTAGGTAGGGTGCAACGTAATAGCGGGACATATTTATTTGTGTTTTAGAACTGTCACACTCAGGGTCAGATTAATTGCAGAGGGAAATACACCTGAGTGTCACACTGTTAAAGTTTGTCGGCCCGAGGCGTGCCGTGAGGAATGAGGGTGCTGTGTTACGGTTTTTAGAACCTTCACTTTGTAAATTTAGTAGTAAATTTCCTGTGTACATTTCCCCCTTAATTGGCTGTTAATTGAAATGAGCACCATAGCTAGTCCATGTACAAGCACGTAGCCAATCATAGAACCTCTCTGTAGTTATTTCATTAGTCTGTGTTTCAGATAAGGCTGTGTGTCCAATAGTCGACCTTACGTTGCACCAAAATCAAATAAGATAGATCCCCTTTCGATGGCCCCAGAACCTCCATTACCAACTGCATTTACCTCCATTACCAACTGCATTCGCCGCCATTGCCATGTGCTCCAACTTGGAGAAGAAGGGTGTGGCCCGCCCATCGTCATCAAGAGGAGGAGTCAGCCAGCCCCGATCAACCAACCAGGAATGAGTGGGTTTGGCTTGAGAGGGCTGAGAGAGAACGATCAAGCAGTTTCGCAAACGTTCCAGGGTGTGGCTCTATATAACCCGTTGCGCGGAGCCCCCACCAGAGTTCTGTGGAGAGGTGAACTGAGTTCTGAGGGGGGTGCGCTGAACCAAAGTGAGAGAGTTCTGAGGAGTCCTTCTGTGGAAAGAGGTGGGCAGGCAAAGCAGTGGAGAGAGAACGCATGAGGCAGAGGACGTATGAGACGTGAGGGAGACGCCGCTTGGAACAGCCCCCCTGCGCGCGAAGCTCTGACGCGCTGCTGCGCGTAAATCAGATTGCGGAGGAGTCGGCGGCCGTTCGCGTCCAGCCTGCCATCCTGAACGGACTCTTCTCTCCCTTCCAGCCATCCATCCCTGCCATACTATCCATTCGTGTACATGAGTTTGTCTTGTTTGTTCTGTCCTGGGGTATAAGTTAAGCCTGTGTAAGTATAAGCTGCCCTGTGTCTCCTATCTTTCACTGTAAATTACCTTCATTTCTTTCTTTTCTTTGGTTGTGTAAATAGTAATTAATAAATACCTGTTCTTCCTACCTTTGTCTTCTTCATTCTCGTCCGATCGTCTTTGTCTTTTTCCAATTGATATACGTGGCACGATTCGGCCAACGCTCAGGATCGGGTTTAGTTCTCTGTTAATGGCTCAAACTTCAGACTGCTAACCCGCTCGGCAAATACCATGTTGTCCGTGGTTTCGAGCGGAGTTACCCACCTGCCTTGTGGAGGGATTGGCGGAGGTGTACGGGAATCCCTTGACCAATCACCTCGGCCAATCCCACCCCACAGGGGAGCGGGGTAGCTTCAGGATCGGAGACGGCCAGTGCAAAATAGAAGGGGGATTAACCCCCCCCCCCCCTTGCTAAGGGGAGTGCCGTCCCCGTTTCCGTAACAATATCTTTCTATCTTACTATAATTCACCCAATGTCCATCCGTCTGTCCGTTTGAAGGTACCGCAAAAAAACCGCTGAACCGATCGCAACGATATTTTGGGTGGGTAATCCTGGGATCTCCTGGAGTATAGTCGGCTATATTGTTTTTCCAAGTTTTCCAATTTTTCCAAACACGATGGAATAATATTTACCGATATGAACAATGACGTGGCTTTTGTTGAAATTCTACAAATACTGTTTATTCTATGTACCAGGAGAAAGTAGATCGACTCCTGACGAACTCTTCCTATATAAACGTACAGCTCCGAAGTAACACGGCAGCGTGTGCAAAGCGACTGAGAAACAGGTGTAGCGGCCACTTCCGTGTTACAGATTCGACGCACACTCTTCACACATAAAGTGCGACTGAGAAAGAAGTGTAGCGGCCGCTTCCGTTTTGCAGAATTCAATCTTATTTCAAAATGGGCGCCATGTACTGTTTAGATTTTGATGATTTGCGTGTGATATGATTTGGCGGATGTTTATATGAATCGTATAAAATAAAAAAGCCTTCAATTTCTGATATTTGGCCTTTTCATTTGGGCTTCCCAATTGAAGCCCCGCCCGTAGGGTGGTTACCGTTGCTAGTTACAGTAATACAATAATTACAATACCTCCTTAGACATCGAGTGCATCCAAATGAGGTCCGCCGTTGTCACGGCACATGGTAATTTATCTCTACGGGCGGTGTCTAAACCGACACAAAATACCATGTGTTATGGTGCTAAAATACTGTTTGTTATGGTGCCAAAATACCATGTGTTATGTGCCAAATACCATGTGTTATGGTGCCAAATACCATGTGTTATGGTGCCAAAATACCATGTGTTATGTGCCAAATACCATGTGTTATGGTGCCAAATACTTCCTGAATGCATTGTTTCAGTTCAACAACAGATGTCATGTGATGTGCGATGTTCTGCAACTTTAGCTGTACAAAAAAAAAATAACCCAGTATAAATAAATACACGGTATAAACAAATCTTGTATAATAAGCAGTTAAAATCGTGTCCTGGGATTTGTGGCTCACCTTGTACTGTTTCTGCTGCCACCACCTTTCCAGGAAGACCATTCCATGCATTAACTACTCTCTGATTGAGAGACCCCTGCCCTCCTACTATGCCAATTATCCTCTTACTTTCAGGTTCTGGTCCCTGGTCTCGTCACTTTCCATTCTGCTGAAGAACTTCTGCACTTATTTTGTCGACATCCTTTATTGTCTTAAACATCTCTATCAGGTCCCCTCTTAATGGCCTCCTTTTTAATAAGTGTAAACTCCTGTCTCCTTCAAGCACTACTCGTAGCCCCAGAATCGGTCTAGTTACTCTAGTCGTTCTCTGCTGAACCCTCTATGGTAGATATGTCCTAAATGGATATGGCGATCAGCATTGCAAACAATATTTCAGGAAAGGCCTCACTAAATTCCCATATAAGGTGTTAAGACCATCTCTTTTGATTTGTAAGTTATCCCCCCTACTAATACAACGTAAAACCCTGTTTGCTTCCCCGAGAGCTGCCTCGCATTGTGCTTTCTGCTTAACCCCCATATCTCTTACCACCCCCAGATCCTTCTCCTGTTTGACACCTCCAAGATTGTCCCTTAAATCAGGTAATCTCTATTTTCATTGTTCTCACTCATTCCCAGCACCTTACACTTGTTTATATCAAACTGCATCTGCCAATCTTTTATCCAATCCATTTAAAGTACTCATACTTAGACTTTCATGAATCTGAGCACCCACAGTGCCTGCCCCTCCCCATGCCCCCTCTGCTATCTACCTATTGGATACATACATAGATAGATGCAGTAGATAGATAGATAGATACAATAGATAGATGCCTTCTGCTTATCTTTAACTCGGAAAAGTAGGAAGCGTTTAGAGTGACGGGAAATGTTTAAGTAAATGTATCAATTTCAATTGTTCAATGGACTTTTAAAAGGTTAATTGTGTTTCACTCTTGATTTAACACAGAGCCAACACTCTGAGATACTTATACCACCCACCACACAATGGTGGTGCAACATCGGGCGATGGAGGTTGGATTTGTGTAAAAAGAGTAAAATATACCTATTTTAAATTGTTTTACTCCATGAAGATTTGTATTCAATCCACTTTAATCTAGATGTTCATGGTGATTTTAAAGATTGCTGGAAGGGACAACAAAATGACCGACTATATTCCGTCAAAAAAAGTGAAATGAAAATACAAAATAACCAATCAGCAGCTTCTCAAACGCAGTGCGGAAGAGGCCACAGTAAACGAGAGACACCACGGTTCGCAATATATATAGGTGCAGCGTCTGTCCTGTCACGTGTTGTCTTGTCTTGTGTTGTCTTGTGTTGTCTTGTCACCGAACTATTTTCTCAAACTTTTGTGAAATCGTACCAAACTTCTGGTATGCACATATCTCTCCCGTCGGTATGTCCTAAGGGTATTTGTTTTGAAATATTTTCCAATTTTTTTTTTTTGGGAAATTTTTTTTTTTAACTTCAATTATTTATAAAATGTGATATCACGTATATTACAAATACATTTGTGCAAAATAATTGTTTGAATTATGATTGGTGTAAATCATGACAAAACGGCAACTCGGGTACAGTCATTTATCTATATATCTCCACATCTGGGCAGTGTCTGTGTTGTCACGACTCCCTCAAACTTTTGTTTCCGTGGTTGTGAAGTGTTTTTAATAACGTTGTGGTGGTTTTGAATCACGTGGTGGTGAGGTATTTTGAATTATGCGGTGGTGAGGTGTTTTTAATTATGTGGTGATGAGGTGTTTTGAATTACTTGGTGGTGAGGTGTTTTTAAATGACGTGGTGGTGAGGTGTTTTTAATTACTTGGTGGTGAGGTGTTTTTAATTACTTGGTGGTGAGGTGTTTTTAATTACTTGGTGGTGAGGTGTTTTTAATTACTGGTGGTGAGGTGTTTTTAATTACTTGGTGGTGAGGTGTTTTTAATTACTTGGTGGTGAGGTGTTTTTAAATGACGTGGTGGTGAGGTGTTTTGAATTACGTGGTGGTGAGGTGTTTTGAATTACGTGGTGGTGAGGTGTTTTTAGTTACTTGGTGGTGAGGTGTTTTTAAATGACGTGGTGGTGAGGTGTTTTTAATTACTTGGTGGTGAGGTGTTTTGAATTACTTGGTGGTGAGGTGTTTTTAAATGACGTGGTGGTGAGGTGTTTTGAATTACTTGGTGGTGAGGTGTTTTGAATTACGTGGTGGTGAGGTGTTTTACATTACTTGGTGGTGAGGTGTTTTGAATTACTTGGTGGTGAGGTGTTTTGAATTACTTGGTGGTGAGGTGTTTTTAAATGACGTGGTGGTGAGGTGTTTTTAATTACTTGGTGGTGAGGTGTTTTACATTACTTGGTGGTGAGGTGTTTTGAATTACTTGGTGGTGAGGTGTTTTACATTACTTGGTGGTGAGGTGTTTTTAATTACTTGGTGGTGAGGTGTTTTTAATTACTTGGTGGTGAGGTGTTTTTAATTACTTGGTGGTGAGGTGTTTTTAAATGACGTGGTGGTGAGGTGTTTTGAATTACTTGGTGGTGAGGTGTTTTGAATTACGTGGTGGTGAGGTGTTTTACATTACTTGGTGGTGAGGTGTTTTGAATTACTTGGTGGTGAGGTGTTTTGAATTACGTGGTGGTGAGGTGTTTTACATTACTTGGTGGTGAGGTGTAATCGTCCCAACCTACCACCCCCCCCCCCCCCCCCCTCCCCAATGTGTGCTGAGGATTTCTTTCTTGAAAAAAAAAATTCAACCTCAATCTTCAACCTAAATTTCCTATGAAATGTAATATCACAAACACAACAAATACATTTGTGCAAAATAATTGTTTGTATTATGATTGGTGTAAATCATGACAACACAGCAACTCAGGTACAGTCATCATCCTCAGGTAAAATAAGCCCGTTCCTCAGTAACGACGCTTGGTGAGGCGAGCGCGGCGAGCCCAGCCAAGCTAGTATATACTGTATATATTGTTGAGGTTTTGAGATTGTACATATAACATCATTAAAGGTTAAAGGTTTTCCCCCCATAGTTAGTCCACAAGCAACACGTGTATATGTATATATATACATACCTCGGTAAAATATTCAGGTAAATGACACGGATGAATAATAATTTTGTCCTTGTGTGCATTTTATTATAAACTGTTTCAGGCCGTTTGTCTGGAACAAACATGATACTTTGGACAATTGGACCACACTGTATGTTCCGTACTCTGCAACACGTACGAGGTGCACCAACTTCAACGTGCATGTATAATAGATTTGTTAATACTTTATTTATTTACTTTTCTGTGCCACTTGCACTCTGAGCTGAAAAGGCTACTGTGATTTTTGCTTTATTTATGAGCTCGTTGCTATTCTAATTTAGGCACCTGCCTGTACCTGTACCTACAATTATAGTAGCTGGACTGGTTTATCTTGGTGGATATTTTTATTTGCTCTCACAGCTCAATAGCCTGGTGTTGGCTTAGCGGTTAGGGTGCCGGCTTGGGATCCTAGGATCCTGGGTTCGAACCCCGGTCGATCGCTGAATTAACGCCAGGGGGGTTGACTCAGCCTGTCATCCTTCCGAGGTCCGCAAATTGAGCACCAGCTTGCTGGGATGAATGATCCCGGTGTGTACCCCAGTTTAGAATAGGTACACCGTATCCCTGGGCATCGCAAGAGCGTGACCAAGGGTTGGCGTCAGGAAGGGCATCCGGCCATAAAAAACATTGCCTCAAACGGGGAACCATGATTGTCATGGGGCCCGCAAGGCTAACCCCCTAACCCGCTTTTTCTCGCGGGGAAAAATGGCCTTAAAACGATCATTCATTCATTCAGCTCAATAATTTGGTTCTCACTTCCTCTACCTCAATAAAATTAGTTTCCTGTGACATGATGCATTTGACGATGTGAGATGGCCAAGGATGCCACCAGAATGTTGGAGGATTCAGGAATTTTCTCCATTGGCTGAACACCTACCTTCATCCATTGGCTGAACACCTACCTTCATCAAGTGCTGTTCAGAGTGGAGGCACTGCTATTCTTTAATCAATTATTGCAGAGCAAGGACATACCTAGCTACTTTGAACCCAGGTCGTATATCGCTTCCACTGACTCCCAAAGGCCCCCCATAAAACGAGTCAGGGACCAGTGGAGAAGTGGGATTACATCCTGCCAAGTTTTCATGGGTCATGACAACCTACACAGCTCAATGAAGTAACCACACAGAGAAGGGAGGAACCACATCACAAGTAACGCAGGTTGTTGCAGCCAGGATTCTGAATGGTTGGAGCAAACAGGCCTTTGAACCAATGGCAACACTAAAAAGACCAACCAAGGATTCCATCCCACAGGCCACAACCACTACTTGACGTGTTTGACTTAAGGCCCAGGCTGTGGATCTAGTGTCGACACTCCATGGAGGATGCCACACCATCTTGTGCAGTCTCTAACTTGAAAGATTAAGCTGATATTCGTGGAATTTAAGTCGAGTCCGATATCATTTATCCATCTCATCCTTGGACTGCCCGAGGTCTGTACCACCAGCTCGGTTTGGGAGGAAGCTGTATAATCCATTGGGGGTGGCAGATGGGATGGCATGCGATAAAATGTCCATGCAATCTCAGACATCATCGGTGATGAAGAGAGGATATCAAAGGTGTTCAGTCTGAGATCAGTAGCTTTTTAGTATGAGAATATGGAGAACATGAATGAATAAAATGTACAATTTCTTTCTTTTTTAGCTGTTGGTTTCGTCAAGTGTAGTTTGAGTAAAGCAGATGGGGTTTGCTTTCTAGATGTTTATTAAGTACAAGTAAAAATCCCATCCAATAAGACTGGTTGGAACAGTTTATTCGACAGTGCAGCATCATGAACGTGCCAAAGTCTGAAGCCTCGGCCTTGTGTCACGTGTGCTTATATCTTTAGTTATTAGGCATCATGGGGATGTAAATGAACACTCGTTTTACTCCGCGCACGTTGCACATCACGTGCACCTAATTTCACCTTCCTGCGCCTTGTATTTATTGTTATTTTAAAAAACGCTTCTGTACACCACCCTTGAGGCCCGGTTTGTAAGCCACCGTCTACAATTCCAATGTAAGAGACTGTTATGGATTCGTCACTTCCGTTGTTGTGGTTCTCATCCACTGTAAACATTTTTGGTTCCATGTACTATTATTGTTATCGTTTAAGTGAATTGCAGATAACTGTTTTCAAAAGGTAAAAAAAATTAATGTTTTAAAAAGAAACAGGAAACCGGATCGGGAACCGGACGAGGAAGAAGAAGAGGAGAGGAGGCGGAGCGAGTGAGGTGGGAGAAGGAGCCGAGCTGCTTGGAGGTCTGGAGCAAACGCTGGCGAACGGGGGTCACTAGCGAACTTTGGGGTTTCCTGGGAAAGGGATTCCTGCGACAGAGTTGTTATCGCTGTGACAGATAAACCTGCATGACAGGTTTTGCGGTTGATTCCGAAGAGAATCGTTGGAGTGCCGTTACGTCTCGAGAACGGACCGTTGGCCATTTTGCCTCGTGCCTGATTTCGCATCGCTCCAGGTTTTTCACCTCACTCCAACGATTTTCAACGCATCCAGCCGTTAGCCTGGTTTGCATGTGTAACGTGGATTTTGAGTGGGAATTTGCGGTTCGCCGTGTGGGGAGCCGTTGAACATCCATACCCGAAGGTGTGATTTCCCAGTTGCCTCTTGAGGGTACCTTTGCCTATCTTTGGCAGTGTGACTGTCAACCGAACGTGATTCTGGTCTCGATACAACATCGTTCTGACGATCACTGGAGCGTGGATCGACTTTGGTTTGAAGCTGGGACAGAGACATTGGGAATGTTATTTTCGCTCACTTGGAGCACAGTGAGTTATATTGTACGAAACTGATGGTACCATCATAGGAATGATATATTGGTTGTACAATTGATTACTATTGTTTTTGTGCTGTTATTCTTGTGTGGCCTTAATACAATACTTGTTTGTTGGTAACAATTGGTGTGGTTTCACCATTGATCTTTGACACACAGAATAACACATATTTCTGCCGTGACTCCTCTCGGGGCTCGGAGGTACACCGTGACCGGGGTTTGGGGAGGAGCACGTAACAGAGACACAATTCCTCTTTTATGGAAAATGTTTTTAAAGTTTGTTTTATCCTCAAAAATAGATCATAGTGAACGCACATTCGTGGTAACAGATTGGCGTTTAAAACCTCCCTTTATGAAGGGGGGCAGACATCTGTACAAACACACAAACTGATATCGTATTATATATGGTACTGTAGATGTTATTTTTAATGGAAGATCATGTAATATAATTTATATGATACATAAAGGAACTCGTGAAGTTTTCTTTCAGAATCAGGTCTGCACATTTACGGATACGTATGGAATCGTTTCTCACCACAGACTGAAGTGTTTCACGTTAGACTGAAAATAACAGCATCTTTGAGTTCAGGAATGTTCATTGGTTCTCTTTGAAAACATTTTCCTTTACAAATCCCTTCAGAAAAAATCTAAAAGTGAGAGGCCAGGAGATCTTAGAGGCCAAGGAAATCCAGATTGTTGGGAAATGAATCTGCCAGGAAAGTGTTTATTGAGCCACGACATGGACAAGCGAGTTGTGTAGTTCCTCCGTCGTGTTGAAAACGAGCACCAGGACAGTTTCTCTCATGACTCGAGATCAATGTGTTCCACACGTTCGTGATTTTCCGCATTCACAGCCACTCCTTCTTCACTATCCTCAGAAAAGTACAGACCGTAAATCCGGTGACTACCGAGACCACACCATAACCATTATTTTTGGGAAGTGTAGAGGTAACTAAACAAAGTGGGCAGGTGCCCCTCCCCGGCCCCCCATGTCCAGAAACTGACGATAACGTTTGCTTACCATACGATTCAGATTAACATGATATTCGTCGCTGGAATTGATGATGTCTGTGTCAATTCCTGCTCGGATGATGTTATCTGTGACATCGATTGAATTTTGTAAGGAAAAGCCTTCAGATCAGACTTGAACAGCTCTCATGACACTCCTTTTCCACGACTCCCAATTTCATGTGAAATGCGCCATGTTGATTTGCTGGGCCGTCAAACAATCACTTCGCTAATTCTGTTTGGGGTCTCTGGACTTTCAATATTCCTCGGATGTCCAGAGTGTCCTGCATCATCTCCATTTTGTACAGTGTTCGAGGTTGGCGCATTACGTCTTGGGATTTGTCTTCTGAACGTAAGCTGCGTCATATCACTGATTTCAGCTCCACATTCCACTCAGCAATGAAGTTTTGCTCCTCTGTTGTTAGTTGCACCATGGGTTACCTGCAACAATAGTAAACAAAATCATAATTGAAATGTCCAAATACATTTGTACACAAATTGACATTTGAATGCTTACTCGACGTAATTCACTACATTTGACATTTCTAAATACATACCAAGATATTTTAAATACCTGTACATTTTGATGATTCACCTTGTACAAAGTGCGTCTATCAAAGCTATCAAACGTCACAAGAAAAAAACGAAATAACATCACAAGAATCAAAATTGAATACCTGTCATACCGAGCACCTCAGGCAAGCGCACTGGGCTTTTCTAAATTGAGGCAGACTTTTGAGGCCCACCTGATTTGGTGAGAGCTGATTAGTTGTTCCCTTCAATTACAGATGAGAGGAGCAATTGGGTCATATATATATTGTGTATATACATACACTACCGGTCAAAACTTTTAGAACACCTCAATTTTTCGAGTTTGTATTGAAACTTACGCAGTTTAATGTCTCATTGTACTCTGAAATGGCACAAAGGTAAGCAGTAAACTGCTCGAGGTTAAAAAAAAAAAGTTTAGGTTAGCAAAAACGGGAAAATAATGTAAATTGCACAGTTATATTGTAAAAAAAAAAAAAAGGCCTTCTTCAGGGAACAAGTAATGGGTTAACAACTTACAGCTGTTCTGCAGCAATGTAAGTAAATTAAGCCTTGAAAGTTGATGCAAACAATTCCTACAGGTGTCCCAACCTCTGCTGATTACTTGATTACAAACCCCCTCTCTGTATAAAAGCAGTATTGGAACAGACTCTTATTACACCCTCTGTAGCATCATTTGGACAACATTGCACTGCAGGAAGTGGTATATTGGAAACTGGAGAAAACTCTGAGAGGAAGAGGTCTGGCAGACCCAAAGCCACAACAGAATCAGAAGACAAGTTTCTGAGAGTCAACAGCTTGTGTGATAGGCGGCTCATAGAACAACAGCTTCAAGCACAGCTTAACGCTGGTCGAAACAAGCAAGTCTCAGTTTCAACTGTGAAGAGAAGACTTCCAGCTGCAGGTTTGACAGGTCGAGTGGCAGTAAGAAAGCCATTGCTAAGATGGCAAAATAAGAAAAAGAGGCTTGCCTGGGCCATGACGCACCGTAAGTGGACTACTGAAGACTGGAAGAAGGTCTTATGGACCGATGAATCAAAATTTTAAATATTTGGATCATCACGCAGGTTTTTGTACGCCGTCGAGTCGGCGAAAGGATGGTTCCTCAGTGTGTGACACCAACTGTCAAACATGCAGAGGAAGCGTGAAGGTCTGGGGCTCTTTTGCTGAATCCAGAGTCGGCGACTAGCACAGAGTGACTGGCAGCCTGAACCAAAAGGGCTACCACAGCATTTTGCAGCGCCATGCAATACCATCTGGTATACGCCTAGTTGGTCAGGGGTTCATCCTACAGCAAGATAATGACCCTAAACACACCTCCAGGCTATGTCAAAACTACCTTCGAGGAAAAGAACAAGACGGTAGGCTTCAAATCATGGAATGGCCAGCACAGTCTCCAGACGTAAACCCCATCGAGCTGGTTTGGGATGAACTGGACAGATTGGTGAAAGCAACGCAACCTACAAGTGCAACACATTTGTGGGAACTTCTGCAACAGTGTTGGGAAGAACTTCCCGAACAATATTTGATTTCCATTGTAGAAAGAATGCCACGAGTGTGTTCGGCGGTTATATCTGCAAAAGATGGCTACTTTGCTGAGTCAAAAATTTAAATTAAATTTTGTTAAACAAAATGATTCTATGATTTCTGTTTTTTATCTCCAATTGTTTATTTGTTCTATTGTTAATTTCAGAGTACATTTTGACATTAAACTGCGTAAATTTCAATAAAAACTGGAAAAATTGAGGTGTTCTAAAACTTTTGACTGGTAGTGTGTACATATAAATATGTATATATATATATATATATATATATATATATATATATATATATATATATATATATATATATATATATATATATATATATAATACGTCCCTTTTTTGATTATGTCCCATATATACATATATGGTCCCCTTTTTGAAGCATTGTTTTATGGCCGGATGCCCTTCCTGCCGCCAACCCTGTTAGTCACCTCTTGCAACACACAGGGAATTACCAGTGAACTGGTACTCAATTTGCCAACCTCGGAAGGATGACAGGCTGTCAACCCCCCTGGCGTTAATTCAGCTGTCGGGGAAGTGGTGGGTGAGACTCAAGACGCCAATGGTCGGAAACAGGTTTTACAAAAGGTCACAACTTTATTAACTGGTTATTCACTTCATTCCAATACCAAATAATACCGTTTAACTCAATGGACCAGGTAACTCTATCCGCATAGTCCTTCTTGTTCGGCTGCAGCGCCGAACTCGTGGTACGCGTTCATTCCGTCGGGCAGGGCTTCTGAGGATGAGTGCTCTCTTGGCTCAAAGTCTCTCCTGTTTATATCGGCAAACTTCAGTTAATCCTCTGTCCGCTGAAATCGTAATCCCTTCTCCGCTGCTTCTAATCCGTTCTCCGCAAATGTTACCCGGTCGCCTCACTGGCACCAGCTCGCTCTCCTCCCTGCTGGGAATTTGCTTCATCCACTTTGCATCCCGATGAAAGACAATAGTACGGGCTTGGGAATGTGTGTTAGCCCGGGGTCGTGCTAAAGCTACACAACAGGACTCCCAGCTTCGACAGGGCGAGATGCATTCCTGACATTCTTACGACCACCTGCTCGTACCTTGGTTCGTTACCAGTTCCAACCAATGAGTTACACTGAGTTATACTTCCACAATTCCCGCATCTTTTTGTTTTTGTTTATATTAACCATTAATCTAAACATCAATATAAGTAAACAATCAATCACTACAAGTAAACATCAATACAATTTAAGTAAATAATCAATCACTGCAAGTAAACATCATTACAAGTATAAGTAAATAATCAATATCTACAAGTAAACATCATTACAAGTATAAGTAAATAATCAATATCTACAAGTAAATATCAATACAAGTATTCAAACCATAACTTTGGTAATCAAATTCCCTTAGGCATACACCGTCATCCTGCAAGAATCACAAAACATTTCGTTGGTCATTGACTCCTTCCATATTGTTCAATCTATTGCATTTGCATCACAAATATCTTTTCAAAACAACACTTCACCATCACCAAGATACAACAATTTCACTTCATTTTCAAGTTTGGAAAAGCATCTGCACCATCTGGCAAAAACGTTTGCCTCCACACAAATGTTGACTTTGTTTGAAAGGAAGGGCTGATCACTTGTGTTTGAATCCAGGTATGAAACATTTTCTCCTAATGTCTTCATAGCACCTGCACTACTTCGTGTAGGATTTCGCTGTTGTGGTAACATTGCGGAGTCATAGACTGACCCTGCTCTCCATGTAGCATTCTTGCCACTTTTTGCTGTAAACCATAGTAATTCCTGAACAAGGCCTTCACCCAGTTGTAGTCGACTTGCCTCCTCCCTCATTGTGAGTGGGCAGCAAGTATTGGTGTGACGTTGATTGGCCAGCAAGATGTGGAACAGGGATGCCGGATGCATCCACAATGATGTTGGGACCATGGTGTTCAGGTCATCCATGGTCCATACCAGGAGTGGCCCGCAGAATCGTGCACAGCTGTTGTGAAAAGGCACAGCCATTGCTTTGCAGCTCCATGCTGGCTCCCCGGAAGTTGGTGAAGTAATAACATATGTCCCCGCATTTCACAGAGGTTGCAGGTAAGGTGTCGTTGTCCTGCAACTTCTGATGTGTTGAATGTTCCAAGCCTTCGAACAAGAGTAAGTGATCGCCTTTCTTTCATCTGTTGCAGTGTGATCCAGGCAAATGGTCACATAAATTTCCTTGGTGACGGTAAGCATCCATCTCCAAGTTACACGGGAGAATGTCTTCATCATTCTTTGAGAAAGAGGGTGTATGCCACGTTTAACTTCATTTTTTAGCCACAAATTTTCTTTCTCGAACTTCTTCCCAATTCCGTTAGCACTCCCTTCAAAATGTGATCTCGTCTTATCCTTATGCTCAGTCACATCTGAATCTGCTTTCCACACACACTGAATCAGATAGGGTACATCTTACCATGAAATCAGCATAATCATGTATATCTTCCGACAGTTTCACATTCAACAATTTGTTGTTTTTCCTTAACACAAAAAGTTATATTCATTTATATGCGTCACACAAATAATATTCAATCAGGTATGTATTTTATTACTAAACTAAGAATAGCATCCACAATTGCTTTCAGGTTAATATAGTTCAAAAATTAACTCATGCAGGTATTTTAGCACTACTCTAAGAAAATAAATTGTATATGATTACAATCCCAAATGGGAATACCTAATTCCCAACAACAATTTTCCCAAACCAACAAATTAAGCATAATGTATTATTACCATAATTCCTCTCCACTTTTTCTTTTCCCCCCTTTTTTTTTTTTTAACAGTGTGTCACTCGTGGTGATATGAGTTCACTGATATTGTAATTGACACAACTCATAACATTGTCGTTATGCCATTATCTTAATTCTACTGTATTAATTTGCAACATCACTTGATTTAATCTTTTAATCTCAGTATTTATGTCGCCATAAAAGTCTTCCTTTTCTGGTTCCACATTTCTTTCCTCATTTGTCACTTCATGCGTTATCATCGTGTTGTTGGTTACCTTATTCAAACACACCGTCACTAAGGCTTTCAAGCAAGCCACCACTAAAACAATTGCCAATATAACTACTAAACCAACAAACAAGTCTGCTATTCCTTGTATATATTCATACCTATGACATAATTATATGTCAATGACATTCAACATTGTATACCAAACTAACAAGCTTCCTAAAAGGTAAATAAAGACAATCCCTTAATATGTAACATAAATCAGATTGTTTGTCTTACCCTGATCCCCCTATCTCCCGGGGTCGAACTAAATCCCCTAATCATGAGTGTAGTTGTGATACATTATCCCTCATGTTGCGCTAATATCAGTAGATAATGGTATGTCATGTAGGCAAATAAATGTCACTATCCCAAGTAGGAATATCACATGTTGAAAATGTAATGTTTATCAATGCAAGGGGTGTTAAAATGTAATTCAAATGAATGTATATCACGACTATCATTTATCCGCCACTGAATGTTCTGCTGGGCTGCTAGGTGCAGCCTCATTTTCTGTGGGATCGTCCACCTTAGCCCCATGTGCTTGCTTGCAATGAGAGGCATGAATCCAACTTTCTATTTTGGGTCCATATTTGTTTCTATTCTTATCAATCTCCTATGGTTTATCAATTCGTTCCAAGATACCGCAACCAAAGGTTTTAACCAAAGCTCTACCAAACTATTTCCAATGTGAACAAAAAATGCCAGTGAAACAATGATTCGAGGAATTAACTTCAAGGGGTCAATAAATTTATTCTATAACCAGATCTAATTTTCCCATCCAATAGTTTGCCTTGCCACATGTCATATTATAACACTTTAATAAACCTTCGAAAAATGTTTCCCATCTCAACAAATTTCCTTTTTTTACAAATAGCCATGTGTAACTTACGTATTTAACTACAATTTCCTCTCAATTTGTTTGGCCTAACTGGCCGCAAAAGTGGCTGCCAGCATGCAGTACCGTTTTTTATCTACCAAGGAAGTGTTCGTCCACACAAGACCTCTACCAAAATGTTGTTTGTAAAAACAAATCTGGGATTTCTGATTACATGGATGCACACTCTCAGGACATTTTCAGGCTGCTGTTAACAATCCACTACGATAAATTAATTCCTTTACCCACAATCAAATAATTAGTACAAATTGAGGATATTATCCCTATCACATTCTTTTATAGATTCATGATGTTGGATCTAATTTTTTCCAATAATTTTCCACTGCTGTAAGGAAGAACAATAGCTCTCATAAGTCTTAGTAATATCGTACTTAATTTGCCCAGCATCGAATAATTTATTTACTATCCTTTCTCATCTGTTAACCAGTGACTTTGTTTGAACTCCAGAACTGAAAACCCACAATAGTTCAAACCAGCAAAATTTTCTTTACTATTTTCCCATATCATCTATGCCTAAAACACATCCATACATACAGCACAATTTATATGCTGATAAAATTCAAGTTTATATATATAAAAATCCATGAGCAGAGTACTCTGGGAAGTCAGTGTAAGACCTCTCCAAAATTTGGCTAATTTTGTACTCCCACATTTTTATGAAGCTCATATCCATAAATAGCTTTGATTCTCATATAAATTCGATCACAATGGAATCCCAAGATTATTCCCAATTTTTACTATTAATGAATAGCTGCTCATAACTCAGCAAATCAAATCTTTATTCTCCATCTCCCTTGACAAAAGTGATAATTTTCATAATCAAATTATATTTCTATTTTTTATTTATTTTACGAATTCTCTCGATATGCGATCCCATCCCCATGGAACTATCTATTTTCCAGACAAGGCACACTGTCGGTGTCAACAATCTTGTAAGATTGATACACAAAAACACTAACATTGACACACAAAATACCCACACACACGTGCATTATGCGTATTTGTTTGCGTTGGAACCCTTATTTACAGATCCGGATGGGTGTCAACTTTATTTCAATTTCTCAAAATTTGTCCTTCAATTTTATAAGCGCTAATACACAAATGGACCAAAAAGTTTATTCTTAGAAAACCCCTATGACGTCACATTGACATTACCCTTTCAGTTCCCACAATAATTTATCCAAATTTGACTACCCACCCATTTGTATGTCAGTCGACCACTGACCTATCAATCGTGTGGAACAATAGTCCGAAATTCCCACCTGATCATGATGTGACTCTTGTCACTTGGTTTGCCAAAAAAATTGCAAAGCAATTGTTCCAAACTTTGTAAATTTAAAATTTTGTGCCCAACATAAAAGATCCAATTTCGGCATTTGATCAATTAATTATCAATTTGCTTACAAGCAAAAGAAAAAATGAATAATTCTTGCTCCGAAAACTTTTCAGACCCAAGAATCATCGACAGTTATTCATGTTTGTCCAGTAATCTAATTTGTTGAGGCCAATCGTCATTTTGGATTTGTCGCAATGAAGGCCTAATCATTGTCTGAGGTATCGGTCAGCCCTGGTACCCTTGATCTTGGTTTACCCTATGAACTTGTCTTCCTTTTGGTATACGGACATCCTCTTTTCCAATGTCCCATCCGTCCACACTTGAAACACCGGTTTCTGTCGTTGCCTGGTCTGTGCACCTGTGCACTTGTATTGCTGGGCTGCATCTCTACATCCCTGAGTTGCCACTGCAATCTCTCGTTATCTCCTGAAACACGAAAAAATTCTCTGTACCGTCCTTTTTGGGGAGACAACTGCAAATCAGATGGGACAACTGTCACTTTCATTCCTAATTTCGAGGGCAGTTGTGCATTTGTCTCCTCCACTGTATCATGTATCCTTTTTATTTTAAGTTCTAGATCCGTTATCCGTTCTTGCTGTTCCCGTTGTCTGGATTCACCATCCCAAAGATGGAATGCAAGCCAGTCTACCGTTAGATTCTGTCTCTTCCTGGCTTTCAATCTTTGTTCCAATCTTTCCAATCGACTTCGCTCAAATGTACCATCTCTTGGAAACTCCTCATCATGTCCCTTTGTCCACAAATACCAATTCTCGACCTGCCTTATAGCTTCGGCACCATAACGGTCGTTCATATGATGTGTACAAGTACCTTTTTGTGGAATCTCTGGTTGTCCTTGTGTATTCTTGCAGGCTCCATTTCCCATTCTGCCTTTTATCAAAGTAGCGTTGGATGTGTTGTAGTTTGTTCCTCTAAAGCTTCACTCGTACCTCCAGGAAGGATCTCTCCACCTGTTCAAACGGTGATTTCCAGAGAATCTCTCTCACCTGTGGCTTTTGCACAATCCAATCTCACAGATCAGTATTTGCAGATGAGCCAGAGGGTCAGTATGAAATGGGTGAATCCTCAGGTGTCCGCTCTGTTGAACTGGAAATCATACAATTGTAACCGCACATATATATCTATATATAAACTCACCACCTTGCTCAATTTTCCAAGGTTGTCTTCACATTGATAATATCTCACAAAGATATTAAAGCTTCTTTCTTGAGACCGCATTTTCATCAATCAAACGATCAATATATTCAATTTAATTTATTCAATTCAATTTATCCAGTTAAATTTATTCAATTAAATTCAATCAATTAGATTCAATCAATCAACAATTCAATCAATTATTCAATTTCAATTAATTCATCAATATTCATCAATAAATCAAATTAATCATTTTGGATGACTCCTTGCATAAGCCCTTTCCCCAATGATGTCAGGACAGGTCCATCCATTGACTGAGATCGAATCTCATCGGTCGTCACCTCTGGTTCATACCTCATGTCAATTGATGAATCACCGTTCTGTCCTAGGGTCATATCTGACATATTTCCCCATTTTGCCTGGTCTCCACAAATTTTCTTTGCAACCACTAAAGGCAACTCATCCTTCATTCGTGAGACAGCCAAAATGGATGGCAGATATTAAAGTTCATTGGGAAAAATATCTCATCATTTTTCTTTTAATAGTACCCAAAATCTCTTGGCAATATAAATTTCGTAAAACTCCTGAAATAAGACTGTAAAATTCCTTCAATCATGCTAAATTTTGAAACTCCATCGCTTGTAACACCCAATTTATCCCATAGGGCTTGAAAGTTCTTTCCCAAGTTCATGCAATCATTCTGCATTTGTGACCCTATGATATCATTCATAATAATCATCATGATTTTATAGTCATGGTCCTATCATAATCATCTATTTAAAACGAACATTTCCTTTATCACCACAGCTATGTGGTATAATCAACAATAGAATAAAACTGTACATAGCAACAGGCTACCTCATGGCCACTTAGTATACCTATTGACAATAAGTCATAACAATATCGAATAATCATTGAACAATTAAAAAATCGCTTCCACTGCTCCAGCCGCAGCATTCGTCATTTTGTCTGCTCATCCGCGTGACCAAAACGAAATAAAGGGAGCTCAACCATTACACAGCGCTTTTTTAATGGCGCATGCCATAGGAACTCAACGCAATTTCGACTCGGCCAGAAAAACGAGCAAATTTTGCAGGATGTTAACTGGAATTAGCCGTGAAAATATATACAAAATACACAAAAATACACACCCACAAAAATAAACAACAAAACCCAAACAAACCCAAGGTCGACTATCTTACACAGTAAATTACATCATTTCAGCATCGTATTGATTGCTGAAATATTCCAGGGTTTATACACACCTTAAAAGAGGTATGCGTGGTGTTGCCCCCTCCCACGTTTATTCCAGGGTTTATACACACCTTAAAAGAGGTATGCGTGGTGTTGCCCCCTCCCACTTTTAATTCCTCATTAAATTACTCATTAAATTACTCATTAAATTACTCATTAAATTACTCATTAAATTACTCATTAAATTATTCATTAAATTACTCATTAAATTACTCATTAAATTACTCATTAAATTACTCATTAAATTACTCATTAAATTATTCATTAAATTACTCATTAAATTACTCATTAAATTACTCATTAAATTACTCATTAAGTTACTCATTAAATTACTCATTAACTTAACTTACATAGTTTCAGCATTGTATTGATTGCTGAAATATTCCAGGGTTTATACACACCTTAAAAGAGGTATGCGTGGTGTTGCCCCCTCCCACGTTTATTCCAGGGTTTATACACACCTTAAAAGAGGTATGCGTGGTGTTGCCCCCTCCCACGTTTATTCCAGGGTTTATACACACCTTAAAAGAGGTATGCGTGGTGTTTCCCCCTCCCACTTTTAATTACTCATTACATCGTTTCAATTAAAAAAAACATCGCTTCTACTGCTCCAGCCGCAGCATTCGTCACTTTGTCTGCTCATCCGCATGACCAAAACGAAATAAAGGGAGCTCAACCATTACACAGCGCTTTTAATGGCGCATGCCATAGGAACTCAACGCAATTTCGACTCGGCCAGAAAACGAGCAAATTTTGCAGGATGTTAACTGGAATTAGTCGTGAAAATATATCCAAAATACACAAAAATACACAAAAACAAATAAACAACATTTATTCCGTTCAACAGAACAAACATTTCCTATATCATGACATGCATGTCTTCAAAATTATATGACCAAGAGAAAAAGTAAAACTAATTAAAACTGCGGGCAGTGATGATCCGGGGACCATACCGCTCCATCCTGATTGGACGGGTGCGTGCTAGAGTCGTTAACAATGACAGTCCAGATCCGATTGTTCAAAATTTCAACTCAATCGATCGAAAAATGAACGCAGGGATGCATTTTAAAGGTGCAGTGGCACTAACTGAGTTGCCACGAATATGGCCACGAAATTGCCAATATGGCCATCACAAAATATTTTCCTTAATCAATTGGCTCCTAGCATAACCAATCTGCAAGTATCTCATCCGAAGATGTATCTCTGAGGAATTTTAATTAAATAAGTCATTTATAAATCAACGAGTTAATTTATTAAATGATTAATCAATAAATCAAAATTTTCCTTGTCAGCCACATCACTTGGTCAGTGTCATGTCCAAATATCAGCTTCCTTACTCAAAAGGTGCCTGAGTTAATGTAATGTAATTACTGTAATAAGATTACTGCAATTACTGTAATGATTACTGTAATTACTGTAATTACCGGAACTGTAATTACTGTAATTACCTCAGGTAATTACTGTAATGTAATTACTGTAATGTAATAAGAAATGTAATTAATTAAATAAGTACTTCATTAATCGCTAATAATTAAATAACTCGTGAATTCTTATCCGATTTACTTAACATTTGAGTGTCCCCAAAACGTTGGAGCAAAACGTTGCAACAACGAAAGTGAAACGTTGTGGCGACGTTGTGGAAACGTTAGCAAAACCCAACATTTGAATGTTCCCAAAACGTTGGAGCAAAACGTTGCAACAACGAAAGTGAAACGTTGTAGCGACGTTGTGGAAACGTTAGCAAAGCCCAACATTTGAATGTTCCCAAAACGTTGGAGCAAAACGTTGCAACAACGAAAGTGAAACGTTGTAGCGACGTTGTGGAAACGTTAGCAAAGCCCAACATTTGAATGTTCCCAAAACGTTGGAGCAAAACGTTGCAACAACGAAAGTGAAACGTTGTGGCGACGTTGTGGAAACGTTATACAACAACATTATTTCAATGTTGCAAACTTTACTTTACAACTTAACAACAACTTTTGTTGAAACTTTACAAAGTTACAAAGTTACAAAGAAACGTTACCACAATTTTTACAATTCGAATGGGATTTATATATCCGTCAACTAATTCAATCAACAACTATTTTATTCAACATAGGCCAAAGTCAACAACAATTTCAAAAATCCTCAATTTTCATCCGATTCACTTGACTTTTGAATGGGATTTATATATCCGTCAACTAGTTCAATCAACAACTATTTTATTCAACATAGGCCAAAGTCAACAACAACTTCAAAAATCCTCAATTTTCATCCGATTCACTTGACTTTTGAATGGCATTTATATATCAGTCAATTAGTTCAACCCGCAACTATTTTATTCAACATAGGCCAAAAGTCAACAACAATTTCAAAAATCCTTAATTTTCATCCGATTCACTTGACTTTTGAATGGGATTTATATATCCGTCAACTAGTTCAATAAACAACTATTTTATTCAACATAGGCCAAAGTCAACAACAATTTCAAAAATCCTCAATTTTCATCCGATTCACTTGACTTTTGAATGGGATTTATATATCAGTCAATTAGTGCAATCTACAACTTTTTATTCAACATAGGCCAAAAGTCAACAACAATTTCAAAAATCCTTAATTTTCATCCAATTCACTTGACTTTTGAATGGGATTTATATATCAGTCAATTAGTGCAATCTACAACTTTTTATTCAACATAGCCCAAAGTCAACAACAATTTCAAAAATCCTTAATTTTCATCCAATTCACTTGACTTTTGAATCAATTTTCATCCGAATTTCAAAAATCCTTAATTTTCATCCAATTCACTTGACTTTTGAATGGGATTTATATATCAGTCAATTAGTGCAATCTACAACTTTTTATTCAACATAGGCCAAAAGTCAACAACAATTTCAAAAATCCTTAATTTTCATCCAATTCACTTGACTTTTGAATGGGATTTATATATCAGTCAATTAGTGCAATCTACAACTTTTTATTCAACATAGGCCAAAAGTCAACAACAATTTCAAAAAATCCTTAATTTTCATCCAATTCACTTGACTTTTGAATGGGATTTATATATCGGTCAATTAGTTCAACCATTACTATTTTATTCAACATAGGCAAAAAGTCAACAACAATTTCAAAAATCCTTAATTTTCATCCAATTCACTTGACTTTTGAATGGGATTTATATATCAGTCAATTAGTGCAATCTACAACTTTTTATTCTACATAGGCCAAAAGTCAACAACAATTTCAAAAAATCCTTAATTTTCATCCAATTCACTTGACTTTTGAATGGGATTTATATATCAGTCAATTAGTGCAACCCGCAACTATTTTATTCAACATAGGCCAAAAGTCAACAACAATTTCAAAAATCCTTAATTTTCATCCAATTCACTTGACTTTTGAATGGGATTTATATATCAGTCAATTAGTGCAATCTACAACTTTTTATTCAACATAGGCCAAAAGTCAACAACAATTTCAAAAATCCTTAATTTTCATCCAATTCACTTGACTTTTGAATGGGATTTATATATCAGTCAATTAGTGCAATCTACAACTTTTTATTCAACATAGGCCAAAAGTCAACAACAATTTCAAAAAATCCTTAATTTTCATCCAATTCACTTGACTTTTGAATGGGATTTATATATCGGTCAATTAGTTCAACCATTACTATTTTATTCAACATAGGCCAAAAGTCAACAACAATTTCAAAAATCCTTAATTTTCATCCAATTCACTTGACTTTTGAATGGGATTTATATATCAGTCAATTAGTGCAATCTACAACTTTTTATTCAACATAGGCCAAAAGTCAACAACAATTTCAAAAATCCTTAATTTTCATCCAATTCACTTGACTTTTGAATGGGATTTATATATCAGTCAATTAGTGCAATCTACAACTTTTTATTCAACATAGGCCAAAAGTCAACAACAATTTCAAAAAATCCTTAATTTTCATCCAATTCACTTGACTTTTGAATGGGATTTATATATCGGTCAATTAGTTCAACCATTACTATTTTATTCAACATAGGCCAAAAGTCAACAACAATTTCAAAAATCCTTAATTTTCATCCAATTCACTTGACTTTTGAATGGGATTTATATATCAGTCAATTAGTGCAATCTACAACTTTTTATTCTACATAGGCCAAAAGTCAACAAAAATTTCAAAAAATCCTTAATTTTCATCCAATTCACTTGACTTTTGAATGGGATTTATATATCAGTCAATTAGTGCAACCCGCAACTATTTTATTCAACATAGGCCAAAAGTCAACAACAATTTCAAAAATCCTTAATTTTCATCCAATTCACTTGACTTTTGAATGGGATTTATATATCAGTCAATTAGTGCAATCTACAACTTTTTATTCAACATAGGCCATTTAGTGCAATTTAGTGCATTTAGTGCAATTAGTGCAATCTACAACTTTTTATTCAACATAGGCCAAAAGTCAACAACAATTTCAAAAATCCTCAATTTTCATCCGATTCACTTGACTTTTGAATGGGATTTATATATCAGTCAATTAGTTCAACCCGCAACTATTTTATTCAACATAGGCCAAAAGTCAACAACAATTTCAAAAATCCTTAATTTTCATCCAATTCACTTGACTTTTGAATGGGATTTATATATCCGTCAACTAGTTCAATCAACAACTATTTTATTCAACATAGGCCAAAGTCAACAACAATTTCAAAAATCCTCAATTTTCATCCGATTTCATCCAATTCACCCATGCTATCTGTCTGACAAATTTCGTCAAAATAAAACACAACAGCACTGGTTTTGCTTCCTGGAAGCTTCCTGCAAAACGCTTTGCTTCTCGCAAAACGTCCATCAATGGGAACTAGAGGGAGGGGAAGGAGCGGGAGCAAGAGACAGGTAGCCGGAATGAACATGAGGGACAATGAGGGACAGTGAGGGAGTGTCGGTATGCAATTTTCATCCAATCGCCATCTTTCACAATAATTCTGGACCGGCATGAGATGGCGTTGTCTGTTATTAATTTATATTGTAATCAAACGAGTTTTAGACATGGCGGGAAAACTGAAAAAAAGAAAAAAATTATTTATTTATTTATTTAAAACGGGTGTACACGATTGTACATGTGTACGGACCTTACCGAACCTTACCGAACCGGCAAACAAATCGCCTCATGGTGCACTTCATGAGCCGATTTGCCCGCAGACCAGAGCAAGGCTCTTCACACCCAGCGTATAACGTACATATCCTCGCAAGCACACGAATAATAGAATCATTTAAAACGTTCCATCCGTGACTTTTACCTCGGACGGTCGTGACAAAAATACGTTTACACTCCTTGGATTACCTATGGAATGCAAGCCCCACACACACCTCCTCCACCATGTTCAGAATTCATATTTCATAATGGACGCCATGCTTACCTTGGCGACGTCCACTCGAAATCCAGCGGTGCCTCCAGATTGTTGTGGAAGTGTGGTGGACTCAAGACTCCAATGACCGGACACAGGTTTACAACAGTGCAACACTTTATTAACTAGTTTCAAATAGTAATAACTACCGTTAACTCAATCGACCAGGTAACTCTATCCGCATCGTCCTTCTTGTTCGGCTGCAGCGCCGAACTTGTGGTACGCGTTCATTCCGTCGGGCAGGGCTTCTGAGGATGAGTTCTCTTTTGGCTCAAAGTCTCTCCTGTTTATATCGGCAAACTTCAGTTAATCCTCTGTCCGCTGAAATCGTAATCCCTTCTCCGCTGCTTCTAATCCTTTCTCCGCAAACGTTACCCGGTCGCCTCACTGGCACCAGCTCGCTCTCCTCCCTGCTGGGAATTTGCTTCATCCACTTTGCATCCCGATGAAAGACAATAGTATGGGCTTGGGAATGTGTGTTAGCCCGGGGTCGTGCTAAAGCTACACAACAGGACACCGTCACACCGTCGGGTGACACCGTCACAATTTCGGTCTTTGAGGCCGGCCGATAGGCACAGTGTGACCGGAAGGGACGAGGTTCTCCTGACCACGTGGCCCTTGACTTGGTTTGTCCGCACAATGTGGGCGCTTTCAGGATGAACTTTAGCCGGGGAGCGTTTGGGTGCGTGGCGCCTTTGGGCGCCCCGGTCTGATACTGCCGCCCACGCGCAGAACACCATGTGAGTGCACGTGGGTCCCGGCGGTCCCACTGGCCTAGCGCTACCATGTTTAGACAGCGAGATCCGTCCCCGGGCACCGGCAAGCCAGGCACGGTAGGACACCCGCGGAGCCCCGGCGGACCAGGGGCGCGCGAGCCTATGCGTTAGCGTGCTACGGCGGAATCAACGGCTTCGGCCACGGCCGGGCCGATACTCGGCCCGGTCGCACCGGAAATGAACTGGTTCGACGCCCGCGCTAGAGAGGTCGCGGGCGACTGAGATGTTTTAACAAATAATTAATTAATTTGAGACGTCCGATTTCTAGTGTTTGGAAATTTGGAAGAGCTTGACCCTACCCTTTCCCTTGCGAGGGCAAGGAGGAACTTAACACTTGACACTTAAGCTTAGTTTGAAGTACACCCTGCCAGCGCTCCCGGTGGGACGGCAGGGCAACCAGAAGGGACGAGGTTCTCCTGACCACGTGGCCCTCGATCTGGGAAGCGAGAGGCGTTCCATTAGTGGACGCGCCCCTCACGCCCGACTTTTGGGCGGCCCCGGCAGGCCGTTTGTTTTGACGTTCCGTGACAGGCCCCGCACCCCCACCTCAGGGCCGACCGGGCGACCGGAATGAATCCCGGTGTCCCGATCCGAACCTTCAGAGCGGGCCGGCTGCACTTTCCGTCCCTGCGGTCCCAAATACCGGAACCACCCGCATACCACTTTATTCGACAAAATGCGGTGCGGCCTACAGCCTTAGAGAACCAACCCTATATAAGTCAATACCTCCAACGAGAGGGTGGTGGGAGGGTGATGGCAGGGTGATGGGAGGGTGATGGGAGGGTGATGGCAGGGTGATGGGAGGATGATGGCAGGGTGATGGGGGAGGGTGATGGGGGAGGGTGATGGGGCAGGGTGATGGCAGGGTGATGGGAGGGTGATGGGAGGGTGATGGGAGGGTGATGGTGGAGGGTGATGGGGCAGGGTGATGGGAGGGTGATGGCAGGGCGATGGGAGGGTGATGGCAGGGTGATGGGGGAGGGTGATGGGAGGGTGATGGGAGGGTGATGGGATGGGAGGGAGGAGTTTGTTTTGACGTTCCGTGACAGGCCCCGCACCCCCACCTCCGGGCCGACCGGGCGACCGGAATGAATCCCGGTGTCCCGATCCGAACCTTCAGAGCGGGCCGGCTGGGGAGTGCCAAGCACCCCGTACGTGCACTTTCCGTCCCTGCGGTCCCAAATACCGGAACCACCCGAATACCACTTTATTTGACAAAATGAGGTGTGGCCTACAGCCTTAGAAAACCAACCCTAAATAAGTCAATACCTCCAACGACACAGGTGCGCATTCGTGCCGCGTGACGTGGTGACGTCATCGCGCTTTCACCTTAAAAGATTTATTTGATATTTTGATATAAACCTTAGAAAACCAACCCTACAGAAGTCAAATGGTCCAATAAAGGGTGATGGGAGGGTGATGGCAGGGTGATGGGAGGGTGGTGGGAGGGTGATGGCAGGGTGGTGGGAGGGTGATGGCAGGGTGATGGCAGGGTGATGGCAGGGTGATGGGAGGGTGATGGCAGAGGGTGATGGGGGAGGGTGATTGGGGAGGGTGATGGCAGGGTGATAGGGGAGGGTGATGGGGCCTCCCTATAGAAGTCAGTATCTCCAACGACACAGGCGCGCATTCGTGCCGCGTGACGTGGTGACGTCATCACACTTTCCCCTCAAAAGACCCATTTGATATAAGTTAATATTCTGATATAAGCTTTAGAAAACCAACCCTATCTATCTATAATTCCACTAATCTCTGTGTGTATGTTTGTTTGTATGTTTGTCTGTGACCGCTGTTTCTCGACAACTACCGGTCCGATATACTTGAAACTTGCCAGGTATATTGCTGGGGACCCGAGGATGTGCCTTTTCAAGGTTTTAAATTAATCGCAGAAGTAGTTACCGAGCTATGTCCAAAAAACGATTCAACCAATCAGAGAGCAGCGAGCTATCACGTGTGCCGAACGTGGCGAACAGACTCTGCCTCGGATGGCACATTTGAGAGCGTATTCATTTATTTCCCGTCGGCAAACTATGTTGGCGTTAAACTATGTTTTAAAACTAATTAAAACTACTATCTATAATTCCACGGGTCCGATAAAAAACACCGTACTCGCAAGCCGTTCGCTTTGGACCAAACCATTTCATGTAAATAGAGGGGGGGGATTGTCACCGTACTCGCAAGCCGTTCGCTTTGGACCAAACCATTTCATGTAAATAGAGGGGGGGGATTGTCACCGTACTCGCAAGCCGTTCGCTTTGGACCAAACCATTTCATGTAAATAGAGGGGGGGGATATAATTTTAGATATATATATAGTACGGGCATGCCCTAGTATAAGTCAATACCTCCAACGCTTCGACAGGGCGAGATGCATTCCTGACATTCTTACGACCACCTGCTCGTACCTTGGTTCGTTACCAGTTCCAACCAATGAGTTACACTGAGTTATACTTCCACACAGCGATCGACTGGGATTACGAACCCAGGATCCTGGGATCCCAAGCCGGCACCCTAACCGCTACACCAACACCAGGAATATGTATATATGTACATAAATATTGTTACGTGTTACCTCCCCCAAACTCCGGTTACGGTGCCCCTCAGAGTCTAGAGCGGGAACACGGCAGAAAGATTTGTTGTCTTGAGTGTTCCAATAAACCATGGTAAACCACACCAATGCAATTGTAGAACAAAACAAGTAATTGTATTAAGAACTCTCACATACACAATAATAACACAATTAAAGAAAGTACCATGAAAATATCACTTGTATCAAATGAACAATACATATCATGGTACCATCATTCCCCAATGCTCTCAAAGCAATAAACTCACGATACGCAAACCGTGAGTGGAATGTAACATTCCCCAAAGTCTGTGCATAAATCCCAACGTGTTGAAGGTCAAAATCGTGCAGAACGGCAAAACAACAGGCAGGTATTGGCACGGCGGTGGACGAGGAGTTACGAGGTGAGAGGTCGATATGGGAATTAAGCTGATATGGAAACCAACTGCAATCCCCACGATGATGTCGATATGGGAATCCCAATGACAAAACAAGAGGCACCAAGCGGACAGTCTCTTCGAGGACAAAATGGGGGATCGACCTGTAATGGAGGTTCTTGCTTTCCCTTCAACAATAGCTCACATTTGGTGATAAAACCTGAGACGCAGGTTTAATTGCAATTGCAATATGTGACGATGTCGCGGGCAATCCCTTTCCCAGGAAGCCTCAACTCATTCGCAACCAATATCAAAATAGTCCGCTAGCACCCTCAATGCGACTCACAGCGGTCTCCTCCTCTCCCTGTGTGGTGTTGTGCATAGAAGGTACGCTAGAGGAGGCGTGGCCAATAGGAGGAGGAATTCCGGGTAGAGGACGGAGCATGGAGAGGATTGGAACGGGACGTGCGTCCGATGTTGGATTGAATAAAACAGTTGGACCTTCCTGAATTCTTCATTCTTGGAGTACTTTACGTCACAACACCCTGCCGATCTCGATCCCTTCCTGCCTCTTTGCCGCATCTTCCTTTTTCCTTCACAAGCATTTATTTTCACCTTTTACTAAAGTCATCTCCATTTCACACAAAAATCTTAACAACAATATTACCTGAAACGTCTCGCATTGTGTGTGATTCATTCTCGCTATGATCAGATATCATGCAAGCCCACAGCATCAAAACTTGAATGGGATTGGCTTTTACATTAACGGTGCAAGAAGGAGATGGGGTCAAGTTATAACAAGATTACGCAGATTGTGCAGGTTACAAGTCAGACCACTCAGACGTGATTAAGGAAAGCCTACATTCATGTTTCTTTTTCTATGTTGTTGTTCTCTTGCAAATTCACCTGACTAAATAGAATACTTCTAAAATATATGGGCCTTTGTGATTTGGGTGAGGTGCGTACTTACCCCAAATGCCTCCCCTGGGTATGGGCCTGCTGGAACAGATATCTGGAGGACACTCGTTTGGTCTTCACGAGCCGCTACGCTGTGCCATGGCCCTCCCAGCCAGCCACGTCTACTCTTCTCCTCTCACGCCGGGTTGTGGCACCGAGATCGCCTTTCCTGCAGCAAGGGTGTGACTGGGTTGCTCCTCATCAAGGTCCAGCTGTGCCCCACCAAACACAGCCGGGTATATTCTTGTCTTGTCTGCCTCTTATCTGTCTTTCTCTCATGTTGTATGACTGGGCCCATTAAGGCATATATATTTAAGGATTATCCAGTTTGTTTTTGGTTTTGTGGGCATGTGTATTCAGTAGTGGGTAAAAGGGGGTCATCACCATTTATTCCATTCATTTCTTTTTATTTCTGCCCTAGTTTACCATATTTCGGTGTTGAATTAACTTGGTCTCAGTTGAATTTAAGTGGTCGTGATCGCTTGGAATTGGAATTGACACGTCCATTCAAGGACAACTTTTGTTGTCATTGAAGGAAACAAGAACTTGTTTTGGCCGAACTAGCGCTCGGTATAGAACATGGTACATGAATGAATGAATAAATCCTGGGATTGGTCAGAGAAAGGCGCTCGGTATAGAACATGGTACATGAATGAATGAAAAAATTGTGGGATTGGTCAGAGAAAGTTCTAATTTTTTACACAAGTCTTCCACTACTCGGCTGGCCAGGCCTGAAGTTCGATTGAGATTGATTTGGGCAGGAACTTGTAATTTAATCAGGGTGCTGGTGTTAACTTACCTTATTTGTGAAAGCCACAGTGGGATCTTCAAAGTACCCCAATAAGCAGAGCTGACAGACGTGTCCTCCAACTTAACGTACTTCCGATGGGCGGGACACACAAAGATGTCTTTCCCTGAATTTGAAGCACGAGGGTGACTGTTTATAGGTGTGTTCAAAAATAAATACAAAAACAAGAACAATGCGACTGTGTCGCCAATATGCCTCCGCATAGTCCCACAACGGGTAGATGCCATCACTCTGCATATGTATGGGTTGGGGATCACGTTTGTGAAGTTTCGTGTTGATCGGATAAGGTTCGTTTTTCTATCCAAGATGGCTGCCAAACCACGTGACTTATGACATCATCATTTTCATACTATATGCAACAGTGCTGTTAGATGATATTTTTAAATTTTCGCATTGATAGGGTGAGTGGTTTCAGAGATATAATTATTTAATATTTTCCTTCAATCCAATATGGCTGCCAAACCATGTGACCTTTGATGTCATAAATTTAATATTTCAATACAAATGGGTCATAGATCATGTGCATGCAATTTCTGATTTTTAGGATAAGGAATTTGATTAAAACATTTTTGTAGTCAGGTTCACGATGTTAACAAATATAATTTCGTTTAAAATTTTGGGATTAGCAAACCTGTACATTGTTGGAATCATCGGAGCATGGAGAATCCAAAAATCAATGTTGGCGTTTGCACAGACACCTGCATGGCCGCCCTTTTGGATTTTCAAAATGGCCACCATAAAATACATATTTTGCGCTATGTCGGCTTCTAGTCAACCTAGAAACTTGATTAAATATGCTAATCCTATGTTTTCTGGGTCAAGGAATCCAATAAAGGCCTCAAAATAGTGCTCAGGATTATAGAAAAGCAACAAACAAAGGTAATTGAAAACCATTGTCTTTATAGCCGGCGAAGCCGGTGTTGTCAATAAACGAGTACGTATTATGTTGAAAACCTGATTATGCCTTGGCTCGAGAATCCGAAGCGCAGTGGGCGCAGCCATCTTGCGTGGGCGGAAGTATGCATAACAAATTTAAAACGTTCATTAGGAGTTTCTTTCACCCGTCGTCGTTTGATTCACAATCTTATGCACCTCAGATGTATTAATAAAATAATTTAAGACCAACATCGGCCCGCACGGGTCTGGTTATCTTCAACAAAACGCGTCACCAAACACCGGACCCAATGAGAGTCGAGCATTTGCAAAAATATGTCTAAAATGAAATCACTCACTGGATGGAGTGCTGGAGACAGCCATCGACCGGATGCGGAAGTTTGCATAAAACAATTGCGAAAAAGTTCAATAGGAGCTTGTTTCACCCGTCGTTCTTTGATTCATAATCTCATGAAACCTCTCATTAGTAATTAAAATACGTTAAGACCAACCTCGTTATCTTCAACGAAAATCGTCATCAAAGACCAGAACCAATGAGATTCGAGCATTTGAAAAAATATTATTACGCGTTTCGGACGGTGAAAACGGCGTCAAATATTCTAAAATTGACGAAGAATTATTTTTTAGAAACCTCGCGGCCGTACGGGATAGTTTTTCACGGCCAGAAATACGGTATAAGCGGTTTACATATTTAGTTTAGAAATACGGATAGTTTTTCACGGCCAGAAATATCCGAAGTTGAGATGGAATTCACCGAATTAATCACTGCAAGCTAACGTCTTCTGGTGGACGAAGCTGCCGTGCCCAGAGAGTCAGAGAACCAGCCCTGGTGCCTGACAGCGACTGAAGTTAGAGGACTACACACTTACTGTGAAAACGTATGTTAAGCCCAGTTAAAAATAGGCCTTAAGCTAGCACATCGTATAGTTACTTCCTTAAGCTTCTTGTGACATTTATTGTATTGTATGCAGGTATTGCCATTGGGGAGGACTGTCTGCTCTTCTCTTTTACCAAGTCTTACCAGGTACGGTACCTACTACACCACCTACTACCAACTACCTACCTACCTACTACCAACTACCTAACCTACTGATGCCATGGTGATGGGTAAAATAGTGGCAAGAGGTATGCGGGTATTGACTATTGGGGAGCACTGTCTGCTCTTCTCTTTTACCAAGTCTTACCATGTACGGTACCTACTACACCTACCTACTACCAACTACCTACCTACCTACCTACTACCAACTACCTAACCTACTGATGCCATGGTGATGGGTAAAATAGTGGCAAGAGGTATGCAGGTATTGGGGAGGACTGTCTGCTGTTCTCTTTTACCAAGTCTTACCAGGTACGGTACCTACTACACCTACCTACTACCAACTACCTACCTACCTACTACCAACTACCTACCTACTACCAACTACCTAACCTACTGATGCCATGGTGATGGGTAAAATAGTGGCAAGAGGTTTTGGCTTCGCCGGCTCATTGCGGCTTTGCAGTCGGTACTAGTATTTGTGATATAACTGTATTACATAATACATGATATTGCAAGTCCTTTGAAGTTATAGGTTTGGGTTTATAAAGCAAGAAAGCAGCCTTGTTAGTATCAGATTGAACTATAAGTCCTATACACAGGATCTACTAGGTCTACACCGTTCAGGAATATGCTTTTACAGATCTTCATCACTGTCCTCAGTGTCATTTTCGCAAAGGTGTCTACGCAAATGTAAACATTAAGTTTTGGATTCCTCATGCTCTGAATATTCCAAAAATGTATAGTTTTGCTAATCTCAAAAATGTTGAACGAAAAAACATAGTGAACCTGACTATTGGCTGGTATACCACTTCACCTATGATGTCAACATTATCATGCTTTTGTTCCCCAATGGGAATGCTTGACAATGTTCCAAGTTTCAAATTTTTCTATTCAGTCCGTTATTCAGTACTGCCAGCTCCAGAAAGAAGATTAAAGATAAAATAAAAGTTGTCGAAAAACGAGAAGACCTTTGGGAGCTAGAATACAGGTTAGTTGCAAATAAGGGGACGAAAGAAAACGAAGAAACACCTCATAATAATCGCACAACAGTTTCCATAAAAATAGGTGGTGAACAGATCATAGGTCACATGAAGGTATAAAAAGGTCACATGACGATGTGGCATAATGGCTTGGGTTGGGTTATGGGTGTGACAAATGTTTCCGATATGGCACACTATATATTTAAACAACACCTTACAATTTCATTTAGTAGCACATTCGACAGACTCCAAGAAGCAGATCAAAGCAGGTGATTGATTAGCGAAATAAAACTCATACCAGGCTCCGAAGAAGTATTTGAAAACAAATACACAACAAGGTAAGAAAACGTTACTGTAACGTTTGCCTCATCTTACCTCCACCACTGAAGGTGGATGGAGGTTGTGATTTCACCCCTGTCTTTGTCTGTCTGTTTGTCTGTTTGTGAACAGGATATCTCAAAAAGTTGTGGACGGATTCGGATTAAATTTGGTGGAGATTTGTTGGTATGTGATATGGACGAAATGATTCGATTTTGGTAAAGATCCGGATCTGGATTTGAGAATTTTTTTAAATTTGATTTTTTTTTTACCATTGAGAGAGCTAAAACCGATACATTGCAGGTAATCTCAAAAGGTTGTGGACGGATTCGGATGAAATTTGGTGGAGATTTGTTGGTATGTGATATGGACGAAATGATTCGATTTTGGTAAGGATCCGGATCTGGATTTGAGACCTTTTTAAACTTTTTTTTTACCATTGAGAGAGCTAAACCCGATACATTGCAGGTAATCTCAAAAGGTTGTGGACGGATTCGGATGAAATTTGGTGGACGAGTTGGTTAGACGAGAAGAACAAGTCGATTCGAGTTTAGTTCATGTCAGATCAATATCCGACCTATAGGTGGATGCAAAACGTAAACTGTTGAGCCTGGTGGAGGTACGCTCGCTCTCTACCGTGTGCCCTTCTAGTTGCGCGAAGTGTCCACTCTCTTTTTAACTTCCTATTCTGAGTTTGATTCCCGACTTCAGTACAAATTAATTGTTGGATTAGTATTTTGCAAGAATGGTGTCAAAGCCTTTGGAGAGAAGTTTCGTTGGGTGTCTCACTTGCTGGCATTCCCTGGCAGACGTAAAAGATCTCAAGGTAAACTTTCAAAAAGGTGAGGCTGTTGTGTACCAGTACCAGTACCAGTACCAGTACCCAAGCGAGCAAATTTAAACATTTCTTTCCTTGATTAACACTGGGAAACGCAATGGCTCCCAGTATATTCTTTGCCAAGCGACTGCTATGATAGGACCGATGCTCAGGATAGAATATGGACATTGGATTGGACTTGTTATTATTATTATTATTATTATTATTATTATTATTATTATTATTAATATTTTTATTGGATGAGGGCAGCATTACTTTTTTTCTTGAAGAGTGAGGATTATGGAAGAGCAAGGCTCAATTTATTGACAGTAGTGTAATGGGGCAACAATTGGGCAGAACCCACAACGAGATAACCGAACAGGAGAGAGAGAGAGAGAGAGAGAGAGAGAGAGAGAGAGAGAGAGAGAGAGAGAGAGAGAGAGAGAGAGAGAGAGAGAGAGAAAGAGAAAGAGAAAGAGAAAGAGAAAGAGAAAGAGAAAGAGAAAGAGAAAGAGAAAGAGAAAGAGAAAGAGAAAGAGAAAGAGAAAGAAAGAGAAAAAGAAAAAAAACACTGAAATCCAAAAGTAACAGAGAGTTGGGGTCGGAATAATAAACCAACTTCTCCACCCAGTGCCCCCCTCCCCCCCCCCTTCTTCTTCTGCCCCCCTCCTCTCCCACACCCATTGTTTGTCCCAAGTCTCCCCCCGTCATGGCCTTCAGCTCTGCTGTTCCTTTTGTCCTGTTGTGTCCTCATCCATTCAGTGTACTAATACTAGCTCTTCCACGAACCTCGACGATGTATACAAAAAGAAGGATTCATGGGGGGTAATAAATATCATGGGTCAGGATGGGGGGTGACACAAGATGGCGGTGCAATGCTTGTTTGAATCCATGGAGGGAAGAGTGAGACGGAGCAGCCTCCTTCGCAGACTTTAAGGACTTAATTTGGCTCCACTGTGTTTTAATATGATTTGGACAAACTAAATTCATCAAAGTTATCTCTTCACACACATATCCTAACTTCTCTACCATTCCGTGTTCCATGCAGGATGAATAAGTTACCATCTCTTTTGCCAGTCGTCTTGCTGGTTGGACTGCTGGGAATAGGTAAGAATATGAAAACCCTGCCTCGTGTGTGAGAAACATGTTAGTAAACTACGGTACATTTTGTGAGTTACTTCAAAGTTTATTTGTGTTTCAAATGATTGTTTATAAATGTATTTAGGTTCCTTATTGGTCAGGCAGAGGTTGTTCTTTTCTGTTGTTTTCTCCAATACAGTCGGGGAGAAGTTTCATGATGTGTTTCAAAGTAAAGTTAAATTTAGGTTCCTTATTCAAATGGAGTGTAAATATCCTAAACACAGAGCTGGGAAACTTCAAGATTTAAAAAAAATAAAATGGGGGCAACACCTGGTATATAACATGGGGGCAACCCCTGGACGCTCACCTGGTATATAACAAAGCGGTATACTACACCTGCTAAAGGTATTTTAAACAGTATCGCGGTATTTTAAACCCATTTCAATGGTTGATAGAAGGCAGAGCAGCATGTGGAATCATACTCGTGTATTAATCATAAAGCTTTAAACAAACAAACAAACAAAACCTACATTGGGGGGCAGACCTCCCTCCCCCTCTGCCCCCCATTGACCCTCTTAAACCCTGATTTTTCTAATGCAGTGAACAAACCTTGATGCATCACAGGTGACGGAGGTTGTGATTGGGTTTCATCAAAATTGTGTTTGTAGTTTCGGAGAAGAGAGCAAATACCTATTTTATGGGGTCAAACCCGCCACACACCTCCTTAAACCCTGATTTTCTTTATTCCGTGAACGATCTTGAGTCACAACAAACCAAATATAATTTGTGCCAAGTTTGGTCACACTCCCATCAGCAGTTTCGGAGAAGAAGTTGCAGGTGTTTACGGAGTGACGGACGGACAACGCGCCATCCCATAAGCTCCCCGGAAGTACGTTCCAAGTAAGCTAACGGGCAAGAATAGTTCCCCTAAAATTATGACGCATTGTTTTTAAGCCAAATTGTCGTGTGCCGCTGGTATGGCTGATGAAACATGAGGTATGGTTCTCGAGGTTCAACTGACCCTCTCTATGAAACATGTGCTGTGGTGTCGATGGTCCAAATGATCTGATCAGAAAAAACGGCTCGGCGAATTAGATCTTGCAACTCGCACTGAATCAATGGCACATGATCGTCAGGCCTGAAGCACAGAAAAACAAAGAGTGGTGCCAGCGAAGGTGCCAAAAATAAACTAGACGATATAATTTGATGTGAATGTGTCCATGGATATGTCGCCGCCCGCATTAGATGTGAACTCCCTGTTAAGACTAATCCCCGATTAAATAAAGGCCACAAGAAAGACAGCACCAAAGACACAGGTACAAGAGACAATATTAGATGCTTCTTACTCGAGTTATGGTCTAAAAATGATTTTGAAAGGCGATCTGGAAAATGATCTTTTTATTACAGTCCATACTAAGACATCATGCCACATCATCATGTGACCATTACATGCCACAGCATCATGTGACCTTTACATGCCACATCATCATGTGACCTTTACATGCCACATCATCATGTGACCTTTACATGCCACATCATCATGTGACCTTTACATGCCACGTCATCATGTAACCTTTAAATGCCGCATCATCATGCGACCTTTACATGCCACGTCATCATGTGACCATTACATGCCACGTCATCATGTGACCATTACATGCCACGTCATCATGTGACCTTTACATGCCACATCATCATGTGACCTTTACATGCCACGTCATCATGTAACCTTTAAATGCCGCATCATCATGCGACCTTTACATGCCACGTCATCATGTGACCATTACATGCCACGTCATCATGTGACCATTACATGCCACGTCATCATGTGACCATTACTTGCCACGTCATCATGTGACCATTACATGCCACACCATCATGCGACCTTTACATGCCACGTCATCATGTGACCATTACATGCCACATCATCATGTGACCATTACATGCCACATCATCATGTGACCTTTACATGCCACGTCATCATGTGACCATTACATGCCACGTCATCATGTGACCATTACATGCCACGTCATCATGTGACCATTACATGCCACGTCATCATGTGACCATTACACGCCACGTCATCATGTGACCATTACATGCCACGTCATCATGTGACCATTACATGCCACGTCATCATGTGACCTTTACATGCCACATCATCATGTGACCATTACATGCCACGTCATCATGTGACCATTACATGCCACATCATCATGTGACCTTTACATGCCACAACATCATGTGACCATTACATGCCACATCATCATGTGACGTTTGGAGGAGTGATCTGTTCACCACCTACTTTTCTGGAAACTGCTCTGCTTTTCTTACCATCTGATTCTTGATATTATTTCATCTCCTTCTTTGCAAGTAACCTGTATTCTATCTCTTAAATGTGTGATATAGAATGTAGTAGCTCATCTCTAACTTGGTCATAATGCAAAGTCAACGTATTAAAAATCAACCTATGCTCAAAGTAGACATTAAAATGTTGTGGTTAACTTACAAACCTTTGTCAAACTGTGCCTGAGGTCTGCTGGACATGCCAGTCGAGCCTGTAGGACTTGCAGAACCCTCAAACCACACGTGCTGTGGGTAAGGGGCAAACACACACAGGAATGGGTACACATAGCTTTTTTTTGTATACAAGATCGAGGCTCGTGTAAGAGCTAACATCAATCACAAAAAAAAACGGACACACAAAACATACAATAAAGGGAGCGGGAGACAAGATGGGGAGAGAGAGGGAAGCACACAAGTACAACAGCAGAGAACAGGGACATTGGTAGATCTGTGGGAGGGAGAGGGCTTGGGGAGAGGAGGCATGGGAAGGGGGGGGGGGGTGAGAGGTAAAAAAAACACATGGACACTGCAAGAACTTCCAGGAGAGAAAGAAGTCCGTATTTCCAAAAAAAAGTGGATCTGGGGTGAATTAACGGGGGTCTGTGATGGTCGCATCACAGACCACATGGTTGCATCACAGACCACATCTGTGATGGTCGCAATTCACCCCAGATCAAGGTTTTCGATGGGGGAAGATAAGAGATGGTGGTGAAAAGTTGTTTTAAAGACCTGGAGGGAGGAGTGGGATTGAAGAGAGTGATGGAGTTTGTTCCAGAGGCAGGAGAAAAGGGGAATGAAAGAGTGATGGTGAGCAGAGAGTCTTGATTTTGGCAGTTTAACCATAAAAGGGTTGTTGGCAGATCTTGTGCGACCTGTAGGAATATTTGGGAGACAGAGCCCAGAGAGAGCTGGGGTGGGGGGGCAAGGCCAGAGAGGAGGCAAGGCTGGGGAGCTGGGGCTGGGGAGAGAGAGCTGGGGGGGCAAGGCTGGTGTGGTGAATTGAAATGCCAGTTGTCAAAAAAAGACATCCGAGGCACACGGGAGCAAAGGTCGCAAGACGCGTACTCTGATCATTGCGGAAATGCTGCTTGTGATGCTCGGTCTCACTTAAACTTTGTCCCAGCATTGCCCGAGAACCCGAACTGCAACAGGGGAAAGCGGAAAGTGTTGTGCACCTGAGTCAGACTATGTTTCTGTCGTCATGGTTATGGCTGGGTGTCTTGCTTTGTTTCTCCAATCAGGAACACTGTAATGTTGGCCACATCTGTGCACAACAATACCATTTAACAATGGTAATTGTATGCTCTACTAACAATGGAATCCTGCCTCAAGCAATGCTATTTGCAAAACAGATTAATGTCAATCTAAAGGTCCCTCCTCTGCAGCTGGGTGAGGTTAACTATGGAGACCATCAGCTGGGTTAGGTGTGCTTCGGCCCGCCCCCTGGGACGATGACTCAGAACATGAAGTGGAATTTATTTTCTGCAACGGAATTTAGGTTTTGGGTTTTTTTCATGGACTCTACAATTCACAATGTTTTAACAGGCTACTGCATGCTAAGGTCGATTTATGTTCCACAGCAGTTTTGTTTACCCAGGAAGACATGTCGCCTTCATTGTATCATCTCTGGAAAGTGTGCAAAATGACTGATGTACTCTTTGCAGGTGTCACACACAATATTTATTAGCATATTGATATATTGCATGCTTTACTCTGTGGCCTATACTCTATGGCGATGTCCTCGCTCGTATCCTTCGCCTCTACCTACCCCATACACAAACTACTTTGAGTCACACATAAATAAATGTACTGTACTGTAGAGTGCCTAAGAGGCAATGTAAAAGTGTTACCTTAGAAGCAAAATTACATGGTGTTCATCAAATTGATGCTGGTGAACGTGTAGGTCGTGTTGCCGGTTTATTACGTTTGCCTCCAACTGTGGTACATACCATCTATAAAAATGCCGATGCTCATTGCAAGTCATGGCAGGTTCGACCACTTCCAAAAGAAGTACCGAAGGTAAGAAAAAAATCTAACTCTAATGTATGATCTTTATTTATATAAAAATATGTCTGGTAACCAAAAATGGGGTAATGTATCAAAAATGTATCATCTATCTATAATTCCAGTAATCTCTGTCTGTACGTTTGTACGTTTGTACGTCTGTACGTCTGTTTGTCTGTGACCGCTGTTTCTCGACAACCACGGGTCCGATATACTTTTAACTTGCCAGGTATATTGCTGGGGACCCGAGGATGTGCCTTTTCAAGGTTTCATATTAATCGGACAATTACTTACCGAGCTATGTCCAAAAAACGATTCAACCAATCAGAGAGCAGCGAACGATCGCGTGTGCCGAACGTGGAGGACACACTCTGCCTCGGATGGCACATTTGAGAGCGTATTCATTTATTTCACGTTTGCAAACTATGTTGGCGTTAAACTATGTTTTAAAACTAATAAAACCGAATTTGCGATTCATTCGCTTTCCTGCGCGTTTGTGCACGCGATGGCGATTTCTTTACCAAACTCCGGAAGCCGTTCGCTTTGGACCAAACCATTGCATGTAAATAGAGGGGGGGGATTGTCACCGTACTCGCAAGCCGTTCGCTTTGGACCAAACCATTTCATGTAAATAGAGGGGGGGGATATAATTTTAGATATAGATATAGTACGGGCAATGCCCTAGTAGGTAATAAATAGCACCGCAAAGCGGGCGTACCCCTCAGCCCATGCATGGTGGAAACAAATTTTAAGATGGCTGTCGTGGCGGCCATATTGAAAATCGCAGCGCACCCATTTTCGAAAGGAACCTTCCTCGACTCAACCCCAACACACACTGCAAAAATGGATTTAATCGGACAAGCCGTTCTGCTTGAAATTGACGGAAACGAATTTCAAGATGGCTGCCGTGGCGGCCATATTGAAAATCGCAGCGCGCCCATGAACCTTCCTCTACTCAACCCCAACACACACTGCAAAAAAGAATTTAATCGGACAAGCCATTCTGCTCGAAATTGACGGAAACCAATTTCAAGATGGCTGCCGTGGCGGCCATATTGAAAATCGCAGCGCGCCCATTTTCGAAAGGAACCTTCCTCTACCCAACCCCAACAGACACTGCAAAAATGGATTTAATCGGACAAGCCGTTCTGCTTGAAATTGACGGAAACCAATTTCAAGATGGCTGCCGTGGCGGCCATTTTGAAAATCGCAGCGCGCCCATGAACCTTCCTCTACCCAACCCCAACACACACTGCAAAAATGAATTTAATCGGACAAGCCGTTCTGCTTGAAATTGATGGAAACCAATTTCAAGATGGCTGCCGTGGCGGCCATATTGAAAATCGCAGCGCGCCCATTTTCGAAAGGAACCTTCCTCTACCCAACCACAACACACACTGCAAAATGGATTTAATCGGACAAGCCGTTCTGCTCGAAATTGACGGAAACGAATTTCAAGATGGCTGCCGTGGCGGCCATATTGAAAATCGCAGCGCGCCCATTTTCGAATGGAAACTTCCTCTACTCAACCCCAACACACACTGCAAAAATGGATTGAATCGGACAAGCCGTTCTGCTCGAAATTGACGGAAACCAAAAGTTGACGGGCGCCATGACGACGCCCGTGACGACAATACCCCTTAGCCCAATTTGGGCTGAGGGGTGAAAAGCGAAACACAATAGGTGATGTGGTGAGGTAAGTAACGCGTCCCTCCCTTTCTCCTTTATTCCATTAATTCTTATGAGAATCGTTGCTTTGATTTACATCGTTTCGATATTCGCCTCACCTTTCAGGAATGCATCCCCGAAGTAAACCGGTGTGTAGCGGTATATCTTTAACACCTCTTTACTGGAATGTTGACCCTGAACCCCTGTGCCACATAAGCATTTGTGGCAGTGGCCCTGTCCAAAAGGGGATGCCTGACACACATCCACCCTGTTTAGGAACCCATTAAAAGGGAATAGGAACTTTAGTTTGTAATGACGAATATAAGTATCTCCATTAAATGGGCAAACAGGCTGTTTTAGCCTGTGAAAAACAGACTGGCCCCCTGTCCGAGGCAGTGGGTGCTACCATTCTGCTAACTGCAGCATCAGTCTGCCAACATGCCTCTAGACACCATGGGGGAGCGAGAGGGAGGAGAGCTGAAAGGGGCTTCAGCCCTTAAAGAACCTCATGTTTGACTGTAAACAGGACAACACCTATCTGCAGATGTGCACTGCTCTGAAAGCACCCTGGGTACTTGGTCATTTTTATTATTTTCTGTGCGGCCTGTGGCTGCTGGTAGTTTCATCACTGGGAGCGAGGCTGTGCCGTTGATGCAGTTCCCCCTGTATCGAGTAAGCTGGTACTCATTTTGACGACCTTGGAAGGGTGACAGGCTGAATCAACCCACCTGGTGTTATTTATCGACACAACAGGAGCTCAAACTTAAGACCCTAATATCTTAAGCCAGCCATATTAACCGTCTCAAGACCCTAAGATCTTAAGCCAGCCATATTAGCCGTCTCAAGACCCTAATATCCTAAACCAACCATATTAACCGTCTCAAGACCCTAAGATCTTAAGCCAGCCATATTAACCGTCTCAAGACCCTAAGATCTTAAGCCAGCCATATTAACCGTCTCAAGACCCTAAGATCTTAAGCCAGCCATATTAACCGTCTCATGACCCTAAGATCTTAAGCCAGCCATATTAACCGTCTCAAGACCCTAAGATCTTAAGCCAGCCATATTAACCGTCTCAAGACCCTAAGATCTTAAGCCAGCCATATTAACCGTCTCAAGACCCTAAGATCTTAAGCCAGCCATATTAACCGTCTCAAGACCCTAAGATCTTAAGCCAGCCATATTAACCGTCTCAAGACTCTAAGATCTTAAGCCAGCCATATTAACCGTCTCAAGACTCTAAGATCTTAAGCCAGCCATATTAACCGTCTCAAGACCCTAAGATCTTAAGCCAGCCATATTAACCGTCTCAAGACCCTAAGATCTTAAGCCAGCCATATTAACCGTCTCAAGACCCTAAGATCTTAAGCCAGCCATATTAACCATCTCAAGACCCTAAGATCTTAAGCCAGCCATATTAACCGTCTCAAGACCCTAAGATCTTAAACCAGCCATATTAACCGTCGTCACACTCGGAGAGAACTACATAAAACGTTAATTATTTATCACCTGGGAAAAAAGACTGTAAAATGACTCACTCAAAAAATGAAATACAAAAAGCAGTACAAACAGTACCAAGAATGCGTGTTGACGGTAATATGGAAGGAATAACTTATTTTCCCTAAATTACAATTTTAAGGGAATGGAACTTATTGTGTGAGCAGATTAATTTGCAATTTGTCTGTGTTTTGTTTCAGTGGCAGGACTGAAGTGTGCTGACGTGATTACTTTTAACAAAGTTAACTGCACAGAAACATTTGGAACGGATGCTGCCTGTGGCTACATAAAAGAATGTGAGTAAATTTGAGTACCTGCCTCGGCTGTTGAATGAAACAGAAGTAATGTAGTTGATAGTTAAGTGGAATGCTACTGCAATGGAGCAAACGTGGACGTCACTGAAACTCCAAAATTGACATGTGGCGGAAATAGCGCCATCTTTGGTGGTATCCGGTATTACAAATGGTCTTCCTATATCCTATGACAAGCAAGGGTACCTGGCGGTGCCCAGTGCTGTTTTCATGCTGTTGGCATTTTGAAGAAATCTATTTTTTTTTTTTTCTATTTTTGGGGGTTCCTAAAACACTTCTCTCCACCAACTAAGGAATGGGGTCAGGATCATTTAATATTATCTTATTATTATCCCCTATCGAATGGCTTTTTAAAAATCTAACTTTTTCTTTTTAAAATGAATTTTTTTTTTTTGGCCTAAAAAACTCCCCGACAATCACTGATGAACATCTGGAAGTTTAACGAAGATCCGTTTGGCCATCTCGGAGAAAAAATTGCCATAAACAGAAACATTTCTCTTATAATATAGATAGATATGGAGTTGCGATCAATAAATAAACAAGAAGACGTCATGCGTAGCACGATACTTGCAAAATCCGCCGCCCACCCAAAAAAAGTTTTCCAATGATACAGCAAATTGTCCATTTCATGAAGATTAAAATTTACAATCTTGATCAAAGCTCGGGTCAACAGGATGAAAAGTGACGATTTTTCAGATGAAAAATGATGATTTTGGAAGGTTGACCTTCAGTTGACCTTTGATCTTTTGACCTCAAAAATAATTAGTTTCCCTATTTAGTGACTCAATGTGCAAATGCTGTTCAATTTTCAAGTCAATCGGATGAAAATTGAGGATATTAAAAATTTGGCGTATGTTGACCTTTTGGCCTCTGTTGACCTCAAAAATAGATGGTGGTTGAATTCAGTGACCATATATATAAATCCTCTTAGAAGTTCAAGTCAATCAAATGAAAATAGGTGATTTTAGAAATTTGGCCTATGTTGACCTTTTGGCCTGTGTTTACCTAAATTATAATACGTGGTTGAATTCAGTGACCAGATATGCAAGTCCTCTTCAAATTTCATGTCAATTGGATGAAAATTGAGGATTTTAGAAATTTGGCCTATGTTGACCTTTTCGCCTATGTTGACCTCAAATATACTTGGTGGTTGAATTCAGTGACCAGATATGCAAGTCCTCTTCAAATTTCAAGTCAATTGGATGAAAATTGAGGATTTTAGAAATTTGGCCTATGTTGACCTTTTGGCCTATGTTGACCTCAAGAATACTTGGTGGTTGAATTCAGTGACCAGATATGCAAGTTATCTTCAAATTTCAAGTCAATTGGATGAAAATTGAGGATTTTAGAAATTTGGCCTATGTTGACCTTTTCGCCTATGTTGACCTTTTGGCCTATGTTCACCGAAAATATAATTTGTGGTTGAATTCAGTGACTAGATATGCAAGTCCTTTTCAAATTTCAAGTCAATTGGATGAGAATTGAGGATTTTAGAAATTTGGCCTATGTTGACCTTTTGGCCTATGTTGACCTCAATAATACTTGGTGGTTGAATTCAGTCACCAGATATGCAAGTCCTCTTCAAATTTCAAGTCAATTGGATGAAAATTGGTGATTTTAGAAATTTGGCCTATGTTGACCTTTTGGCCTGTGTTTACCTAAATTATAATACGTGGTTGAATTCAGTGACCAGATATGCAAGTCCTCTTCAAATTTCATGTCAATTGGATGAAAATTGAGGATTTTAGAAATTTGGCCTATGTTGACCTTTTCGCCTATGTTGACCTCAAATACACTTGGTGGTTGAATTCAGTGACCAGATATGCAAGTCCTCTTCAAATTTCAAGTCAATTGGATGAAAATTGAGGATTTTAGAAATTTGGCCTATGTTGACCTTTTGGCCTATGTTGACCTCAAGAATACTTGGTGGTTGAATTCAGTGACCAGATATGCAAGTTATCTTCAAATTTCAAGTCAATTGGATGAAAATTGAGGATTTTAGAAATTTGGCCTACGTTGACCTTTTGGCCTATGTTGACCTTTTGGCCTATTTTCACCTAAAATATAATTTGTGGTTGAATTCAGTGACTAGATATGCAAGTCCTTTTCAAATTTCAAGTCAATTGGATGAGAATTGAGGATTTTAGAAATTTGGCCTATGTTGACCATTTGGCCTATGTTGACCTCAGACATACTTGGTGGTTGAATTCAGTGACCAGATATGCAAGTGGTCTTCAAATTTCAAGTCAATCGGATGAAAATTGAGGATTTTAGAAATTTAGCAAATTAGGTGACCTTTGGCCTATGTTGACCTTTTGACCTATTGACCCCAAAAACAATAGGCTTCTTGCTTTTGACCAACTCTACCGCTTGGTGAAGTTTCGTGAAGATTGGTTGAAAATTGTGACCTGTAGGCCGGTGACAAACAAACAAACAAACAGACAGACAAACAGACAGACAGACAGACAGAACCACAAACACAACCGACCAATATACTTGAAAAATCTTCGATTTTGCAAGTAATAAAAATTAATTTTCAGGAGTGCCGGCTAGTTATATTAATTATACAATATAATGAGCATGCATATGGTGTCTTACCTTTCTTTTTGTCTTCAGTTGGAATGAATATCAAGAGATGCTTGAACAAAACACGGTGTGATACGGACTCAAGTGTGAGCAACTGCTGTTTCGAGAATTTGTGCAACAGCGCCGTGAACCTTCCCTCCTCGAGCATCCTCATGGTCTTCACCATGTCCCTCTCAATGATGCTCACTTACATCATGTAGAAGATTCGAGCAACAACTCTTCACCTTCACCATGCAGCTTGCTTTATCACTTTCTTTTAGTTTGCTCATTCAGTATCCATGCTTCGAATTGACTTTTCAGTCATAAAATTCGCATTATTACCGGTGTTGGTTAAGTGCTATACACTTTACTATTGGTAGAAATTTTTTATTTGATAACTTAAAGGCGTATATTTACAAATGTAGTAACAAATGGGGTAAAAGGAAGATGTGACGGATGATGAATGGACCTTTTCCGCTTCACCAGACTATACACACGAGTCCAGCTAAAAACAAAACAAAAATGAACAACAACATGAAATCTGAGAGCACTTATTGGGAACAAAAATGAATGCATTATTGCGAAGATCATATGAGGTTAGACAGTTAATATCATTTGTCATATTCTTTTGATAAACTACTTTGAGAAAATTTTGGAACAACTTTTATAAACTGATACAGATAAAATATGGTTGTGGGACCTCTCGTGCTACTGTGGATGATTATGTTTTTGGAAATAGTTCAACATACCTTTGGGAGTTATAGGAGAATAAACATTGAACCGAACACCTGTTTTTACAGACATGGATAATAATGGACATTTTATTTTCTTTACAACGAGTGGGACATGATGGAACATTACACAATAAACAAAGGGATGGACAATCAGTGACTGAGTCGTGAAGTTATTAATTAGATAAAAATAAAATTACCTTAAATGATGAATGAGCCATATTAATTTATTATATATTGTCGTGTCCCTGGGGTTAAGACCCCAAGGGGACGAATTACCAAAACGAGCTTTACTCTGAGGCGTATACCCAACACGGGAAGGTTCGAAGTCTTACCTGATCGGTAACACATGCAGCGGTTAATCTGAACCCTCAAACACAAAGACGGGACAGCAAAATCCACAATACATACAAGAAAAGTAAGATTCCACAAATAATGATTTAATGAAAATAAATGCAAATAACAATGAAAGGTGAGGTAAAACTAAAATTCCAAATTTGAGGATCCTCCACTCCGACGCGTATAAAAACAAGGGGAAAACGAAAGTAAAAGAAAATAAATGATGCTGTGGTAATCGGCCGGCACTCAGCTTTACGTCCACAAATGGCTGGTAAGGCTTGCTGGTCGCTCGTCACCTCCAAACCACCTCGTGTGAAATGCACAAAATGGCGTGGAGTCGCTCTCTTTGACGTCCAGAGGAAACATGACGCGGACCCAGTCCTCCGCCGACGTCGATCCTGTGCCTTGGAGTTTCGACTGTCCTGTCCTGAACCACTATTTCTCACTAGCCCTTTCCCAAGAATGCACACAAACCAAAGACCACACGTCAGCGACCAAGCCGGGACCAGGAGGAAATGCAACTGCCCACTATCAAAGCCAGGACCAGAAGCGTGAGTAAGATGCGTGACCACATCCTTTTTCTTCACTCTCGAATGTTCCATGATGACGTCACACTCTGTCCAATCACCGAGCTCCACTCAATCATCCCACTGCGCCTCCACCAATCATGAAGGCCAGGCGTGGCTTCCTCGTTACGAGTCGTCAGGAGCGGAGTCTAATCTCCGTTTGGGAATGTTCGGATGACGTCGAAGGCCGTGAGGCAGGGCTAGCGTGCCGATCGGCAAATGTGCTGGGTGTTGGTTAGCCCTGGCGGCGTTGTGAGCGAATGAGTCCATTCACAGTGCGATTGTTGTAGTTGTAATGGCGGCCCTTTTTGATGCAATAACAACGAAGGGAAAAATCACAGGGAAGTTACACACTGGGGTTTATCCTTAAGCCCTACCTAATTAGCATAGCTCCACCCTTCGTATAGAGACACATATACGATCTTACCTGGACATTCGACACTTAGATACATTGAGGTGGGTTCTTCTTCTTCACGGCACTCGGAGCATGCTAATTTATACGATTCTATCTCGGCCAAGGTATTTCATTATTTACACCCCACCAACGTAAATATATATAAAGCTGAGTTTGTGTCTGCCTGTCTGTCCTAAGCACTGCCTATTCTACAGGCCACGCCCCCTACCACTTGTCAACAAGCACCACCCATTTTCACTCATGTAGCTCTTTGACTTCAATGGCCTCTGGCATATATTTGAAGACTGAACAATGCTTCTCATCATACGAAAATACACCATTTATGTCTGTCCGTCTGTCTGATGAATTTTTGACGCCAATACATTCCGTCGTGACTTATCCAATCTCAACCAAACTTGACAGGATGACCAAGGGTTACATAATAAAGGTTGTAGCGCATTCATTTGCCCCCCTCCCCAAGGGGTTTTTCTCCCCCGAGCGGGTTGTCCCCGCCATTGCCATCAATGGGTTGCATGTTGAGGTGTATAGACATATTATTAAGTTAGCTTTTTCGTGGCATTTTTCCAAAGAAGAAGATTTATCGTGGCGTTTTTCCAAAGACGCTTTTAATAACAAAATGAATGATAATCGCATATTATTAATGTTACGACAAAACAATATTGATACTAATAATGTCCCATTACCCCCCAAAGCGTTTTTCCTGCAGTGATAACGTGTTTAAATAGCTTATCATTATCATGGCGTTTCCATGGGAGTAACGACCTCTACAGGAAGAAAAAATATTATAAACCACAAACACGTATGATTAGCTTTTTAAACAGTCGCTATTGCTGTTTATAACACAAAATGAAGAAATTTGGAGGAATCCCGATATCCGTGAAGTAAGGTTTACTTACAGAACAGAGCGAAGGTCTACTGTACTCTATACAAATGTTGAGTTCATAACATCACCCTTTCTACCACGACCGTGGCATTTTTCGTAGTGAACTTTTGAAACTCGCTCCTGCTGTTTAATGCGAAACAAAGGGAGGAAGACCGGGATGTGCTCATTTACCAAGCAGCTAGCTAGCGCTTGCAAAGCCAGCCGTTCCTTAACGGTTTTGAATGGAGTGCTTGCTCGAATGCTTAAACCACTTGGCGAACTCTCCGCAAGACACTTGGTAAATGAACACACACCCAATGTTCTTGAGTCCCGACCATAGATCGACTGTAATCTATATACCCCAAAGAGGAATGACCCTTCCTGCCCCTCCTGGAGTCTGCGGGTGTACTAGTATCATTAAATGAAGGTTCTGTTTTGAGGAATCAAAGATACATTTTGATTCCAACTCATGCAGAAGAAACGAGGTTATGCATGATTTGTTCGAAGCGACCGCGGCAATGGTCTACTTACTATACATATAGTATATATATATATATATATATATCTACTTACTACTTACTATACATCACCCAATGAAGGTACGTTCTCAATGCAGAGGAAAGAAAATAGTGGTACGTGTCCACTTTCGTAAACTCAACATCCCCTCTGAGTTTATGTACATTTTAAAAAGTAAAACCGCGTGGAAGACTGGACAGGTTACGTTTCCATTACCAGGAAAATAGTCATGATTAATATTTAAACTCTTTAATTTAAAAACTGTCCTTTTGTCGACGTTTTGTATGTACTGTATAGTCCATATGTCCAGGGGTTTCATTTACCAAGCAGCTAACTAGCGCTTTCCAAGCCATCCGTTCCCTATCAACTGTTTTGTTGGAGTGCTTGCTTGAATGCTTAAGCCGCTTGGCGAGCGCTTTACAAGCTGCTTGGTAATGACTGCCTTTTCCTCTGAGCCCTCAAGGTTAATCCCGATGAAGCGTTATAGAATCACATGTCTTACCACTATACACCTTAATAGGAGTTTTAAAACATTCATTTTGTTGCAATTCATCTATCTATAATTCCAGCAATCTCTGTGTGTGTGTGTGTGTGTCTGTCTGTGTGTTTGTCTGTGACCGCTGTTTCTCGACAACCACGGGTCCGATATACTTTTAACTTGCCAGGTATATTGCTGGGGACCCGAGGATGTGCCTTTTCAAGGTTTCATATTAATCGGACAATTACTTACCGAGCGATGTCCAAAAAACGATTCAACCAATCAGAGAGCAGCGAACTAGCGCGTGTGCCGAACGTGGCGGACACACTCTGCCTCGGATGGCACATTTGAGAGCGTATTCATTTATTTCACGTTTGCAAACTATGTTGGCGCTATGTTGGCGTTAAACGATGTTTTAAAACTAATAAAAACGAATTTGCGATTCATTCGCTTTCCTGCGCGTTTGTGTACGCGATGGCGATTTCTTTACCAAACTCCGGAAGCCGTTCGCTTTGGACCGAACCATTTCATGTAAATAGAGGGGGGGGTTCTGTGGTCGTTGCGAATGGACCAAACCATTCATGTAAATAGAGGGGGGGGATTGTCACTGTACTCGCAAGCCGTTCGCCGTTCGCTTTGGCGTTGCGAATGGACCAAACCATTTCATGTAAATAGAGGGGGGGGATATAATTTTAGATAGATATATAGTACGGGCATATATATAGTACGGGCATGCCCTAGTCTATCTATAATTCCAGTAATCTCTGTACGTCTGTACGTCTGTACGTTTGTCTGTGACCGCTGTTTCTCGACAACTACCGGTCCGATATACTTGAAACTTGCCAGGTATATTGCTGGGGACCCGAGGATGTGCCTTTTCAAGGTTTGAAATTAATCGGACAAGTACTTACCGAGCTATGGCGATTTAGCCGTTCGCCGTTCGCTTTGCCGTTGCGAATGGACCAAACCATTCATGTAAATAGAGGGGGGGGGGGTTCTGTGGTCGTTCGCTTTGGCTTTGCGAATGGACCAAACCATTCATGTAAATAGAGGGGGGGGTTCTGTGGTCGTTCGCTTTGGCTTTGCGAATGGACCAAACCATTCATGTAAATAGAGGGGGGGGGTTCTGTGGTCGTTGCGAATGGACCAAACCATTGTTTTTTTTTTGCAGTTTTTTTTTTTTTTGCAGTTTTTTTTTTTTTGCAAGGAACGGGCACCCACGTACGGGCACGTCCTAGCTTATATATAGTACGGGCATGCCCTAGTAACTTATAAACACACGAGCCACCACCTGTCATGGGGTAAGGATGGGAATCCGTAGAGGGGTGGAATGGGAGGAGGCAGGGGAAAGGGTGGGATAGGAGGCGGGAGAGGAGGGGTGGTGTGGGAGTCTGAAGGGAGGGTAAGGGGTGGTGTAGTGGTCCGGAGGGAGAGAGTGGGAGGAAGGAGGAAAAAGGGTGGGTTGGGGTGGGAAGAGGAGGGGAAAGGGTGGGTTGGGGTGGGAAGAGGAGGGGGAAAGGGTGGGTTGGGGTGGGAAGAGGAGGGGAAAGGGTGGGTTGGGGTGGGAAGAGGAGGGGAAAGGGTGGGTTGGGGTGGGAAGAGGAGGGGAAAGGGTGGGTTGGGGTGGAAAGAGGAGAGGAAAGGGTGGGTTGGGGTGGGAAGAGGGGAAAGGGTTGGTTGGGGTGGGAAGAGGAGGGGAAAGGGTGGGTTGGGGTGGGAAGAGGAGAGGAAAGAGTGGGTTAGTGATGGGAAGAGGTGGGAGTGGGATGGGAGAATGTGGGAGGAATGAGGGGAAAGGGTGGGGTGGGAAGAGGAGGGAGGGAGTAGGATGGGAGGAGGTGGGAGGAAGGAGGGGAAAGGGTGAGGTGGCAGCCTGGAGGGAGGGGTGTGGGGTGGAAGGAGGGAGGGGAAGGAGTGTAAGGAAGGAGGAGAAGGAGTGGGGGTCCAGAGGGTAGGGTGGGAGGAGGCAGGGGAACTAGTGGGAAGAGGTATGGGCAATGCTGGGTACCCATGCTAGTATTGAATACAAGGAAAAACTTGCGTTTCGGGCCTTACCCTTAGTCGGAAATAAATAGAGAACGATGGGGATAGAGGTTCTAACAGGAAGACTTCCACAATTACATCATCACTGGCATGCTGGTGTTTAGGAATGCCAATTGAGCAGAGGTGCACATGTCACGTGTCAATTGGGGTGAAACATCATGAGTGACGTGTATGGTAGAGAGGAATTGGAAGAAGAACCGGAGAGTAGAGAGAAAGAGTAGACAGAAGAATGGAGAATCTTGGTTGATGTTTCAGTTGAAAGAAAACTTTTCATTTAAACCATGTGGTGCTAATGTTCCAGGGCAATAGATGGCCTATTGTTCTGTAAGTTTTCGGGAGAGTCGTTGTCGTTCTCGTTCTCTCTCGTTCTCTCGTTCTCTCTCGTTCTCGTTCTCTCTCTCTCTCTCTCTCTCTCTCTCTGTCGCCACCTATCGGCCGTCGGTGCGTTGGGTGTAGCGTCATGGCGGCTGTGAGCAACTGCTCTGTGTTTTGGTGAGTCCGTCGTGAGGTTTCCCCCCTCTCCTGCCCTCCCCTGCCCCCCTCCCTCTCCTTTTCCATCCTGTGTGCCTTGGCATTTGTTTTCATCTGTTCTACACCTTTGCCTTCGAGAGAGAGAGGATTGAGAGCGGGCCCATTTTGGGTGCGGCCTACTGGCGTTGACGGCGCGTTGTAAGCCATTTCTGTGCTTATAATGCACGTTTATTTTTTACTTTAGTTCGTTTATTTAGGTTTGATACCCTCTTGTCCGGCTCGGACAAGCGGGGGGAGGGGGGGGGGGTATTTTCGCCGGAATGGCGAATGCACACTCTCGTCGCGATGACTTTGAAGGCTTAACCAGGAAGCACGCGTTTGTGTGCGTGCCTCCGGATGGAGTCCCTGTCGAGGACATCATCCTCGCTGTGGGGAGCATTGTTGGGGATGAAAATATACGTGCAGCTTCGCGTATGAACCAGAAAGTGGTGGTGTTCGTTTCGGACGAGGAACTCGTCCATGACGTGGTAAGTGCGGGAATAACCACGGAAAGCGGTCACTTTATGATGGCGTCGCCGCTATTTACTCCCGCGACGAGAGTGGTTATTTCTAACGTACCACCATTTATCCCAAATGACAAGTTAATGACCGTGCTATCACGGTACGGTAAAATGATATCGAGGATTTCAACAATCCCTCTTGGGTGTCGGAATGAACGTGTTAAGCACGTAATGAGCTTCCGCAGACAGGTGTATATGGTCCTTCCAGACCGTGGGGACGACACAGGCCTCAACATCACTTTCAAAATTAATTTTGAAGAGGCAAATTTCCAGCTATACACATCGTCCACCACCTTAACATGCTTTCAGTGTGGAACGTATGGACATTTAAAACGTTCTTGTCCCAAAGCCTCGTGTGTCAGGTGTGGCAAGACAGGTCACACTGCCATAGTTTGTAAGGAGGAGGTTGCTCTGCTAATGAATACGCCCAGTGGGAGGGAGGTTAACGCTGCTCCACTAATGAATACTCCCAGTGGGAGGGAGGTTAACGTTGCTCCACTAATTGAGATTCCCAGTGGGGGGGGAGGTTAACGCATTGCCACCGCTTAAAATTCCTAATGAGGGTGAATCCAGTGTTCCAAGAGTGAACGTATTTATTCCTCCTCAGCAAAATGTTGAAATGGACACTGATAGTAAAGTGGGGACGAGTAAAGGAAGGGCTCCGGATGATAGTGACTCATCTGGAGCAGGTAAAAAGGTTGTGCTCGATTTGCAGGCTGTTGGTGGAAAAACTCTTCAGGATGCACCTGGAATCTCTCTGCAAAGCGTGGACCAAATAAATAAAGAGGAAAACCCAGAAAAGAGCATCAGGGTTCAGCCGCTAAAACAACGCGCTTCCATTACTCACACAGACGACGTTAATGATGTAAATAATTCAGGCCACGATACCGTGAATGGTGCATCATTGATCCAAGCGAATGTCGCCGAACAGGCTGACATCCATAATAAATCTGCCAATATAGCAGATAAGGGTGGAAACATAAATCCACAGGAATGTGGGAATAATGATTTCATGCCAATTGAGGAAATCAGTAATCAATGTGCTGATGTTTCCCAAACACAGCACTGCGTGGACCCCCCAGACAAGGGAAGGCTAGGTTGCATAGCAGGAGAAGAAAACGGTATTGACCCAGACCCCATTGGACCACTTTCTGATTTATCAGAATCGGAAGAGGAGGTGGAGGTAACAGCATTATCACAATTAATGGCAGATCAACCCCCAACCCCTCCCCATATTGTTCTCTCATTCCTCAATGAAACGTATAGACAGCGAAATGTCATCATTGGGGATCATTTCCCTGATTTGGCTCCCTTTATTCAGGCTGCAAAACTAGTCATAAAAAAATCTGAGGAACTAAACCTAACAAAATCGCAGTTTCATCGACTAAAGAAAATCATAACAAAGGCAAAGAGTGAGTACTCACAGCGTCAGACAAAATTTACTAATGAGTGATGAAGACGCTTAATCTTGCAACACTCAATATAAATGGCGGTGGGGCCAGTCACGTCCACCAGATCCAAGTGAATAGTTTATTCAAACGGAAACAAGTTGATGTAATATTACTGCAAGAAACTCATATTATTGAGAAGGTTGAACATGACTGGTGCAGCATGTTCAAAGGTAAATGTTTCTTCAGTAATATGTCATCTGTATCTGCTGGAGTGGGGTTTTTGTTAAAACCAGGACTTGTACCTGAATCTTGCCTCTTTCAGGAGGTGATTCGGGGACGTTTTGCCTCCCTAGAATTGGTGATCAATAGCCTGAAGCTTATTATTTTTAATGTATATGCACCAAGTGAGAGTACTGACCGTAAAGCCTTCTTTACTGAAGTGATAAACCATTTAAATTTGTTTGACCCAAATCAGTGCATATGCATGGGGGGAGATTTCAATTGTACGCTAGAGCCCAAAATAGACAGAAATTCACCGGAACCACATCCCGAGTCCCATGGTGACCTCTCCCAGTTTCTTTCAGGTGGGGCTTTTTTGGATGTATGGCGATTGATGCACCCAAATGACCGGCAGTTTACATGGTGTCGATGCTCCAATGGCCAAGTATCCTTAGCGAGGCTTGACCGCTGGTACATCACCCCACGATTAAGGAATATTGTAACCTCCTCAACTATTACCCCTTCCATCTTCTCTGACCACCACATGGTCACGATGGGCCTATCTTTCCCTCAATTAAAACGGAGGAGCGCCTATTGGAAATTCAATACAAGTCTTTTGGATGATACCCTGTTTAAGGAAGCCTTTCGCATCCTATGGATAGCTATAGTTGGAAAAAAGCCCCTCTCTGCTTCCACTAACCTTTGGTGGGATAATATGAAAACTCATATACGACTGTTTTGTCAACAGTTTCATTCCCACATCACTCATGAAAGTCAAATCACATTGGCACGGTTGGAAACCGAAATTCTAAAACTGCAAAACAAAATGGCAGGGCAAGAAAATGAGACAAATTATAAATTGCTCCTTGAAAAAAGGACCCAACTCCGGGAACTATTACAGGAGAAGGCTGCAGGACTACTAGTTAGACTGAGAGTAAAAAGCATTAAAGTATCAGATAGTCCTAGCAAAGCCTTCTTTCACTTAGAAGCTGAAACGAAGCCTCCCCAGCTTATTTTATCAGTTAAGGACCCCAGTGGGAATGAAATTACAAGTTCTGATGGGGTAAAAATCACTATTAGAAAGTATTATTCTGAACTATTTGCTAAAAAAGATATATATGAGGATAAAATAAAATGTTTTACCTCCCATCTCCCAACCCTAACTGAGACTCAACGCCTGGAGCTGGATGTGCCTTTAAGCCTTGATGAGTTACAGCGTGCCCTGGTTGGAATGGAATCTGGAAAGGCTCCGGGAATTGATGGCCTGCCAGTTGAGTTTTACATGGAATTTTGGGACATTTTGGGCCCGGAACTATTGATTGTACTCCAAGAATCCTTGCGAAAAGGTGTAATGCCACTAAGTCTAAGGAGAGCAGTGGTGAGTCTTCAGTGGTGTTGACCTTTTGGCCTGTGTTTACCTAAATTATAATACGTGGTTGAATTCAGTGACCAGATATGCAAGTCCTCTTCAAATTTCATGTCAATTGGATGAAAATTGAGGATTTTAGAAATTTGGCCTATGTTGACCTTTTCGCCTATGTTGACCTCAAATATACTTGGTGGTTGAATTCAGTGACCAGATATGCAAGTCCTCTTCAAATTTCAAGTCAATTGGATGAAAATTGAGGATTTTAGAAATTTGGCCTATGTTGACCTTTTGGCCTATGTTGACCTCAAGAATACTTGGTGGTTGAATTCAGTGACCAGATATGCAAGTTATCTTCAAATTTCAAGTCAATTGGATGAAAATTGAGGATTTTAGAAATTTGGCCTATGTTGACCTTTTGGCCTATGTTGACCTTTTGGCCTATGTTCACCGAAAATATAATTGTGGTTGAATTCAGTGACTAGATATGCAAGTCCTTTTCAAATTTCAAGTCAATTGGATGAGAATTGAGGATTTTAGAAATTTGGCCTATGTTGACCTTTTGGCCTATGTTGACCTCAAGAATACTTGGTGGTTGAATTCAGTCACCAGATATGCAAGTCCTCTTCAAATTTCAAGTCAATTGGATGAAAATTGGTGATTTTAGAAATTTGGCCTATGTTGACCTTTTGGCCTGTGTTTACCTAAATTATAATACGTGGTTGAATTCAGTGACCAGATATGCAAGTCCTCTTCAAATTTCATGTCAATTGGATGAAAATTGAGGATTTTAGAAATTTGGCCTATGTTGACCTTTTCGCCTATGTTGACCTCAAATACACTTGGTGGTTGAATTCAGTGACCAGATATGCAAGTCCTCTTCAAATTTCAAGTCAATTGGATGAAAATTGAGGATTTTAGAAATTTGGCCTATGTTGACCTTTTGGCCTATGTTGACCTTTTGGCCTATTTTCACCTAAAATATAATTTGTGGTTGAATTCAGTGACTAGATATGCAAGTCCTTTTCAAATTTCAAGTCAATTGGATGAGAATTGAGGATTTTAGAAATTTGGCCTATGTTGACCTTTTGGCCTATGTTGACCTCAAGAATACTTGGTGGTTGAATTCAGTGACCAGATATGCAAGTGGTCTTCAAATTTCAAGTCAATTGGATGAAAATTGAGGATTTTAGAAATTTGGCCAATGTTGACCATTTGGCCTATGTTGACCTCAGACATACTTGGTGGTTGAATTCAGTGACCAGATATGCAAGTGGTCTTCAAATTTCAAGTCAATCGGATGAAAATTGAGGATTTTAGAAATTTAGCAAATTTGGTGACCTTTGGCCTATGTTGACCTTTTGACCTATTGACCCCAAAAACAATAGGCTTCTTGCTTTTGACCAACTCTACCGCTTGGTGAAGTTTCGTGAAGATTGGTTTAAAATTGTGACCTGTAGGCCGGTGACAAACAAACAAACAGACAGACAAACAGACAGACAGACAGACAGAACCACAAACACAACCGACCAATATACTTGAAAAATCTTCGATTTTGCAAGTAATAAAAATTAATTTTCAGGAGTGCCGGCTAGTTATATTAATTATACAATATAATGAGCATGCATATGGTGTCTTACCTTTCTTTTTGTCTTCAGTTGGAATGAATATCAAGAGATGCTTGAACAAAACACGGTGTGATACGGACTCAAGTGTGAGCAACTGCTGTTTCGAGAATTTGTGCAACAGCGCCGTGAACCTTCCCTCCTCGAGCATCCTCATGGTCTTCACCATGTCCCTCTCAATGATGCTCACTTACATCATGTAGAAGATTCGAGCAACAACTCTTCACCTTCACCATGCAGCTTGCTTTATCACTTTCTTTTAGTTTGCTCATTCAGTATCCATGCTTCGAATTGACTTTTCAGTCATAAAATTCGCATTATTACCGGTGTTGGTTAAGTGCTATACACTTTACTATTGGTAGAAATTTTTTATTTGATAACTTAAAGGCGTATATTTACAAATGTAGTAACAAATGGGGTAAAAGGAAGATGTGACGGATGATGAATGGACCTTTTCCGCTTCACCAGACTATACACACGAGTCCAGCTAAAAACAAAACAAAAATGAACAACAACATGAAATCTGAGAGCACTTATTGGGAACAAAAATGAATGCATTATTGCGAAGATCATATGAGGTTAGACAGTTAATATCATTTGTCATATTCTTTTGATAAACTACTTTGAGAAAATTTTGGAACAACTTTTATAAACTGATACAGATAAAATATGGTTGTGGGACCTCTCGTGCTACTGTGGATGATTATGTTTTTGGAAATAGTTCAACATACCTTTGGGAGTTATAGGAGAATAAACATTGAACCGAACACCTGTTTTTACAGACATGGATAATAATGGACATTTTATTTTCTTTACAACGAGTGGGACATGATGGAACATTACACAATAAACAAAGGGATGGACAATCAGTGACTGAGTCGTGAAGTTATTAATTAGATAAAAATAAAATTACCTTAAATGATGAATGAGCCATATTAATTTATTATATATTGTCGTGTCCCTGGGGTTAAGACCCCAAGGGGACGAATTACCAAAACGAGCTTTACTCTGAGGCGTATACCCAACACGGGAAGGTTCGAAGTCTTACCTGATCAGTAACACATGCAGCGGTTAATCTGAACCCTCAAACACAAAGACGGGACAGCAAAATCCACAATACATACAAGAAAAGTAAGATTCCACAAATAATGATTTAATGAAAATAAATGCAAATAACAATGAAAGGTGAGGTAAAACTAAAATTCCAAATTTGAGGATCCTCCACTCCGACGCGTATAAAAACAAGGGGAAAACGAAAGTAAAAGAAAATAAATGATGCTGTGGTAATCGGCCGGCACTCAGCTTTACGTCCACAAATGGCTGGTAAGGCTTGCTGGTCGCTCGTCACCTCCAAACCACCTCGTGTGAAATGCACAAAATGGCGTGGAGTCGCGCTCTTTGACGTCCAGAGGAAACATGACGCGGACCCAGTCCTCCGCCGACGTCGATCCTGTGCCTTGGAGTTTCGACTGTCCTGTCCTGAACCACTATTTCTCACTAGCCCTTTCCCAAGAATGCACACAAACCAAAGACCACACGTCAGCGACCAAGCCGGGACCAGGAGGAAATGCAACTGCCCACTATCAAAGCCAGGACCAGAAGCGTGAGTAAGATGCGTGACCACATCCTTTTTCTTCACTCTCGAATGTTCCATGATGACGTCACACTCTGTCCAATCACCGAGCTCCACTCAATCATCCCACTGTGCCTCCACCAATCATGAAGGCCAGGCGTGGCTTCCTCGTTACGAGTCGTCAGGAGCGGAGTCTAATCTCCGTTTGGGAATGTTCGGATGACGTCGAAGGCCGTGAGGCAGGGCTAGCGTGCCGATCGGCAAATGTGCTGGGTGTTGGTTAGCCCTGGCGGCGTTGTGAGCGAATGAGTCCATTCACAGTGCGATTGTTGTAGTTGTAATGGCGGCCCTTTTTGATGCAATAACAACGAAGGGAAAAATCACAGGGAAGTTACACACTGGGGTTTATCCTTAAGCCCTACCTAATTAGCATAGCTCCACCCTTCGTATAGAGACACATATACGATCTTACCTGGACATTCGACACTTAGATACATTGAGGTGGGTTCTTCTTCTTCACGGCACGCGGAGCATGCTAATTTATACGATTCTATCTCGGCCAAGGTATTTCATTATTTACACCCCACCAACGTAAATATATATAAAGCTGAGTTTGTGTCTGCCTGTCTGTCCTAAGCACTGCCTATTCTACAGGCCACGCCCCCTACCACTTGTCAACAAGCACCACCCATTTTCACTCATGTAGCTCTTTGACTTCAATGGCCTCTGGCATATATTTGAAGACTGAACAATGCTTCTCATAATACGAAAATACACCATTTATGTCTGTCCGTCTGTCTGATGAATTTTTGACGCCAATACATTCCGTCGTGACTTATCCAATCTCAACCAAACTTGACAGGATGACCAAGGGTTACATAATAAAGGTTGTAGCGCATTCATTTGCCCCCCTCCCCAAGGGGTTTTTCTCCCCCGAGCGGGTTGTCCCCGCCATTGCCATCAATGGGTTGCATGTTGAGGTGTATAGACATATTATTAAGTTAGCTTTTTCGTGGCATTTTTCCAAAGAAGAAGATTTATCGTGGCGTTTTTCCAAAGACGCTTTTAATAACAAAATGAATGATAATCGCATATTATTAATGTTACGACAAAACAATATTGATACTAATAATGTCCCATTACCCCCCAAAGCGTTTTTCCTGCAGTGATAACGTGTTTAAATAGCTTATCATTATCATGGCGTTTCCATGGGAGTAACGACCTCTACAGGAAGAAAAAATATTATAAACCACAAACACGTATGATTAGCTTTTTAAACAGTCGCTATTGCTGTTTATAACACAAAATGAAGAAATTTGGAGGAATCCCGATATCCGTGAAGTAAGGTTTACTTACAGAACAGAGCGAAGATCTACTGTACTCTATACAAATGTTGAGTTCATAACATCACCCTTTCTACCACGACCGTGGCATTTTTCGTAGTGAACTTTTGAAACTCGCTCCTGCTGTTTAATGCGAAACAAAGGGAGGAAGACCGGGATGTGCTCATTTACCAAGCAGCTAGCTAGCGCTTGCAAAGCCAGCCGTTCCTTAACGGTTTTGAATGGAGTGCTTGCTCGAATGCTTAAACCACTTGGCGAACTCTCCGCAAGACACTTGGTAAATGAACACACACCCAATGTTCTTGAGTCCCGACCATAGATCGACTGTAATCTATATACCCCAAAGAGGAATGACCCTTCCTGCCCCTCCTGGAGTCTGCGGGTGTACTAGTATCATTAAATGAAGGTTCTGTTTTGAGGAATCAAAGATACATTTTGATTCCAACTCATGCAGAAGAAACGAGGTTATGCATGATTTGTTCGAAGCGACCGCGGCAATGGTCTACTTACTATACATATATATATATATATATCTACTTACTACTTACTATACATCACCCAATGAAGGTACGTTCTCAATGCAGAGGAAAGAAAATAGTGGTACGTGTCCACTTTCGTAAACTCAACATCCCCTCTGAGTTTATGTACATTTTAAAAAGTAAAACCGCGTGGAAGACTGGACAGGTTACGTTTCCATTACCAGGAAAATAGTCATGATTAATATTTAAACTCTTTAATTTAAAAACTGTCCTTTTGTCGACGTTTTGTATGTACTGTATAGTCCATATGTCCAGGGGTTTCATTTACCAAGCAGCTAACTAGCGCTTTCCAAGCCATCCGTTCCCTATCAACTGTTTTGTTGGAGTGCTTGCTTGAATGCTTAAGCCGCTTGGCGAGCGCTTTACAAGCTGCTTGGTAATGACTGCCTTTTCCTCTGAGCCCTCAAGGTTAATCCCGATGAAGCGTTATAGAATCACATGTCTTACCACTATACACCTTAATAGGAGTTTTAAAACAGTCATTTTGTTGCAATTCATAACTTATAAACACACGAGCCACCACCTGTCATGGGGTAAGGATGGGAATCCGTAGAGGGGTGGAATGGGAGGAGGCAGGGGAAAGGGTGGGATAGGAGGCGGGAGAGGAGGGGTGGTGTGGGAGTCTGAAGGGAGGGTAAGGGGTGGTGTAGTGGTCCGGAGGGAGAGAGTGGGAGGAAGGAGGAAAAAGGGTGGGTTGGGGTGGGAAGAGGAGGGGAAAGGGTGGGTTGGGGTGGGAAGAGGAGGGGGAAAGGGTGGGTTGGGGTGGGAAGAGGAGGGGAAAGGGTGGGTTGGGGTGGGAAGAGGAGGGGAAAGGGTGGGTTGGGGTGGGAAGAGGAGGGGAAAGGGTGGGTTGGGGTGGAAAGAGGAGAGGAAAGGGTGGGTTGGGGTGGGAAGAGGGGAAAGGGTTGGTTGGGGTGGGAAGAGGAGGGGAAAGGGTGGGTTGGGGTGGGAAGAGGAGAGGAAAGAGTGGGTTAGTGATGGGAAGAGGTGGGAGTGGGATGGGAGAATGTGGGAGGAATGAGGGGAAAGGGTGGGGTGGGAAGAGGAGGGAGGGAGTAGGATGGGAGGAGGTGGGAGGAAGGAGGGGAAAGGGTGAGGTGGCAGCCTGGAGGGAGGGGGTGTGGGGTGGAAGGAGGGAGGGGAAGGAGTGTAAGGAAGGAGGAGAAGGAGTGGGGGTCCAGAGGGTAGGGTGGGAGGAGGCAGGGGAACTAGTGGGAAGAGGTATGGGCAATGCTGGGTACCCATGCTAGTATTGAATACAAGGAAAAACTTGCGTTTCGGGCCTTACCCTTAGTCGGAAATAAATAGAGAACGATGGGGATAGAGGTTCTAACAGGAAGACTTCCACAATTACATCATCACTGGCATGCTGGTGTTTAGGAATGCCAATTGAGCAGAGGTGCACATGTCACGTGTCAATTGGGGTGAAACATCATGAGTGACGTGTATGGTAGAGAGGAATTGGAAGAAGAACCGGAGAGTAGAGAGAAAGAGTAGACAGAAGAATGGAGAATCTTGGTTGATGTTTCAGTTGAAAGAAAACTTTTCATTTAAACCATGTGGTGCTAATGTTCCAGGGCAATAGATGGCTTATTGTTCTGTAAGTTTTCGGGAGAGTCGTTGTCGTTCTCGTTCTCTCTCGTTCTCTCGTTCTCTCGTTCTCTCGTTCTCTCGTTCTCTCGTTCTCTCTCGTTCTCGTTCTCTCTCTCTCTCTCTCTCTCTCTCTCTGTCGCCACCTATCGGCCGTCGGTGCGTTGGGTGTAGCGTCATGGCGGCTGTGAGCAACTGCTCTGTGTTTTGGTGAGTCCGTCGTGAGGTTTCCCCCCTCTCCTGCCCTCCCCTGCCCCCCTCCCTCTCCTTTTCCATCCTGTGTGCCTTGGCATTTGTTTTCATCTGTTCTACACCTTTGCCTTCGAGAGAGAGAGGATTGAGAGTGGGCCCATTTTGGGTGCGGCCTACTGGCGTTGACGGCGCGTTGTAAGCCATTTCTGTGCTTATAATGCACGTTTATTTTTTACTTTAGTTCGTTTATTTAGGTTTGATACCCTCTTGTCCGGCTCGGACAAGCGGGGGGAGGGCGGGGGGGGTATTTTCGCCGGAATGGCGAATGCACGCTCTCGTCGCGATGACTTTGAAGGCTTAACCAGGAAGCACGCGTTTGTGTGCGTGCCTCCGGATGGAGTCCCTGTCGAGGACATCATCCTCGCTGTGGGGAGCATTGTTGGGGATGAAAATATACGTGCAGCTTCGCGTATGAACCAGAAAGTGGTGGTGTTCGTTTCGGACGAGGAACTCGTCCATGACGTGGTAAGTGCGGGAATAACCACGGAAAGTGGTCACTTTATGATGGCATCGCCGCTATTAACTCCCACGACGAGAGTGGTTATTTCTAACGTACCACCATTTATCCCAAATGACAAGTTAATGACCGTGCTACCACGGTACGGTAAAATGGTATCGAGGATTTCAACAATCCCTCTTGGGTGTCGGAATGAACGTGTTAAGCACGTAATGAGCTTCCGCAGACAGGTGTATATGGTCCTTCCAGACCGTGGGGACGACACAGGCCTCAACATCACTTTCAAAATTAATTTTGAAGAGGCAAATTTCCAGCTATTCGCATCGTCCACCACCTTAACATGCTTTCAGTGTGGAGCGTATGGACATTTAAAGCGTTCTTATCCCAAAGCCTCGTGTGTCAGGTGTGGCAAGACAGGTCACACTGCCATAGTTTGTAAGGAGGAGGTTGCTCTGCTAATGAATACGCCCAGTGGGAGGGAGGTTAACGCTGCTCCACTAATGAATACTCCCAGTGGGAGGGAGGTTAACGTTGCTCCACTAATTGAGATTCCCAGTGGGGGGGAGGTTAACGCATTGCCACCGCTTAAAATTCCTAATGAGGGTGAATCCAGTGTTCCAAGCGTGAACGTATTTATTCCTCCTCAGCAAAATGTTGAAATGGACACTGATAGTAAAGTGGGGACGAGTAAACGAAGGGCTCCGGATGATAGTGACTCATCTGGAGCAGGTAAAAAGGTTGTGCTCGATTTGCAGGCTGTTGGTGGAAAAACTCTTCAGGATGCACCTGGAATCTCCCTGCAAAGCGTGGACCAAATAAATAAAGAAGAAAACCCAGAAAAGAGCATCAGGGTTCAGCCGCTAAAACAACGCGCTTCCATTACTCACACAGACGACGTTAATGATGTAAATAATTCAGGCCACGATACCGTGAATGGTGCATCATTGATCCAAGCGAATGTCGCCGAACAGGCTGACATCCATAATAAATCTGCCAATATAGCAGATAAGGGTGGAAACATAAATCCACACGAATGTGGGAATAATGATTTCATGCCAATTGAGGAAATCAGTAATCAATGTGCTGATGTTTCCCAAACACAGCACTGCGTGGACCCCCCAGACAAGGGAAGGCTAGGTTGCATAGCAGGAGAAGAAAACGGTATTGACCCAGACCCCATTGGACCACTTTCTGATTTATCAGAATCGGAAGAGGAGGTGGAGGTAACAGCATTATCACAATTAATGCCAGATCAACCCCCAACCCCCTCCCCATATTGTTCTCTCATTCCTCAATGAAACGTATAGACAGCGAAATGTCATCATTGGGGATCATTTCCCTGATTTGGCTCCCTTTATTCAGGCTGCAAAACTAGTCATAAAAAAATCTGAGGAACTAAACCTAACAAAATCGCAGTTTCATCGACTAAAGAAAATCATAACAAAGGCAAAGAGTGAGTACTCACAGTGTCAGACAAAATTTACTAATGAGTGATGAAGACGCTTAATCTTGCAACACTCAATATAAATGGCGGTGGGGCCAGTCACGTCCGCCAGATCCAAGTGAATAGTTTATTCAAACGGAAACAAGTTGATGTAATATTACTGCAAGAAACTCATATTATTGAGAAGGTTGAACATGTCTGGTGCAGCATGTTCAAAGGTAAATGTTTCTTCAGTAATATGTCATCTGTATCTGCTGGAGTGGGGTTTTTGTTAAAACCAGGACTTGTACCTGAATCTTGCCTCTTTCAGGAGGTGATTCGGGGACGTTTTGCCTCCCTAGAATTGGTGATCAATAGCCTGAAGCTTATTATTTTTAATGTATATGCACCAAGTGAGAGTACTGACCGTAAAGCCTTCTTTACTGAAGTGATAAACCATTTAAATTTGTTTGACCCAAATCAGTGCATATGCATGGGGGGAGATTTCAATTGTACGCTAGAGCCCAAAATAGACAGAAATTCACCGGAACCACATCCCGAGTCCCATGGTGACCTCTCCCAGTTTCTTTCAGGTGGGGTTTTTTTGGATGTATGGCGATTGATGCACCCAAATGACCGGCAGTTTACATGGTGTCGATGCTCCAATGGCCAAGTATCCTTAGCGAGGCTTGACCGCTGGTACATCACCCCACGATTAAGGAATATTGTAACCTCCTCAACTATTACCCCTTCCATCTTCTCTGACCACCACATGGTCACGATGGGCCTATCTTTCCCTCAATTCAAACGGAGGAGCGCCTATTGGAAATTCAATACAAGTCTTTTGGATGATACCCTGTTTAAGGAAGCCTTTCGCATCCTATGGATAGCTATAGTTGGAAAAAAGCCCCTCTTTGCTTCCACTAACCTTTGGTGGGATAATATGAAAACTCATATACGACTGTTTTGTCAACAGTTTAATTCCCACATCACTCATGAAAGTCAAATCACATTGGCACGGTTGGAAACCGAAATTCTAAAACTGCAAAACAAAATGGCAGAGCAAGAAAATGAGACAAATTATAAATTGCTCCTTGAAAAAAGGACCCAACTCCGGGAACTATTACAGGAGAAGGCTGCAGGACTGCTAGTTAGACTGAGAGTAAAAAGCATTAAAGTATCGGATAGTCCTAGCAAAGCCTTCTTTCACTTAGAAGCTGAAAGGAAGCCTCCCCAGTTTATTTTATCAGTTAAGGACCCCAGTGGGAATGAAATTACAAGTTCTGATGGGGTAAAAATCACTATTAGAAAGTATTATTCTGAACTATTTGCTAAAAAAGATATATATGAGGATAAAATAAAATGTTTTACCTCCCATCTCCCAACCCTAACTGAGACTCAACGCCTGGAGCTGGATGTGCCTTTAAGCCTTGATGAGTTACAGCGTGCCCTGGTTGGAATGGAATCTGGAAAGGCTCCGGGAATTGATGGCCTGCCAGCTGAGTTTTACATGGAATTTTGGGACATTTTGGGCCCAGAACTTTTGAATGTATTCCAAGAATCCTTGCGAAAAGGTGTAATGCCACTAAGTCTAAGGAGAGCAGTGGTGAGTCTTCTCCCAAAGTCAGGAGATCTCCGGCGGATGGAGAATTGGAGACCGGTTTCAATAATGTGCACTGACTATAAAATGGTTTCGAAAGCAATGGCAAATCGTTTGAAAAAAGTCATTGGTGATCTGGTTTTACCTGATCAGACATTCTGCATCCCCAGTCGTTCGATTTACGACAACATTTTTTTCGTGCGGGATTTAATGTATGCTCGCCATGACCAAAATGATTTTGGAATATGTTTTCTAGACTTTGAAAAAGCCTTTGACAGCATTGACCATGTTTTCTTGTGCCATGTTCTTGAAGCATGTGGGTTTGGGGTAATTTTCAGGGCCTTTATAACTCTATTGTACACTGACATCTCCAGTGTAATTAAGGTGAACAATGAACTGGTTCCCCCCATAAAGGTTCAGAGGGGGGTACGGCAGGGTTGCCCAGTCTCAGGTTTGCTTTTTGCGTTAGCAATGGAGCCATTACTTTGCACACTGAGAAAGAATATCTCTGGCCTGACCTGTTTTCCTGGAAGCCCACCAATGACTATATCGGCCTATGCAGATGATGTTTGCGTCATTATAAAAAACCACCAAGACATTGCTGCTCTTGTAAAGTCCTTAAGAACCTTTTTCATGGCTTCATCTCTGAAGGTTAATTGGACGAAAAGCAAAGCTCTTTGGGTGCCATACCTTAATAGTTGCCTACCTGTCTCAACACATCTGCCTGCTCTTCCAGAAAACTTGGAGTGGAAAGCAGATGGTGTTGATTACCTTGGTGTGTCCCTGGGCTCTACACAATTTGAGAAAAGGAATTGGGAAGGTGTGACTGGAGAAATAGACAGGAGGCTGAACCTGTGGAAAAGAGCCCTACCGCACCTCTCATTTAAGGGCCGAGTCTTAGTGGCAAACAACTTGGTTGCTACAACGTTGTGGCATCGCTTTATTTGCCTGCAACCACCAGAAGTGCTGCTGGACAGGATACAGGCCAAACTTGTGGACTTTTTTTGGGGAGGCCATCATTGGCTGCGGCCAAGCGTAATATGCCATACTTCATCTGAAGGTGGTCAGAGCCTTGTTCACGTGAGATCCCGTCTCATGGCTTTTCGCCTGTGCTCCATTCAACGCCTCCTATTTGGTGAAAACCTGCCAAACCATGCCTTGGCTTGCCATATTTTACAGCAGGCGGGTAGACTCGGCTATGGTCTCGAAGTATTCCTGACTCACCTTAAGTACGTGAATACATCAACGCTCCCCATATTTTACCAGAGCCTTCTCAGTGCCTGGGAAAGGCTTTCCGTGAGCCGTAAAGCGGACACTTACTCCCCAGGGATGTTCGAGGTTGAACCCCTGTTCTTCAATCCTCTCTTCCCTGATGTTCTCAAGAGTCGTCATTTGTGCCAACGCTTTATTGAGGCAGGCATAAACAAAGTATGGCACCTTCGGCCAAACTCCGGTGTCGGGTGGAGGAATGTGGAGGAAATTTCAACCTTGACGGCGATTCGGTCCAAGAGGACAATTGGAACGATTTTGAGGAAAGTTGTTCAAAAACGTCATCAGCTACAGAAACTTTGGACTTGGAATACTTTTGGACACCCCAACGAGTCCCCGTTTCCGAAACTGATTTTTGACTGCTTTCCCAAGGAACTTCCACCTGTTAGCACAGGGACAAGTGTATTGCACGCTGAGAGCAGCAAGAGCCTGTATAGGTGGTGGTTATCTCAAGTTCTTGGTATTCCTCTGCTAAATGGAGTAGCACGATGGAAGAGGCTACTCCCTGCCGGGCCCCCCAATGAACCTGTATGGGAATCAATGTATTGTAAGCTGATTAACAAAAGAACAGGTGATCTTCAGTGGCGCCTTGCCCACTGGATCATCCCATGCAATACATATGTATGGAATTTTGCCCCAATATCTGCATGTTGCCCCTTTTGTTCTGTAAATGAGGATGTTTTTCATTTTTTTATTGGTTGTGAAAGACTTTTTCCTTTATTTGAATGGTTAGACTTTGTGTCGTTCAAAATGAATTTCAGATTTACTTTTCGATCCTTTATTTTTGGGCTCAAAAAGAGACGGCAACACAACAAAGAATATGAACTGTTGTGCTTTTTTG